>NC_136485.1:62994520-63582020 GCF_053919585.1 Euprymna scolopes | reverse complement strand
TTCTTCATTCCCTGTAACGCTTGTTCGTTATATTGTCTTCTTGTATTATTCTCTGCATTCAAGGCTTTTCCTTAATATTTCAGTCGTTTTCATTATCGTTAGTCGTTGTACTTTTGCAGTTATTCCTCTAATTCCTATTTCTGACATTCTTTTTTCGAAGTTTTTCGGAATTGTTCCTTGCTCCTACTATTATCGGTACTATTTTGATTTTCTTCATCATCCAAATCCCTTTTAACTCTCTGCCTAGCTCTGTGTATTTGCTTCGTTTCTCCTTTTCTTTCTGTGGTCAGCTGGGACTGCAAAGTCTACGATTTGACAGGATTTTTCTTTCTTGTTTATTATTACGACATCTGGTCTTCTTGCTTTGATGAGTTTGTCCGTGTGTATGTCCATGTCCCATAGGATTTTGTGGTTCTCGTTTTCGAGTGCTGTTGCGGGTGTATGCTTGTACCATTTGTCTGTACGCTCAAAATGCAGTCGTTTGCACAATTTTCAGTGTACCACCCTCCCCACTTTGCCATGCCTGTTTTTGTAGTTCTTTTGGGCAAGTTTGCTGCATTCACTTTCTATATGGTTTATCGTTTCGTCTCTTTGTCCACAGAGTCTGCATTTGCTGTTTTCTTGTGTTTTATCGATCCTTGCTTTGATATGGTTGGTTCTTATCGAGTTATCTTGTGCTGCAGTTATTAGAGATTCAGTTTCTCAGTTTATATTTTTCGCATCCATGTCCAAGTGTTTTCGTTATTCTCATCTTTTGTCATTCTTATGAATCTTCCGTGGAGTTGTTTCTCTTCCCACTTCTCTTTTCTCGTTTTGTCATTTGTTTCTATGTTTTCTGTTTTGTTGTTTGTTTTTTCAGTGTCTCTAGCTGCCATAATTATTCTTTCAGTGTTTTGCAATATGTATTTTTCTAGTTCTTTTTTCGTATCCTTCACACAGTCTTCTATACAGATCAGTCCTCTCCCGCCGTCTTTCCTTTTCACGTAGAGTCTGTCAATATCGTCCTTTGGGTGTAGTGCATTATGCATGGTCAGGAGTTTCCTGGTTTTCTGGTCGAGTTGTCTCAGTTCTTCTTTTGTCCACCCTATAAACGGTCCAGAGTATCTTACTAGTGATACTGCCCATGTATTTATAGCTTTTATTAGGTTTCTGCTATATAATTTCGTTTCCAGGAGTTTTCTTGTTCTCCTGAGGTATTCCTTTCCAATTTTCTCTTTCATTTCTGTTGCTCTGATCGTGTCCGCTTCCAGAATTCCCAAGTATTTATAGTCGTCTTGTTCCCCTAGTGCCCTCATTTTTGTTTGGTTGGGTAGTTCCATGCCTTCTGTCGTTTCCAGTTTTCCCTTTCTTATAACTAGTTGTGCGCACTTTTCCATTCCAAATTCCATTTGGACATCTTGGCTGAAAATCTTGTTAGTGCTAATTAGTACTTCTAGCTCCTTTCCGGTCCTTGCAAAAAGTTTCAGATCGTTCATGTACATACAGGTGGTTCATTTTTCCTCTGTATTGGAGAACTTGTATCCGGCTTAGCACTTTCTCAGAATACTGTTCAAGGGCATCATGGCTATGATGAACAGTAGTGGTGATAGTGAGTCTCCTTGGAAGATGTCTCATTGTATGCTAATTTCTGTTAATTCTGTTCAGCTGTCAATTCCAGTCTCCATGTTTTCATTGCATTTTCTATTACGTTGGTGATTCTGCTTGGTATTTTATATATTTTTAGGCATTCTATTATCCATGCTTGGGAGATCCTGTCGTACGCTTTTTTGTAGTCGATCCATGCCATGGCTAAATTCTTTCTCCTCCTTTTTACCTCCTTTAGGATCTTTTGATCTATATATAACAGGTCATTTTTCTTTTTTGGCATCCTTTCTGCTGCTCGGGGATGAGTCCACGGTTATTCAGGGAGTGGTAGATTTGTTCTCTCAGTTGTGCTATCAGTATCTTCCACATAGTTGGTAAGCACGTGATTGGTCTATAGTTGCTAGGGACGGTTTCTTTCTCCGTACCCTTCTGTAGCAGCGTGGTTCTACCTTTTGTCATCCAATCTGGTACGCTTACTTCCCGTATACATCTTCTCAAGTTTTGGGCTAGCCTTTCGTGTAAGGTTGTGAATTTTTTGAACCAGTATGCCTATATCCCGTCGTGCCCTGGTGCTCTCCAGTTTGCCATTTTTCCTATGGTTTTCTTTAGGGTTTCCTTGCTGATTTCATTCATTGTTCCTTCTTCTATTTGTTGTAACTCTTCTTTCATGTCTTTGAGCCACTCGGCATTTCTATTGTGATCTCGTCGCTCTTCCCATATTTTACTCCAGTAGAGTTTTGTTTCTGTCGGATTTGGTTGTTCTGTTTTTGTTTTTCCTCCGTTCACATTTTGGTAGAATTGGCTGTCATTAGTTTAAAATGTTCTGTTTTGTTTGCATTGTTCAGATTTATTTTTATATCGTCTCAATCTCGCTTCTTTTGCTTTTATTTTTTGCTCCAGTTCTTCATGTTTCTTGTTTAGCCTCTCCCTGTCAGTTACATTTCCAATATTCCGTTTTCTCCACATTGCTTTCTTCCTGTTGATCATTTTGGTTTCTTTTTATGTTTGTGTATTTGGGTTTCTAGTCTTATTTCCCAACCAGGTTTTGTCGGTCCGCTTGTCCCCGGTTGTTTTTCTGATTTGAGATTCATACTTACTATTTTGGCGCCTGTGTAAATGAGGTTGTTTAAGTCTGTGATTGTATTTGTTGGGATATGTGGGAGGAGTTTGTTAATCTTCTCTGTTTCTGTTTTTATTTTTTTTCTTCTCTTGGTTCCTTAACGATTGGAGCTTTGTTTTTTCCTCGTTCATCAGCTGTATTATTTTATTTATTTCATTTGTTTCATTCTCTGTTAGTTCTGTTTCATTATTCTCGGTTTCCACTCTTGTAGGCTTCGTTCTTTGTTGGTCCTCGGTCTTTGGTGTTTTTACTTGTGAGGCTTCAACTTGTGGGGTTGCTCTACGTGCGGTTCCGTTGGGGATGCTTCTTGTTCAGTTTCATCATTTATTTTTCGCTGAATTTCTGTTAGTTTTAGTTTAGAGAGCCAACTTTTCTTGAATATCAGTCTTGTTTGCTCCGCAATTCTTTGTTGTGCCGTATGATAGTCACTGGATAGGTCCCATAGTTCTTTCATTCGTTTCCGATAACCTCCGTATCTATATTTAGGATGACTTCTATAATAACATTCCATTCCATTTTGTTGTCCATTTCTTTCTTCAGTTTTTTTTCCTTTTGATGGTTATCATGGCTATGCTGTGTTTGTTCGGTATCATTTTGTTCCCTGAAATTAGTTATACTTACCTGTTCAGCGTCCATGTTATTTGAGTTTCTGATTATTCTTCTTGTTATTATTTTTGTTATTATTATTATTATTATTATTATTATTATTATTATTATTGTTGTTGTTGTTGTTGTTATTGCTATTGTCATTATTATTATTATTATTATTGTTGTTGTTATTATTATAATTAATGTTATTATTATTATTATTATTATCATTATTAGTGTTAGCATTATTGTTATTATTATTATTAGTGTTATTGTTATTATTATTATTGTTATTATTATTGTTATTGTTATTATTATTATTATTATTATTATTAGTGTTAGTGTTATTATTATTGTTGTTATTATTATTGTTATTAATCTTATTATTATTATTATTATTATTATTATTATTATTATTATTATTGTTATTGTTATTGTTATTATTATTATTATTATTATTGTTATTGTTATTGTTATTTTTATTGTTATTGTTATTGTTATTGTTATTATTATTATTATTATTAATGTTATTGTTATTATTATTATTATTATTATTATTATTATTATTGTTATTATTAATGTTATTATTAATGTTATTATTAATGTTATTATTATTATTATTATTGTTATTGCTGTTGTTGTTGTTGTTGTTATTATTATTATTATTATTATTGTTATTTTTATTGTTATTGTTATTGTTATTGTTATTGTTATTATTATTATTATTATTAATGTTATTGTTATTATTATTATTATTATTGTCATTATTATTGTTATTATTATTGTTATTATTATTGTTATTATTAATGTTATTATTAATGTTATTATTAATGTTATTATTAATGTTGTTGTTATTATTATTATTATTATTATTATTATTATTATTATTATTATTATTATTATTATTATTATTTCCGATGACTCACCACCCCAAAACACAATCCGTTGACTTTTTATTTAAAGTGGAAATTTTCTTTCCGAATTCGTTTAAGACTTGTTTTCCTACTTTCCCTCAACACTTGGAATAGATTCACCCAGCACATCTTTTTCTTGGTTAGCTTTTTTCTATTCGATTATAAGTACATATATTTCTCTCATAAATATAAACATAGATATAAATGCACATTACTCTTTATTATAAGGTTGAGGATGACTGGTGCATGCAGCATCTCTCTTTTCTTGTTTTTTTTTTTGGGGGGGGGGGTTCTAGCCGTTCAGTGTTTTCTTGTAATTATATATGTCAATATCAGCTCGTGTTTTCTTATCACGTCGTTGTTAACGTAGATTTGCAACAGAATTGCCGAAACAACCTCTAGTAAACAGTATTCTTAAATAAGACGCGTTTGCCAAAGGAGACCACTAACATATTTTCATCATGTTTACTTTTTTTATGTGCAAACCCATCATCTTCCAGAATGTAGACCACTATTTCAAACAAAAGATAAACCAGTTCTTTCTCTCTTTCTCTTTCTCTCTCTCTCTCTCTCTCTCTTCTCTTCTCTCTCTTTCATCTCTCTCTATCTGTCTGTCTCCCTCTCCATATATATATATATATATACACATATATATATATATATACACACACACATATATATATATATATATATATATATATATATATATATATATATATATATATATATATATTGATCCCGGCTTGAGGTAGTTGCCTGTCTAATCGCACTGATGAGCTGTGATACGGCGAAACAGTAATGTATGTTGATATATATATATATATATATATATATATATATACATACATATATATATGTGTGTGTGTGTGTGTGTGTGTGTGTGTGTGTGTGTGTGTGTGTGTGTGTGTGTGTGTGTGTGTGTGTGTGTTATTTGTTTTTGTTTTCGCGACAGGCGTGCAGGATGGACGAGCGGTAAGAGTTTAGGCTCCTTACCGTGGGTCTAGATTTCGAATCTCGCTAGATTCAGTTACTCTGATGAATCGTAGACGACGAAACATGTGTTAGTGGATATATATATATAATTACAGGCCGCCCGGCACCGCCCGGTCGTAAAATACGCTTAAATATTTTATTTTGATTAATGCAGATTTCGTATTTATTATTATATTATATTGGATCCAACATATACTAATGATTTTAAAAGATTTTAAAAATCAATAACTCGTACGCCACCACCGAGAATCGAAACCAAAACGTTTAGTTTGCGGTATACTTTTTCCTTTGGCGTTAACGACTCTCCTATGAAGACATGCTTGCGGCAAGGCTAAAAATGAAAACATATAAAACAATAGCTACTATGTTACGCATGCATATTCGTAATGCCGTCGTTCGACCTTCACCTGGCAAATTTCATATTTAAAATTTTCACACTTTTGTGCACATTTTCTCCATCTAAAACTCAAATATAATGTTTCGCATGAGTTCGAATACCCTATGTATTAAGTTTCATGTCTGTAGACCAAAAACTGACAAAGGAGTTGGTAGACAATTTTTTTAAACAAATACATATACGCATACATAAATAAATATATATAGAAAGACGTTCGTGTTTACTATAAATATTACGTAAGTATAAATCATGTAAAAAATCTGCATGAATATAATTACACGTAATAGTTAGAAAAAAAGAAAAACGAAAAACTAATAGGGAATTTATTGAAATAAATGTTTAAAAGAATACGCAAAATACCTAGATCTTTTGCCATACTTAACAAAGTTGTATTTTCTTTTTAAATAAATAGAAAAAGAAGGTTTTTACTATCTATATCAATACACAAAAAATTATAGATTGTGTGTATATATATATATATATATGTATATATATATACATGGTGACCAAAAAAACGGGCCCCAAATCTAATTAGGCCCCGTTTCTTAGTGTTTCGTTTGAATGAAATGAAACTTTGGCCATAACTAGTTTATTATATTCAAAACATCACATCAAAACACAAGGGCGTTTTGCCTTTTTTCGCCGTTCTACAGCATATGTTCTAGATGGCCTCCATTTAGCTTTTGTTTTTTGGGGGTCACCCTGTATAAGAACAAGTAGTTAATAAAACATGTTAAAACCACTTTGAAAAAGAGTTAAAAACGTATTTGATTAAAAAATAAAAAAAGGAAGCACAGCATAAGTGGATAGTCCTTAATCCGCGGAGTTTCGAAGAAATAGTTTCCTTCTCATCAGAAGGCAGGAATTAGCAAAATGCGAGATCGAATTTTGCTTGCAAAAGTATTTAATGAAACGACAAGTAAGTCATGGATCTTACTTGGTAAAAAATAGTGAAGCAGATGGAATAAAGGGAAGAAAAAACTGATTTCACGTGAATGGATGGTCCATTATATATATATATATATATATATATATATATATATATATATATATATATATATATACATATACATATATATATATATATATATATATATATAATTAACTGACATTTTGAAATACTTTCAGAATACACATAATATAATACTGTAAAATTAATAACTATATGTTCTGCGGTAACTGACACCCCTATTCCTGTCTTCACATGGACTTTCCTATCGCTGTGAAAGGCAGCCATTTTGGACTCTCTAATCAGAGATTCCATGCCAGCCTAATCGTTGACATGACTTTGCAGACTCTCCTGTTTGATATTGTGAACCCCTAAAATATGGCCACAACATCTGGCGACGTATCTGGCGATGTAAGGCAAGTATTCTGCCAACTGAGCAAACGCCCCACACGCAGGAAAGTCTATTAAGTAATTTGCTAATCAAGCAAATCAGAGCGAAATCCGACTGTGGGCTGGAACTCTTTAATAGACTTTCTTTTGTGCGAGGCGTTTGGTCAGTTGACAAGAGGCTCGGGTTTCGAATTCCGAGTTCGGATATGTCTAACTGATGAGTCCAAATGAGGGCGAAACTCGAATCTTGGACTTCCGGTTTGTTGACTGCCACGATTCTTATGAGCTGCGACGTTGTTTGGCTGTGGATATATATATATATATATATATATATATATATATATATATATATATATATATATATTAAACGAAGCTTACTATTAATTTGTTTGTAAACAAACTGATGGTTAGAGCACTGTTGCGACGGGCGGGTGTGGATTTAATACACATTCGAGGAGAAATATTTACAGCACTGATTCATGATCCGATGGTGAGAGCTGCCGACTTTCAATGCGATGGTTGTAGGTTCGATCCACGGCTGGGGAAAGGTGTATGTCTAGCCGACTGATGAGTTGTGATACAACGAAACAGTACTGTATGTGGATGATATATATATATATATATATATATATATATATATATATATATATATATATATATATATATGCATAAACAAGAAGAATTGATGATGAAAATAAGAATTAAATAAATTACAATATTTATTAATCCATCAAAATTTCAAACAAGGGATTATAATAAAGAATAATCATTAACATATGGATGTTCGGTGCTTATTTGAAATCTCACTTATTTAAAAACATACAAAAATACAGAAAATGTTTATGCTGTATTTACGGAATGAAGATGTCAAATTCTAAAAATCACGTAAATTGATCAAGTAGTTGTTTTAACTACGAAAATCACATTTTATGACGAAGTGATTTTTTTTATTGGCAATGCTGAATAAATAAGAGGAAGACAACTCAATTTCAACTATAGAGATAAAAATCAACTTTATAATGGATACATTTAGTATTAAAATCGATAACAGTCGCATTTGTTTCTTAGTTAAAAAGAAAACTCCTCCATGAATTTACGTGATTTTTCGAATATTACATCTTCGTTCCGTGATGAGTTCGTAAAATTATAAAATCTTTCCCGTATTTGATAAAATAAGTGTAATTCTAAATAAGAACCGGATTTAAACATTTAATTCTTTTCATTTTCATAAACACTAGTAAAACATGTACAACTGATCAGAATAATTCTGAAAATATCATAGGAAAACTTTTCTTGTGAACTAAAAGACATTTTTAACAGAATTAAATAGAAATAAAGAATTAAAAGAATACATCGAATAATTAACCAATCAATCAATTAATTAAGTTGTACTTCGTAAGGTCCAAAAGGAAAAATTGTGAATCCGAAAGTTAAATGGAGTATAATGAAATCCAAATGTCAGTTAAATTTGAACATAATAAACAATCAATGAATTAATACTTTGTAAGGTCTAAAATTAAGCATATGTAAAACGAGAAGTGAATGGATTATAGCGAAGTACAAATAGCATTTATTCAAGTGTTATTTTTATTATTCGTTTTTCTAGTTTTCAACTACTGTTTAGTGTATTGAGCTTTCTATTGCCTCACTAGCTTCTAATAAATACGTTATATATATATATATATATATATATATATATATATATATATATATATATATATATATATATATATATAAGTGCTCCTCACCTTGAGTTGAGCATATTGAGAAGTGAAAAACGAATTACCATTAGCATATAAGCGACGCTCTTTGTGTAAACAAATCGAGCGGAGGTATTTCGGACGATATCAAAACATCGTTAAACTCACTACTCGTTCAAGCAGCCGCCAATAGCGTAATGGTTAGAAGCCTTGACTGCCGTGTAAACGGTCGGGTTTCAATCCTGGCTTGAGGTAGTTGCCTGTCTAGCCGCACTGATGAGCTGTGAAACAGCGAAACAGTACTGTATGTGGATGACTATATATATATATATATATATATATATATATATATATATATATATATATAATAACTAAATAAAGACCTTATAAATAAGTTTTAGCTATATATATATATAAATGTCATGAAGAATATATATATATATATATATATATATATATATATATATATATATATATATATTCTTCAGAAGCTAGCGAGGTAATAGAAGCTCAATATACAAAACATAGCAGTTTAAAACAAGAAAAATTAATGATGAAAATAAAACTTAGTCATCTTAGCTGGAGCACCATCTGTGCACACACATATCAAATTAGTAATATTAAGTCCTACATTGTGACATTTCTCTATTAACCCGTTATAGATATCTATTTCCCGCGTCCTATATTTAAGGGTGGCCAAAGCAAGCGATTCTTCATGCACTTAAATAGAATTAGTTAAAGCACGAATACAATACAATACCTGCGCTGAATAAGTGCATTCATCCAAATCTACTGAAAAATATACATTTTTTGTTATATTTTTCAGCTGTTCTTTTAAATCACATGCCAATTCATGTTGTCGATCTGTATAAGTTTACTTTGAAAGAAGCACTTTCCTTATACTTTTTTTCTTTATGTGATTCTATACTTTTTGCCACTTTTAAAATACATTCCTTTATGAGTTCTGCATCGCTGAATAGCTTACCTTTCTTACCGTCAAATAATATAGCTGGCTTCTGCCGTTCTATTCCCTTGATGTTACACAGAATAAAAAATTTGTCTGTACTTTAGTTTTCCACCTCCTAATTTGGTATATTTATTGTTTTTTATGGAAAGCATAATGTAGCTGTGCATTGAACTTCTTAACCGTTGCAAATGTTCCATCACAAGACATGACATTTTACCTCAACTACACACAAAAAAAAAATATTGCAATTCTCATCCTTCATTGAAAATCTTATTTTCTTCTTTCGACGTTCTTTTCAATTTCTTCGACATATTTACGAGCTGAAAATAGTTTTATTCTGAAATGCAAAAAGATAAATAAATAAAAGCATTATAATTAACCGGAAGGGCCTGACGCACACTGAATCAGGGAAAACGATCTCAAACAGGACATGGACATGATAAACTTGTACTCAAAACAATTTTCTTGGCTTTGAATTCGCAAAATCATCACTAGCATCTGAGACCAAATGTCATATAGAATCATAATTTTAAGCACATGACAGCATTTCGTTTTACACCCGTCCACGTGTTCTTCCCTCTTTCTGTATTTGTTAAAAAAAAACGTTAACCTTACCCGTAGCCTTTAATTGCGTAGTTAACCTTTAGTGATTACTATTTGATACTTTTTTGTAACAAGACATTTCGGACGATCTCGGCGAAGGTGAGTTTTCAAAAGAACTTTAACATTGTCCGGAGGCACCAGTGTTTCACAAACACATATTTTGTAATTAATACTATTATTTATTTACACAATTAATGGACAAACAATACCAGATATCGACGGTTTAAATAAAAAAAAGGACAAATGGTGAAGACTTATGATTCCAAAAACAATGTTTCGGATGCTCACTGATGGTGTTTTATGTAAGACCGTTTTGTCTGATGCAGCGTACAACCGGCTTTAACAGAGTATCAACAAATTCGACCAGTGTCACTAATGGTAAGTCATAGTGATAAAAAGTAGTCACAAACCAATGCATGCACTGTTGAATGTATGCGTTTAAATTGAGGTATAGCTAACACCTACAGTCTCAAACGACAACACACTATAAACTTATTTAATTTGGTTACAAAAACGGTAAACTGAGTAAATGTCAGTCTCAATAGTATGAAGGGTAGATCACAGTGATGAGGTTCACTAAGCAGTAACTACACATGTATCACGCTGAAAGTCAGTCACTCCCACTATGCTGGTTCAACAAAGAAATACTGCCTTTATACCTGCTACTCTAAGCTTAAATTTATTAGGTTCATTTCGTTTAGTTTATAGGAAAAAGCTTTCACTTCTGGGAGTGACAACAATGAATACAATTGTTTCTGTGTGTGCTCGTGCGTGTGTTTGTTAAACTTATGTATAATTATTATAGTAAACAAGTAATATTTTTTTTTAAATAAATATTAATATTTACACCAATGGCCACAAAAATTGGCACTTTGTGACTTGTGACTTTGTCGTCTGAATTATGGGGAGGGTAAGGAATAGTTTTGATGCCCATCTTTGTAAAATAATCTGTGACAAGGATGGAGTTGTGAACTGGTGGAAATGCCACTGCCCCGATTTGAAAACTGCTGGCCTGTTCCGACAGAATCACTTCCTGAATTCCTTTAAACATTTTTAAAACCTCCAAATCATATTCCTTGTTAACTATCTGTCCAGTGGAAACCCACTGCATGTAGATCATGCTCGAGCTGACAAAAAAAGAGTTCCTCATAAGTTTCTGGGTGGATTTGCTCTGTCTGGCCTACTTAAGTTTGGGAGAGTAAGCATGCGTCCACTGGTAACTCTTTCTCTTGGTCCCTGGGTCATAGTAGTAGATCCAGCTTTCATAGCAGGTCATCAGAGCATCAAGAACTGCGGGATCTGAATTGATCAGCTCGACTATCTCCCTACTGTCATAATAACGTCTTCCTTTCTGATCTTCCCTGAGCAGCCTTAGGACAAACTTTGCGCAAGTCTCCCGCATTTTTCATTTCCTCGCAAATAATTGTGTGTATAGTTCCCATACTGACATCACATTGTGCACTTATTGTCTCTATAGACACACGACAGTCCTAATCAATGAATTTTTTTATTTGGCCAATCAACTTTGATGTTCTGGCCTCCTTACTCCTCCCACACCTCTGACCTTACTCCTCCCACACTTCTTATCATCTCTCACAGATTCCCTGCTTTCCTTGAATCTCTTATGCCACTCAAAAACTGATGCCTCGATTCATGATAGATGGTCCAAAAGCAGTCTGAAGTATTTCAACGTTTTCGTAGCATTTTTCCAAGTTTAAAACAGAATTTTAATGCATATCGTTCTTCTAAAGTACCCTCACCTCCATGTTGCTTTTTTGAAATTTACTAGCTGTGACAATCAAACTTTAGTAGAGTGTATTCCAATTCCTGCGGTAGCTGTTCATTTGTTATCTTATAAGATGTTTAGTAATAACGTACTGAATTTTCAAGGGTCTATGACAATTTAAAATGCCTGAACAAAAAAGTCAGGAAATATATTGAAGGCACCGCGTATATATATATATATATATATATATATATATATATATATATATATATATATATACAGTTAGGTGTGTGCATATTATACATGTATATACATATATATGTGTGTGTGTCATGTGTGTGTAATTAGAATTTAGATAAAAATGACAACTGTAAAAATGGCTCCGGAAAAAAGTGGCACGGTAAAAATTGCACTGGTAAAAATTGTAAAAGTTAATATATAGGTAAAAATGGCACCTTGACAACGGAAAGTTCGAAAAATGCGGGTTAATCTCTCATTCCTTATAGTTTAAAATAGGATTAATCCTCCTCCCCCACTAAAAAAAATTAAATAAATATTTTTAATAGACATTTACAAAGGTTGGGTGGAACTAGGCTTTCTTAGGGACTAATCACGCTCAATATGAAAACGAGCCAGTGTGAAAAGTTTTTAGAGGGTAGAGATCAGAAATATAGTACTGCATTTCTTTTATATTCACTTTTTCTTTCTCTATTCGTTTGACTATTCATCATAATTTTTAACCCTAGCAAAGCTATTATTACAGCGCAAGCGGAAAGGGCGGGGCATATAAAATCAACAGTGGGTTCTTTGATATGACAGGGGCGCGTCTGAAACGAATGTTCTGTTTAAAGCACAATGAAGCATGATACTTGACTTTTGCATATTAAACTTTAATTCAAACAATCATATAAAAATATATATGTATAATTGCAAATTGGGGAAAAACATTAACAAAAATAACAAATAAAAAAGCACTGATAATTTCATAAATATTAGCAAATCAGAACAGTAATCGAGCAAAAGTTAGTAACAAACGGTATTTGGTCAGATTCTTTTCCTGATATAAAACTTCATTAGTAATATAGCTTCGGACGGTGAAAGTCTAGAATAGTTTACAAAGAGCCTTCCTCTTTATGTTAAGGATGCCTTTTAATGATGATATGATTTCAGCGCAGTCAGTAACTTTTATTGAGTGGATTTCTTCTAGTAATTTGTTTTATTTTTATTTCTAAATCATTATTGAGACTCGAAAGATATAACACTATCGTGTAGGTCATTCTTTTCTTATTCTCCCGTAACGATTGACACTACTTGTTTTTCGAATCGAATAAACGTTTTAAAATTTATTACAAAACAAACCCAACATTTCTATTATAAAAAAAATATTGGATTATTTGTAAATGTAAATTTGTAACTCAAGTTTGTCCATTTTCTGTATAATAACATGTTTTTAAAAAGTAAAGATCGTTTCAATGAAAGAAAATTAAAAGCAGTTGCTGTCAGTGATTAAATCATTGAATTAAGTTTCCATTTTTAAGCTTTAAAAAATAAACTGTATTTAAATAATTAAGATAATTTAGCAGTAAAATTTTATTTACAATTTTTTTCTGATTATTATACATAAATATTTATGATAAAATGAATTATTAAATAAAACGTTATAATTATTTTTCGGTGGTTCTACAGAATTTGAACCTACCTAAACCGACATTTTCCAAAGTAAAGCAAGGGGGCTTAGCCCTAGTTTTACTAGGGGAATAGGAGCTTAGCTCGCACTTCTGGAACTGTCTCACTTTTCCGTGTTACTTTTACCTATTTATTCATTTTTGCCATTTTTACCAGACCATTTTTTCCGGCGCCATTTTTACCGGTGCCATTTTTACCGGTGCCATTTTTACCGAGCACCGTGTAATTATATATGTAATCAGGGAAACGTTATTAAATAACGCGTTTTATTTCACTTGATGAGTTTGGGGGGTATTTTCGAATAGCGCCTTTAGTATTTTGTTAGAATTGTATATAAGTTTTTTATTGTTTTAGCGTTTCGAGCATTCTTACTCTCTTCAGATATTATTTTGTGAAAAATGCTGATTTTGGGGAAACCATTGTGAGAGTCAATGTCTCTCTGGTGAAATAAAATGTGTTTTTGAAAGATTGTTTTGATCCAATTCAAATTAGACTCAGTATCAGTAGTTGAGTTACCTAGGATTAAATTGAGTCCTTTTGATAAAAGTTAAGATCATTGATGGATTAGACAAAGGCTATAAGAATCTTTTTATAATTCTTTTCTTTAATGGCCTTATGTGGAGAGAAATCAATCATACTTTCGCATTTAGCATGCGCCTAGTAAGTACAGGATGGAACGATGAAATTGTTGCCCTAGAAAAGACATGATTCTATTTCCCTTTGATGAAAACCGGTTTTCTTTTTTTGTTTGTTGTTGCAGACCACCTACTAGTTGGTCAATTGTGTACAAATCCCAAAAGCGATAGAAGCCTTCTATCATGTCTAAAAGTGACACAATGTTCAACAAGCGAGATCGGAGATGCGCTGCTGATCAACTCATGTTCTCTACCGATCCAAGTTATAACAAAATAACCATTACAAGTACCATCAAAATGCAAATCCGGACGGTTCAACGCTTGAGAGCATAGCTCAACGAAGTTTCCCGCCACAGTTATGGTCTTTGGTGTGGTTTCAAGTGAAGGCCACATCATGCCACCTTAAAACTTTTAAGTCTACTTGAAAGTCAACACAAAAGTGTACCCGGATGTGCTGAAGAGTGTGGTGATTCCTTAGTTCAATTATATGGCCGCTGGCAGACCCACAAGTCTAAAGAGGCTCAAGCTTAGCTTCAGGAGTGCTAGGACTTTTACCCTTCTCTCACTGGCTCCCTTCCTCCTAACATGACCTCCCACAACACCAAAGACAGCCTGATCGTCGCCATCCGCTGAGTATTCGCCGAGCTCCCGCCGGCATTTGTGGAAAAGGCTTCTCCTAGTTCTGGAGTCGTATCGAGGCGGTGATTCAGGCTGAAGGCGGCTACATTGAATAGATATCACTACATAATCAAGTTACATGACTTGATTTTTTTACATTAAAAGTTTTTAAATAAATCAGTAGTTTTGGTTTCTTTAAGGCAACAAATTTATCGTTCCAACCTGCGTATATAATAGTGGGCTGGTAAGGCCACATGGATGACAAACAACGTCCGTTGCGCGGTAGTAAAATTAGGAATGGAACCTACCGGGCAATGACGTTGTTACTAAAACATACGGGTCTTCAATTACTTATCATTTACTAAAAACACCCGTCTTGTGCAGCGAACTTTAGCACGGACTCTTTTTCTATTCTTAGTCGTACTCATTCACTATATTACCTTAAGATCTTGGAGACTATTCACGTTCGACTTAGAAAACATTCCCTTTGCAAGCAAAGGGAATGCCTCCTAGGTTTGGACGTGATTAATCTCTAGGGTATTCGACCATAACGCTGTTTTATTTTAATCGTTTTCCCACTTTTTTTTCTCCCCGTAAATTGAATAAAACGCAATTTTAATCGCTTTTTCATTCTTTGTTTTAAAAATTCCCTCGATACAGCTTTGAGAAGCGAGGGTCGAAACCGATCAGCTGGCTCCCCATTTCTCTTTCTTTCCTCTCCTGTTCCCCTTTTTTGGAGAGAAGATTAAAGGAATATATATATATATATAAGGCCGGATCGTAAAACGGCCGAAACGTTGTGACAATAACAACCAAGACGAGGAAGTCAGTCCGACAATCTCAATCAATATATATATATATATATATATTGATTGAGATTGTCGGACTGACTTCCTCGTCTTGGTTGTTATTGTCACAACGTTTCGACCGTTTTACCATCCGGCCTTCGTCAGGTGTTTTGTATCAAACCGTTTTTGTTAGGAGTCTCGAACCCAACCCTTTATTATTATTACGGGGGTACCGTGTTCGGACTCCAGCTAGGCTTTGGGACATAGTTGCTGATTCTCTGTTTTGAATGTTACTTTTTCACTGCCTTCGTTCAGGATTGAACTCAGCACCTTTGTGTAACTGTAAACTTTGATACAACGTCTAGGACCACTCGGCCATATGTCACAATTCTTAGTTGGTTTTTGTTAATGTTAAACCTATGTTGTTATTCAAGGTTTTCTCTCTCTATCAGAGGTGTCCAAATTGCATTCAGGTATATGCTTGGTTTGCTCAGTAGGTTGTTATGTCCGAGCATGTGAGCTGTTTCTTTAAGTTTTCTCACTTTCCAGTGGGTCTCTGTTTATTATTTTTACTTCATCCCATAGGGGGCGATGGTCCCCCCTCTCAATCCAGACATGGTTGGTATACCCGATTTTTCCGTCTCCCCTTTAGTTAACGCTTTTCGGTGTTCTTCCACCCTTACTTTAAGGAGGCGGCATGTTTCACCCTTGTAAACCTTTCTGCAACTGCATGGGATAGAGTATATGCAGTTTTTGGTCATGTTCTCCTCCATGCGGGGCTTCACTCGTACCAGGTGTCGTCTGAGTGTTGACTCGCTCTTGAATGCCGTCCTGATGTTGTAGGGGGCACATATTCTCTGAATCTTTTCGGAGATGCCTCGTATGTATGGTAGGCAGACCGTTGGAGGTTTTTGGGTTTCATTCTCCTCTCTTATACTATTAACACGTCTGGTGAATAGTATGCTATCGGGGTAGTTGTTACGACAGAGGGTATTCTTCAACCTGACCATTTCTTGGTGGTATGTAATGGTGTTGCTACTTATTGTCTCTGCTCGATGTTGTAAGCAGCGTGCGATTCCATGTTTGATACTGTATGAGTGATGGGAGTTGAAGTTTAAGTATTGTCCGGTGAAGGTAGGCTTGCGATATACGGATGTCTTAAACCCATGCTCTGTGCGTGATATGAGGGGTACCATTAAAGCGACTGACGAATTGTGCTCCAAAATTTATTTTTCTATATGACCATAACCATCCTCAATGCACTTGTCAGCGATTGGGGTGGTGGCTTTGCATGGGCGTCCGGAGTTTGCTTTATCAATCTAAAATTGACGAACCTACTTCCTAATTGTACTAACATCGACTGATTTGTAAACGTTTAACAGGCGCCGGTGAATGTTGATGGGTTCAATTTTTCCTGCATGGTGGAATTCAATGACGCCTCGCTGTTTCTGACACACATCCATTACACGGGTGTTTTCTTAGAGTCTTAAAACGTCAATATCTGCAACAGAGGGATGAAACATTCAGGTCATGAATGCAATTCCCTCTTGTCTATTCGGTCCGAATAAAAAGTAGGAAGTACTACTTTTGGAACGCTCCTCCCCATATACATAAAAACTAGCAGGGATACCTGATGTTGCTCGGGATTGAATGAAGATTCTACTTTTATTGTCATCGAAATCGCCCACGCGTTAATTGAATCGCTTGATTACTTGCTGTAGTCGATAATGCATTGTAATATACGGAACCTACTGTTGATTTTATAAAATTATTTTTATATAATGGCTTCAATTAAAGTTTAAAATGCAAATGTTAAGTAGTATAATCCGATTCTGCTCTAAACAGAAACATTAATTTCGAACTTGTCCCTGTCTTATCAAAGAAACTACTGTTGACTTTATACGCCAGACCCTTCAGCTTATGCAGTAATACAACTTCTCAAATGCACTTGCGATGTTAGGCTGTATGAAAGTGTTACCTTGGTCAACACTAGATTGGTCTTTCTTATATTGGATCCTGTCGATTATGGATTTTCAATACTTATCGCAGATATTCCGATACATCTTATCTAAGAACACTTCCAAATACATGAGGTATATTTGTGTGAAATTTCTAAAAATTCAGCCCGGTCGTTTTTGAATCCATAAGGTACGATCACATAAACCACACAGACAAACTTCCTTTTATATACAAATAAAGTAGAGCAGAGTAGAGTAGAGTAGAGTAGATAGATAGATAGATAGATAGATAGATAGATCTTGTATTACTCTCCGTCATCTGCTTCTATAATTGCCTCCATTTAGATCCGCCGAAATTGAATATAGGTTTCAATAACCACTAATGCATTTCACTTGTCTTTCTCAGATCATTGAACGCTTTTATGGCGTCAATATAATCATAAAACTTAATGATACGCTAAAGTGCATACTATAGAATCTTTACGCTTGCCTATTTATAATAATGTATCTTCATCATTAACTGCAGTTTGCCAAACAGCTAAATACTCGTAATGTAAAATACAGGAGTTTAATTATTGAACAAGATTAAATATTGCTTGATTAGATTGATGGATTTAATTAAATCGTCAAAGTATTTGGACTAATCAAATAAATTATACATATATACTGGGCCGGTGCTAGGGATTGCGAGGCCCTATTAGAAAATTGATAATAAGGCTCTTTGGACGCCACAGCCGAAGATTAACCTTTTATATTTCATGGAGTGTGCCAGTCTTGGCCAAAATGCATTAACTGTTCGATATACTGAAAGCTGAAAAACAATATAAAAGTATAACAGTTTAAATATTTGTTGCAAGTTAAGAATGTTGCTGCAGATATAATATTTATGTTTTTGTTTAAGAAACTGATTCTTCTGACTTTTTTTTTATTTAAAAAGTCTTTCAAAATAATTTTAAAGTTCAGGGTTTTTGGTAATGTTACTTTCTATAGACAGAATTGCTAAATTGTTTAGTCTATCTTATATAAAAACGTTTTAGGTAATTTTAGCTTAGATAAACTTTTATCACCGGATGCAACTGGTAGTGTTAAATAAATTCTCAAAACAATAAAAACATTAGGAAATGCAGTGGATAGATTGTTTACCAAAAAGATATTCAAACAGATCTTGAGACGCTTAGTGACACATTTTTAGGGATTCAAGTTCTTCAGACAACAAATAACCATATAAACTGTTATTTATGGCCTTAACTACCCCTTCGTCTGTAGAGTGGTGTCAATCAACGCTGCTTCAAATCTGCTGTATGTTTCCTTAAGTCCGCCTTTTTTAGGTTCTGAAAGTTATATAAAATCCCAAATAAAGTTATATGACTCTGAAGCTGCTTAAATTTAGACTCCAGACATTGAATGGCTTTATTTAGCACTAAGTTGAAGAACTGAACTCTGTATACTTCTTTGGGATCATCGAAAGTTTGATCTTCTGCTTCATATAAAAAGGGGTTTATTTTCTTCTCAGTGGTTTTTCTTGATATTTCTTAAATTCCAGCAGCAATTCAACAGCCTCAACCACTTCATTTGCGTCTATTAAGACACCATTAAAACCATTTTCTCTGTCATTTCTTATTATTATGCTAAACAAGTTCATCGTAAACTTCTCCGGCATGATAATGAATAGCTCTTACACTGTAATACGAGACTGCTATATTGTTTCAGTTAAGGGCTTCACTGATAAACCGGGCACGTGTTTGCTAAAAATTGTTCGCCTCTTAGTTAAAGCTGAGAACATTACGTAGATATTTGCAAGATCCCAAAAAAATAACAACACTTGGTTACTTATAACAGGGTATAATTGCGGCATGCACACAGTACAAGTGATCTTGTAATATCTTGTAATAACCGTACTTGGACTCCAGATGTGTGACCTTTCATATTGCTGCTGATATTATAATTTTGGCCTCTAATGTCTTTAACATTCGGATTTTAATTCTTTTAGCATGTTTAATAATGCTTTATATAATTTTTCTCCTGTGCTACTTTCAACCTGTATAAACTGTATGAAATGTTCATAAACACCTGGAGAAGCCAAGGTACCATCAGAAACACATCGGCTCATTAATGACATTTGCTCCTGGTGGCTCGTGTCGGGTGTGCTATCTAAAATGATGGTATAGTAATTGGCTGTTTTTACGCGATTCAGTATTTCATTTAAAACAGTTGAAGCCATAATATCTAGTAGTTCGTTCTGAATATCTTTCCTCAATAATGATTGTGGGTTTCATTGGCAGTGGCTTTACACAAGTGTTCTTCAAGAACAGGGTCAAACTTTCCAAGCAGCTCCACAAAGCCTAAGAAGTTTTAATTGAGTACACTCTCATCGCCAACGTGTTTCTTTGTACCTCTAAATGCTAGATTTCTCTCGGCAAGAAACTACACTACTGCAGCTAGACGCTTGAATACTTACTGCCAGTGCTTTTCATGTTAATTAATAACTAGCAGGACCCGTTAACCGGCGTTGTCCGGTAGAAGCATACCTCGCGTAAAAAAGTAAAGTACAGTTGTAGCTGGTGGCCACCCCACCCTCCCCATGTTAAGAACGGTTTTCGGAATAATTAACTCATATTTTTTGTCGATGGACTGTCCACTACAAAGTCTCTGGTGTAGCTCTCAGAATTGCAATGTGCCTTCCAAACAGGTTTTAGAATTTTTCATGATGATGTAATCTTATGTGGAGATAAGACCAGTTGTTGAAACCACTTGCTGATATTGCATTGGTTGGGCTCACATTAAAAGGCTTACAATAAAAGCAATAAATTTTATCAACAGACTGTGAGTATATAATCCAAAGTCTTTAGCATACTTCCCATTTGGAATTTTTCTTTTACCGTAAAACTTTGAAAAACACAAATTGTTTACATTTTTGGAAAGTTGTTTACTGGAATATCAGGGTGACACTTCATCGTTAAATAATTTTATATATTGTTTGTATTCACTGGCTAACTCACTAAATCATCATTAACGTTAATTTTAGCTGTATTTGTGGATGATCCCTTTAGTCTTGGTTTTCTGACTTTGCTTTGGTTGTAAACAGACCTTTTACATTGTCTGATATTGTATCTAAGTCATCTTCAAATTGATTTAACTCTGTGTCAACTTTTTCGAAGTTGTTATTAATTTTTGTGAATAAATACCTAAAATAATTATACAAATCTGTTTTTTTGCAACCTGTAGTGTTCGTTGGCAAAAACAATATGAAGGAAAGAAAAAAGATTGCGGTCTTGTCACCTGACATGTAAATAAAATGCTTCCAGTTTTGAAAAAAAAAATGATTTTTCATAGACTCAATTAGTTTGGGGTTGGATGTCATAACAATTTTTCCCAGCAGATTTACGGGTTTTGGAGTTGCAAGTTTTGACGGAACAGTTACGAGTTGGATAGTAGCTGTGTGCCGAATCTAACCTCGAAAATTGTTACTTGGAAAATAATTAACTCTTGACTATTTACCCACCATTTATCATTTTATTCATCAACTGTAATTTGACTTATGTCTAGATTGTCATTTACTTCCTTCGTCTTCAGTACATGAGCAGGTAGAATAACAATAAATATATATATATATATATATATATATATATATATATATATATATATATATATATATATATATATATATGCGATTTAAATAGCTTTTGAGTATTTAATTATTAATAAATGTGGTTTAAATTCCTATAGATACTTAGTTAAACATATCACAGACTCAGCATTTGTATTAGGCGACTTATCGTTGAAAAATTCACAGTTATAGCAATGGATAGATTCCGACTCAGAAAACAGCAATTCTTCCTCCTTTGTAAGAAACATTACTCATGAAATGTGAGCACTAAAGGACAAAATAAAGGAAATAGGAATTACAAGGCTGCCGAAAGTATAGTCATATCTTTTGAAAGCATTATTTTGTAAGGTTAAATTTAAAAAGCTTGAGTAAACCAAGTAAAGCTGAAAAATTTTTATTAAAAAGGAACAAATTTTTTTTTTTTTTTTTAATCATTATTTTTTTTTCTGGAACTTTCGATGGCATCCACCTTTATCAAAGATTTTGTTATTTTTGTTATTTATCGGATTTGACTTTGATATAACCGTCAAAGAGATAGCGTACAAAGACCTACCGCCAGAAAAATGAGAAAAAGAAAAGACAAAAAAATATTTTTCAATGAATAAAAATATTTACTTGGTTTTCTAACATTTTCAAATTTAACACACACACACAGACACAGACACACACACACACACACACACACACACACACACATATATATATATATATATATATATATATATATATATATATATATATATATCCTGGCTTGAGGCAGTTGCCTATCTAGCCGCACTGATGAGCTGTGAAACAACGAAACAGTACTATATGTGGATGACTATAATGCTCCCTATCTTGGGTTGAGCATATCGAAAATGATATACAAACTGCTATTAGCGTATTAAGCGATGCTCTTTGTGTAAACAAATCGAGCCATGGCTTTTGGACGATGTCAAAACATCCTTAATTCATTACCCGCACAGCCACAGCCGTATAGCGTAATAGTGAGAAGCTTTGACTGTCATTTGAGCGTCGGGTTTCGATCCTGGCTTGAGGCAGTTGCCTGTCTAGCCGCACTGATGAGCTGTGAAACAGCGAAACAGTACTGTATGTGGCTGACTATATATATATATATATATATATATATATATATATATATATATATATATATATACGATAATACTATTAACGCATTCTTACGGAAGACACGCTGCCAGTCGATTTCTGACTCCCAGCAGAAGATTCACAACAAATACTCGTCAAGCTACAACAACTACCAATAATTTCCTTTATTCCTTCTCTGTGTCAAAATTAAATGACAATTCCATAATCAAAGTTTCTTTCCTAGAATTTTATCGTCTGTAAATTGTGATTGTTGTATTATTTGTCCCGGAAAACACCGGGTAACCTAATCATGGCCAATTGTCAGTTAATCTCCTATATATAATATTTTGATTGTAGAAATTTCCCTCTGGACCAAAGTATCGTACATATCCAACAACAGATTCACATACAAAGGTATTATGTATAGACTATTAGCGACTATTTTATGTTCGTTTGAAACACCATTTTTGACATATTTAGTCGTTATAATAAAATCCTACATTACATCCTAGGAGCAATATCATCACAATCACAACTACCTTTAGAGAAAGTACTTCCTATTTTTCCCTCTAGATAATAAGTACTCCTACTGCTCCCAGTCATTACCGGGAGGTATTCTGCACTTGGGACGGATATGAGGTTTCACCCTTCGTAACTGGATCATAAACTCATTGACATAACATATTTTTCCTTTTTCCGTTACAAAAAGAATAAAGTTTCCCCAGAATAATTCTGCTCTTTCTAATCGGATGATCTCTGGTCATTCCTATATTCTGGAATAACGGTATTAGCATGCTAAACGAACGCTTATGTACCATTCATATATGTCTACTTTTGCCCATGAGTAAATTGCTCACTCGATTTGTACCTTTGTTTTAGTAATTAATTATACTTTTTACAAACATATATTTTTTAGGTTATTCATTTATATATATTTTATTCAAACCTTTGCGATCCTGGATTCTTTCGCTGTGTATATTCTCCCCAATTCTCTCTTTTCTCTCTCTTTCTCTCTCACTCTCTCTCTCTCTCTCTCTCTCTCTCTCTCTCTCTCTCTCTCTCTATCTCTGTCCTAGAAGACAAAACAGCAAACATATATTTCCTCTCTCTCTCTTTCGCTCACTCACCTAACAATGTACGATTTTTGTAAAAACATTTTTAAGCTTTTCTAAAACAAAAGAGAACTTTTGCTGAGCAAAAATAAAAATAGTAAAATAATTCCTGAAAAAAATATAAACTGTACTTGCATCTACCAATTCACGGTTAAAAATAAAAAAAAAAATTTTTCTTGAAAAAAAATATTGTTGATAAATAATTTGCAAAAAAAACTTGAAAAAGATTAAACAAAACATGTATATTTAGTCACTATACGGTAGGTTTTTGCTATTTTTATTTAGTGTGTCTCTATTTTTCTGTTTGTTTGTTTGTTTGTTTGTTTTGAAATTAGTCTACGTCTGTTACTGCGTCCGGCTTAATCCAATGATTGCCGGTCGCGCCGGGTCCATGATTGATGAGATATCCCGAGAATCTGGGTCAATTTTGTTAGGGTCTGGTTTTAGTCACTATTACCGATTTTTACACCGATTATCTACGCTACCGTTTTAATGTAAATTACATAGGGAATTGAATTCTGTGAGTATTTTATTTAAATTTCTTTTCTGATTCTCGAGATTGAGCACACATTAAGTTTTGTACTTTAGCCCACCGCTGCAATGTTCTTTAGAATGACTACTTTTCTATGGCTTTCGACTATGCTGATTAAGAAAATCTCATTCAAAGTTTGCGGAGACAAGTACTTATAGAAATATAAAGACCTGTATTATGCACTATAATTCACTGGCTGTCAGGTTTGTACGCACGCACGATAAACAAATCTACTTCTCATCTACCGACATTGCCACTCCACAATTTTTTAATAGCATTTTCGGGTGGGTATACTGACAACGATTATCACGGTTAAATTTGGGGGATTTATTTTTCCAAATCCTCTCAATGAAAAGGGTTTGCCTATTCCGAAAGTTGGTCTTAACATGGGGAGTTTGGGATGTCTATTCAAAACGCCGTTCTTAACATTACAATACTCAAAGAAGTGAAGTGAAAAAAGCCTGATTATTTTGTTTTATACGTTAAAAAGGACGATATAAAACTGGAATTTACTTAAATACTATTGTGGAAGAGTTGAAAAGAAGAAGACTTGAACAACAAACGGAAACAGCTAGGACTGCTACAACTGATTTCGATCAGTCTAAACAGTTCATATACAGTGAGAATACCTTACCTCTAAAACTTGTTTTTACTTTTCATTATTATTCTAACGAACCATTTTTATACTTTTATTAATTCATACTGATTTACGAATTTCATTAATTGCTTTCTTTTTAATTCAAACAGTACCTGTATGTTATCGCCCCTAACTATCATTAATCGCCAGTTGAAGCCAGATTATTTCATAGTATCCGCAATTGTTCAGAGACAGCAGTGGCCACCAAGGATTGTAATATAGACACGTTAGTCAATTGCAGAATGCGACGCAGAGTTGTATTCTAGCTTCCGACAAGTTAGCACGGAAAATATCGTCTCTGCGTTCGGAAGCTTGGAGAAATACGACCTTAGCATGATGTAGAATCAAAGAAATTACAATGCTTTGCAGCCCTGATGGAAGTCGAAAATAAATAAAGTGATATATAAAATTATAATTTGATATTTGACGTTGCTTTGAAAGGAGACATTTGTTGCAGGACTGCAAGAAATAGACCAGTTAGTGAGAGAATTATTCGCCTTATGAATAACTTATATGTTTTGTTTGGACCAAGCAGATAGAGATGTTTATTCGTTGTTTGTAAAGGACTGTCCCGTATGCGTTTGTTGTTACCATGGGAACAGTAACAGTGATTATCTGTGAAACACCCACGCACGCATCAATTCTAGGAAAATTATACACACTAGACGATCATAGATATACAATTATATATCGACATGTAAAAACACACATGAAACTGAACGATCATGCAGACAGTATCATAAATATGTATACACGATATATATAAATAATTATATCGACGACACAGACACGTTCCTTATACAACCGTTATATACCCCAGTATATAGCATGGTAATAAAAGCGAATTCACAGATATAATCAAATAGAAAGGAAGAAACAAGAAGAAATAAAAGAGAGGAGAGAGAAAGGTAGTGTGAAAATAGGAAGAAGGATAGAATTTTTAAAAATGTAAAGTAAGAAGATACTTTGTTTTTCTTACATGTCGGCCGATGTAACACCTGACTTTCTTGGAGTCCGTTGTGTAGAACTCAGGAATCTTTAGTTCGACATAAAGTCACCTAAATTAAACAAAACACACCTGAGGCACCTGACGCTGGTCGTAGGTTACATCGGCCGAAACGTTGTAAATAAAATCCTAGATGAGAAGAGTAGTTCGAATAGTCCAAATAATACGGTAGTTTGTTTTATTTTTATTTTTGTGTTATTGCTTCTAAATAGTTTTCATGTGTTCTCAAAATACATATTCTCCGTTTATAATGTATTTAATTAAATCTATGCTCTAAAAAATCATTGAACCTATGTAGAGATTTTGGCCTGAGCATTAGCCTAAAAAAACATCCTCGGTCAAGGTGTAGGCAATATCGTAGGCATGCTCATTGATGACTCTTCGAGGCTGTCGAGAGTGTTACATATCTTGGCTCCATCATCTCCAGCAATCTTTTCTTGGAAGCAAACCTCCACAAACGTTCACAACCATAACTCATTTGACGAAAAGAGTTCCCACCTGACTACAACTTGAACGTCTTCAAGTCCAACATAAACAAACTCCTGACAAACCGCCCCCTTAAGTAAGACACTCTATCAAAAACCCTAATACTAATGATTACTACAATACTATCTCATTGATTACTGTACGCGCAATACCCCTTATCCCTGAGTGGCCTTCGGGCCTTGATAAGTGGTGACCCCCATGTAAAAAAAAAGAGTCTGAAATAAGATGCTGACTACCATTACAAAGATGAAAGTGTATTGAGCACGTGTGATCAGCACGCTGCTCAATGGCAGTGACTTTTGAGCCTTCTGTTACAGCCAAGAAAAATTGATCTTTCCACACGTACAATGTGTATGATTATCTTAAAAGAAAATAACTGTGCTCGCAAAAATTGCTTCTCAACATAGCAAACACGTTGAATAACTTTGATACGTCCGTTTCGATGACTGTAAGTAACACAAAGGAATTTGTTTGAGAAGTGAAACTGAGCAAGTGATATCAACTAGTATAACAAAAATATTGAACTTTTCACATTTTTTTCAAATGATTATATTGCAGTTATTAAAAAGAGTCCATTAAAAGCTTTTACTATGTTCTTATTGACAATTGATTTTGTATTTTGTATTATCGATTTTTATAGATTCTGTTATGAGTAAGTACTTATATCCAGAGTTTATTGTCATGATATTTTGTGTTCTATAATTTCATTTCATTCATTTTCATTAATATATATATATATATATATATATATATATATATATATATATATATATATATATATATATATACCCGGCATAATCGCGTTGACACACTGGTTCTCATCAGATCACCGAAGTTAAGCACTGTTAAGCATTGTTAGTACCAAATAGATTCTAGGCTCTGTGTATGCTCTCCGCTAATCTCGGCATTTGTTTCCAATTGTCATGTACATAGATTTCACTTGCCACTGGTATTTAACAATGTCGACTCAGCAGAAGTATGGTTGGATATTGCGCATCGTTTGCCACAAAGAAATTTAACATGCAGGCACCCCTCCGTGAGTGTCAATAGTCTGTCAAAGACTGAAAGAGATCTTATATATATATATATATATATATATATATATATATATATATATATATATATATATATGTATATATATAAATATTGATTCTAAAATATAATTAGCCACTGAAGCGTTGAAGCGTGTTTATATATATATATATATATATATATATATATATATATATATATATATATATATATATATATATAATATATATATATATAATATATATATATATATATATATAGTAAGTTATAAAATATATATATGGCGATTAAGCTACACTGAATAATCTGCGTTTCATCCACTCTGGATGAAACGCGGAATATTCAGTGTAGCTTAATCGCCATATATATTTTATAACTTACTAACTAGCTCTACCTACGTATTGAGCACTTTTGAAGTAAATACTTAAAGTTTACGCATAAATTTATACTTTCGTATATTAATTTTATGTGAGTAAATTAAGTAGTTATATATATATATATATATATATATATATAGTCTTTGAAGTTTTTACCATTTGAAACCACACAAAAAATTATTTTTTATCATTCATTAAAAAAAAAAAAAAACATCTAGTCAGTAAGTCATTTAATCACCTGCAATCACTGCATCAACTCTCAAATTTACTATAATACCAATTTTTATATTTTTTAAGGGATCATCAGTTGTTTACCATGAAACACTGTTTCGGGGATTTAAAAACAAAACAGTGTATTACATCATGGCTCCCCAGCAGTGTTGATCAAACACCACCACCCTTAATCTTAGGAAGAAGACAAGTTACAAAAATTTTTTTCCCAATTTCCTATTCTTAATTGTAATTACTAACCTTTTCATAGTATAAAAATGAATTTCTTACCTGTGCGATTCATCAATTTCCACATTTAAAATGGATACATTTTTTAATTTTTTAATTTATCAGTCTTGTATTTATAAGATTTGGATTAATCCATTTAACTACTTATCATATAACCTTTATTATCCAGTGTATTCCGTGTTGTTTTCACTGGTTGCTATGTATTGTTTGCGTGTGCGCGTGCATTCAAATCTTCAAATTCGAGTCTATGTGTATAGTAAAACAAATCCTGTTAATTTAATTTTATTTCGTTGGGATCTTTACTTTTGCCTTCTTTATTGAGAAAATTACTCTCCTATTTGTGGATAGCCAATATTTGTAATTTTAATTTCCCCTATTAAGCCAAACGATCGTTGCAAGATTTCTCGTGCTTTCCAGCCTCGACTTCCTTTGTTCACTTTTTCTTTCCCTCTTTCTACCTTCTCGTATTTCTCTCATTATAGCCAGCCACGTGTTTTATTTACTTTAATTAATTTCCCTGAAACTGTCGTTGAAGGATTTCTCGCCATACAGACCTGATCCTGCGCTCTGGTATTGCGTTTGTTTCATCAAATTGCATCTCCTTTTTGTGACTTTTATGAGTTCGAAAAAAAGGAAATGGAAAGGTGTCCTCTAAGAAAAAAAAAGAGGATGATGTCGCTCAAAATAAAGCAAGAAATAATAGACAAACATGAGTGTGCTGTTCGTGTGAGTACGATCAGCCATCATCGACGATTTCTACGATATTGAATTAGAAAAATTCCATAAAAGCCATAAAAGCTATAAAACCGACCAAGGGTGTGACTATTATATTCAAATTGAGGACCGACCTACATAATGAGATGGAGAGACTTCTGTTATTGTGGATACGCGACAAGGAGCTGGCAGGAGATGCCATCACAGAGAGCATCATGTCCGAGAAAGCGCTCTCCGTCTACAAGGACCTACAACTTGAGGCAGCGTAAACAAAAGGAGAGATGCCGTGGGGTACAGGGTATGGGGATTTTAAGGCCATCCATGGCTGGTTTGAAAAATTCAGGAAGAGGACTAGCATCCATTCTGTGAGAAGGCATGGCGAAGCAACGAAGATACCAAAGCTGCGAATGAGTTTGTGCAGCGCTTCGCTTCACTAATTTTGGAAGAAGGTTTTGTCCCACAACAAGTGTTTAACTGCGACGAGATGGGCTTTTTTTTTTTTTAAATGCCACGCAGAACATTCATTACCGCTAAGGAGAAAAGGCTGTTGGACCACAAGCCCATGAAAGATAATCTAACCTTAGCACTATGTGCTAATGCTAGCGGTGACTGCAAAATAGAGCCACTGCTCGTGTATCATGCAAAGAATTCAAGTGCATTTTAGATTTCCTAAGTCTTAAAAGAGAGACTACAGGTGCAAAAGCCGTCCTTCACTGAATTTAGTGTTTGGCCTTTCAATGAAGCAATATCTTCAGGAGAATTGCCTTCCCTTGAAATGTTTGCTCGTTCTTTACAATACTTCCGCACACCCCCACGGCCTAGAAGACGACATAATGGAAGATTTAAAGTTCATCCGAGTGCTCCGCCTCTTCCCAATACTACCCTAATCCTCCAGTAGGTGATCTCAAACTTGAAAAAACTGTACACTAAGCATTTGTTCTGGCGATGTTTTGAAAACACGGACAGCACTAAAATAACCATTGGTGGGTTATGGAAGGAATACTTCAGCATTGCCATAGCTCTGAAAATAATTGATGCTGCATAGTAGGGCGTTACGAAACGCACATTGAATTCTGCCTGGAAGAAATTATGGCCTGATTGCAGCGCTGGAAGAGACTTTGAAGGGTTCGATCCTCAACCTGAGTCCAACGTGGTGTTGGACGAGATTGTTGCCCTCGGAAAGTCCATGGGACTGGAGGTAGATGAGGAAGATATTAACGCGCTTGTGCAGTAGCAGGAGGAGGAACTGACAACAGAGGAGTTGAAGGAACTGCAGGCAATGCAACAGACGGGGATGTTGCAAGAGATCAGCAACAAGGAAGAGGATGAGTTGGAGAAGGTGACTTCTACAAAGGAGATTAGAGAGGCGTTGGCTAAGTGGGAGGAAATGACCGCTTTCGCTGAAAAGAAACATCCAGAAAAGTGGCTACTGGTCGTATTTCTGTAACATTTTGAAAGAGAGGCTAAAACAAATCTCCTTGGATAGTTTTTTGTTAAAAAGACCTGTAGAAAGTGAAAGTATTGCGAGTCCAACTAAAATGGCAAAAGAAAGCGAAGGAGAGTAAAACCTAACAATGTTAAAAAAAAAAAATTTTTCAAGAAACAGAAAAAAATTAGTGGAGTCAAAGAATCTGGTTTAAGGTTATTTAAAATTAACTTTGATTTAAGTGTAAGTACGGACATATCGTAAACAGCCTCTCGCACTTTCTCACTTTCGCCTTCACTCCACCATCACTACACATTCACATCCGTTCGCTGCCGTTGTCTTCCTCCATTGTAAGTGCTTATACTAAACTCACAATTTATTTCTCTTAATATCATCTTAATTAGATTATTACTGTTTTTTTATGTATTTAATTACTGTTTGAAAAGTAATCAGGAAGATGTGTTTTATCGTTAATTAGAGTAAATGTGGATGATGTTGGAAGCCGGGAACGTATTAATTAGTTTTCAGTTATTTTTTCATGGGAAAATTCGTTCAAGATACGAGAAATACTAGATACAAGCTTTATCTGGGAACGAATTAATTTCGTATGTAGAGGTTCCACTATATATATATATATATATATATATATATATATATATATATATATATATATATATATATATATATATCCTAGCTGTACCTACTTGGCGTTGCCAGATAAAAATATATTGCCGGGCAGAGTGTTTAGCCATATAATATTTAAAATACACCAAATATTCTAAGTTGTTACGATTTTCATGAAAGTTGACTATATTTTGGATTATTGGAAGCATAAAACATAGTCATCTTCATCTAGGAAACTCAAACAGAGAAATAACATCCCATAGCTTAAAGGGAAATTACTCATAAGTTAAGTGAAAACTCATTTCCGCTTTTAAACGCAGTTGATTGGTGGTATACTAATAATTAAAAACAAATGAAATAAAATGTAAATTGAATTAAAAATAAATTAAATAAATGATCATTATATAATATTTCTAAACAAAATACTTAAAACAATTCTATTACTAATTTTCATTAAAAATTAGGAGCTCATTATTAAAACGGGTGATTCTTTAATGTAATATAAAAATGAAATAACCTCTTGACTGTTGATTCCTTTTGAATAAATAGTATATATACAAATCATGTAGGAATAAAAGTATGTAAGTGTCGGTTTTCAGTATTAAAACCTATTTGTGAAACAGTGTGCCTTTGGTACATATTGTTATGCAATGGGTGGTATTAAGATGACGTATGTATTATTATTTGGTGTTGACTGTTCGTATTAGGATGTTCATGTTTGTTGAGATAGCATATTGGAGACATAAATAGGGTACATATAAATACAGGAGAGCCGACGGCATGTAATACACAATGAGAGGAGATTTGATATATAGATAGATAGACCGAGAGATGGTGCGTTTGGCATTTACTTTTGACAGTTGTACATATAATATAAAACGTTACCTTTCTCGTTGTAATGATGAACACAGAAAGACGGCAGTTATAAAAAACATGATGATCATTTATTCTTCGACCGGTCGGAAATGATTCTGTATTTCAGGGATTCAAAGTTGTTTACATGGTTACCTCTAAGCCTCCCGCTTCCCAGAGAGTGCCTTGACTCTAACGGAGAATCGGTCTGATCTCCTCTGTTTCTCTGATCTGACTGATCTGATTCTCTTTGAACTAACTTCAAACTCTTTCCTATATTGAGAAATCACACGTATGTCTGGTCAACGTGACCACAACTCACGTGTTTCAAACATGCGCGATTTGCACGTTTTGAAACCATTTCTGACGACCAGGAAATTGCCCATTCTCTTTGTTGTTTTACAAAGGAATTTAACCTACTTGTCTAATTCTGTAACCGATATTTTTATTATGCCTTCTTTCTAAGAATGTGGATGGTTTCCAGCCAAATTTGTATTTATTAAATATTTTAACAGAATCAACAATTTAACTAGACATTCCATTTAAACCTATTGTTCTTTAAAACTTATCTACATGGTTCAATCCCCGCTTATTCTGATATCATTTTCATTTAACCAATTCCCTATTTTTTTACTTACATGAAAAGGGGACAGCCCTTATCATGTAACAATATTAACGAAATTGTAATCAAACAAATAGATATGAATACGACTTTATTAGACCACCCGTGATCCGTTATAGTTGTAGCTAGCTATGGAATAGTGAATATACAGAATTGTTCTATAAAAGTGAAAGGGAGTATACAAAATTAGTATGTAAACGCACAAAAATTGAATGCCGCGCGCGTAAAAACAAGCATGGCGACTAGTGAAAACAATACCGAATACATTGAATAAAAAAGGTCTAAACATTATTACGCTTAGATTAAATGAAAAACCTTTTACTTAAGACTAGCGGGGGTACCCGGCGTTACCGGGTGTTTGGAGATGTAAAAGAAAAAATGTGTTAGCAGTGAAGCAGGATCGAACCCGTGACGCGGTGACGCGAAGGTGGAAAAGAAAGTAAAAGAAAATATGAACTTTTACTGCCACGCTAGGAGGCAATAGGAAGTGAAACGCGTTCAAATTTAGCGATGCCAATCAAAAAGTTGACTTGAAGGAGTTCCTGCAGGTGCAGAAATGAATGTTGGCTTGACGGCCAGTTCATTTATTTGTTTCTCCGCGATGTTAGGGAAAACCAGCTCCTCACAAAAAGGGAGTGTCCAAACGAATAGCAATTGATCAAAGCTTATTGCTTTCTGGACGTCCCTGCAGAAAAGCCGTTTTTTTTTATATACGAAAACACGAACAAACACGCGAGAGAATGAAATAGTATGAATTTTATAAAAGTCGATCAAAATAAATCTAGAGACGATGTTCGTTCGCAAATCGTAGATATTATAATCTAGGGAGTATATAAAAAGTTTCAAAATCCCCTGAGAACCCCCTCGAAAAAAGCTTTTGCTGGGCATACAAAAATACGCGCACCTCTTTTGCCTTTTATCTGAATATACAGAATATAGATGTGTGTAATCTATTGAAAATAAGTGAAAAAAAACGAAAAGAAAAATACAAACATCGTATACAATATGTGCATTGTACAGGGCTACCCTAGTTTTTGTGTATGTTAACAGCCTTAAAAATATCAGGAAATAATAATTAACGGATTAAGTAAGATTTAACGGTGAGACCTTTTCAAAGCAAGTATTTAAAAAAAAATTATAAAAAGTCCTCACATGCACGCACACGTTTTGAAATATTTCTAAGTATTTTTAAAATGTTTGGAACTTATGATCTACCTATTCCATCCAACTCGTCACCAAATTTGAATAACCGCTTACTGTTACATGTCTCGTTAACACTAACGTGGCCATGAAATGGATGCTAAATTTACGTTGAATTTATATAGAAATGAGACCCACACTCTAAATGATGAATTTTTATGATTATAAAAGAAATTCTTCCTTCTTTTATATTATCTTTAAATGCCGTTGAAATTATTAGCCAAAAAAGTAGGTTTTGATTTCTTTTCAGGAGGTAAACTATGCTGGGATAGGCTGTAAAAAATACCAAACATTTTTTTTAATATGTAAATTGATCAAGTAGTTGTTGTTGTTTTTTTTATTATTATTATTATTACATTAGAAAAACGTAGCCAACGCACCGTCCCGGAATTTCAAAATACGACCGCTGAGAGACAACGCGCGGATCTTTACTAATAGACTTCTCTTTCTCCAACTTTTCAACATGGCAGGAAAGAAGTAGAAAAAGAAAAGATGTACAAAATGCTGAAGGTAGACTTAGATTCCGAAATATATTTCAATTATAAATTCCAAACATCTTAAGAATTTAAACTTTGTTTCATGCCAGTCATGGCCTATTTTCTCTCCTCAAAATTTGAAAATCGTTTTTTTTGTTTGTTTTTTTTCTATTTCAATTTTTCTTGTCTGATGAGATCAAATATGATTGAAACGGTCTGTACATCGTAGCAAGATCTTATATATATATATATATATATATATATATATATATATATATATATATATATATATATATATATATATATATTATTTTTAATACCTACAGTGTTTCATCCTTCCGGAATCATTAGTACAGGAAGTTATGATTGGCATTAGCAGGGAACAAATCCCAGGACCACAGTCAACCACAACGATATTCAAGTGAAATTAAACATTTATAAAGGCAGAAACGTTATACAAAAACAGTCTACAGTGATCGAACGTCTAAAATGTTGCGATCTCGCACGCAAGCCAAATGACTTACTTTTTGCATTTCAACAGACAGTGCCTAACAGTCAAGAAACTTACTTCTTAAAAGGTGGAAATAATCATAATTATTTTTAATACCTACACACACTAGAGTTTCATCCTTCTTATAAATATACGGTTAACACGTATCTGAACAGATTTTCATACTGTTATTAACGGTACCAAGCAGTAGAATACGCCTCGCCATGTTTTTGTGAAATTGGATAAGGAAATTTTACTGATTGGTACCGTTAATACCAGGATGAAAATTTGTCCAGATACGTATTAATCTTTGTATTTGTATTTTTTTTTTCAATCTGCCTGATGAAATGCGAATCTGGAATATTTTTGAACTACATAAAGTTTAAAATTATCCGAATAGTGTCGAAACAAATGAAAAATACACAATATGATGCAAAAAAATGCCCTTATTATCTTTGTTTTTAAAACGTATATATATATATATATATATATATATATATATATATATATATATATATATATATATATATATATATATATATCGGCATACAGTACTGTTTCGTTGTATCACAACTCAGCAGTGCCGCTAGACTAGCATCTCCGCCAAGCCGAGGATTGAACCTAGTCCCATCGTGTTGACAGTCGGCAGTTTTACCCATCGACCCACGGGAGCGATACCCGCAAATAACCTCAACAAATATCTATTTTATATATATATATATATATATATATATATATAATTTTTTTTATAAATTGTTTTAAGTATTTTGTTTAGAAATATATATATATATATATATATATATGAAAGCTACCAAAAGCTTTTACGTTGGGAATCTTCAGATTAAGTAGATATTAGCTGCATGCATTTAAGTTTAATGACTTTCTATATGAGTGAAATGCGGAAGTCTTTGATTAGTTCAATTGTCATAAATATATTTCCATAACTTGTTATCTAGCTCTATGCACGTATTGGACACAGTTGTAAGTACAGGAAAATGGAAGTGGAAGTAAAAGCTTCCATTCAGCCTCAAGAAACAATAGAAAATCCCCTGTAAAGGTAGCTGCGTATATAATTATGAGGCAAGGGTTGCGCAATCTTCGACCACACCTCTTCTGAATCGGCGCTGCTCAACTCCGGTGGCAAGGAAAGGTTCAGGACTGCTAGAAACAATGCCGAGATAATCGGAGAACACATATAGCACCTGAAATTCCCAGATGGTCACCCATTTTAATACTCATCAGGTTCAACGTTGCTTAACTTCGGTTATATAACGGGAATCAGTGTGAACGTGATTATGCTGTAAGGAAAATATATCTTCTCATACCATTTTATGTGGATATGAAATAAAAAAATAAGTTTCGCCAGTCCGTGTGATTTTTACATAAAGTTAAGTAATTCATTCATTTGGTATGAATTAGATCATTCTGTTGTTGGTATTTGTTTCCTCGATATCATGCTAGTTGTAATTCTTTCTGGAAAGACATCTGGTACTTACAGAATCGACTACGTGAAAGTTGCCAACATCTTAAGCGGTTTATGTGGAACGAGCAGAATTCGAACTTGACACACGCAGGTCTTCAGTTCGTGTTGTTAACCACTTAGCCAACCCCAATTCCCGTTATATAATTATCTTAAGTAAAACTTATGGACATCCCTGTATATAAAATCTCGTCGTGCAAACAAGTTGATGGCTTTTTCAATTTACATTTGTACTGGTATTTCATGCTGGAGGTGCAAAATAAAAAAGGAGGAAGTAAATAGATTTTCAACATTAGAAATTAGGGACCTCAATAGAAATTCGGGACCTCAATAAAATCACCAATCTTGATAAGCTGCAAGTTGGAAAACAGAAATCTGTTTCTGAAGCCGGAAGCAGTTGCCGTTTCTTTTGTTAGTTTATTGCATGTCAAATGTTACATTTCAATTAAAAGAACTGATTAAAAATTAGAATTTCTCAAGAACTCCCCGCATTTCGTCTCCTATGCAAAAACAAAAATTTCCATTCGCTTTCATTTGTTCCAATTCTTTCTCAAGCGCTGACAAAGTTTTATTGCTCTTTTAAGTAGGTGTCAGATGCGTGTATTAATATTTTCAGCACAGAACATTGAAGCTGGGTTCAATTATTTCATTCCTAGCAGAAAATAAAAATTTGAAGAGTTTTATATTATTGTGTATGTAACTTGATCACCTCCGTGATCGCGATACCATAAAACAGACGAGTACTTGATGTAAATACCCCCTAATCCGCAATGGAACACATACATCAAATCTGTTGCCAAGATCTCTGGAAAATAGTTGAATTGTTTTAAAGACCTAAAATTTACTAATATCTGATGAACTAAAAAGTATAGCAGCGTTAATTTCATTATAATTTCCACATTATCGAATAAGGAGAAAAACAACCATTCGTATTAATCTCAATTTAAAGTTAGAAAAAAGCAAAATGCGCCGATTAATTTAATCGATTTAAGCTTGATTATTTTAACTCTCCATCTCATTAATAAGATGTATTTTCTAATTCTAAAATCCACAACATACACATTAAATTCTATTACTTTTATCATCATTCGAAACAGGCCTACATGTACTTCTTTCTATGAAGACAGTTTTGTAAAATTTCTTACTTTTTATTAAGCAAATTCTCACCACTATATTGAATGATTCTAAAGTGTGTGTTACATTTTTCCCTTGTTAGGTATATATTATTTGTTTTACCTAATATCGTATTTAGCTTGAGAAGCATGAACTTTATCAAACAGCAACGACGTTTCTATAGGAGATTGTCTTTTAATAAGGAAATGGACTGCATTGTTAGTGAATGGTGGCGTGACGGTCGTAATCCCCTAAATTGTGTTTATTATATAACTATTGGCAATGGAGATTTTGGGGCTACAAGCACTCTTTAAATCGCTAGATTGGCGAGATCGCATCTCCTTTAAATGAAATTAAAAACAAAATATTGGTAAAGTATAACAAACCGCAACTCTGGCCGAGATGGTGCGCGAGGTGACGTCGCCGCATAGGAAGAGAAACGAAAGAATAGCGGAGAGAAAAAAATGAACAACGTGATCAGCGATATCGACTGGGAAGCACGTGTGAGTGCAAGGGGAATTTTTTAAACAAGATGCAATTGAACTTAGAACAAAAAATCATCGAACGACCGTGTTTCCTGGGGTAAGCTATAAACATGGAAGCGGAGAAAAGCAGAGATTAAAAAATCATTTTTTAAAAAATAAAGACGCGTGGCTGCGACTGAACATGAGTGAACATGTCGACGCGGGGGGGGAAGCACGTTTTCAAAACGCCAGAGTTTCTTAACAATATAGCAAACGAAGAGAATTGTAAAACCAAAATGCAGGTTTAGTTTGTAAAGTATCATGAATAAATGCCTTTTATTTGTACTAAGAACACTGCAGAGTCGAATTTCTTTCTACTGTTTCCTCACGTGACTTTCACACACAGCATCAGGTCGGTGTTAATAGGTAACTTTCACATTACAATGTTCAATAACTAAGAATGGTTCCTAAGCTAGAAAAATACGTGCATTAGCTAAACTCTTATAAATACAGTTAACAATTACTGGACTCTCATATAAACAAAAAATATACGAAATATATATATATATGTGTGTGTGTGTGTGTGTGTGTGTGTGTGTGTGTGTGTGTGTGTGTGTGTGTGTGTGTGTGTGTGTGTGTGTGTGTGTGTTAGATATTTGAAAAAAAAAAGGATTCTCCCCCATCGATTTCAACGTATGAGCTTCCGCCACAACAACTAAATTGTTCGGAAATCCACACAGATGATTTGTTTATAATATCGAATGCTTTGTGTAGAAACAACAATACTTTTCGGTATTACTGTTAATCTTTATCGATGTAGTTAGATATAAAGTAACTGTTATACATAAATCCACACACTTAGCCTGAGGATTTCTCCCTAGAATGAATCATAAACGTTTATGTATAGCTAACTGTTCATTACTTTATATTAATCATATTGCTAAGTACTGCTTGCATATATAGCACTGTTAAAGTACATACAGGAAATATATATGCGTAAAATATTTCCACATATTATTATGTGTAAATATATACATGGAATGATTATAAAATCGTGCGTGTGTAAGTGCGTGCCTGTCCAATATTTACGACGTCCGCCCAACGTAGTGCAAAACGCAACATATTGTTTATGCATTTAAATGTATTTGCGATTCGCACTACCTTAGGCGGACGTCACAAAGATTGGACTCCTGCGCGAAACAATATGTTTCGTCATGCAAATTATTCACAATCAGTCGTTTTAAATAATGCATACGGTTCGGCCATATGTGAATACTTCATAAATAGCCATAATGTGTTATTCATGTGTGTATATATATATATATATATATATATATATATATATATATATATATATACTAGCAAAAGTACCCGTCGTTGACTGGGTTCAAAAACAGTCTACAGAAAATGGACTCTGATTTATGAAAGTATGATAGGTTATGAAAAGGAAGAGTTGTAAAGAGATAGCCTCGAATTTGGGGGTATCAAAACCAAAGCAAAATATGATGAAAGTAAAAATAAAATAGATAAACCCCATAATTTATCATACCATACCTGTTCACACTGAAACACTTATCACAATATTCTGTGGATCTTGTTAAACTTTGTGACATATTTCCATTCTGTGGAGGTTAGGTGCGAACGAACACCCCATAATTTTATTATACCATATTTCTTCAAACTGAAACATAATTATCAAAGTATACTTACGCAGACAGATATAAAAAGTCTTTATTAAAGTTTGTGCCTATTTCCATTCTATGGAGGCCAGGCGCGAACGTAGACCCCACAATGTTATTATACCATCCCTATTTAAGTTAAAACATACTTATCAAAGTATTCTTATGTATATCTATATCAAAAACACTTGCAAACGTTTTTTTTTTTAATTTTTTATTTCCATACTTTGTGAACCAGGCTCGTACGCAGACCCTGCAATCTTAATGAATCATCATTATGCCAGATCAAACATGCCCATTCCTGTGTCTCGATACATCTTCTATCATTATATGTAATCAGTTTGCTATAATAGTCAACCATATAGGAGCCTATTCGTGACCAGACACACACACAGACGTTCAACTTTATATATATATATATATATATATATATATATATATATATATATATATATATATATTTAATTTTTATTTATATATATATAAGTACTTCTATTATTATGATTATGATTATGATTATGATTAGTAGTAGTAGTAGTAGTAGTAGTAGTAGTAGTAGTAGTAGTAGTATCGTCACAATCATTATCAGTATTCTAATATTATTAAATTTGTGTCGGTATGTTGACACATAAATTTCTTCTCTTTTCCCTCCTGTTTGGTTTATATTCAGGGTACGTGTGTCTAGATGTTCGTTCTGTTTAAAACATTTTTTCCGTTTATAGGTCACGATGCCTACGTCGTTGTCCAATATTTGTTATTTTCCTTTTTCTCTCTTTCTTTCTTTTCTTTCTTTTCTCTTTTGCTTTTTTCTTTGTTTTCTTTCTTCGTTTTAGGCTTCCCCTTCCGTTTTTTTTTATTCCAAATGTTTTCTTTTGAAAATTAGTTTTTCTATTATCTATTAATCCCTATTTCGACGGCTAGAGAAGTAGTTACGTCGTTTAAATTGTCCGTAATTATAAAAAAAATCAACGGATTATATTAATCTTTATTCTTTGACTGTTTGCAAACGGATTTTTATGCAAACATGGATTTGGGATTATTACAATTGTTTTTAATTACAAACTTTTTGGATTACTACACACATTTTGGATTTTAATTTTAGTCGACGTGTCAACTGCATAATTCCAGATTTTTTTATGGGGACAGTGTCTCTTATTATCTTTTCCTATTGATAATATTCGATCTCTTCATATTTTTTCATCTGTATTTTTTAATCATTGACTTTTAATGTATTCTCTGATTTCTTCATTTTCCCCCTATTTTGTAAACCCTTCGCACAAAAATGTTTGCTTTTGTTTTTTGTTTTTTTTTAATTTATGATGAAATTTTATGTAATGCTATTTCAATTAATGCAGGTACCAGCAAATTCATAGCTTCGCTATAATATTTATTTGGTAACATATTTCCTCTGATGAGAAGAACGTATTTCTTTGAAACTCCGCGGATTAAGGAAATTTCAATATAGCCTTTTTGAGTATTCTGTCGAACAATAAATTAATGTAAAATATATATTTTTAGTCTTCTATAACAAGCTCTATTTCTTATCTTGGTTACATGGAGCTTTTTTTATTATTTGATTACTATATATATATATATATATATATATATATATATATATATATATATATATATATACAGACAGATAGATAGATAGATAGATAGATAGATAAGCAACAGTCTATATAGATAGAGATAGATAGATAGATAGATAAGCAACAGTATATAGATAGAGAGATAGATAGATAGATAGATAGATAGATAGATAGATAGATAGATAGATAAGCAACAGTACATAGATAGATAGATAGATAGATAGATAGATAGATAGATAAGCAACAGTCTATATAGATAGAGATAGATAGATAAGCAACAGTATATAGATAGATAGATAGATAGATAGATAGATAGATAGATAGATAGATAGATAAGCAACAGTACATAGATAGATAGATAGATAGATAGATAGATAGATAAGCAACAGTATATATAGAGATAGATAGATAGATAAGCAACAGTACATAGATAGATAGATAGATAGATAGATAGATAAGCAACAGTACATAGATAGATAGATAGATAGATAGATAGATAGATAGATAAGCAACAGTACATAGATAGATAGATAGATAGATAGATAGATAGATAGATAGATAGATAAGCAACAGTTATAAATAAATTCACAAAATTAGCCTGGTGATTTCTTCTTGGAATGAAACATGAACGTTTATGTATAGCTTACTGCTTATATTTTCATCCTACTGCTAGGCTCTACTCACGTACTGAGCACTTTTGAAGTGAATACGTATACTACATGAAGAATATACTTAATATGTTGTTGTATAATATTATTGTATGTGTATATACATAAGACAGTAATAAAACCATATATCTGCGGGTGTGCGCAAGCGCGTATGTGTGCACCTGTTCTGCGTCTCCTGCAAACTACCTACCATATATTTTATCGGCTTTTAGATAAAAGTCACATTTTAATAATTGATGCATTAGTAAAAGCAAAACAAAATCGATAAAAAAAACATCAAGTCTTTATTGTTGGAGGAGGGGAGGGTCAGATTGGGTGGCAGAAAGTTGGGCAATAAAGAAGAACAAAAGAATAATTGTTCGTCTACTGAAGAATATTATCTTTTTTCTTGCTAATTGCTATTCGATAAACGTAAAAAGTCTTGTTGCAACGGCGCAGTTGTAAATCTTTTGAGAACACAGGTAGCTATCGTCTTTTAATAAAATTTGACTCTTATTGCTACAGAATTTTCAGCGGTTATTCCCCTTTGACTAGATGCAAATCATCTACCTTGAATTATACTGTGCCACGAGTAAATACACTTCTTTTTTTTTACTTCCGGAAATTAAATGAGATATCTAAATTTCCCTTCAGTGTTAATTTACAATCTAGATATCTATGTCTTTCTTGTGTGGAGCTTTAAGACAACTGCTCCCGTTACACCAGTTCATAATTTTTGCAGGGTTTGCACAGCCCTGGCGCAGTTTATAATCGCAGGAAAGGTTTGAAACAATTCTTGGGGCTTTGAAAGGGGTAGTATATCATCGAAAAATGTAAGGTCAAATGCATAAAAATTGCATTTTATGACTTTCTATTATTTTTCGATAAGAAAAATTCTATATATTGACAATACTTAACAAAAGACCATACTTCAATATATGTGTATATATATATATATACATACATACATACATATATTTATACATATATATATATATATATATATATATATATATATACTAGCTGGACGCCCTGCGTTGCCTGGTCGTACAATGCGGTTAAACATCATATTTAAATTTATGCAGATTGCGTATGTATTGCTATAGAACCAATCCTCTATTGATTATTATATATTACGAGGAATATTTTTCCTGGTGGACTTATTCACAAAATAAAAAATAAAATAAAAATAAAAGATAATAATGATAATATCGTTGATCGAATTCCGTCTGCGTTTGTTTACAATATCACGTCAGCTGATATTTAGGCTTGACGATGAATTGTTAAGAAAGTCACTTCTGATTAATGTTTAGTTTTAAAATATGCAAAGGAAAATAAGATTTGCGGCGATTTTAAATGGTACTTCTTCTTTTATCGTAAATTGAATTCATTAAAAAGAGAAAAAAAATTAAATGGTGTGGTGCACTCGAGCTTGAACAGGGGATCATTCGATCCGTATTCGAATAGGTTACCACTGAGCTATACCTTCAGATGACAATGATTCTGTTTATTTTAAGAAGAAATCATTTGCTTCGATTTTATTATCTCTCTTGCCGGTGTAACATATAAATATTCCCTTTATATAAAATTCTTCTTTCTTATCTATAAGAAAAAATTACTTTTAAGATAGAATTTTTTCGATTTTCGATACTTATCGGGTAAATTTCAGCACAAAGCATATCTAAGAACACTGTCAGACATATAAATTACCTATGTGTGAAATTTGCAAAGGATGAGCTCAGCCGTTTGAGAACCTATAAGGAAGAAACTCACACACACACCACACAAACAAAGTGACCTTTATATAATAGTAGATAAATACATGTGTGTGTGTGTGTGTGTGTGTGTGTGTGTGTGTGTGTGTGTGTGTGTGTAATTATAGAGACCCGTCGTTACCCGGGATTGAATCATTTCTTATGACGCCATATATAGCGTAATGGTGCCTTATGTAACAATCTGCTGTGATATATGTAACCATCTGATATGACGTCATATGTGACGCCTTGTGTGAACAAACAGAAACATATATATATATATATATATAGAGAGAGAGAGAGAGAGACAAACAGACTGACAGAGACATATCTATATATTGTTTTACCCAATGATTAATGTTTTAAAAACTGGTGACAGTTGGCGATTTCTTTACAAGGGCTCTACTCAAGAGAGGGTGCATATAATATCACAGCTCTTCAGTGTGGCTAGCCAAGCAAGTGCATTTCTTTCTCCTACGCTTTCCTTCGACATATTCTAAATGTAAGCGAAATCGCAATGTAAACTCAGTGTAAACATTGTCAAGTGCCCAAGAGCTCGAACTATTTTTACTCTAGGAGCACGTCTTAATAGCTATCGGCAGTTAGATTACTTCCCCATATATATATATATATATATATATATATATATATGTGTGTGTGTGTGTGTGTGTGTGTGTGTGTGTGTGTGTGTGTGTGTGTGTGTGTGTGCGTGTGTGCATATATGTGTGTCTTTTGTGTGTGCATGTGGGTGTGTTTGTGTGTGCGTGTGTGTGTACTATTTAAGTAAATTAATTATGTACAGAGGATCAGATTACCACACTTTGGCGACATTTTTTAGACATGGATATATTTACAGAGCATACAGTCCATCTTCTAGCCAATCGATCAAGTCCAGCGAGAGTCACTCGAGATTCTCTTGCGAAAATTACTTTAGAAATGTTTGTGCCTATTTAGCTGCCTCCGCAAGATGTCAGAGTTAGACACAAGGATGATTTCAATGTGGAGAATATCCATCCACACAAAACTGTAAATCTCTGGATTTGGGCAAAAATAAAAATTGCTTGAATCGAAAACTATTTCTCTTTCATTGAACAAGAACAAAAATATAAAAGCGCAGTAACAAAACAGCTACTCAATTATTTTCTTCGTGTTTTTTAAAACATCTTTCAAACATTTCTCTTATTGAGAGTCGTTTGCTTGATAAATTTTTTGATGTATTCCAATTTGCGAAATATTCTACATCTTTTACCCCATCAATTGCAGTTTGTTCAATGTTTTACCAGTGATCCGTTGGGTCACACCTAATACCAAGATTTATTTCCCCATTTATTTAATTCCAAAATGCATAAACCGGGACATATCTGTTAAGGCATTCCTCTTGTATCACTAAAAATAATATCGCTTTATTTTATAATATCCTTAACGATATTATAAAAGTAAAGAAACTTATTATTTTGGTATCTAAATAATATACGTGTTAAAAACATAATCATGTCTTCTTGTGCGCTATCTGTGCAAAGAAATATACATCACGCATGCATGTATGTATGTATGTATGTATGTATGTATGTATGTATGTATGTATGTCTCGCAAAAGCTTTCGACAGAGGCGACAGATCCTGACAAGATCATTCTGTAGCCCGACGTCTCGGACGACAGATATCGAAAAATTGGCCAAAAACATTCCTTCGCTCTAAACTCGGCCGTTTTGTACAAGGAGAGGTCGCTGGGGGGGGGGCAATATTTTAGCAAGTCGTTGTTACCGTTGGATTGACTTCGGTTAATTTCAACGCTTTTGACTTCCGGTTGCGTCATGGAGACATCGGCTAAGACGTCAGATTCTCTTTCACTTTCTTTTCCGCCATTTGCGTCACGGGTTCGAGCCTGCCTACCTACTACCACTTTTTTTAACACCGCTCTTCACCCTGGCTGGCTACTGTTGTTTTGATTCCCTTCTCACAATACTACTATTTTTTAACACCTCTCTCCATATTCACGGGTTCGAGCCTGCCTGCCTACTACCACTTTTTTTTTTGTTCAACACACACCTCCAAACACCCGGGCTAGTAAATAAATAAATGTGATGAAGATAACGTCGTTATACATATGGATGGACTACCATAACTAAACTAACTACGCTATAAAATGAGATAGCATAATTACGTAATTAATAAGCAACGCTAGAAAAACAGTCACATTTTCTATAAAATGCTCAAAGTCATCGAAATATTACAGAGTGTTTGTATTATATTTATTACACTACCTCCTTACCCCACAAAAGGAGTAGGTAATGCATATAAAGATGGTGTCATTACAACAAAACAAAGACTACACTACTCTCCTTGAAAAATAGCGCAATAGTCTGAAATAGTATAATAATCCTTATTGAGTATTACAAGATTGTATAATAGTAGATTGATAGAAGTAATAAGATAGTTTCGGTTTCAGACAGGCAGACACCGACTCTCTATTAATAATAGATAAACAAATCGTATATAAAGAAATTAATTTAAGGTAATATCATTAAAACTAATTTCGAGTTTATTGTGAGAAAAAAAAATCAGTGTAGGCATTTAAAAATGCTTTTTATGTTAAATATTATTAAATGAGGAGTCATTTAAAATTAATGTTCATTTCATTTTAAACATCTAAACTCGAGAAATGCGCGAGTTAAATATGTAAACATTAGTGAAAAACGAACCAACATGGCCGATATAAACCGTCTAAATTTTTCTAGCTGAAGTAAGTATTTTTTGCAAAATATGGAAGCGAAATACATTATCCTCTTGCCAGGAGCATTAAAGAAAAAGGGAAAACAATTGGCTAGTCAGAATTAAATATCGATCCGTCATTATATTAAGATCTAATTTCAGGAATCTGATTGACTTTTCTTTATACATACATACATGCATACATACATACAGATAGATAGACAGATAAATAGATAGATAGATAGACAGATAGACAGATAGATAGATAGATAGATAGATAGATAGATAGATAGAGTCTGACTATACGTGGCAAGTATTTTCATGCCGAGATCATACCTGATAGTCAAATCACTTTTAACTGTGAAGACTTTTAGAACTTGTCAGACAATAAGAGAGATTGTAGCATGCATGTCCATTTTGCTGTTTGTTTACATTTATGAACTCTGTTAACTAGAAAACTCTATTACATGTAGAATAGTAATGTTTTATACTTAGTCTTGACGATTATACATAAAACGTCCACGTATACTGCTAGAATAGCAATTTAAAGATTATGTGTGATCTTTCAAGCATGAAAACGAGGTTGATATTTTTTTGTATATTTAATATATGAATGAACGCTGCGCAAAATACAAACATTCAGTTTGTTTGTTTTTTTCAACGTCTTACATTTTTATTTCGCTACTTTTTGTGAACAACAACGGAGGACCGCTTGTAGCGTAAAAAATATTAAATATATAAAAACAACATAATTTTTATGCTTCAAAAAACCTTGAAATTACTATATACAGTACGTAGCAAAGTATTTGGTACATTAGTTTTTTCGAATATCTCAAAAAATATCAAACTAATTTGAACGGCATTTACACTCAATCTTTGAACAAATATTATCTAAAATAAAATAAAAATGAAGATATACTTAGTTGACAAATATTTATTAACAAATAATTAAATTTCCCATATGCAAAAGTATTAAACACATTGTCAAATTTCATTCTTAAGCAGTCATTTCATCTTGCTACAATATTTTCACCAATCAGAAATTTCATTCTCCAGCAGGGTAATTATATTATTTGTTATATAATGTTTGTCAACTAAGTATGAGTTCATTTTTGTTTTATTTTCAGATAGATAATATCTGTTCAAAGATTGAGGGCAATTTTCGTTCAAATTAACTTGATTGTTTTTGAGAAATACGAAACTAACCGGTGTATCAAATAATGTTGCTACCAAGTGTACACACACACGCACACATACACACGCACACCCATATATATATATATATATATATATATATATATATATATATATATATATATATATATACACGTGTTTTAACGTGTTAGGAATGTGGTCAAAATAAATGTAAAATGGGTTTAAAAGTGTGTTTTACAAGATGGTATAGAATTTACAGGGTTTTTTTTAATTTTGATTGTGATTATTTATAATTTAAAATTGCAATGTATATATATATATATATATATATATATTATATTATATATACATATATATATAGATAGATAGATAGATAGATAGATATACATGTAACTATATCTATGTATACATATACATATTTATTGGATGGTTACGTACCAAGGAACTTCAAAATGTTGCTGCTATTTTCAAAATTTACATAGTTTATTTTTAGTTTTTATATATAGTGTTCTAACATATTTAATCTTTTAACGTTTGAATTCATATGGAGTCTTTTTTAATTTCTCACTAGGACCTTTCTAAACTGAGAATGTGGGCAGCCATAATGTTTTAGGTGTTAGGAAATTGAGCTTGTGTGGGAAGGGTGTAGGGTCAATCGTCTGGAAAATTATTAGTCCTGTGTCCAATGTAGCAATTTGTGTGTGAGATGCATTCTCCCAAAGGGCATTTGAATTGATAGACTATATTTGTTTCCTCGATTGATTTTGTTGTCTGGGAAGTGTTGTTTTTAATTATAAGGTTAACAGTTGTAAACAGTTAACCTTATAGTTGTAACAGTATAGTAAATGGTGAATCGGACCTTATTATTATTGACTGGGGATATATATCGATGTATTACATTGCTTAGTATCTTCATCTGATTTAAAGTTGTGGTGTAGTTGGTTGCGATAGAATATTTTGATGGGGTGGGGATTGCTGTAGGTTTATAATTGTTAGTTTAATTTGTTTATCGACTCAGAAATAAGGCAATTGGTTATTAATCAATACCTTTTTGATATTCTTTAATTCGCAGTAGAATATTTTTATTATATATTGTTATAATTAAAACTCAAATAATAGCACTCCATTTCTAGACGTGCTCATAGACTCCAGCAAAGATGGATTTATTACTTCTGCATATAAAAAAAGATTGTGTGTGTGTGTGTGTGTGTGTGCGTGCGTGCGTGCGTGCGTGCGTGCGTGCGTGTGTGTGTGTGTGTGTGTGTGTGTGTGTGTGTTTCTTACATAGATTCAACCGAGAAACATGAAAGACAATTAGAAAAATTTAAAAATTACAAAAAAAAACTTATTAACCAAGAACATTCCGTGCTATTTAACAATACATGTCTTAATGAAAATGCTGCCTAAATGCAATATATATATATATATATATATATATATATATATATATATATATATATATATATATATATTATGTTTTGTTTTGTTTTGGAATACTGTGATGCTATTACTCAACATCAGTTAGATAGACTAAAGATGATAATATTTTGCATTATGGGCTGCTAGATGTGTGTAAAGCATATAGGCATTTGCCGAAATACTATTAATATTATGATTTTCTGAGCTAGTTCTTTCCTTTCCTCACTGGAATAGAACCAACGAATATGAATATATATATATATATATATATATATATATATATATATATATATATATATTTATATACATATGCATATATATATACATATAAATATACATAAATATATATATACATATACATGCCTAACAACGAGGTCCAATTTTATATGTACATATATATAATACTTTTTGTGTATGTGTGTATTTGAGCTCGTTCCTTATCGACTTCGAAACGGCTAGGCCGTTTTTGGGGGGGGGGTCACACGAATTTAGTTTTTGCGTCTGGGAGTGTTCTTAGATAAATTTTGTATCTAGATGCGTATTTTATTTTATTTAAATTAAAACAACGTTTCTATATGGAATATATATATATATATATATATATATATATATATATATATATATATACATATATATATATATATGGAAAACCCTTGACGTTAATCTCGCGTTGCCTACGCACAGTTCCAACATTTCAAAACACAACCGCTGAGATACAACGCGCGGCTCTTTACAAACAGACTTTTCTTTCTCCAACTTTACAACATGGCAAGAAGAAGAAAAGGAAAAAAAGAAAGAAAACAACACACCGAGGATGGAGTATAGCTACGAAATATTTATATTATAAATTTCAAACAAATAAAACATTTTTTCCTACTATTACGTTGTGATTTGGTTTTCAAGCGCACTTGATGCGTATTTTATTTCATTTTATTTCATGATAGTTTTTTTTTCTATGTTTACCAACGATTAACTCCTGATGAATTTATTGGCGACAGGGGGTCCCTAGGGATTTTTCCTGTATTATTTTTAAAGCGCCATATATATATATACATATATATATATATATATATATATATATATATATATATATATATATATATATATATATAGTTGTATCTTCTCAGATGTAAATCCACTGAAACTCTTGTGTTTATCAAAAAGTGCTCGCTGAACAAATAGAGCGTAATTTCAATTTACTAGTAAGGGACACCCGACGTTGTCCAGTCATAAAACACGCTTGAATATGATATTTTAATTTATGCAGATTTCGTACATATTATTATAGAGTCTATTCTCTGTCGATCATTACATCTTATATTGTACCCAATACAATAGTAATTTCAAAAGTAAAAAGAGACAAAATATTACTTCGGTGCGATCAGCTAGAATCAAAACTGCAACACAAAACTTATAGTGATTCAGCCTGAGTCGATACCGTTTGAGTTAGCTCCAGTTGGATGAAAAGAAGAGCTAAAAATAAGAACTAACCTAAACGTATAAATGAATATATATATATATATATATATATATATATATGCGCATGTATACAAGAGAAATTTAGGCCGACTTACGCCTGACAAGTTCCATTTTTTTACCTCTTAGCAGATATTTCTACCGGCTAAAGATCCATAAAAACCGTCTACAAAAAGTGAAATCATTTAACTCGCCTAGCATCACTCTTTGATTTTTCTTCTCTGGGGAGATACAGTTTTAAAAAATGGAGACATACTGACAAACAGGCAGACAATCATAGTTCATGTTATAAATTATTAGATTAGATTTAACCGGCTGAAGAAAACAATTTGGAGCAAGTTCAAATTTCAATCTATTTTTTTTAAATATAATAATAAAGTAAAGAAAAATCATTGCTGTGCACACCCGTCACGTAGTAAAAATGCCATATTCCAAAAATCACGTAAATTGATAAAGAAAATAGCATTTTATAAAGAAGTGAGAACGTTCTGTTTTCATTCATCATAGTCACTAAATAAAGAGAGACAATTCAATTCGAACTACCGAGATCAAAATCAGACTTTTAATGGCTATGATTTACTATTAAAATCGTTAAAAGTCGTTAAAAATGGATTTCTATATATATAAAAACACTTGATCAATGTACGTAACTTTTGGAATATGACGTGTACGTACGTCATAAAATATTTCTGTATTTTTTTCATTAATTACGTTGAACTATGGATTTGTACTAATAGATCTTTATAATTTTAACGCCAGAAGTATTAAATATTATAGTTGTTGATATTTATTTTGAGATGATGAATTTAGAAATTATCATTTTTACACGTGTTACTACGTAATACAAAATTGATTTTAAATCTTAAACATTCTATTATATATGTATATATATATATATATATATATGTGTGTGTGTGTGTGTGTGTGTGTGTGTTATATTCATTACACGAATTTTATTTGTCGTTTTAAAGAAACCGTGTAAACCCTCGAACTCACTTTTTTTTCTATCAATAATTTGCGTAACTAAATGAGAATGCAAACTATAGTTATGATGAAAATAAACAAGTACTTTTTGCTAAGATTGTCAAATTCGAATAAACCGCAAGAATCGGGTTATCTGTTATTTTTGTAAAGAAATGTCTGTTATTTTTGTAAAGAAATGACAAAAAATGTCAATAATTGTACACTGCTGGTTTAATTCCTATCTTAATAACGTCAGTTATTTAGCGTGACATGGATTTCATTATTAGTCTTTAAAAACTAATTTTTACTTACACTGGGCTTTAGCTAAATAAACAAGCATTTATTTCTACTAAATGTAAAACGCTGTATAAAAAAAATCGATTACAAAAGTAAAAAGAAAAAAATGACTGGTGTGCTATCAACTAGAATCGAAACCGAAAGCTAAAGTTAAAGCGACTCCGTGTTACCGAGTGAGCTACCATCAGCGGGATAACAAAAAAAAAGTAGAAATAAACTTAAGTTAACGTACACATCCCATTTAATGTATAAACGCTTGCATGCGTATAAGACATTTGAAGTCGACTTAACGATTGACAAATTTTTGATCCCTTTCAATTTTGACCCATTTTATCACTTAGCAACTATTTTAACAGAGAAAATACCCACAAAAAAACCTACAGTGTCGGAGAAGATGCAATTTGAACAAATGGAGACAAACAGACAGACAGAAATAGTGAGTTTTATATATGAGATTTATTTATACGAACATTATTGGCTATATATGTGCATGCATGTTTCTGTTGTGGCCCTTTTCAGAGAAACAGCGTCATCTTTAAGACCAAACTAAAAAAATATCCATTTGATAAAAGCTTCTTACTTTATAAGAAGTTTTTATCAAACTATTATAAAGGAAAAATGAAGACGGGAAGTACGTAGACGCAATATATAGAAGAAAAGTGTGAACATATGGGCAGGAGCTGCTAGAAAAGACTTGTCCTGCCTTGATAGGGTTCAAAATAGACTTCGTGGCCTGGTGGGTGATGTCCTTTTCTCTTCGCTGCAACCTCTATCTCACAGAAGAGATGTTGCGAGTTTGTCTCTGTTTTATCGTTATTTTCATGGAAAGTGTTCGACTGAGCTTCAATCTATGGTCCCCCCTCGCCAAACTTTCACAAGAAACACTCGTCTAGCTGAAAACACTATCAATAATTCCCCCCACTCTTTATCTGTGCCTAAACCTAAACATAGATTCCATGAACAAAGCTTCTTTCTTAGAACTGCACGCCTGTGGAATTGTCTTCCGTTTTCCTGCTTTCCAGCTGTCTATAATATGGTTGCCTTCAAGTCCAACGTGAACAAGTTTCTGATGAGCCGTTCCACTTAAGTTAACAAATTTACCGAACTTCCATTACTATCGATTACTATATTGTCCTTTTGACTACTGTACACTCTTTAACCCTTATCCTTGAACGGCCTATCGGTCTTGATAAGTGGTGACGCCTATATAAAAAAAGGAGAAAAATAGAGGTGAAGGGGGTTATGTATTTAATGGTAGATTTAAAATCTGATACTTTCTTTATCTTTCTATCTGATTACTATCTTCATTTTCAGTAAATAAACATGGTTCGGTTTCTTTATGACCTTAGAATAACTGCTGAATAATTGCAGATAGGATTAAATGAATGTGCGCCGACAAGTGGGTATAGGGATATGTACGTCCAATGCGATATTTCTGGGATAGGTAGGAGGCATTAATGTAAAGACAAACGTGCCATAAAGAAACCGAGCCATGTCTATTTATCGAAAATGATAATGGTAATCAGAAGATGAAAACAAAAGAAAATATTGGATTTCAAACACATTTTAAATTTCAAACTGACCAATATACACATACCCCCCTTTTATTTCCTCTTTTCCCACTTTTTCCCTCCCTTTTCCCGCTCTTTTGTCCTGTATAGTGCATCTACATACTTCTATTCTTCCTTTTTCTTTATTATAATTTCATAAAACTTTCGTATAGAAAGACTGAATATTTCTGGGTTTGGTCTTAAAGATAATGAGGCCTGATGACGCTGTTTCTCTGAAGAGTCGCAGCCGAAACTTGTATATACATATATAGCCAATAATGTTTGGATAAATAATGTATATGTGTGTGTGTGTGCGCGCGCGCGTGTGTGTGTGTGTGTGTAAATAAATGTTAAAATTTCAACGATATTTCTCGCGTTTGAGGTTGGCCGTGAGGTTAATTATTTGCTAATGGAGTCAGAGATGGCTCCATGGCCGGGTTTGAATCTCCCGACCAGCAGTAATCGTGTCACCCTGCACTGATGATTCCCGAAATGATGAAACACTAGTGTCTGTAGGTATTTCAAAATTATTATAATAATAATACATACATACATATATGCATATATATATATATATATATATATATATATATATATATATATATATACTTCAGAATAGTTTTTATTTAACAATTAGTTGTTATGGAAACGTGAGATTGTAGGTTTACAAAATATTACTGGCAGTAATATTCTATAAGTTATCCCATCTAAACCAGAATTGCTCGATATGCAAGATACAGCAAATAAATTAAATTGAATTCAATGAATTTCAAAAAACTCTCATTGAAATGAAATGAAGTGTTTGAGTTTCATATCAAAGAATTTTTATTATTCTAAGCAAGACAAAGAAAGCTTTAGAAAATTAATTTCCTTAACCTATAGGGTTTCGATGTCTACCATCTCATCAGAGGAGAGAAAATATTAGCAAATACTTATAAAGGTATGCACCCTATTTGCTAAAGTCAGTGAGACATGGAAAGTCAAAGTCAAAATAATAAATTTATCAGAAGTCCTGTAGCAGGAAGATTTGCAGAAAAAGGATATGAATGTTTTTTTTAGATCCAGCTTGCTTGGTAAAATCCATGTTATACGTTCTCTACATCCGTTTGGTAATAAGGTCCAAGTTATATATATATATATATATATATATATATATATATATATATATATATATATATATATATATATATACATATACTGGCCTTGTGCTTCAATAAACTATTAATACCATCTGATAGGACGGCTGTGTAATTATTATAAGTTTATAGTGAAGCAATGGTTACAGAATCTCTAACCTTTCCTAACTAGGTATTGCTTACGATCAGTTGTAAGAATAAATCCAACAGAAACAATTTCAGAGTTTAGCTGTTCATAGATTGCCTCAGCAAGCTTTACTATGCCTTACTATAATTATTTAATAGATCGGGGGTGGGGGTTAGGTGGAGTCATACCTTTTCTGAAGGTCATTAGAGAAAGCGGCTAAAAAAATATTTCCCCATTCAAATTCGTTGTTTCTTAATAGTCACCCACATAAGTAATGACCAAGCTCAACGTTGCTTAATTGTTTCAATGTGATATAAGCCACTAGGAGAAATGGATTCTAATTTGTATCTATTGAATTGAATCATTTAAGTTGGGGAAATATTTCTTTTTTATTATTATTATTCTAACTCACTCTGTGTGTTTTGTTCATAGAATTCGCGTTAACCAGCGAGAATAAATCAAGCAACCTTACCATTCCAGACGGTGACCAATGCCCAAAGAGATAATTACAATTTACTTTCAATGCAAGAGCGAATGTCACCGATCGCTATAATTATAAACCATTCAGTACCATTTTCCTCGGCGTACACGACACTTAATCAATTTTTAATTTCGTTCTTGTCGTATAAAACATCGTTCTCTTGTCTGATTTGATTCACCTTTTCTTTTGTTTGTTTTTATATCTTTAATTCCGCAGGAGTTTCTTCTTCTTCTTCTTCTTCTCCTCCTCCTCCTCCAAAATGGTGAACAGTCGACATTACCCACATCAAAAGTCCTGACGCCACTATAACATCACGACTAAATGCATTGTAATGTATTACGGCGATTCCTTTCTTTTCACTTTCTTTTCTGCGTTTTAAGTCGACAAATCAACTGCGTAGGAAAATGTAATGTTGAAATACAAATGTATACGATAAATGAAAGACAAAGTCCTATTGTACCCATAGATGCAAATAAACTGCGGCTGCATAATTTTCTCAATGGTATGAGTATATAAATGGCCACAAAATATTCGTTCCATTAGATGTTTGGACGTATCTAAAACAGTTACGTCCTAAAATGTTGTCACGTCCTGGGAGGAGCTGCTCGAAACATCCTTTTCATGTTTCGTGTTAGAGGGTTCAAAACGACTTTGAAACCTGCCAGGCTATATAGTTTTCTCCGCTTTGCAACCTCTTTCATAAAAAATTCTCAGTTCTATCGTTATTTTCTTTGCAGGGAAAAACAATAAGGAAAAGGTCATTTCAATAATGGCCGAGATTTTGTTAGTTTTGGTGCCAAGGATAAATTTTTGTCTGAATCCCATAAGTAATCATGTAATTTCTTTGCATGTGTGTTGTTGAATATGAAGTACGTGTTGACGACAAGATTTGGTGGATAGGATTACCCCTCACCCTAAAAAAAGGTGGGGTGAGCAAAAGAAGATCACAAACGGAATTGTGGATAAAGTTCACAATTCTTTCTTCAATCGAAGCACATTTAGTATAAATAAATTTCAGTCTATGCTTGGCTTGTCCACTAAGACTCAGTTCTGAATGTTTAACACTCGTTGTTTTATCGCCTTTCAATATGCTCTAAATTTGGATTTCTGCATTGCAACCGCACCTGAACACGATGTGCTACATTAGCAATAACTCTAACTCACTTTTCTCTTGAAAGTGAATGATTTGCGTTGACGTTTTTGTTTGTTTCATGGATTCTGGGTTTGTGAATTTTTTGTCTTGATATTAATCGCATTAATATTTCCCTTCAAGCGTACTTGAACACTCACCATGTGTGTAAAACTAAATGCGAACTCCTTAAAAAAGTTTCTTCCTAGAACTAATCTTCCGTGGAACTCTATGCCGCGTGGCTGAATTCCAGCTAATCCTTTTCAAGTCCAATGTAAACAAATCCTTGTTGAGTTGTTCTTTTAAATAATCAAATAGTCACTGTCCTATCGTTATTTTTTCTGCATGGTACCCCCTACAAAACATTCGCAACAAACACTTGTCTAGCTACAAACGCAGTCAACAATTTTCCCTACTTTTTATCTGTGCCTAAAACTAAACGAAAATTTTTATGAAAATAAAGTTTCTTTTCAATAATTGCCCTCGTGTGGGTTGCTTTTCAATTAACTATAACGTGATCGTTTTCAAGTCCAATGTAAACAAGTTTTTGTTGAAACCCAATTTCCACCAATACCGATCATTATGCTATTGTCTCCTCAACACTCATTAACCCTTATCCTCGCGGAGATTTTTTTACACACTGATCACCACTTATCAAGGCCCGGAAGCCACTCAGGGATAAGGGTTATTGCAAGTACATATCGTTAGTGTGGAGATTTGATGAAGTGTTTACTTAAGGGGGCGGTTCATTAGGAATTTGTTAACGTTGGACTTGAACACATCCAAGTTGTAGTCCGGTGGGAAGCAGGCAGACGGAACAGAGTTCCACAGGCGTGCAGTTCTAAGAAAGAAGCTTTGTTCATGGAATCCACGTTTTGATTTAGGCACAGATATAGAGTGGGGGAAATTTTTCACAGTGGATTCAACTAGACCGGTGTTTTTTGTGAAAGATTGGCGAGAGGGAACCAGAGATTGGAGTTCTGACGAGCACCTGCCATTGAAATAACGATAAAACAAGGATAGGTTCGGAACGTCTCTTCTGTGGGAGAGAGGTTGCAGGGTAGAGAAAAGGGCATCCCCCGCTAAGCCACGAAGTCTATTTTGTACTCTGTCAAGGCAGGATAGGCTGTTTTTAGCAGCTCCTGCCCAGATATGGCAACAGTATTCCATCCTTGGACGTATTTGGCTTTTATATAGATAGAGAATTGCATCAATAGTGAGATATCTTCTGGAGCGGTAGAAGGATCCCACCATCTTTCCAGCGACCTTGGCAACAGACTTGATGTACGTGTTCCATTTCAGATCAGGAGTAAAGGTCAAACCTAGAAGCTTGTCAAAACACGGGGCCTCACCCAGACGAGAGCCATCCATCCCAATTGATGCTAGATGGGGATCAGAGCGTTGATGATGTAAGGATAGGAGTTTGGTTTTGGATGCATTAAAGGTACCCAGCCATGTTTTCCCCGACTGAACCACGCGCTCGAGATCAGAGGAGAGAGAATCAGAGAGAACTTTGTCATTTACAGCCTTTGATGTGTTGCCGTAGATGATCGTGTCATCAGCATAGATGTCAACGAATGATTTAAGTATGTGTTTAGGGAGGTCATTGATGTAGATCAGGAAGAGAGTTGGGCCCAGGATTGACCCCTGAGGGACTCCAGCATTTATATTGCAGGCCTCCGATTTTTGTCCATCTACCACTACACTTATGAGCCTATCGGAGAGAAATGGTTTAATTATTGAGAAAAAATTTCCAGTTATACCGTAGCTGGAAATCTTGTGAAGTAGACCCTTATGCCATACCTTGTCGAAGGCCTTTGATATGTCAAGAGCAATTGCCCTAGAAAGGGAGCCTTTGTCAAGAGATTCACTAATCCTGTGAGATATAACCGTCAGCATATCTGCGGTAGATCTTGCAGAGCGGAAACCATATTGTGTGTCACTAAGAAAGTTGTTTCTGCTGAGGTGGTTGACTATTTCTCTATTTAATATGAATTCCAGCAACTTACTCATAACACACAGCCTTGATAAGTAGTGAAACCTATGTAAAAAGATATGTCTGGCTTATCCACTAAGTTTCAGCTATAAATATTTAACAGTCTTTGTTTTACGTTGTTCAAATATATCCCTCTGTATTGCAAGCGCACCTGAATAAAAATTGACACTGAATAAATAGCTCTGGATCTTTTGGGCAGTAGTTTTGTGGACCTAAGTATCTATGAGCATTTATATTTGATATTGACGACATCAGAATTTTCTCCTTAAGTGAGTTTTGCACCGTCACTATTGATTTTGTCTTTTCTTTGAACTCTCTAATGCACTTTTGAAACTTATCTTTGGTACAAACAAATTTTAGAATCAAACCAACACGTCTAAAGAAGGAGCACTCTGGTCTATTAAAAATTGTCTGGGCGGACCCGTTGACATTCCCCGATAGGGACGTTTTGGGCAGCAAACAATTAACAAATTTTCCCCGAAAGACAGGAAGCAACGTTCTGGGAAAGATAACCTCTTGAAACTGCATGGGTTGATCAGCACAATATCGCAGACAACAGGATAAAGGCTATTTCGATAATGCCTCAGACATTGTTAGATTTGGTGTCAATAGTAAATTCTTGGCTGGATTCAATACGTAAGCATGTTATTTCTTTGGATGTGTGTCGTTCAGTATGAAGTACGTGTTGATAGAAAAGATTTGGTGTTTAGGGTGATTTCCGCCCAACAAAAACCGATGAGCAACAGAATATCATAAACGGACTCGTTAGTAATATTCATAATTCTTTCTTCAATCACACGATATTTAGTACAAATAAAATTCAGTGTAGGTCTGGTATATCCACTAAGTTTCGATCCTAAATGTCCAACAGTCTTTGTTTAATCGCCTTTCAATGTGCCCTAAATTTGGATTTCTGCATTGCAAACACACCTGAACACGATGTACTACATTGACAATAACTAACCTTTCTCTTGGAAGTGAATGATTTGGTCCACTTGCCATTTGTGTTCACGTTAAAGCTTGTTTCATGGATCCTGGGTTTGTAGATATTTTGCCTTGATATTAATAAAATTAACATTTTTTCCCTTGAAGCGTGCTTGAACGCACATCATTAATTTTGTATTTTCATGACTGTCATAGGCATTTTTAAATTCCCCTACTTCATTCTTGCTTGCAATATTTATTCTCCATAAACCTGAAATATTAAAGCAATTGCTTGGATTATTAAAAAATTTTACGACGGTTTGCACGGGTGGTATTTGAGTGAAGAGACACCATTATGACAAACCGATCAGCAATCTCTTTTAAATATGCGTCACCGCATACTTAACCATGACAGACTAAGGAAAATGTTGTTGTTTTTTTCCAAACTGAAGCGTCATACACGAAACGAAAATGCCATTTCAAACTTTTCTGACGTTTTTTTATACGATAATAAGTTTCTTTGTGTTTGTTTTCCTCTTGTCCAAATTGCGATCTGTCAGTACATAGAATTGCTCTCAATACTATTTCGACACGCAAATACTTCCAAACAATATGAAATCTGTTAGCCTTTAAACTAACTTTTGCTCTTACTCGTAGGTACTGACTTTGGAATAATTTTCTCCTGTCGTAACACTCGGTACCATTTTCCTTCTCAAGACTCGTGGATTTGTAATAACCTCTTTTTTTAAGTACGGGCAAAAAATGGACGAATAAAGAGGGGGGGGGCTAGTTTTGAAAGCCGATTTATCATAATTATATTTTTGTATTGTATTTGAAAAATTAAAGATTAAAGTTAATTTCCAAAAGGAAAATATATATTTGTACACGTGAAAAAAATAGGTTATGAAAAATGTTTTCACGACAAGCTAACCAATTCAGTTAAATTTTGAAGTTAAATAAATTCATTGTAAAAATCCTTTAAAAGATAAATATTAGTTTTCTCGGTCTATTTCAAAGATAATTAGTTAAGTAAAATCATAAGACATTGAATTAAATAAAACAAAAACACTTTGTACAAAAAATAGTTTAATTAGCCCAAAAAGCGAGGGATTCTGCCCTTCACAAAATCGGATTAAATGGAAGTCCAAAATTTCAGCGAAAGACTGTGAAAATGTCATGTAGTTTAAAAGGAGGTAGGGGTACTAGTTTTTTTTTGTTTTTTTTGTTGTTTTTTTTTGTTTTTTTTTACTCAGACGTGCATCCGTACATTCCTATCCTGAACGTTTGTATCATTTTTACTATTTTTTGATTTAATTATTTTTGTATGTTTCTGTTTAAAAATTATTTTTTTAATTATTGTTCAAGATTATATGAAAATTATGTTACGCCGAAATTTTCACATTCATGCAAGCAAAGAAAAATATTAAAATCTTACAAATAAACATTATGCGAAATCTGTAATTTTATTAAAAAGTAGAAATATTTTTTGCTATTATAATTTTTTGTGAAAATATTAAATAAACAATGCTTAATTCAATGATAATATCGGTAGTTCGAGAAATTAATTTTTTTTCGAATTATATCGAATTCATTAATACAGACTTTAGGGGCTTTTATCGTAATGTTCATGTAAAGATTATTATTATTTTTTTTTAATTGTTATAATTTACGATGTTTTATTTTCATAAACAAAGCAAAAATAAATTCATTCATGTCTTTTTTACTACAGAAAACCATAATTTAGTAAATGTATTTATTGTTTTAACAAAATAATATATTTCCACTAAGACTTTCATAAAAACAAGCGTGATCATTATTTGATAAATACTGAAATGTATTAAAATTGATTAATATCCTGATTTTTTGTGAATTTTTAAGTAAAGGGAGGGTTAAAATGTTTATACATTTTGAGCATCGGCATTCATTTGGCACGTATCTATCTCTTTTGCTAACACCATTTGTTACATGTCTAACGAACGTTATCAATAAAATCTAGTATATAAATCTCACCTGTCTGTTTGTATGTATGTATGTATGTATGTATGTATGTATGTATGTATGTATGTATGTCTCGCTAAAACTTTCGACGGACGCGACGGATCCTAACAAGATCGGTATCGTTTTGAAGCCCGTCGTCTCGGACGACAAATATCGAAAAATTGGCTCAAAACATTAATTCCTTCACCCTAAACTCGGCCGTTTGGTACAAGGAGGGGAGCGATTTTCCCTCCCCCCCCCCTACATTTTAGCAAGTCATCGTCACCTTTGAATTGCGTTCACTTAATTTAATCGCTGTTGACTTCGGATCGGACCATGTAGACATTGGCTAAGACATCGTGTTTTTGCTTTTTTCATCTTTTTTTCTCTTTTGCGTTAAGGGTTCGAGCCTGCCTGCGCTGCACTTCCATTTCTTGTTCTCTTTCGGTGGAGGAGAAATCCTTCACGACTGAGACAATTTTTATTTTTGTACCTTTTCTCCACGTTAAAAAACGACCCTGGTGTCTAACTCTGTCCCGTGGGGAGGCATAGTAAATAGGTACTACCACTTTTTTTAACACCTCTGCCTACTGTTGTTTTGATCCCCCCCGCCTGTTACTATCACTTTTTTTTCGGGGTTCCTTATTACACCACCTACACACACCCGGGCACCTCCGTTACTTTTGTATTGACCCACCTCCTCCGAGGGTCCTTACTACATCAGCTAAACACCCGGGCAATGCCGGGCACCTCCGCTAGTTTAATATAAAATATAAATTCTCTAATAAAATGTTTCCTTTAATTATCTGTCTGTCACTGTCTTTTACTGACTATTTGTTTTAAAAATGACGCCTACAAACCGAATTAATCTACGCATTCTAAACAAAGCAAGAGAACGGTTTTATATGGATTTTTTGGGGAAGTAAAATTGAGTATCCGATATATAATGAAGGCTTCTATGATTTGATCTTTTATATGGGCGTCTCCACTTCGAGGGCTACTCGAGGATAAGGGTAAATAAGTGTTAAATGGTCGGTGTGATTACTAAGTCTATGACAATAGCATATTCTTTTCATTGTTTTGACTCTCGAGTGTGTATCCGTTGATATCTTATATGTTTTTTATATAGAGTGGTGTGATTCTCGATTGATTAACGGTGTTTAACTGTGTCGGATATATACTCGAGAGTCAAAACAATGAAAAGAATATGCTGTTGTCATAGCCCTAGTGCTTACTTAAGATGATTGCCCAACAAGAAGTGTTAACACTAAGAATTGTAGTCAGCTGAAAAGCAGCCTACAGTATTATGTTTCATATGCGAGCAGTGCTAGGAAAGAAACTTTCTTCATGGAATTTGTCTTTAGTTTGGATTAAAGCTCAGTTGGGCGCTTACCATGAAAATAGCGATAGAGGTGAAATAGACTCGCAACGTCTTTTTTATGGGAATGGGGTTGCAATGAGGAGAAAAGGGCATCGACTACAAGGTTTCGAAGCCTACTCTGAACCCTGTCAGGCAGGAATGGGCCCTCTGAGCAGTTTTCCTCCAGATGTAGCAACATGCCTCTATCTTAGGAGTTAGAAGATTACGCTGAGATACCTTTTGGAGTGGTAAAATAATCCAACTATTTTCCAAACGACCTTGGCAACAAATTTGATATATCTTGCATTTTAGGTCAGGAGTAAAGGTTAGTCGACGATGATTACAACTTAAAAAATATATTGAATGAAAATTGAATTCGGCAAATACAGGATCATTTTTTTTTCCTATCTAAATAGACAGTAAAACGTTTTTCAGCCGTTTATCTTTTATTCTAATTGTTCAATGACCCTCGTTTGACATTTTCAGAAGAATATAAATGACAATTTCTGCGTTTGAATAACAGAAATGTTTGGGTTTTTTTTTAATTCTATCTCTACACATAGACATCCACGTTTTCAAGATCGGCAAACTACTAACTTTACATAAAATAATATACCGAAACCTGTATATGGACAGGATATACCAATCACGAAAAGAAAGGGGTCTCGGTCTCACTGAAATATATCAGGTATATCGAGCCACTATAGTAAACATGCGGCAGTATATGAAAAGCTCAACATATATGACAATGGATCACCATAACCATATACCCCTAACAAACTTCAATTATAAAGCTTGCTGAAAACTTTGAGAGTGTCATACTAGAAAATACTGCCGAGGTATATAATGAACCAGCAGCACAGATTGCAAGAAAGAAAAGAAAGAAATACACCGAAATCGAGATAGACACAAGAAAACAAGAACGGGAACAAAATAAAAGAGCAGGAAAGTTCCTGGAGGAGCTTAACCAGGAGTTTATGGACACGAATGCTTCACTCCAATTTAATTGGTTGGGGAAACAGAAACCCGGAAGGAAATTCCAAAGTCTAGCAGTTCTGGGGAAGAAACTGTAAGAGTAGAAGGCTTGCTTACATTTAGGGACTACTGTGTAGGGGTGGGACTTTGCTGCTTATCGCGTTTGTCGGGGGTATTTACGTCATGGAAGTACTAGGGCTTGTAGTTCATCATTAGAATATTTGTATGTTTCGGCCGATGTAATCTTCAACAGGTGCATGTTTTCGAAATCGGAAATCTTTATGTCGAACTCGGGAATCTGTTAGAAACTTTGAACTTAAACTTTGAGTTAAACGTTGATCCTGTTCAGTCCTATGCGGGTAACCATTTGGGATCAACGGATGCTGCGGACTGGAGAACGACGGCGGTTTCATAAGCCCCTCTGCCCCTGCAATGCTTACATATTGACAACTACAAATAGGGGTTATACTTTACGTGATATCTATCTGTCCCAACGATTACAATTGTAGGAATACCGTTAAGTTTACCTCAGTCTATAGAAAACCAACGAATAATAATACCTGTATGTTTCTACTTCTGCCACAACAACAGAATTAAATATATCCAATATATCTCGCCACTGCATTATAAACTATGACCCCGGTTAAAGGCATTGCATATATATATATATATATATATATATATATATATATATATATATATATATATATATATATATATATATATATATATTTATATATATATATATATATACGCACACACACACACACACAATGCCATTAACCGGGGTAATAGTTTATATATATATATATATATATATATATATATATATATACTTCGGAATAGTTACTACCCGTGGCCCGTTGGGTCAGTATGTTATATTAGCTATGGAATAAATGTATGAGCGTGATACTTGTGACATAAAGAAAATAGTTTTTGTGACATAACAGAAACATTTTTATGAAATTATATTAAAATGAAAAAAGAATATAGATAGATGTGTATGAGTCGTTCTGTTTATAATTGTTTATTTTTGAAAAAATACTTACAGCGATTGGATTATAAGTGGTTTGCCATACTTATAGGTAAATGTGCACTGAACAGGTACAATAATACTTAAAGTTAAATTTAAAATTTTGATATATCTTTTAATTTACACGCGAAAAAAACAATTGGGACGCTGAAAACGTACACAGTAAAACAATATGTTTTATTGTCGCGTTGATTATTTATTTGTAATGCAAATTTTAAAAAAAAAAACATATTTTCGGGGTTATTTATTGATGTTGGTAGTGTAGAAGAAAACGTATGAATGATTTTTAAGAAAGGTGTATTTAAAAATGCAGAATAATTTTTTAAAAAAGGGAAGGCGGTGGTTAAATCGTTGTTGTAAAATGTTCTTATGGTTGTCAACGGGTTAAAATAGATTTATTTGTAAGAAAATTGCGTTAAAAGTCCTTAAACGTAATACGGAAATGAACGATGTAAAATAATGAAGAAAGTATTAACAATTGTTTATTTGGATAATTTAAACACGAAAAAAACAACTGGGACGCTGAAAATGTTCGCAGTAAAACAATACGTTTTATTGTTACGTTCATTATTTGTTTGTGTACGCATGCGCAACCGGAAGTCGTAAACCGGATGTTGGGTTACAGCACTCGTTACAAGGTCATATTATATAGATATATATACGTGTGTGTGTGTGTGTGTGTGTGTGTGTGTGTGTGTGTGTGTGTGTGTGTGTGTGTGTGTGTGTGTGTGTGCGTGCGCGTCTCTATTTTCTTTAATTGCAGATTTGGCAACTCTCAGTTACTTTGAGTTCAGCTTGGTCTGGAAATTCATTTTGGTTTTAACAAGACGGGCCAGATGCCACACAGTATGCGTTCAATCACCAATAAGATCAATTTATCGAGAGAAACATTTGATGAACGAATAAATTCACAAAATGGACCTGTCAACCGGGACCTCGTTCGTGCGATTTAACCCCAAGATTATTTTATTTATTTGGGGATATGCCCCATGTTCCATATCTACGCTGACACAATAGACCACTCGGAAAACAATTTAATGCATCAAATTGGGAAAATTGAATCTCTTAAACTTACGCCATATACGCACAATCCGAGGGGACCATATATCCGAAATTGTATTTAAATTATAAATGCTATAATTAATCGTTGGAATAAATCACATATTTTCATAATAAAAATATTTTTCGGTGATTTATTTTCGTTTAAATTCGACATCTTTAAAATAATCATGAGGTAAACATATATATATATATATATATACTGTGTTCCACATATAGTACTGTTTTGCTGTTTCACAGCTCATCAGGGCAGCTAGACAAGCAACTACCTCAAGCCAGGATCGAAACGTGATCGCCCAAACGACAGTCAGAGCTTCTAACCGTTGCGCTATACGGCTACTGCTATGCAGGCAGTGAATTAACACTGTTTTGACATTGTCCAAAGTACCTAAGTTCAATTTGTTTACACAAAGAGCATCGCTTTATACGCTAATGGTAATTTGTATATCACTTCCCAAATGCTCAACCCAAGATAAGATATCTCTCTCTCTCTCTCTATATATATATATATATATATATATATATATATATATATATATATATATAGAGAGAGAGAGAGAGAGAGAGAGAGAGAGAGAGAGAGACATACAGACAAATAGAGAGACGGAGAGAAAAAGAGAAAGACGAAAACTTTCTGGATCTTATTTATTTATTTTTTGTACCTCGTATACAATGAATAAATCCTCTTTTTGTGACGTAATTCCTTAAAGACGAGGTGTAACATTAGAAATGTCCTTTATATATTGATGCTGTCAAAGTTTTATGATGTCATCAGAGGGATAGAAGACAGCGGAAAGGGCTCGCGTAGTCTTCTATTATATAAATCTCTGTTGTCAATGTGTTTGTGTGCCCGTTAAAACTTTTGTCATCCGAATCGAACAGACACAAACTTGATATCCTTAGAAAGAGAAATCTCTCAGACACATAATATCGGAAAATTATATATGATCGTTAATTATTTCATGTAGAAATGCCGTTTTTTTTAAGGGGGAGTCAGATAAAAACCATGGTTTCGACACTGTTTGTTAATCGCACATGCGCGAACAGCTGGTTCGTTTTTTTCATTTTACAAACGCTAAATTTGCATCGTGACAACACCTGCGTCGTCGTGATCTGATCAATAACCTGTTCGCTTACGAACTTAGCGTTTGCAAGTTCGCGTCCACAACGCGGCATTTTATTTTTCTTTTTTCTATCTTTTAAAATTCTAAACTTTCTTACGCGTGCTCACGACACGACCTTTTTTTTTTTTTTAATAACATGAGGGCAGCCAAGTCCCGATTTTTATCATATTTAACTGTACACCGGCTTCCTGGCTAGTACATTATAAATGATGGAGTAACAGAATGGATAAGTTCATCCACTAAAACAGACAACATAGACGACCCGTAACTCGCGTATTTGTACAGGAATATCCATGTCAACATACGGTGATAAATTTTTGTTGTACTACATAATTGTAGGCAAGCTCCTGTACATTTCAAATTGAACGCTTTTTTTGTAATCAACAAGCCGGCACCGTGTAAGATATCGGAAATAGATCGAAATAAACAATGCCAAAAATAAATCCGACCGAGTCTTTGTCAGATTTATTCGTCCAATTTCCTTTATTTGTTTTTTCTAATATCTTCAGTACTTGTTATTCCTTCATTTATTTCTGCATTCGCTTAACAAATGTTTACGACTTGTTTGACGAATGGGACGATCTTATAAATGGCGTCTGCAAAGAAAGAGGCTTGCTTAACAGATATTTAAAAAAAACGAATCTATTTGAACAAGCAAATAAAAAATGCTAAAACAATAATTCTTTCTTTAAACTTACACTCATTATTTCAATGTTTCATTTCCATTTAAACGCGAATTGCTTAACACATTGGCACATTATAAGTGATGCTCTTTGTGTAAACAAATCGAGCTTAGGTAGTTCGGACGATGCCAAAACATCGTTAAACTCATGACTCACACAGCAGCAGCCGATAGCGTAGTGGTTAGGTGCCTTGAGTGTCGTACAAATGGGCGGGTTTCAATCCTGGCTTGAGTTAGTTGCCTGTCTAGCTAAACTGATGAGCTGTGAAACAGCGAAACAGTACTGTATGTGGATGACTATATATATATATATATATATATATATATATATATAAAGTTGAGGTACTTCCTCACTCTGACATTGATATAAACAAGCCTACTTTTTCTATTGGTACTTATTGGCTTCCCACGAAAGCAATATGTGACACAAGGTTGTTTTAATATGGGGGCGGGGGAAAAACAACTCCTTAAAAAGTGTAAACCTATTGTCATAATTGTAGGTGATGATTTTATAGGGGTTTCTTTATCAGTGAGAGGTCAATCCTCCTCAATAGAACCATTGCTATGTCTCTGAAATATAGGGTTTTTTTCTGTATTTTAGCTGCAGTTAGCTCTCACATTAGTGTTCGAGCCCTCCATCCATCGTAGAAAGTGAAATTATTTCCTGAACAAACGAATTTTGCCGCACATTTATGAGTCCTTACAAATATCAAAATCAAGATATAAAGTTATTGAACTCTGTTTAGAATCCTCGCCGAAATCCATACTAGTTAACATAATTCCCACTTACTGGCACAGGGCCCCAGTATATAGCAGTCACTCGTTTGTAGCGTGATCCGATGTGTAGACGGACAAACATACAAGCAAGCAAGATCGACAAAGTTTTTGTATTGTACTGGACACTTAGAGGTATAAAACGACGGTGTATTGGACGATCTTTGGGACATTGTGTCATGGATCTTCTTGAGATAAAGTGATAATGGATAAATATGTTTTCTCTCTTGCTAGTTTAATCAATGACGTCACATTTTGGTGACGTCATCCACGGTGCACGCTTATAGCCGCCTCTCTGTTAATGGATGATGTCATGGTACATTAATAGCATTTTAAAATATGATAAAGATAACGAAGATTTGTTGGCAAGCATAAGAAAATTGGACAAAAGTTTTTGATGCAAAATACCATCTTTTAAATAGTTTCTATTTTCAGCTTCACAAATTCGTGCCATTTCCAAAACAATGATGGATTGCAGGATCATCGATCACGATTTAATTTCCGACTTCATTCCTCATGTTTTCCTTCAGTTCCTGTTGAGTTTCAGGTTTGTTGATGTAGAATTTTTCTCTGGGGAACAAAAAAGTTAGGGCTAGTCAATTCTGCAGAAAATGAAGGCCATTTGGCATAGTCAACTTTTTTCAATTTTCTTTTTTGCAAATAAATTTCCATTGTCTTCGTCATACAAAAAAAACGGGCCCCAAATCTAATTAGGCCTCGTTTCTTAGTGTCTTGTCCGAATGAAATGAAACTTTGGTCATAACTAGTTTATTATATTCAAAACATCACATCAAAACACTAGGGTCTTTGGCCTTTTTTTCTCCGTTCTACAGCATATGTTCTTGATGGCCTCCATTTAGCTTTTGTTTTTTTGTGGGGGGGGGTCACCCTGTATTAGGTAAAATTCCGTTACAGAACAGGAAAAATAAAGAGTGGATTCAAGTTAAAAATCTGTAGTTTCTTATTGGCCAATCTTTATACATACAAACTGATAGCTGCTTGGTCCGTTCATATGTTTATTTGATAATTGCAGGGTGGAACGATAAAATTGTCGCCCTAGAAAAGACGATATGATTCCATTTCCGTTTGATGAAAACCGGTTTTCTTTTTATGTTGCAGACCATCTACTAGTTGGTCAGTTGTGTACAAATCTCAAGAGTGATAAGAACCTTCTATTATGTGTGAAAGGGACAAACTGTTCAACGAGCGAGATCGGAGATGCGCCGCTCTACAACTCATGCTCTCTATTGATCGAAGTTATCATTGCCAGCACCCTCAAAACGCAAATCCGGACGATTCAACGCTTGAAGGTACAGCTCAACTTGAACCCGTAGGTTATAGGCGGCTACATTGAATAGATGTCAGCTCTATTACATAATCAAGTTACCTGAATTGATTTTTTCAATGAAAGATTTAAAATAAAGCTCCAGTATTGTTTTCTTTAAAGCGACAATTTTATCGTCCCACTCTGTATATACGTGCTTTATTAGACCGAGTATAATAGTTCTTAAAAGTACAAATACAATGAAGCATACATTAAGAATAGTTTCACGCACTCGCGCAGTCATCAGACAGCGTGATTTCCGAATTTGGAGTCAAATTCACGATTGTTTTCTTTTCATTTTTTTTTAGTTTTTTATATAGATTCACCCAGAAAAATGAGGCACGTTGAACTATAACATAAGACTCTATTGTGAATTATGGGCTATTTTTATAGAGACGTCATAGGAAGGGTGTTTTCAGTGAGTTGTTTGTCCACATTACATGTAAATATTTGCATGTTGATGTAAAAGAGCACGGATGCGTGTATCGCAATTGCATGTAAATGACGGAGCCGTGTGCGAAATGACGTCACGGCAAGGAAAAAGAAAAAGAAGAACATGTTCACCGACTGATGATCACGATCACGTTAGCTAGAGAACAGAGATAGACGTGATACACACGTGTGTGCTGAAAGCGACAGGAAAAGATGCATACTAAACATGGCCGGATAGGAAAGTACCTGTAAATACGGGATAAAGTGAATCGAGTTATTCCCTGTGTGTTGTTTCTTGTAAAAGTTGATACTGTCAGGAAAGTAGGGTATAGGATAAGAATTCTAAAGGCAAGTAATTCGTCAGAAGAAGCTATCAGAGTAAGAAGCTTTTCCGCATCTGAGAACGTCTATAGTAAAATGATGGAATTTTGCTGATAGTTAAGTTGGTCGGGAGTATTTGTGCTGGGGAGGGGGGCATAAGTGTAGCAATTTCGTCAGTGCACATTTCATTGAAATATTTGCAGAACAAATACATGGATGTGACATTGGAGCGATGGGACAGGGGTTGTGAGTTTAGGAGACAGTGAGAGGCTCTTGTTTTGACTAATTGTTTTTCGTTATAGATCTATTGTTTTAAAACGCGTGGGGTTTTGTGGTTAAAATAGTCACAAATAAGTGATGGACGTACATTCGCTGCGACCCAAACTCACGACTCTGAACATCATCATACATCTCTTCAAACAGACTTTTTTATCCAAGACAGTGCCATCTAATTTGCATATGAGTAAGGAGATTTAGTGTTAGTTCGCGAAACTCGCCAGTATATAATTAGACGCGATCGCCATTTTGCTTTTCATTTTTTGCCTGTAACGAAACCTTACATGTTACACAAATCCATCCAGAATTTTGAGGTAAGTCAAATTTTTATCTTTTAATACTAGCGACGAATGACGAGAAGGTATTTTATCACAAAAAGCACTGGTTGTTTCCTGTAACAGATGAAAAACTTTTTTTATTCAAACAAAACATAAATTTCTCACCGCAGTTAACTTCTGTGAATAGCGTTTATAAAAAGGAGAGAGACAAACATGGACGATTTTGAATACGTCATGATCGATTTTCTTAAGTTCTAAATGGAACAACAAAATAAATCGATCAACTCTGGTTGGACATAATACAAAAAAAGAATAGATTAAACTTCAAAAGAAGAAGCTTACATTTCAAGAAGAAAAGTTGTGAGAAATACAAAGGGAAATTAAGCTACAAGCTCGAAGAAATTCTATGTCAAACCAAACGAGAACAAAGAAAGTTTCTTGAACTGGCAAACGCTGGTAAAATTTGTCGAAATTGAAATGCGTTCTCACTAAACACCATCTGGTGCGTAATAGACAATTTTACTTATTCTCCCGGCGAGGCTTCACTTTCTATTTTAGAAAATAAAAAGGTTTATATACCACAGACTGCACAGACTTGTACAGATTCTAAAAAGGGTCGCCTACTAGTTGGAAAACTACGCACTACAAAACATCAAATTTATTGACTATATTTTCCTTATAAAACAAGCGAACTGTCATTTACAGAAAGACCTACTTACACATCATTTCCACTTTTTTTTTTAATAAGAAAAAGAAGTGCATGAATTCAATAAGAAAGTAGCTTGGCGATCATATACTACATTCGCGTCGGTCACCAACAACCATTACGATGATTTAAAATTGTCCTAATTAAATGCGAATAATATCAAGGGTCTGATATTTATTCGGAAATTCGTTTCAGCGATTTCAGAATAAATTGGAAAACGAGCAAGTCGCAGAAAACTGTCAGAGATTGTTTCTGATTTTTTTTTTTTTAGATCACATTTCATAATGCGTATTATTTTGACTGTTTGATCTAATGTTCTAATCTTGAATATTATTCTCACAAACTTCCGGGCGATGTAACCTCAGACCTGTGGAAGTGTGGCCTCTTGATATCCGAGAATTTTGACTAAAGTAAAATGAAACAAAAAGCTTATTTAGCAAACAGTATGTTTGCTAGTGTTCATCTGGTGATTCTATTGGCGGCTTTCAAATATACGCAGGAAACCGGGTTTGAGGTCAGCAAGATGTTACGTTACATGGCCCAAGAAGAGATATAGGTATAAGGATGTTTGGGAGGTTTGGGAGCGAATAGCAAGTAAAGAGAATTACTTATGAATTGATGATACCTTAAAGGGTTAAACGCCTCAGAAATTCGTAGCTCGGAACGTCCTCCACCACTAGCAGAAGAGAAGACAATGTCAACATCTTAATAAATGATTTTTTTTAATTCGAGAATATTATTCTTTTTTCTTTTTTTTTCGTGCTTTTGCGAAACTTTAATTCTAGGTTTATTGATCACAGCATGAACGGCCGACAAGTAGTGTGTGTGTGTGTGTGTGTGTGTGTGTGTGTGTGTGTGTGTGTGTGTGTGTGTGTGTGTGTGTGTGTGTGTGTGTGCGCGCGCGTGTGTGTGTGTGTGTGTGTGTGTGTGTGTGTGTGTGCGTGTGTGTGTGTGTGTGTGTGCTGTTAGGATTTATGATTTTCATTGATAACAAATTGAATGAATCACAGTTTGCCTCCTAAATAGTTTTTCCTGTATATTTTAATGAAACAAAATACATGCAAAAATATTCTTTAGTCCCGGGATTGAGTTATGTTTGACAATATCCGATGTAATTCTCTTAAATAGTTGTGATTTCCTAATTAACCTAACAAGCCATTCATCTATGTCTAAGCTATTTCTGTATCTCTTTCACACTCTTTCACTATACTGATTCACGACTCCATAATATTTTAATATCTCAATGAGAAAAGCTAATGGTCAATGTGCTCCGTTACGCCAACTGAAGATGTCTCAACATTTTTCGATGAATCGATAGGTTTTCGGGTATTCTGAAAAGGAATATCGCAGGGAAAATTAGCATAAACAAATAGTCTTGCAATGTAAATAACTGGTGGCCATGTTTGAACTGGCGGCATATGAAAGCGGCAATCCCCCAGTTATTTTATCAGCGCAATTCTGAAAGCCATTCTTAACGTGGGGAGGTTGGGGATGTTTATTGCGGAAGTTATTTTCTTATTTTTAACCTCCCTAAAGAATGGCTTCCGGAAAAAAAAAATTAGGTTGGACAACAATCCACATTGACTGAATTTTCTTGAATTTGAATTCTTGAAAGTATGTTTTAGCGGAATTAGCTAGAAATGCCGTTGAATAAACATATGCATTTCGTAGGATTAACTTCACAGTTCGTCTGTGCATGCTCACTGAACCATTTAATTGAAACAAATACGATAACTGCCAATTCGAACTACTAGAAATTACATTGCATAATACAGGTATCTATATCTCGAAAAGTATCTGTCTAATTTTCCCTGTGATATTCGTTTTCAGCATACCCGAAAACCTTTAAAAGTCGTCATTTTTTTTTTTTTTTTTTTTTTTTTGAGAAAATGTTGAGGCGTCTTCAGTTAGTGTAACGGAGCACATTGATCAAAATATTTTTTTTTTCATTGCTTCTTAATTTCTTTATTTAATTCATCTAATTTACATAGAGTGTTCGTACACAGAGTAAGGACGCATACAAATCAGGTAGCATAATAATACGTCTTTTTACTTCTATGTTATCCATAAGGACAACATAGAAGTGAGGAGACTATTTTTAGTTATACAAGAAGAATATCTTGAGAGATATTTCACAGCTATGTATTTTCCAATGGATTGATAGTGAATTGAATTATAGTTGTGGTTCTTATTTTTACAAAGAAAGTCACCACTTATTAAAGCACAAAAGCCATTCGCGGATAAAGATTGATGAGTGTCAGGTGGGGTTGAGAGAACACAGCAAGACACATGGAGCAGTACTGCGATAAAATGTTCCGCAACCGGGAAATTCTATAAAAGAAACTTTTCTTATACAAGTTTCATTTAGTTTTATGCAGAGAGAGAAGGGTAAATCATTTAAAGTTATTGAAGTTAGATGGCATTTTTATTGTGAAAAAGAGAGAGAATAGATTGAAGTTCAGTCGAACACCTGCCATGAAAGTTACGATGAGGTAGCGGTGAAGATTAGGCAGACATTGAGTATTTAAGACGCTAACTCAATAAGAACATGTTTACATTGGATTTGAAAACGAACATATTATAGTCAGCCGTGGAGCAGCCCCGCGATAATTTGCTCCGCATACGAGTAGTTCTATAAAAGAAACTTTTCTTATAGAAGCTTCATTTAGTTTTATGCACAGAGTGAAGGGTAAATTATTTACAGTTGTTGTAGCTAGAGGATATTTTTGTTGTGAAGAAAGAGGCAGCATAGATTAAAGCTCAGTCGAGCACTTGCCATGAAAGTTACGATAAGGCAGTTAGAAAGACGAGGAACGCCCCTCCGTTCGAAAGAGATAGTAGGGAGGAGAAAATGGGCAATGCCCTCTAGATTTCAAAGCCGATTTTATGCCCTGTCAAGACAGGAATACAATTAGCAGCATCTCCCCTTATGTTTTTTTTTTTTACTTGTGGATCACCACTTATCAAGGTCAGATGACCACTCGAGGGTAAGGGTTAATGGGTGTAAGGTTATAGTGAAGTAATCCTTAAAAATGTAAATTTGGTTATTTATGAGAACGATTAACAAGAACTTGTTTACATTAGATTTGAAGGCTACTATGTTATATTTAGCAGGGAAGCATGCCAGCAGAACAGTGTTCCCAAGTCGGGCAGTTCTGGGAAAGAAGCTTTGTTCATGGAATTTGCGTTTACATTTAGTCACAAATAGAGAGTGGGAAAAATCATATATAGTGGTTTGAGCTAGTCGAGTGTTTTTCTTTTTTTGTTTTTTTGTTTTTTTTTGCGTGAAAGTTTGACAGGGGGGGGGGCATATATTGGAGTTCAGACGAGCACTTACCATGAACATAATGATAGAGAAAAGACAGGCTCGCGACATCTCTTCTGTGAGAAAGAGGTTGCAGGGAATGAAAAAGGGCATTACTTACTAGGTTTCGAAACCGGCTTTGAACTCTATCAAGGCAGGATAGGGCGTGCCGAGCAGCTCCTGCCCAGTATTAATAGTACTCCATCTGATGACGTTATGTAAGTAGAAAGCCGAATGGTATATTTTCTGATATAGTGGATTGTCTAGTATATATATATATATATATATATATATATATATATATATATATATATATATATATATATATATATATATATGAGCAAACAGTTAATAAAATATGTTAAAAACACTTTGAAATGAGTTAAAAACATATTTAATCTGAAAAGGAAACACTAGATAAATGGATAGTCCTTAATCCGCGGAGTTTCGAAGAAATACTTTCCTTCTCATCAGAGGGTAGGAATTAGCAAAATGCAGGGTCGGATTTTGCATGCAGAAGTATTTGATGAAACAACAACAAGTCAAAGATCTTACATGAAAACACCTTCTAATCACCTTTTTCTTCACCATATTCCCTCTGCTTCACTTTTTTTTGTTTTCAAGTAAGATCTTTGACTTACTTGTTGTTTCATCAAATACTTCTGCATGCAAAATTCCGATCCCGCATTTTGCTAATTCCTACCCTCTGATGAGAAGGAATTAAGTACTATCCATTTTTCTAGCGTTTCCTTTTCAGATTAAATATGTTTTTAACTCATTTCAAAGTGTTTTTTAACATATTTTATTAACTGTTTGCTCAATTATAAGCTCTATTTCCTATTTGGTTTTATCGAGCTTTTACATCTGGCTGAGATAATTTTATAAATATTAATTCTTTAATATTTATAATATACTTTAATTTTACCATCTTGGATCATTTTGGTAAATTTAATTGTAATTTTTATTATATATATATATATGTATATATATATATGTATATATATATATATATATGTGTGTGTGTGTGTGTGTGTGTGTGTGTGTGTGTGCGTGTGTGTGCGTGTATATATATATATATATATATATATAACTACTTAATTTACTCACATAAAATTAATATACGAAAGTATAGATTTGTGTGTAAACTTTAAGTATTTACTTTAAAAGTGCTCAATACGTGGGTAGAGCTAGTTAGTAATTTATAAAATATATATGGCGATTAAGCTACACTGAATATTCCGCGTTTATCCACTCTAGGACTCCTCAGGCTTATGCGCATAAGCCTGAGGAGTCCTACAGTGGATGAAACGCGGAATATTCAGTGTAGCTTAATCGCCATATATATTTCATAAATTACTAAATTACTATATATATATATATATATATATATATATATATATATATATATATAGTAATTTAGTAATTTATGAAATATATATGGCGATTATATATATATATATATATATATATATATATATATATATATATATATATTTATATATATATATAGTAAGTTATAAAATGTATATGGCGATTAAGCTACACTGAATATTCCGCGTTTCATCCACTTTAGGATTCTTCAGGCTTACTTCAAAAGTGCTCAATACGTAGTTAGAGCTAGTTAGTAAGTTATAAAATGTATATGGCGATTAAGCTACACTGAATATTCCGCGTTTCATCCACTCTAGGATTCTTCAGGCTTATGCGCATATAACTATTTTATAAATATTACGCGTTTCATCCACTTTACGATTCTTCAGGCTTAAGCCTGAAGAATCCTAAACGCGGAATATTCAGTGAAGCTTAATCGCCATATACATTTTATAACTTACTAACTAGCTCTATCTACGTATTGAGCACTTTTGAAGTAAATACTTAAAGCTGACGCATAAATCTATACTTTCGTATATTAATTTTATGTGAGTAAATTAAGTAGTTATATATATATATATATATATATATATATATATATATATATATATATATATATATATATATATATATATATATATATATATTCGACGAGTATTCTTCTTATGGTTACATTTATTTGAGAGATATTAAAAAGTGGACCATGTTTTTCGCTTATTTGCTTTTTCGTTCGGTTCTTATCTCTTCAAACAGCCATTGTGGACGCTGATTCATGACGTCACAGTTTCTCTTCTTTCATCTCTTTCCTAATCGCTCTCATTCAGTTATTTCAATCGATTTTTTTTTTTTTTTTTTTTTTTTTTTTTTGTTCTTTGTGAATAAATAATTTCTGGAATGATTTCATTCATTAAAATCAAAGGAATTCTTTTAGATGTTTTAAATGTTTGCTTACTCGGACGTCAACCATTTTGAAATCCGATTCTTTGCTATTTTCAGTGATAAGCATGCGCGCGCAGTCATTTCATTGTAAATAGGTTTGAGGAGATTTTTTTCTTTCGTAGGTTTTATTATGATTATTATTGTTTTAATTTTTTATGATGTTTCTTTTCTTCTTCTTCTTCTTCTTCTTCTTCTTCTTCTTTCCTTCCCCTTCTTTCTCTTGTCATATTTCTTTCTTTTCCTTACCATCCTCTTTCGTTCAACTACCTTTTCCCGTTGACACGGAAGTCATGCGACGTTGAGCCTGCCTCGTACTAAATAGGTGGCCATTTGGGAAGACCAGGTTGTGTGTGTAACAAAGATCTCCTGAAATGTTCAAATCAATCAGCAAATTAATAATGTTACAAAAACGTGTACGATTTTTGTATAAAAGGACCCAACGATGGCACGTTTGGTTGTTTTGTTTTACGGCGTATCAACCCTTTGGGGCTATTTAATGTCGAATTCCGTTATCATAGTAAAAGATTTTCTGCTTCTATTTTTTTATATCTTCAAATATTTATTTCTGGTATTTGGTTGTTTTGTAGAGAATTTTTTTTTTAACTTTGCATAACATGACTGAGTTTTGTAAATGGAAAGAAGAAAGGACAATATCATCAATGTTTGACTGATTTGGGTCAGGAAGCCGGTCATTTCAGGCAGTCCAATCTTGTAGCATAATGGCCAAATGATGATTGCAATGGTATAAAACCAAACAACACAACGCAACTACCTTTCCTCGATGCAATGACATCTACTAAGTTACAGTAGGTTGTGATCTAGTTTTTATCTCTCCAACATAATGCATTGCATTTCTGCTGTTTCAACAAATCAGATTTCTCCTTATTCCTAATCTTTTGTTTTCAATTTCAGCACTTGGTAAGTACACGTTTCCCTGTTTCACCGCAGCCTCCATTTTCTTTAACAAAAAACTCCACTTCGATTATTAAAATTACTTTAACGTATACATAACACGCTGAAACTTTAATAACAAATAATATTATCATCATAATATTTGGAGCATATAAAGGAACAGTATTTTAAAAGATGATGCTTTCAAACAATAGCTTTACGCAAATAATGATAATCTTTCAGATGTAATATATTGATATGGGTAAATGGAGACGCCCTGATATTATTGTAGCTCTTTTGTTAAAACTGCAAAAGTATTTATCTAACCTAGTAGGGACGCCCAGCGTAGCCCCGTCGTAAAATACGCTTAAATACGATATTTTAATTCATGCAGATTTCGTATATATTATTATTAGGGCTGTGACAAAAGAATATTCTTTTCATCCTTTGGACTCTCAAGTACACATCCGACACAGTAAGACACAGTCAATCAACCGAGAACCACATCACTGTATATAAAAACATATAAGATATTAACGGATATATACTCAAAAGTCAAAACAATACAAAGAATATGCTGTTGTCATAGCCCTAATTATTATACAATCAATTTTCTATCGATTCTTATATATTATAAAGTTGTGATTTCAAAAATAAAAAATATATCTACATGACCTGGGTGCATCAGCTTGAATCAAAACCGAAACCGAAAACTTATGAAATATATATATATATATATATATATATATATATATATATATATATATATATATATATATATATATATATAAACTTCAGTTCTTTCAGCTATAATCGAAACCGAAACCAAAACTTATGAAGAATTCTTGGTAAAATCATTTCTTACCAGAAATAGAAGGGCAGCTTCTATAATATAAAGGGCAAAAATCTGTGTAAATGTATGTATGTATGTATGTATGTATGTATGTATGTATGTATGTATGTATGTATGGCAAAAGTTCCGACAGAGGGAACGGATTTTCACGAGATCGTTATCATTTTGTAGCTCCAACCTTCGGACGACAAATATCGAAAAATTGGCCCAAAAAATTAATTCCTTCACTCTCAACTGGGCACTTTCCTACAGGGAGAAGCAGCAAAAAATCGTTCCTTTATGACAATTTAGCCAAACACACATGCGCAAAAACGTTCTTTCTTGAATTAGTTTAACTATAAGAAAAATAACCCAATTTCGTTCATGCGGTCCAGTCGGTATAGTAGCAGCATCATTATCCTAAGATTGTACGTTCGAGTCGACATAGCAGATATTTTTTTCGATTTTTAAAGTTTTAATATTGAAACAGTATTATGTATGCCATTTTTTCGTTGTAATGTAAGCGTGACCTACAAAACGAAAATAATATTTACATTTTTTAACTTTAATTTACTCTAAAACCAGGAACAATGTCACTAAATGTAAAAGGCTACTACAAATAAAGAGCCATGTTTATAGTGACATTCTATATAGTGAGTTGTTCAGATAGATGTTTGTTCACATTACATTTACGTCGTTAGGATAGTCAAAGAAACAAAGAGCAGGTTTTGAATTCTAAAGGCAAGCAGTTTGATGAAAAAAGCTATTAGAGTAGAAAGCTTTCCTATATGTGTGGGCCGCTACAATGAAGCGGTGGAATTTTGCTGATTATCGGGTTGATCGAGAATATTTATGTCGAGAATTCGCATGTGCAACAAGTTCGTCAGAGCAGATTACAATGAAGTAATGCATCCAAAACCAAACTCCTATCCTTACATCATCAACGCTCTGATCCCCATCTGGCATTAATTGGGATGGATGGCTCTCGTCTGGGTGAGGCCCCGTGTTTTGACAAGCTTCTGGGTTTGACCTTTATTCCTGATCTGAAATGGAACACGTACATCAAGTCTGTTGCCAAGGTAACTGGAAAGATGGTGGGATCCTTCTACCGCTCCAGAAGATATCTCACTACTGATGCAATTCTCTATCTATATAAAAGCCAAGTACGTCCAAGGATGGAATATTGTTGCCATATCTGGGCAGGAGCTGCTAAAAACAGCCTATCCTGCCTTGACAGAGTACAAAATAGACTTCGTGGCTTAGTGGGGGATGCCCTTTTCTCTACCCTGCAACCTCTCTCCTACAGAAGAGATGTTGCGAGCCTATCCTTGTTTTATCGTTATTTCCATGGCAGGTGCACGTCTGAACTCCAATCTCTGGTCCCCCCTCGCCAATCTTTCACGAAAAACACCCGTCTAGCTGAATCCACTGTGAAAAATTTCCCCCACTCTTTATCTGTGCCTAAATCAAAACGTGGATTCCATGAACAAAGCTTCCTTCTTAGAACTGCACGCCTGTGGAACTCTGTTCTGTCTGCCTGCTTCCCACCGGACTACAACTTGGATGTCTTCAAGTCCAATGTTAACAAATTCCTAATGAACCGCCCCCTTAAGTAAACACTTCATCAAATCTCCACACTAACGTAATGTACTTTCAATAACCCTTATCCCTGAGTGGCTTCCGGGCCTTGATAAGTGGTGATCACTGTGTAAAAAAAAAAGTATTTATAAAATAAGTACAGAGAAGCAACATTGCGACGATGGGTTTGGTAGACAGTAAATTAATAGCCCTTTTTTACCTTGTCTGAAAGGGAAAGACTAGCCCAGATATGACAACAATAGTTAATTTATGATCGAATAGTGGCATTGTATATATAAATAGGTGATACTGACAGGTGTAAAAAGTTTTCTAGCCAGATAGAGGGATTCCACCTTCCTTGTTAAAGCAAAAGAGCTTCTTTCGTAATAGCGTTAAATTTTACCATCTATTTGCGGTCTCATTCCTCTGCATTTCGCTAACCACCAAATCGACGCACTTTTGACACAAACATTTTAGATACTTATACTGAGAATGTACCGTGCTGAAATGATGACGTTATTATTTAGAAACACATTCTTAATATAGAGACGGAGTGTTTTGTAATTAATCTGTACTTTTATCTTACAAGCAGTTCCGCTAGTCTGCTTCCCGGTTGGATGCAACATGATAGCCTTCAAATCCAATATAAAGAAGTTCTTGTTGAGCTGTCCACATAAATAATTAAATTCTACCCAATTTACACCATTAACGATTACTATACCACCACCTTATATTCATTAATACTTATCCTCGAATGGCCTTCGGACCTTGATAAGTGGTGACTCTTAAGTAAAAAGAAAATAGCGTAAGACTCGAATTTAACTTCAAAATACTATAAAAATAGCACGGTACGTTCTCTGCATAAGTACCCCATTTTTCATTCACATCTTTCAAAAATCGTACTTCTTCATTTCTAGATAAATTTGCTCATACACTTAGCTTTTCGTGAAACATATTACGGGAAATAATCTGTAATGTTTTTAAGACAAATAGCAAAAAAAAAAAAAACGTTCTTTAAAAGTTAAAATATACCATGATTTTTTTTTTTTCGTCATTGTGTCTTTATACAACCTTAAACTTTCAAATGCATTTTTTTTCATAGGGTGAGGTCGATCAAAAATGCAGTAGTTTTTGCTTCGAAAAATGTTATTTGGTTTTCTACAAAAATATAAAATAAAACTATATTATTATAATACGCAAAGGTATTTCGTAGTCGTGCCAAGTTATCTTCTTTTGACAAAAAGTTTTTAAAATTACATAATTTTATGGTGATCAATCTTATATCGCTAAAGTAAGCAATTCAAACTTTACTTATAATATAAAAAATTTGCTTCAAAATTAAATTATTTTCACTAAAACAGTACAATTTTAAATAAATGCATTAATAACCTTTTTTTTAGTCAGTTAAAGAATATTTTGCTGAAAATTAATTTTTACGGCACATTTTTTTGTTTTAAATAGAATCCATAACTGTACAGTAAGACATGAGAGGCACGTTGGTTTTGCATATATTTAAAAATAAAACGTTCGGTTGATAATGAAAATCACCTTGACGAAAGAAAAAAATAATTAACTTCTTCTTAAGATGGTGGATTTTGAAAACATTTATTATTTAAAAATGAAATACTATTTTAATAATAAAATATAAAGATTGATGTAGAAAAACCGTGAAATTTCCACTAGTTTTTTTTTTATAATACGAGGGTCGTTCCAAAATAAACCCTCCAATTTTTTTACTCGAAATATTATAGAGCTACGAAGATGGGAGTGGTACCTTTAAAATAAGCGGCATTTTGTGCTACAGAATTTATTTTTCTACATAACAACAATCATTCTCGGTGCACTTTTTGCCAGGAATTCAATGGCGCATCTGAGTAAGAGCATTAGATACAGCTTTCATCGCAGGTCACCAGATTATCAAGAACTGTGAGATCTGAATTGATCAGCTCGACCATCTCCCTGCTGTCATGACAACGTATTTCTTTCTGATCTTCTATGAGCACCCTTGGCACAAACTTCGCGCAAATCTTCCGCGCCTTCAGTTCCTCGTGAATATTTGTGTACAGTTCCCACATTAATATTAAACTGTGCACTTATTGTCTCCGTAGACACACAACGGTCGTTACCCATGAAATTCTTTATTTGGCCAATCAACTCTGGTGTTCTGACTTCCTTACTCCACCCATACTTCTCATTATCCCTCACAGACTCCCTACCTTTCTTGAATATTTTATATCACTCAAAAACTGACATTAGATTCATGCAGGATTGTTTAAAAGCATTCTGTAGCAGCCCATCTTTCTGTGAAATTTTTTCTACGTTTAAACCAGAATTTTATTGCATAGTGTTCTTCGAGTGGAACGATAAAATTTTCGCTATAGAATAGACGACAAGATTTCCATTTGATGAAAACCGGTTTTATTTTTTTTGTCGCAGACTATCAGTTATGTACGAATCCCTAGAGCGATAGAAGCTTTCTATCATGTCTGAAAGTGACACAATGTTCAACGAGTGAGATCAGAGATGCGCCACTGTACAATTCACGCTCTTTACCGATACAAATTATGACAACAGAACCATTGCCAGCACCCTCAAAATCCAAATCCGGATAACAGGGGCGTGCCCAGAGCGATTAAAATAAAGTTTTCAGCCACGGTTATGGTCTTTGGTGTAGTTTCAAATGAGGGTCACATCATACCACCTCAAATCTTCGAAGTCGGCTTGCAAGTCAACACCATAATGTACCTGGATGTGCTGAAAAGTTTGGTGACCCTTGGTTCAATCTGGTGGCCGCTGGCAGACCCTGAATGTGGCAGGACTCCGTGCCGGCTCACAAATCTAATGAGATCCAAGCTTGGCTTTAGAAGGAGTGCTACGACTTTGTACCTTCCTCTCACTAGCCCTTCCCCCTCTTCCCCTGACCTGAACCTACTGGACTACTTCGTTTGGTCATACGTCGAGAATATCACAAATATGACCTCCCACAACACTAAGGCCAACCTGATCGCTGCCATTTGTCGAGTATTCCCCGAGCGCCCGCTGGCGCTTGTGTAAAAGGTATGCTCCCAGTTCCGGACCCGTATAGAAGCGGTTATTGGTGCTGAACGCGGCTACATTGAATAGTTGTCGGCTCTACTACATAATCAAGTTATCTGAATTAACTTTTTCAATAAAAACTTTAAAATAAATAATAGTGTTTTCTTTGGGGCGACAACTTTATCGTTCCGCCCTGTAAAGTGTCTTCACATTCAGATAGCATTTTTAAGATTCATCAGCCGTGACAATCATGCTTTAGTAGGGTGTATTCCAATTCCTGCAGTAGCTGTTCATTTGAATTTGAAAGCATAAACATTGGTCAGTCATCTCATAAGCCGCATAACAATAAAACACTGAATTTTAAAGAGTCTACGACAATTTTAAATGCCTGTACAAAAAAAGTTTGGAAACTAATTAAAGGAGCCCCTTATATATACAGGATGCGTAAGGTATCTGAGTACACCGTAAACACTTTTGGAAAAACAAAATGAAACTGTTATATCGTTGGAATTTACAATTTCTTGTAACAAAACAAATAAATATAATTTTTAATCTACGTTTCATTCTGTCTATATCCTCCTTCGGCTTCTATCACCGACACAATTCGAGTTCGAAATCGACTGCAAGCTTTGATCAGGGTTGTGTTTATTTATGTCCATTTTTGGTTATTACTTCCATTAGTGAGAATTAGGTGTTATGAGGATGCTTATTACCTTCCTTTTTAACCATACCCCACAGGAATAATCCAAAGGATTCAGGTCTGGTGAGTTAAGAGGCCATAAGTTTGGTGTGATATGATCATCAAAATTCTTGGCCATTCAATCCTGAGATTTGTAGAGCTTTATGGGATGGTGCCGAATTTTGTTTGAAGACATCGACCCTTTCATTAGCTACATGGTCTATTCAAGGCTCAACAATCATTTGAAGAGTTTCGACATAGGCATCTGCATTGATTCTAACGCCCTGTGGAAGAAAATAAGGAGGCATGATGTGCCGTTCACTACTAACAACACCGAAAACCATCAATGGCGACTTTTAGAAATCTTGCCATTTCGGAATTGCTGTGTTTCGCTTTTATAGACACTATTATAGCGTTTATTTTCATTTCATCAGTTATAGTAGTATCTTCAAGCAAAAAACACATTCATTAGTATATATTAATTTAAATGACAAAAATATGTCTTAAAATATTGCACCCTGAAGTACAGCTGTATTATTACATAATGCTTCAGAGACCAGTTAACACTAGTGACCTGACGACGCCGGATTTTGAAGGAAATAAGATATGAAACATATATACACATATCAAATTAATAATGTTTGTTTCAAATTAACTAAATCATATACATTCATATATATATATATATATATATATATATATATATATATATATATATAAGACGCTGATAGAATTCAGATGAAAATCCTGATAGATATTACTTGAAGTAATATTTTCAAGGTGATCTTAGCCAAAAAGAAAAGCTCAATATTTAAGAATGGAGCAATATATAAATTTAGTGGTTTAATTTAAAATTCTGAAAAAAACAACAACATAAAGAGGCATATATTCGATTTAAAAATTTATTGCTTGACAAAGGAATATATAGAAGGGATTATATTAATTTCTTATTAATAGGAAATTAATATAACCCCTTCTATATATTCCTTTGTCAAGCAATAAATTTTTAAATCGAATATATGCCTCCATATGTTGTTTTTTTTTTCAGAATTTAAAATTAAACCACTAAATTTATATATATATATATATATATATATATATATATATATTTATATATATATATATATATGAACAAATGATTAATAAAACATGTTAAAAGACATCTTGAAAAAGAGTTAAAAACATATTTAATTTTAAAAAGGAAGCACAAGATAAGTGGATAGTCCTTAATCCACGGAGTTTCGAAGAAATACTCTCCTTCTCATCAGAGGGCAGGAATTAGCAAAATGCGGGATCGGATTTTGCATGTAAAAGTATTTAATGAAACTACAAGTAAGTCACAGATCTTACTTGGTTAAAAAAAGGGTGAGGTAAGGGGAGTAGGAGGTAAAAGAAAAATGATAAAAAGATTTCACATGAATGGATAGTCCGGTGAAGGGTAAAAAATCCAAGAATGGTAAAATCCAAACACGGTAGAATTAAAAATTTCCAATCCAACAGGTTCCAAGTTCCAAATGGTCCAAAATGATCCAAAAGGCAGAATTCCTTGAAAAAAATCACAAATTTATAATATATTTTAAGTTTACCATTTTGATTACCTTGGTAAACTTATTGTAATTTTTATATATATATATATATATATATATATATATATATATATATATATATATATATATATATATGTACATATATATATATATATATATATATATATATACATATATAAATATATATATATAACAAATAAATGACAGTTTATATTCCAAATTTCAGGATGTTGACCATCTTACAATTGATTCCATTAAATATGTTAGCATGCACAATTCTTGGCATCACCTATTTCGTAGCGCAAATTTATTTATTAAATTATTATATCAATCAAGGAATTTATTCTGCCCTTAACTTGTCAGAAGAAAAGATATATATCAATTCATTAAAAGAAAATGAATGCATTTGGGCATGATTGCAAAATCCGAAAATTAGAGAGAAGTTGTAATTACCTTTTTTTTTATGACGCCATGTTTATTTGTTATATGCTCTGTAATTGCATTCAGCTTCATAAATTAAAAAAATCTTTAGAAATAAAAGCTTAAATATTATTTAAAAGAAACATATTTTCACACACATATATATATATATATATATATATATATATATATATATATATATATATATATATATATAATGCTAGGTTTATTCATGGTGTCTTTTAAATTTAATAAAAACCCTTCACAATTTGCTGATGAGGAAACCTTGTTTATTAAAAAACTATATGTAATAACTATTGTCCGTAACTTGATGTCTACCACAATAAAAACACTGTTTTCCAAAACGATCGTACAAATAATTGATTTTGTTGTTCCTTCTTATGAAACGGATTTTTAATTTAAATATAATCTGATTTTTAAATTATCAATCACATTACTATATATATATATATATATATATATATATATATATATATATATATATATATATATATATATATATATATATATATAATTTTTTTTTTAATACTAGTTTAATCTTTCGGACAGCAATAATAAAAATAATTATTTTTCTTCTAGAAGAAAACCATCTGCTGGGTTGGAGAAACACTTGAAGGTAAGTGGAACGATGGCACCATTGACTGGACTACTTGGCTTCGTTGTTGTCATGGCGACGCAAAGAAAACACGCACAATTTAGTCAACACTACTTGAAATCACGCTTGACAAAACGCAATAATGGGCTCATTTAAAAATCGCTATGGCGAACAAAATATTGTTTACACCACAAGAGACAAATACTGTCAATGAATCGAAAAAGAGTTCTTTACAATTCTCAATCAAAAATATCTATAATCATTTATATTTTCTTAAAAAGTTTATAACTTTCATTCGCATTTCGCATAAGTATTTTAATTCATGTTTTATACAGCTTGTGATAACTAGGGCTATGACAACAGCATATTCTGTTCATTGTTTTGACTCTCGGGTATATATCCGACACAGGTAGACTCAGTTAATCAACCGAGAACCACATCACTCTATATAAAATATTAACTGATATATACTCGAGAGTCAAAACAATGAAAAGAATATGCTGTTGTCATAGCCATAGTGATAGCACTATGATACCATGTTCTCATCAGACGCCAATCAAGACTTAGTGGGGAGGCCCTTTTCTCTTCCCTGTAACCTCTATCTCACAGAAGAGACGTTGCGAGCCTGTCGTTGTTTTTTCGTTATTTCCATGGCAAGTGCTCGTCTGAGCTCCAATTTCTGATCCGCCCTCGCCAATCTTTCACGAAAAACACTCGTCTAGCTGAAACCACTGTCAATAATTGTCTTCACTCTTTATCTGTGCCAAAATCAAAACGTAGATTCCATGAAGAAAGCTTCTTTCTTAGAAGTGCATTCCTCTGTTTGCCTGTTTCCCATCTGACTACAACTTGGATGTCTTCAAGTCCAACATAAACAAATTTCCGATAAACCTCCCCCTTAAGTAAGACACTTTATCAAATCTTCATTACTAACGATTACTACGATATTATTCCATTGATTACTGTACACGCAATAACCCTTATCCCCGAGTGGCTTTCGGGCCTTGATAAGTGGTGACTACCATGTAAAAAATAAAGTAATCAATTAACACTTAACCACGTTTTAGTTTTAATTTTGACACGAAGAAAGGAAATACACGTAATCAGAATCTTTATATTCAAAGGGAAGTAACTATTAATTTCTTAAACCCTTACATCACTGAAAAATAAGGTTAAATCTGAAGCTGTCAAAGGGAGATAACTTTTACAATTTTAAAACATGATTAACTAAAATCTCTATCAACATCGACAATTTCCAATATACATTTGGCGCCACCATCGTTTTTTTTTTTTTTTTTTTTTTTGCCAACGAACAGAATTTTGCTAATCATTGCAGATTTTTACTGTCATATTGAGATATATTTGTTCCCGGTTGTTGATGACATTACGTATAATCAACGATCACCACATTGTGTTTCGTCATGTTTGTTTAAACATATATATAAACTAACCCAAACTGATGTCGAGAGGGCTCACTGGCTATCGAATTCGAGCCTTAACTGAAATATATACTAGTTGATCTACACGGACAATATTTAACACGTGTATTAAGGAACTATCTATAGCGATTATATTTTTGTCTCAATCAAAAGAGATTAATTTTGTATTAATACAGAAGAAGGTGGCCGTTTTAAAATAATTCCGATCCGGACATATTATTTTCTGGAATTATTTAAATCGAATTATTCAACATGCTGCAACAATCCACTACAAAAACTAAAAAACTAAAATCAAATACTGATTTTGTAGGAAGAAAGCTATCGATGACAAAAAACGATAAAAAACTGACTTTACTTTATGTATTAGATAACTTTTTACTTTACTTCATGTTGTGTTTATATTTTTCTTTTTAATGCCAAGAAAATGGTGAGCCATTTGAAGTAAATACATTTCCCGTTAAAAATCGCCATCGTGAACGTACTATTCTATCCGAGGAAAGAGTCGTCTAAAGAACATCTTTAACCCAGACCCACAGGAGATGGTCATCGCATTCAATAAGAACATGCGTCCAAAACTAACAAAAGAGCGGAACATTTAATCCACTCACCTCTCTCAACTCATTGACAGATCAGGGCGTAGTATCTGCTCTGATCTCGACAAGAATTGTATAATCCTTCTTGGCCGAGACATTTTTTATGTTTCTGAATTTGTTGATGAGAATTGATAATTTACATTATTTTGATTATTCGAACTACCTTTCTCATCTTGAGTGTTACTTGCACAACGTTCCGGTTCATGTAACCTCCAACCTTCTTCATGTGTATCTTCTCAAACTCGAGAATCTTTCTGTCGAACTCTGGAATCTGCACGGAATTTAAAATCGGGGCGTAACGGATAAAGTATTACGTGAAATTCTGTTAAAAGTGACACTTCTAGAGGTTAAAGGTTCGATTCTCAGTGAGATCGATACTAACAATACAATCGTAAATTATTTAAGATTTCTACCCGGTCATGTCTAACGGAATGAGAGCATGTTACATCTGTGGATTAGTAAAGGTTCCGTTCGAAATTCTGTGCAGATTCCCGAGTCGTGCGAATAACACTCAAGATGGCATAAACAGTAGTCCAAACAGTAGTGAGACATTTTTTTATATTTGTCCCATCCAGAATGCTACTTTCGGGACGCTGGAGATCAAGTTCACGGGGAACATGAGTTGGAACAGGGCATTGCCACGGCTGCTACGAGGAAGGTGGGCTCTCCTTACCGTGCTAGAAAGTTACTTACGCCTGAAAGTATCATGTACCTCTATAAGGCCACTATTCGCCCATGTATGGAGTATTGTTGTCACATTTGGACTAGTGCATCTGCTACTAGCTAGTCTCTCGCTATTGGACAGGGTTCAAAAGAGAGTCACCAACCTAGCAGATCACGAACTGTCAGCTAGGCTTCAGCTTCTCTCCCACCGACAAAACGTTGCATTCCTCTGCCTATTTTACAATATTTTAATGGCAGATGCTCTAACGAACTACAAGCTCTTGTATCCCCTCGACGTAAATACCTCCAACAAGCAGCTAAATCCCACCCCTAAACAGTACAGATCCCCAGATGCCAGAAAACTTTCTACTTTAATAGTTTCTTCCCCAGACTACTGGACTTTGGAATTCCTATCCGAGTTCCTGTTTGCCCGACTGTACTGACATGCAGAAGTTCAAGAGTAATGTAAACAGACATGTCGTTGCCAACCAACTCCTATCATATTATCCCTGCAATTATGTCCCAGATAGTAGCCCCTTACATCAAAGTGGCACCCTACCTTGTTTGAGGTGAAAATTCAATTTAAAAAAATCTTTGTCTTCGTGATAAGCAGATAGGCACAGATGCTGTCCAAGAAAACACTGAAGGACCACAAACATGGATATCGATTTTTAAACGAGCTCATCATTGTCTTTTTGTTCATGTGTATTTTCTGTAGTGTTTACTAGATATTGCTTGTTTACCTCGCGTCGTCATGGCAATACTAACACAGAGTGGTTCAATCAGTAGCTTCCTTGTTCCACTTACTTTCGAGGGTTTCCCCGGCTAAGCAGATGTTCTTGTCTAAGAAGAAAAATCATTATTTCTATTATTGCTGTTCGAACGATAGAAATAATATTAAAACAAAACTTCGGTAGATAGATAGATAGATAGATAGATAGATAGATAGATAGATAGAGAGGAGAAGATATTGAAAGAAAGAGTGACTATTCTTAAGATGTGTCGGTATAATTTGGTAATTCTAACGACAGAGATCTTCTATGATATAAATCTTACTTGTCTGTTTAAAAGTATGAATGCATGCATGCATGTATGTATGTATGTATGCATGTATGTATGCATAAGTTATTGGTATTCGGCAGGTAAAAAGATCTAACGCGTATTGCAATATATATATTATGTATGTATGTATGTATGTATGTATGTATGTATCTATGTATGTATCTATGTATGCATGCATGCATGTATGCATGTATGTATGTATGTATGCATGCATGCATGCATGTATCTATGTATGCATGCATGCATGTATCTATGTATGCATGCATGCATGCATGTATGTATGTATGTATGCATGCATGCATGCATTTTTGTATGTCTGTCTAAAACTATCGACAGAGGAGACGGATTTTCTCGAGATCAGTATCGTTTTGTAGCTCGACCCTTCGGACGACAAATATCGAAAGATTTCCTAAAAACATTAATTCCTTCACCCTCAACTGGGCACTTTTCTACAGGGAGGGGTCGCTTTTTTTCGTCGATATTTTCAGAAGTCATCTTCTTTCGATGGAGTAGCCTTAATTTTAATATTCGTCACTTTTGGTTTCACGATGGGCGCAACAACAAAGACGTCACATTTTTTTCGCGTTCTTTTCCTCCTTCGTGGTACCGGTTCGAGCTTGCTTACCTACTACCACTTTTTTTTAATTTTTTTTGCTCAACACACACCTCCAAACACCCGGGCAACGCCATACATCCAGGCTATTCTAATATATAAAGAGAAGTTGTCAGTGTGTATGCTTATATGCCCAGCTAAAAATAAAAAATAATGATTGAACTGTATTCATAACATGAAAGTTCAACCTCTCTGTTAAAGATATTGATGGTGTGAGACTTCTAAGAAAGCAACCCTGTCATGAACGTGAATGAGAAGCAGAGATGCGTCATTAAATTCCTGGCAAAAATGCATTGTGAATGGTGATTACTATGTAGAAAAATAAATTCTGGAACACAAAATGTCGTTCGTTTTAATAGTACTACTCCTGTCTTCGTAGCTCTTCAACATTTAAAGTTTTAAAAGAGTAGGACGAGTTATTTTTGGAACAACCTTCGTATGACAAAGCGCGCTACGGACACCCATGCACAGCCAGCGTTCATCGTTGCAAAAGTGTATTGAGAATGCTGGTGATTTTGTTATTCTTAGCTATTTTCGCCTCTAGTAACGATTGAAGCTTCAACAACCAAAAGATGTCAATTAGAACTGATTTTTGTTAACTAACACTTTTAACTATTAGTCCATATTTTCATGTAGATAATTTCGTTGAAAATTTTAGGCGTTTTTAATGAAACTCTTTTTAGATGTGTAGCATTATAAATAAATATATATATGTGTGTGTGTGTGTGTGTGTGTGTGTGTGTGTTTGTGTGTGTATGTGTGTATATGTGTGTGTGTGTGTGTGTGTGTATATATATCATAATTTAGGAATTTAAAATTTGTGATTTTAAAAAGTAAAATCTCGAATATAGAAATTTTATTGTATGCAATACAGTATAGTAAAATATATTTCCTTAACCCATGGATTTTCGATGTTATACATCTCCTTGGAGAAAAAACATTAGCAAATATTATAAAAGGTTTTCACCTAATTTGCTAAAGGACATAAACATAGAAAATTAAATGTTTTTAAAGTTTTTAAATCAGTTTAGCTACATAGAATAAGGGAAACTGGATATTAATGCATCAAAAAAAAGTTATTGAACTTCAAATCGAAAGTGCATGCTAAATCCTGTAATGGAAGTTCTTGGTATTCGGCAGGTAAAAAGATCCAACGCGTATTGCAATATATATATATATATATATATATATATATATATATATATATATATATATATATATATATATATATATATTAGTCGAGCAAGTAACTGCTCGGCGAAACAAAATGTTACCTGTAGACTATTGAGTAATGAAGTCGTGGGTACCGCATGAAAAAACAAATGTTTAATTTCCAAATAGGTATTAAAAGTCTTTGTTAAAGTTTGTGCCATATTTCTACGGAGTACAGGCGCGAACGCAGACCCCACAATTTTATTATACCAGCCCTATTTAAGTTGAAACATACATATCAAAGTATTCTTATGTACATCTATGTCAAAAACCCTTGTAAACGTTGTTTTTTTTTTTCATTTTTATTTCCATACTTTGGGGGCCAGGCGCGAACGCAAACCCCACAATTTTCATGAACCATCGTTCTGCCAGATCAAACATACCCATTCCTGTGTCTCGATACATCTTCTATCATTATATGTAATCAGTTTTTTAAAATAGTCAACCATATAGGAGCCTATTCGTGACCAGACACACACACACACACATACACAACACACAGACGTTCAGCTTTATATTATATATATCTATAATATAAAGCTGTGTGTGTGTGTGTGTGTGTGTGTGTGTGTGTGTGTGTGTGTGTGTGTGTGTGTGTGTGTATAACGCTATGCAACATTTTGTTATTTGGTTGCCGCGAATCAGCTATTCTTAGAACAGGGAAACCTGAGTTACTAACACAAAACAATGTAGAAGAAAAGAGTTAATAAAAAAAACACATAAAACGAAAAAGAAAGACGAGACTGGGGTGTTTATTCGAAAAAGAAAGCAACATAAGCAGAGTATAAAAAAAGGGAACTAAAATGCACGCCGGGAAAAAATGGATCATAAAAGAGAAAAGGGGAAGAACGAAAGAGAAAAGAAAATGGTGAAAACGAGAGAATGATATGTGATATACGTTAGAAGAAAAATATAAGTTGATATATTGTTGCAATTCTGTGCAATTGTTTCAATTTTGTTTAAAATATTACAAACAAATCTTATGAAAACTTTGACAGATTGCTCTGTGCAAGGTTATCGATATGTTAAAGAATTGTTTTCGAAAAAAAAAGACGATTTTTGCGTTTGTAATGTCGGAAAATTAAATGTGTTTTGCTTTGCATCAGGGTTTAAAAAATTGAACATTCTTATATGTTTATTGGTTTTATCTTTGCGTAATACAACACAAGAATAGCATCAAATAGAACTCAATTAAACACAAAACCAAACTATAAGCATTTAATGTTTGAATAACTTTCAACACCAGCAAAAGAGTAGATGGAATGTGCGTGTTCAAAAAGATCCATTTTTATGTGTCGTCAGCTTTTAAGATAGTGCAAAATTGCCGTTAGAATAAACGGAGCAAAAAAATGAGTGTTCATAAAGTGTACTTATTTCTTTTTGTGGATTTAGTAGCGGTCATAAAGCGGGGTGTTTGCTGGCTTTAAAATCAGAACCAGGCTGACTTCTCTATTGACTGCACTTGTATGCTATCCTTTTGGTGTTTGTTTCTCATCTTCCTTGTTTACAAAAATGCGATTTTTAATCGACTCCCACAAACACGTTGGTTGTTAAATTTATTTTTAGTGGGCTCCGCTCTCATTGGCTAATTAATTTTTTTTTCTCTGAGTTGCAACGCAGTAAATTTAGTTAAGAAAAAAATTAATTAAGTTAAAAAAGTTGGTTGGTTGGTTGTTTTTGTTTTACGGCATATATATATATATATATATATATATATATATATATATATATATATATATATATATATATATATATATATATATAGTTTAAGGTCATATCCAGGACCGTTAAAAAGAAGTAATAAAGTAAATTAAACTTGTTAAACTGGTGGTCAGTGTATAACATTAGAAATTAAGGGATGTATAAGAAAGGACAGGTTTACGTAGGCGGTAAACTATTTTATTACTTCGAGAACGGTTCATGACCCACTCACCCACCCCAAAAAAAGGGTCTATATTTAGGAAATGTTCAGATCCATAGTACTGAACCAGCTTTAAGTGTGAGGTTGTTGGACAGGATCAATTATGGAAACTTTATTTTCCCGTCCAGATTATGAGCCCAGGAAAAGTTGGTTGCGGTTACCAACTTCGGGAACACTTAGGAATATTCCCCCACATAGCGTAAATGGCGGGCAGGGACATTATGTTATGAATCAGTCAAAGGGAAGAGAAAAAAAGGGGGGATAAAATAAGAATGCCACCAATATGTAACGAATTAATAAGTGAAAGGTGGAATTATAGGGTAAATTGTCCACAAGAGGGAGCTAAACCTTGGCCGTGTGGATTTTAAGGTACCATATTAAGTCATTCTGAGATGTATATATGTAGATGACCCTAGTTTTGTATTCTGGAGAACACTGATGGGGGACATTGAAAAAATCGTACACGCTGTCGCGAAACGATAGTTAAGGATTAAGATAGAACGCTTTCTTGTTCGGTGCAAACGAGGCTTAAGTCGTCCTTCAAAGCAAGGGCTATAGTTAGGAAATGTGTGACGTTTTCCGAGGATCTGTGCCAGGTTTGCTGAGATTCCAGAAGTTTGAGTGAATCAGTACAATAGAACAGGTACCTTGTGTAATTAGGGGCTGATCACTGAAATAGTGTAAGTAAGTATTTTCTGTTTTGATCCCTAAAATGTAATGAGTATAAATGAATTTATAGCAATTGATGGAACCGATAGTTAGGGAATATGAATGGCCTAAGAGTTACTAACACCCATTTCTTTAATTTTCACACTTTTGGCCTAATTTTATTGGCCTAATTTTATCCGGCTAAAGCCCAAATATAAAGTTTGGCGTGGGTTCGAATATCCTATATCTTAAGTTTCATACCTGTAGACCAAAAACTGGCAGAAAAGTTTGGTAGGCAAAATTTTTTAAACACACACACACACACACACACACACACACACACACACACACATATATATATATATATATATATATATATATATATATATATATATATATATACGCACGTATTAATATATGGAGAAAGAGGTTTGCGTTTACCATAACAATTTTTACGCAAATATTACTCAAATATAAATCATGTAGAATATCTGCATGAATATAATTATTATACGTAATAGTTAACTAAAGATGATCATCTCAGAAGAAAACCGAAAAATCTAATAGGGAAATAATTAAGATGAATGTTGAAAAGAATATGCAAATCAGCTAGATCTTTTGCAGATAAATGTAGTTCCACGACCCATATATAACAAAGTTGTATTTTCTTATAAAGTAAATAGAAAAAAAGGATTATTAAAAGTCGTCTTATTTTTACGTGTTTTTCTTACAAATATATGTAGTTTAACCCTGTCGACATTTAAATATAAATATTCGACATATAACTATAACCAAAAGCAAGAATAAATTGCTTTTCTACTTATATTAATGAGTATTTTTGTTTAAACTGATATTTTTTACGTGTTTTCTGACAAATAAAATGTAGTTTAACCAAGTCAAGTTTAAAAGAGCGATTTAAAGATAAATATATAACATATGACTATAACCTAAGGCAAGGATAAATTACTTTTCTACTTAGATTAGTGAATTTTTTGTACTTTAACGCGTTTTTCTTATAAATAAATGTAGTTCACCACGTTGAGTTAAAAAGACTGATTTAAACATACAACATACAACTATAACCAAAGGCAAGATTAAATTTCTTTTCGACTTATATGGGTGAGTTTTTTGTGTTTTAACTTATTTTTAAGATTTTTTCTTAAAAATAAATGTAGTTTGACCCCATCAAGTTAAAAAGACTGATTTAACCATAAATATATACACGGAATAACTATAACCAAAGGCAAGAATAAATTACTTTTCTATAACTATAACCATATTTATAACTATATTTAGTGCTTTTAATAGTACTTTTCCTTCCAGTCCTCACTTAAAACATATTTTCTCTTCTAGGGAGGGTGAGAAACTTGGTTCTACTCTTAGGGGCTTCCTTCATTTCAATCCTTCATTCCAATTATTGGTTGTAGTAGATATCTGGGGGCATCCTAAGTTTTTTTTGGGGGGGGGGTTCACTCATATCTTTAAATATGGGTCCTGGATATGACCTTAAACTATATCCGATGGTGAGGCCCCAGCTTGTGGGCTTTGGGGAGTGTGGAGCCACCCTTTAATTGCCACTGCTCCCAGATCCACTCTGACCCGGAGTGGTAGTACCTGTTTAGGGTCCCAACTATCGGTTAAATAGAAACAACTTGAAAAATATATATATATATTCTATTAAAAAATTGTTCTTTAAAATCACTGGATTCGGCATTAAATAACCTGAAAAGGGTTTATATGCCGTAAAACAACCAACCAACCAACCAACCAACCAACCAACCTTTAAATATGCCTTCTCAAGACAATGAAAGACAATATTATCTCAAAATCACTTTTATTCGGAACGTTTGTTCTCCTGCCCTTCAAGGGTCAACGAGTAAGCGGGTAGTCTATTATATTAATAAAATTGCATTTGTTGCTAATTAATCCAAAAGAAACATTCGTTTTCGTTTTTTAAAGAGTATTTAGCTTACAATGATGATTATTTTTATGGAAGAAGAAAGGAGTTTTAAAAAATATTTTTACAAAGGATTCACCCCTTATCAAGTCTATTACTTATCTCTGTATTCTTGATTTCCATTATTCTTTCTATTTCACTTCTTCCCTAACTTCACCATCTAAAACATTCTGTGTGCAAACAAATAAGCAAGATTGTTGGGGTTTTATTCTTTTACTTTTATCCATCCCAAAACGAGCCACTGAAGCATAAGAGGCTACTGTGATAGTGTAATAATAGTAGCAAAAAAGACTCGTGAAACTTTTAACTACATATAACTATTCCATAATGTGTGACTTTTTATGTTGTTCCACGCAAGTATTTTCAGAGTTATAGATAGTGTAAACGCATAAAAACGGTGTTGTTTTTAATGTCTACTTATATATAAAACGAATTTTGTCTGTGTGCGTGTGAGAAAGAGAGAAGGGGGGAGTGAGAGATAGCGTTCATTCCATATGGACTCCGAACTGTCCGGGCTGATTTCTTTTTTAATTCATACAAATGTACTTTATGTGTTTGGGAATGTTCTCGAATAGGGCTTGTACTAGAATGCCTCTTAAAAATATATCTAAAATCAATAATTAATAACCGAAAAGGTTCGACCAAAGAAAGAACAGTTCAATTTTGACTCTTATAAAACATCATAATGGCATTCGGGAGATTTTATCACCGCACAATCAGAATGGCCTAGCATATAAAATCAACAGTAGGTTTTTTTGATAAGATAGGGGCGTGTTCGAAATGAATGTTTCCGTTAAGCGCACAATCGAAGTATGATACTTTTGGATTTTAAACTTTAATTCAAGCTATTATATAAAAATAAAATCCACAGTAGGTTCTCTACAGTGCAATGTCGACTACAATACATTGTTAACTAACTTACTGCGATGAGGAATCTGAAGTTTCCTCCAGGTACACCGCAGTAAGTTTCCAACTAGAGCAGGCAGTTAATCGATTTGATTAAAAAATGCGGGATTTTACCAATGATGACAATAAAAGTTTGGAAGTATGGAACATGCGTTGACCATCATTCAATACCAAATAACGCTAGCTAGTTTGTCATATTTTTTTATTTTGATATTTCGAGTGGTCCTTCGCTTTTGGTCACAAATGTAGAAAAATGAATCAAAATAAAGAATGTTGGGAATACTGAAAAATTCTTTCTGGCAAAAAATAAATACTGACTAAAGATAAAATTTCCAGTATTCTTAACGTTTTTCAATTTGATTCATTTCGCTACATTTTGTGATCAAAAGAAGACCGTTCGAAGTATAAAAAAAAAATTACATATAACAAAATAAAAACAAGAACAATGTTTTTATGCTTCTTACGCCAGCCTGAAAATATAACTATTTCCTTAGCCTTAGCCGACGAAAATGATGCATTCATGCCTCTTTCTACTTTTTTTATATTAAAAACTATCTTTATTAAAACTTTTTGTATAACCGCTCACCAATTGAATTGCTTTTTATATCTAATTACTGTGTAATTATTAAGGCTATGGAAAACAGAATATTCTTATCATTGTTTTGATTCTTGAGTATATATCCGAAACAGTTAATTTACTGAGAACCACGTCACTCTATATAAAAGCATATAAGATATTAACGGATACATACTCGAGAATCAAAACAATGAAAAGAATATTCTGTTGTCCTAGTCCTACTGATTATATCTAAACTGCAGCGACCATGCATCATGATTTGTGAACATGATTTTGGGTTGTTGTTGTTGTTTTTGTTTTTGTTTTTTGTTTTGTTTTTTTCTTTTTTTGTTTTTTTTTTTGTTTTGTTTTGTTTTGTTTTTGTTTTTTTCTTTGTTTTTTTTGTTTGTTTGTTTGTTTGTTTGTTTGTTTGTTTTTGTTTTTTTGTTTTTTTTGCTAGTTCTATTTCATGGCCTTAATCTTTTCATGTCATGATATTTAGATGTGGGTGTGTAAAGAAATGTTTAATATGTTACAATTACACGTCAGATTAAAAAGTCAGTTAAAGTAAATTTTCCAATTAAAATTAGAGTCAGGTTACATATCCTTACAGTAGCGTTATAGAGACAGAAAGTCATCAGTCTTACATTGTTAATATGCAGGGAAGACATCTCTCTTTTCGAGTGAACTACAATTGAGAGAGTGAGACAGAGAGAGAGATAGTGGTAGATTTAGCTAACTGCTGCCTTCAGTCCATGCGAGAAGGGGTTTTAGCGTCTTATACAGATACATGTATGCTACGAAGAACGAATAAAAACCTGAAGAGAATTTGTACCAATTATTTCATTTGTTGATTTTTTTTGTATTATTTATAACGTTTATACAAACTAGTATTGATGAGAAGAAGAAGAAGAAGAAGAAGAAGAAGAAGAAGAAGAAGAAGAAGAAAACCTCACCACTACAACTACAAAAATTTGATGCACCATGTGGCTCAAGAAAAACGCATTCTAAGAGTTGAAGAACATACCAGCTATGCTACATTCATCCGAATTCTCTTGGAGGCAATTAAAAAATTGTTCGTTGTTCTTCGGCGATTTTCATGTCGCGGCTTTCACGAGATTTGCACAATAATTGTCTCACAAACGCCCTGCAACACTTTTCTGTAGGTTAGTGCCATTACATGCTCTTTCCATTCCAACGATATAGTTCGACTAACTCTTGATAAATGTGTATTTTACATACCGAACCGTGACCCCAACCCTACGCCCTCTCACCCAAACACTATCGCTTAATTTACCCAAACCGCTCTTGCATTTTTCTTTCTCTTGCTTTTACTTCAACCCTTATGCATATCTGTATGATTCTGTTACGTAAAATGCTTTTCTTTATAAAGTTTTCGAAATATTGTAATGAAATTGGCATGGACTTGAATCATTTATTTATGCTCTCTATAGCACGTCATCTGCTTGTTGCCTTTGATTCTTGTTTATGCTATGTATAGATCAATATATACAATATCGAATTCTATGCGTTCTTACATACATCTTTAGGTTTTTGTTTACACAAATTCCCAAAGAGATGCTCTGGGGTTTACCTAACTGATATTGTCCATAGCTACACCAAATTCCTTGACAACGCTCGCAATCAGTAGAGTAAGAATGTGTTCGTATAGTCGACCTCGCTTGCAAAGAATAAATATATTTTCATGACAGATCAGAATCTGCAGCTGTCTATTAAGCTACTCATCGCCTTTTCTAAAGCATGTTGAGAGCGAAAATAAAAAGAAAAAAAAACAATCTTTGGCATAACGAATAATCGATCGTGCGTACGTACGCATATACGCATATATGTACGAACATTGAGCTCTATCGTAAATATATGCAGATTAATGCATACGGGCATGCAGCATTTATTGCAAAATGGTTTATTATGCCTATACAAATCTGATACACAAAGAGCCAGAGAATATTATTGCGTAAAACCTTAAAGAAAGTGTCCTTTCAAAGTCTACTTTTGAATTAATATCATGTCTATTTTTTGGTCAACTGCATTAATTCCTCGTTATTTTTACTTGTATAATAATACTAGCATTTCCGCCCGGCGTTGCCTGGGTGTTTGGAGGTGTATGTTGAGCAAAAAAAAAGGTCAATTTTTTTACACTTTGACCCCTATTGTGACCCTTTAACATTTATTGTTTTGGGTTCAAATCGAGTTATTAAGTTAGATCTATGTCCAAGAAACCTATATCTAAAATTTCATGTGTTTAGACCCAAAATTGTGGGAGGAGTTTGGTAGAGTTCTCAAAGATTGAATCATTGAATTTTGACCCCTTAACAGCCAAATTTCTGGTCGAAAACTGATCACATCGATTTTCCTAAATCTCAGTACCCTTTATATCAAATTTCGAGTCTGTAGACCGAAAATTGACAGAGTTATTGCGAAGGAAAATGTACACAGACACACAGACACGTTCACTTTTATAGATATACTAGCATGGGTGCCCGGCGTCGCCCGGGTATTTGGAGGTGTATGTTAAGCAACAAAAAAAAGCGGTCAATTTTTTTAAACTTTGACCCCTATTATGACCCCTTAAGATTTATTGTTTTTGGCTCAAATAAAGTTATTAAATTACATCCATGTCCAAGGAACCTTTATCTAAATTATCTAAAATTTCAAGTGTATAGACCCAAAATTGTCGGAGGAGTTTGGTAGAGTTCTCAAAGGTCAAATCGTTGAACTTTAACCCCTTAATCGCCAAATTTTTGGCCCAAAACCGATCACATCGATTTCCCCAAATCTAAATACCCTGTATATCAAATTTCGAGTATGTAGACTAAAAATTGACAGAGTTATTGCGTAGGGAAATATACACAGACACACACACACACACACACACACACACACTTTTATAGATATACTAGCATTTCAGCCCGGCGTTCCACAGGTGTTTGGAGGTGTATGTTGAGCAAAAAAAAAAAAAGTGGTAGTAGAAAGGCAGGCTCGAACCCGTAGCGCAAAGGAGTTAAAGAACGGGGCAAAACCTAACTTTTATGCTGTTACGACCACCGCCAAACCGGAAGCGACATTTTTTTAAATTAAGGCTAGATAATCTAAAGGAGAGGATAACTTTCAAAAATATCGGCGAAAAAAGTGACCCCCCCCCCTGTAGAAAAGTGCCTAGTTGAAGAGGAAGATATTAATGTTTTTAGCCAATTTTTCGATAGATTATGTAACATATACTATTATTGAGCAGAACTTTTGAAGCCAGATCTAGAAAAACGTAATCCATCTGATATATTGATATTTGCCAATCTCAAAAACAAATATGGCGTTATTCTTTTCATGTCATAATATTTAGATGTGAGTGTGTAAAGAAAGGGTTAATATCTTACATTTTCACGTAAGATTGAAAAATCAATTAAAGTGAAATCTTCCCATTTTCTTTTACTGCATTTTCACCCAAAACAAAACACAGTGCCAATTTAATGTAGGGGGCTACTATCTGGAACGTAATTTGCAGGGATACTATGTAGGAAGTTGAGCAGCAAGATGACTATTTGAATTGCATTTGAACTTCTGCATGTCAGTACAGTCAGTGAAGCAGGAACCCGGAAGTTAATTCAAAAGTCTAGCAATCCTAGAGAAGAAACTATTAGAGTAGAAGGGTTTCTTCCATCTAGTGATTTATACTGTGTAGGGGTGGGACTTTTCTGCTTGCCAGGTTTGTCAGGGATATTTACGTTGAGGGGGGGGGCAAAGGTTTGTAGTTCGTCGGAGCACCTACCATTAAAATACTTGTAAAACAGACAAAGGGGTGCAACATTTTGTCGATGAGACAGAGGTTGAAGCCTAGCTGATAGTCCAGGACCTATAAAGTTGGCGACTCTTTTGATCCCCGTCTAAGAGGGAGAGACTAGTAGCAGATGCACCAGCCCAAATGTGGCAACAATACTCCACACACGGGCGAATGGTGGCCTTGTTAACGTACAGGATACTCTCAAACGTAAGTAACTTTCTAGCATGCTAGAGGAAGCCCACCTTCTTTTCAGCAGCCCTGGCAATGCACTCAATGTATCTGTTTAAACTCCTCAGCTTAACGTTCACGAGGAACATGAGTTGGAACAAAGTACTTTTGGGTAATTTATTATTAGTGGTTGAAAAGGTTTCTTGTAGTTATTAAAGGAAAGAAGTTTAGTCTTGGCAGCATTGAATGTGACCATCCACTTTTGTCCCCATTCCACTACAGACTGAAGGTCTTCCTCTAGGGTTTCTGATATTGCCTTGGATACGTGTTCATTCAGTTTCCTTTCTTGTGTTATAGAGCGTAGTGTCGTCAGCAAATATACTCATCTCAGAGACAATTTTATCAGGGAGGTCATTTATGAATATCAGAAATAATAAAAGTCCAATTATCTACCCCTGAGGTACACCCGCATTTATATTATATTGTATTGACGTACGACCATCGAGGACCACCTGGATTCTTCTCTTATTTAAGGATTTAATTTTCATAAGACTACCGTGCCATACTCTGTCAAAGGCCTTAGATATATCTAGGGCGACTGCTCTAGCCTCCTCTGCTTTATCTAGTACATGGTATATACATTCAGAGATTACAGTTAGGATATCTGCAGTAGAACATGTTTGCCTTAACGCATATTCTTGTCTAGAAAGAAGTTTAGCAGCTGTGAGGTGGTTGACTAGAGTCTGATTAATTATGGACTCAAATATTTTGGAGAAAAAAGGGGAGGCTAATGGAGCGATAATTTAATGGGTCAGTTTTTTCGTCAGAATTATTGTAAACTGGTACCACAGAAGCAGTTTTCAAGCAGCCAAGAAAGCAAGATTCGTTAAAGACATTTGTTGAAAAGTTTGGAGAAAACAGGAGCATCCTCAGCGGAGAATTTTTTAATAGTACAACCGGGATGAGATCATGTCCACATGCTTTTTAGATGTCTAGGCGTTTTGTGATATCATGTACTTGAGAAGTGGTGATTTTCAGATCATTTAGTGCCGTTTCTGTCCGTAGAGGTAAATCTGGGAGGGGGTAATTTGCTGGTCCAAAGTAGAGTTTGAGGCATACCGCTGGGCAAGCAGATTAGCCTTCTCGGTTGCCGTTAAACAACTTCAAGGTTGTTGGATAGTGGGGAAATTTTTGATTGCCCATTATTTACTACACTATTATAGATTTTCCAGAAGTCACGAGTTCCTAATTTCTGCGCTTCAATGCGTTTTCTGGTAGTTTGAATATATTCTCTCTTGCCTGTGGCTATTTCCTTCTTACAATTACTTCTAGCTTCTATATAATTTTGTCTATTTGTACTGGATTTATGTCGGATGACTCTGTGGTATGCATGCTGCATATGAGCAATGGCAGCTGCGCAAGTTTAAGTAAAGCATTGGAGGAAGTGGGGTTTGTTATAGAACTTAGTATGAGAACGTGATTCAATTGCCCTTTGATCTCATTTGCGCACTGTTCAGCAGGAATAGAAAAGATATTTCCCCATGTAGCATCTCTGATGTGATCCCTGATGGCATCCCAGTTAGCCTTATTGTAGTACTTTGTCATTTTGAGCAATGGCTCTTCAACTACGGGTCGAGAGTTTAGGGTGATATCTATCATTATCATAGCGTGATTAGCATTCCCGAGAAAAACAATCCTAAGAAACTGTGATCAGAAATAGGTACAGAAGTGATGCATGCTGGTCCTGATGTTTCAGATGTGATAGAAGGTTCCTATCGCTCCTAGAACTTGTACACAAATGGCCACTTAGTAGATGGTTTGCAACAAAAAAAGGAAACCGGTTTTCGTCAAACGGAAATGTGAACAGTGTCTTATATTTTTACGTAACAAAAATCATCTACATTAATTTTATTGAATGACTTTAATTGGAGTCATTATGATTCACGTGTCAGACATGCTTGCAATAAAGAATTATTAATCTTTTGGAGATATATAGATAGATAGAGAGAGAAAGAGGGAGAGAGAGAAAGAGAAAGAGAGAGGAAGAAAGAGAGAGAGAGAAAGAGAGAGAGTGATGTAACCAAGATATTCGATAACTTGTAGAAGTTGTTTTCGAACTGTACATATTCCTTCACGCTTTGAAATTCTTCTTAGAGTGTAATTTTTGTATTGAATTTCTATTTACATAAAATATGTTGAGGATTCACTCTTAAACTCATTAACCAAACATTATTAAAGGGCAGGCACTGTGTGATATATTCAGTTCAATTTAGTTTCAAAGATAGAAGAGGTGGAAGACATTTGTGAAACTTCAAATACTTCCACTTTTGTGAAATTTCAACACTGGATATCAGGCATCATTTTTTTTTACATGGTGGTCTGTGGCATAATAGCGTAGCCTCTTTTCAGAGAGCTGGGGGGCTTCTACATTAATGAACCTTGTGCCTAACTTGATCTGCACTTGTGCAGTGCAAATACGTTAAACAGGTGTTTGTGATTTTGAAAATGTTCTGCTATAACTCAAGCTAAGAATGACAGTTTGTTTATAATATTAAAGCAAAGCAAAACGATATAAGACCTTAGAAATTGAAAGGTCAAAGCCGGAGAACGCATTATCAAGGCATTCGAAAACAAAACAATGTTTAACCTGTATGAATATATCTTCTCTCTTTTTATATCCCTCTCTCGTTCTCTCTCTCTTTCTTTCTCTATTTTTCTCATTCACTCCCTTTCTCTCTTTCTTCATTGAAAGAGAGAATTGAAAAATATGATTGTTATGTTGAGGCTTGCACCCTATACGGGGAGGGCATAATAGTTTGGTGTGCACGCAATGGGTCGATTAAATATGCTCCTGATTGTTAAATCTTAAATAAATTATATATATTTTCATAAAAATGCATTTGTTCGCTATTTTTGTACAAGTGTTCGATTTCAGCATGCCATTAATGCCGACGATGGGAAGATGCCTGTAACGACACAATGAAGAAGCGATCCATGCCAGACAGTTATAGCCGACAACATATCGACCCGTTTTTGTTGATGTTTCCAACAGGTGTCTATCGTTTACATATCGTTGGATATCGTTTATTTCCCGGGGAGCTGGTTGCGTTCCCAAGACGTTCTACAACCAAGTAACTCTCCCTGGCAGGCGATAGTATCATAGTCACCACTTATCAAGGCCCGGAATCTACTCGGGGATAAGGGATATTGCGTGTACATACTGCGTATATATCGTAGTAATCGTTAGTATTGGAGATTTAATAAAGTGTCTTACTTAAGGGGGTGGTTCATCAGGAATTTGTTTATGTTAGACTTGAAGACATTCAAGCTGTGGTTAGGTGGGAAACAGGCAAACGGAAAAGAGTTCCACAGGCATGCACTTCCAAGAAAGAAGCTTTGCTCATGGAATCTACGTTCTGGTCTGGCACAGATAAATATTTAGCAAATGCAAGCTTCTTTGGGTAATTTTAAAGGAGGATTAAGGGAATAATATAACCACAAGCTCCAATTTGAAAATTCAAATATATAAGATTTGGATTCAATTTTGTCCATAATCATTGGACACTGCTTAATCAACCGAGATTCCCTGGATTTCAGTTTCTTCTTAATACCCCTTTAGGTTCAAGCCTAAAAATTGAGATATTTACTATAATCAAATCATTCTATAGATTTTGATAAAAATTAGAATAAGGATTCTAGGATCAAGGTTTAGTGACACATCTTGATTTTAATCTTTGTAAAGAGACTTAAAGTGGTGTAAAACTGTTTTTTTTTCTAGGAATCAATTTGTCGGCGTTTCTTAGTTTAGTTTCAAGCTTGTTTTTTTATGTTTTATGTGTGTGTTTCGGTTTTGCCTTGGTTGCCTTTGTTATTTAGTTGGATAAATATCACCAAGGTTTTCAACTTATATTGACGGTGTTTATCACTAGATTCGTTAGGTTAGAATGATGGAAAATTTAAAAGGGCTGAGGATAAAATAATTGCGGTTTTGACGCACGGTCGAAATTCCAATTACATCCCGTCGTTCGTTTGAAACAAATCAATATTGGACATAAACTGCGTATATCCGATGCCGAGAATGCCATATGTGACAAGTTCCCAAATGTATAAGGCAGTAACAAGATTTGTCAGTGTGATAGTCTTCCTTAGTCCCTTTATGGTTGCAAACGCTTAGGGATCTCTACTTCTTTTTCATATTCTTCTACTACGGTTAACATTGATTTGCAGTTGACTGGCTTACGATATAAACCTCAGAAGTTCAAACAAGGTGTGTCTAAGGTTATTAGATTAAATTTGAAAGAAAAAGTTAATTATTTCTAAAGTTTCTAATAAAGCCCTCACTCAACAAAATTAAAACTACTACAAGATTATAACTATTTATATAAAATATAAGGTACACACACGCATACACACACACACACATACATATATATATATATATACATATATTTAGTGGAAATGGTAATTAATAAAAACTGAAGAAAGTGCTCAATACCGTTGTAGAGCAGATATGGGTTTTATTTTTTATTACAGTATCTTTCTGTTAAGTTACATTATTGTTTCAGCTACCCGGATTTTAAAAAGTCTGAGGAAGCTACAGACGGCCAAAAAAACGGCCGGGTAGCTGAAACAATAATGTAACTTAACAGAAAGATACGGTAATAAAAATAAAACGTATATATATATATATATATATATATATATATATATATGTGTGTATGTATATAACAACTTCATTTACTCACATAAATTAATATACGAAAGTATAAATTTATTCGTAAACTTTCATTATTTACTTCAAGAGTGCTCAATGCGTACGTAGAGATAGTTAGTAAATTATAAAATATATCTGGCGATTAAGCTACACTGAATATTACGCCTACACACACACACACATATATATATATATATATATATATATATATATATATATATATATATATATATATATATATATATATATAGGTTAATCATTTACTTGAAACTAACTCTGTATTTACCGATCGTAATTTTTCTCATAATTTTTTTATAATGAAAAGATCTTTTTATATAAATCTGGTAACTTTAGAATATATATATATATATATATATATATATATATATATATATATATATGTATATATATATATATATATATATATATATATATATATATATATTAGTCGAGCAAGTAACTTTGTGGACCAGGTGCGAACGCAGACCCCACAATTTTAATGAACCACTGTTCTGCCAGATCAAACATACCCATTCCTGTGTCTCGATACATCTTCTATCATTATATGTAATCAGTTTTTTAAAATAGTCAACCATATAGGAGCCTATTCGTGACCAGACACACACACACACACACACACATTCAGCTTTATATTATAGATATATATATATATAATGTATAGAAATAAAAAATTTAAAAATTTAAAAACAGCGATATAGATGTACATAAGAATACTGGCCTCCATAGAATGGAAATAGGCACAAACTTTAATAAAGACCATTCATATCTATCTGCGTAAGTATACTTTGATAATTATGTTTCAGTTTGAAGAAATATGGTATAATAAATTTATGGGGTGTTCGTTCGCGCCTGGCCTCCATAGAATGTAAATATGTTACAAAGTTTAACAAGGTTTTTTGATATAGATCCACAGAATATTGTGATAAGTGTTTCAGTATGGTATAATAAATTATGGGGTGTATCTATTTTATTTTTACTTTCATCATATTTTGCTTTGGTTCTGATACCTCCAAATTCGAAGCTATCGCTTTACAACCCTTCCTTTTCATAACCTATCATACTTTAATAAATCAGAGTCCATTTTCTGTAGGCTGTTTTTGAACCCAGTCAACGACGGGTACTCTTGCTAGTATATATATATATATATATATATATATATATATATAACTATTTCATTTATTCACATAAATTTACTATACGAAAGTATAGATTTATGCGTAAACTTTAAGTATTTACTTCAAAAGTGCTCAATACGTAGGTAGAGCTAGTTAGTAATTTATAAAATATATATGGCGATTAAGCTACACTGAATATTCTGCGTTTCATCCAACTATAGGATTCGTCAGGCTTATGCGCGAATTCTGTCGTTGCTTCTTGTTTTTATACATGTTGAGGATTACTAGTTGGCCACTCAGCTTTCTAGTATCCACCGCGCCCCTTCCTACCAGCCAATGGGCATGCATTTTATCAAACAACGGATCTGTTTTAGAGCTAGGTTAGTGGTTTTATGTGGCCGTTCTGCTTCTTTTTTTTATATACATATAAATATACCTATGTGTACACAATAATGCACATATATATATACATTATATATATATATATATATATATATATATATATATATATACATACATGTGCGTGTGATCGTTTATGTATATTTATGTTTATTTAATTTATTTATTTGTTTGTTTTCTATTTTTATTGTTAGTTTTAAAGCTATTTTGTATTGCTATCCTAGAGTGAGTTTTATTTTGTGAACACAGTTGTTTGCTATTTCCCGCCTACAGTTTAATAGATTTTGAGGTTCTTTAACGTACAGGATAGAAAATTTTTCATGGAGGCATAATTTACATGGGTCGTCTAAATGTCTGCATGTGGTAGCTTGTCTTATTATTTTCCATTCGACTACCGGCGAATGTCCGCTTTCTTTGAGTTCCCAGTATTTATTCGCTAGTGTTGTTTTTATACGGTGTTTTTTATTTTTGAATGTGCTTTTGTGGTCATAGTATCGGGTTTTGAAATCTAAGGAAGTCATGCCTATGTAATATTTTTTGTTATTCGGGTTTTCTTTTGCAAATATTGTTGCTTGCTAGACTACGCTTTTTGTTAGACATTTGTTTTGGACTTGGCAAAGTGTGCGGTGTCTACAATTGCATTTATCTTGTTCGTTATTAGTATTTTTATTTATGGTACGGTTGTACTTGTCCGGGGTTGGTTTGTTATTATTATTATTATTATTATTATTATTATTATTATTATTATTATTATTATTATTATTATTATTATTTCTGCTAGTGTTGTTTTTATTTCTGTCCTGGTGTCTACTTTTTTTTATTGTTTATTTTGTTGTTGTTTACATTGTTTTCATTTAGTATTTTGTTATTATGTGCCTTAATTATCATCTCTAAATTTTCGCAACAACTGTAAGATAACTTTAAGGTATTTTTATTGAAGATTTTGTGTAAGGGGTTGGTTGCGGGAAAGTGGTTTTCAATAAGATCTAGAAATTTCTTGCCAAGTTTTGTTTTTAACATTTGATTGTATGGGGCCGTATACCAAATTATAGTTCTTTTTCTTCTGTTTTTAATTTTATTATAGTTGTTGGTGTTTTGTTGTTTATATTTGATATCTATATTTTTGTATCCACTGTTTTTTAGGGCTGTTTCGTAAATATTGGATGACCTGTTAAATGCATTTTCATCGCTTGAGTTATTACTGAGTCTACTTACGATCGAGTTAGGAATATGTTTTATAATTGATGGTGGGTGGTTGGACTTAGGGTTTACGTAAATTGGAGTAGCGTTATCTTTTAAGTATGGTTCATATGTGTTTTTATCTAAGTTTAACGTGACGTCCAGGAAGTTTGTTATTTTTATGTTAGCTGATATGTCCGCTTTTAGGCCTAATTTTTTCATTTCTTTGTGTATGATTTTCTTAAAGTTTTCTCCCTTGACTTTGTTGGAGTTTTTTATTATAGCTAGTCCGTCATCTCTATATAGGCCGATATCCGTAGTATCGAATATGCTTGTGAGGGTATATAGAATGAATAATCCCACAAGATCTGATGCCTCTGCAGAGTCTCTGGCACCCATCGCCAAATCGAATGAATTTTTCATTTTATTTTTTATCCATTGGTTATTGTTATTTATTAGAACTGATTTTCTACATTTTTTAATTATGTTGATTTCTTCTGAGGATATATCAGTGTATACCTCGGCAAATTCTAGGGCAATGTTAAAAAGTTCTTCGGATATCGAGGGATAAAAGTCTATGATGTCAAACTGTATGAACGTACATTTATCTTTGTTTTCTATATTTTTAAACCAGGTGATTGCTTCGGTAGTATTTGCCCACTGGTTTAGTTCTAGGTCCTGTTTGATTTGTTTGTTTACTCTAGAAAGTATAGTTTTGCTAACTCTACCTATTTCTGGTTTAGTTGGGTTTATCAGGCGGGTGCTGGGATTATTATTAAAGTCCCGTTTGTGGTCTTTAAGCAGAATGTATGACTCTCTAGGTTTCAATTTGCAAACTTTATCGCTAATTTTTAGTTTATCGGTAATTTGTTTACTTTCACACTTAGATTTCAAAACCCGATACTATGACCACAAAAGCACATTCAAAAATAAAAAACACCGTATAAAAACAACACTAGCGAATAAATACTGGGAACTCAAAGAAAGCGGACATTCGCCGGTAGTCGAATGGAAAATAATAAGACAAGCTACCACATGCAGACATTTAGACGACCCATGTAAATTATGCCTCCATGAAAAATTTTCTATCCTGTACTTTAAAGAACCTCAAAATCTATTAAACTGTAGGCGGGAAATAGCAAACAACTGTGTTCACAAAATAAAACTCACTCTAGGATAGCGATACAAAATAGCTTTAAAACTAACAATAAAAATAGAAAACAAACAAATAAATAAATTAAATAAACATGAATATACATAAACGATCACACGCATATGTGTGTATATATATATATATATATATATATATATATATATATATATGTATATATATGTGCATTATTGTGTACACATAGGTATATTTATATGTATATAAAAAAAAGAAGCAGAACGGCCACCTAAAACAACTAACCTAGCTCTAAAACAGATCCGTTGTTTGATAAAATGCATGCCCATTGGCTGGTAGGAAGGGGCGCGGTGGATACTAGAAAGCTGAGTGGCCAACTAGTAATCCTCAACATGTATAAAAACAAGAAGCAACGACAGAATTCGCGCATAAGCCTGACGAATCCTATAGTTGGATGAAACGCAGAATATTCAGTGTAGCTTAATCGCCATATATATTTTATAAATTACTATATATATATATATATATATATATATATATATATATATATATATATATATAGCAATTAAGCCACACATGATTATTAGTGTTTCATCGGAGGAAATATTCGTCAGTATAAAAGAGCGTGCATGCGGATGGCACACGGAATACTACGTGTAGCTTGATAGTCATGTATATTTTAATAACTTTTATCTAGCTCCCCACGCGTATTGTGCATTGTTAAGTTAATACTGAAATATAATGCTAAACTATTATGTTTCCTTATAAAATGGTATGTGGATACATGAAATAATGATAGGTATAATATAATATATATTTATATATGATATGATATATATAGTATATATATATATAACATATATACTATATCATATATATTATATATAACACCGAGGAAGATTAGCAGTTGTACGGAAAAGGTATAAATGATTCTACATAAAGGCTTCACCACTATAAAGAAATCACCTTGTAGATTTCCGAATTACTCAGTTGTTGAAGCGGACACAACACGTCGAAATCAACAGGAGTATCGACTATATATATATATATATATATATATATATATATATATATATATATTATGTTATGAAAATATATATAGCAATATATAAAAAAATATATATATATTATATATATATTATAATATATATATTCATAACTTACTAAAAGCCGATGCTATCAGAGCGGTTCTTGATTGCATGTTGACTGTTTGAGGGTCCAGCGCGAAAGCGAGAGAAATATAAGAAACAGAAAGTCACGTGGCTATGTCACTCTCCGAGTTAAAGGGCGACAATCGAATTAGCCTGGGAATTTCCATTCCCACAAGTCTAATGAAATTATCGGATCGTTGATACGATTCGGTAATCGAAACATGTGTAACTAAGCAGATAAAACGGTAATAATATATATATATATATATATATATATATATATATATATATATATATATATATATGAAATTTTAAATGGAGGTGGAGAGACCTAGAGGCTCGACGTTTCGCCCACCTTATGCGGGTTTCCTCAAGAGGGATGGTCAATATCGAGAGGGTCGAATGTTTATGGCTATATATACTAATAGGGGGGAGTCTTTATGTAAATTTAACATTTACATACATATATACAGTTTATGATGGTATTTAAAAAAAAATTATATAAAAGAAATTAAGACGGCAGTATTTAGGTTTATTCTGTATCTAAATTGTTTTCATTGATAATGATTTCTGACAGATAGAGAGAAATATGGACGAAACCTTTATTTTGCTTAATAGTATTAGAAGATTGGCAAATCAGAGCAGATTCAATTAAGCGACGTATTGATTTATTGTGTATGTGTTTCAGGAGAGTCGCAATATTCAAGTCAAAATGATGATCATTCTCGATAATGTGACATAAAATAACATTAAGTGTATTATTATTTTTACATCTTTTGGTTATATAACCTCTTATTCACGATATATACATGTGTGTGTGTGTGCGTGTGTGTGGGGTTGGGTTGTCTTCATAACCCTCGAAGTTAAGCAACGATGAAGCTGACCAGTACCATATGGGTGACTATTTTGGGAATATAAGCGTCGTATGTGTTAAAAAGAACGCCTACATTTAGTATCACGGTTGGACCACAGTAGGTGAATGAATAAGAAATTGCAAACTGCGCAGTTATTTATCGATTTTTCCTATTTTGGTATCGATTCTGGATCGATTGGGCTCACTAAAAGAAAATTATTAATTCATTTTTCAAAGATTTAAAAGTAGTGTTTTTCGCAAAAGTAATATATATATATATATATATATATATATATATATGAAAAATAATAATTATTACCAACATATTGAACGAATTTCACACTATAAAACACAGAAGATGAAAAATAAAACATTAAAAATTCGTACTTTGAACCTTAAAATCTGATAAGTGCGCAGTTGTGTGTTTTTCTTTTGTTTGTTTTTTCTTTAGTTTTTGTTTTGCTTTTTCTTTTGCTTATTTTATCTACAAACATCACCTTCTCCACACAATTATAAAATTTATTCATTCACTTAATAATCGGTGAAAATTTCGTATTGATTGGATAATTACTTAATTTTTGATAGATTTTTTTAGAGAGAAACTCCGTCAAAAACTACTTACTCCTTCCTTCTGTTTTAGTCGTGCCTAAAATTCAAAATTAGAAAATCATAGCTTCAAACTCTACTGCTGTTTGATGATCGTAATGATGGTGCCCGGCCTTATGTCAAATCAATTAAAAAAAAAACGAAAATCCAAAATATATATATGTTTATATAGTTGTTCGGACTAGGATTCTAAAAGCGAGGTTTTTATCTGATTGCTTTAATTCGTATGCTTGGTATCTTGGCTATGTTTATTATATACTAGCATTTCAGCTCGGCGTTGCCCGGGTGTTTGGAGGTGTATGTTGAACAAAAAAAGTGGTAGTAGGAAGGCAGGCTCAAACCCGTACCGCAAAGGAGGAAAAGAACGGGAAAAATACCTGACGTCTTTGCTGTTATGACCAACGCCAAACTGGAAGTGACGTAGGTTTAAATTAAGGCTAGACAATCGAAAGGAGAGGATGACTTTTGACAATCTCGGCGAAAAAAGCGACCCCCCCTGTAGAAAAGTGCCCAGTTTAAGGTGAAGATATTAATGTTTTTAGACAATTTTTCGATATTTGTCGTCTGAAAGGTCGACCTTCAAAACGATGCTGAGCATGTAAAAATCTGTTGCCTCTGTCGAAAGTTTTAGGCAGACATGCAAACATACACACATACATTTATATATTGGTAACTAAAAAATTTCGACCAAAATCGATTAAAAATCTCGCCCTATCTTTGAATACCCTTTATGTAAAATGTAAACTGTTTAGACCAGAAATTGTCTGAGTAATTTGGTAGAAACCGCAGCGGTCATTTTTTTAAATTTTGACCCCTATTATGACCCCTTAAAATTTATTCTTTTGGGCTCAAATCAAATTATTAAGTTAGATCCATGTCCAAGGAACCTATATCTAAATTTTCAAGTGTTTAGACCCAAAATTGTCGGAGGAGTTTGGTAGAGTTCTCAAAGGTCAAATTGTTGAACTTTGACCTCTAAATAGCCAAATTTCTGTCCGAAAACAAATTACACAGATTTTTCCAAATCTCAGTACCTTGTATATCAAATTTCGAGTCTGTAGACTTAAAATTGACAAAGTTATTGCGTAGGGAAATGTACACACACAGACACACACAAACACATACAGACACGTTCACTTTTATAGATAGATAGATAGATAGATAGATAGATAGATAGATAGATAGATAGATAGATAGATTAAACAAAAATATATACGTATACATAAATATATATGGAAACAATTTTGTGTTTACTATAAAATTTTTACGCAAATATTATGCAAGTATAAATCAAGTAGAATATCTGCATGAATATAATTACACGTAATAGTTACCTAAATATGATCAGCCCATAAGAAAATCGAAAAAACTAATAGGGAATTAATTAAAATGAATGTTTAAAAGTATATGCAAATTAGCTAAAGCTTTTGTTAGTGAATGCAATTCCAGAACCCATATATCAGAAAATTGTATTTTCTTTTTAAATAAATAGAAAAGAGTGTTTTTAATATGGATATCAATACACACAAAAGAAAAATGAATTTATAGGAGTATAGATAGATTAGCTGTGAATGAAAAGCGCATGCGCAGAATGAGACGAAATTAAGATCATTTTTTTTTTCGCTGATGAGCTGATCAATTCGAGTAAAATTTTCCGTGTTGGCGTTTCGAGTGGATGCGATAATAACAAGAATGACGTGGTCGACAGAAACTTTGATGCATATAAATGTCTCATATTTTGCTGAAACCTGGATACGGTTATGTCGAACGCATGCTAGAAACTTCGAGACAACAAGCAAAATCACAGAATTATTTTTGGCAGCCACTAAGAACCAACTAGAAATGTGACCTTTCTCAAATAAGTCGAAGAATTGAAAATTAATCGGGCCAGATATTATTCAGCGAATGGAAATATTGGCCTTTCCTAAATTAATCAAATTCTTGGCATGGAAACAAGAATGCGAGGAACCAATTGTTAAATACTTGTAGAGATTACAAGACCCCAGCTGATATTTTGATTTCCATTGTTTGGTGCAACCATGATTTCCTATAGAAGAAGACTAATTTAGACTAAGAATCATTTAAATTTAAAGTGTTGGACGGGTAACAATAAAAGAAAATATTGTAAGCGATATTGTTAGATACCGTTGAGATGTTTCGATATCGTCATTATGAGGATTTAATGGAGAGATAAAATTATTAAAAACTTAATATTCTGAAATATTTACTTGTCCGGTGCGCTAAAACTGTTCTGCTGGGCTAGATACGTCTTTTGGTGAGTGCTTTTTTATAAAGGCTTCTATATGGCTTCTATATGACTTCTATATGGCTGGTCTGTCATTAATTTCAATTAACTGTTACATAAAAACGTATATCTTGATGATATAATTCTTTATTTGTTTTTATCGTACATACTTTGTTCAGGTAGATATGGGTAGTTCGATAGAAAGAGTATTATTTAATTAAGAACTACATTTCAACACTTGAGTTCACTTCCTCTGTAGGCAAATTCCCTCTCGTGATCTTTGATGAGATGAACCTTGGCTTCCGTTTATTGCCCTTTCTCCACGTTTTATTGTGTCAAATTTGAAATTCTGAGCACAGCTAACAACTTTCTTTGTCCTTCTGTTGCATAGCCGAGAAGCAAACCGTCATCTCTGCTGCAAAAAAAATTGTCTGAATGTGTAAATAGCTGAAGTGCTATTGAGACGTCAGTGCTAAACTTTGTGGCGTTCAAAATAAGCGAATGTAGAGATGAACGTTGCCGTGTCTCGTCCTTTCGTAGTAATTGTGTATGTAATCTTAGTCTTCATCTTTTTTTCTTCGTAACAGCCTGAGTTGAAGCCCCCCCCCTCTCTCTCTCTCTCTCTCTCTCTCTCTCTCTCTCTCTCTCTCTCTCTCTCTCATATATCCTTCTGTAAAATGTTTTTGACTCCTAATGGGGGTATGCAGCCAATGATTTCGACAATCGTTTTTATAACCACCGGTTGAGGTAATCAACAAATGAAAATCTTCCAAAGTTACTATAAAAATTGTCGAATTTTGAATTCAATCAGTTCGCCGTTGGCTATGTCAAGAACCGCATTTAATTCTTAGCCACCATCTTTGTTACTGGAAATTACTTCAAATTCAGTATCGAGACTGCATTCTGTTCAACATAATGTCTTAACACTTAACAGGTTATGGGCCTAGCCATAATCTTTTCTTTGACAGATCGGAATCTAAATTCGAATTGTGCCAGGTAAAATTTCTGATGTATCTAAGAATTCGAAAACTACACAAAGTGATTCAATCTCCAACAGAGAACCCTAACGACCCCGAATTTCTCAAACATAACGCGACTGTTTTTGCAGAACTGATTCGATGCTTAGACGATAGAAGTCTATATCTGATTATAAGAGTACGCCTTGGATGACGGATGGAAAGAGAGCATTACTTATCAAAAGGGAAACCGAAAATTATATCCCTATATGCAGAACTAACGTCTCTGAAACGTAACGAGGATGAAACTATTACCGAATACGTTATAAGGGCAGAAACAGCCGTCAATGCCTTAAAACTCTCAGATGAAATAATAAGCGATAGCTTGTTAATATCAATGACCCTCAAGGGACTTCCAGACGATTTTAAACCATATGCAACTGTTATAACGCAAAAAGACAAACCCATAAATTTCGATGAATTTAAAGTGGCATTGCGCAGTTACGAAGAGACTAATCGTATGCTCGTGGATAATAATAACTCCAGCAATATTATGAAGTTCAAAAATGCTTCTCGAAAACAGACACCACCAAATTACGCACCTCACCGCAACGTGTTCCCCAAAAGTAATTTTTCCAAGAAAAATAATAAAATTATCTGCTATAATTGTGGACAACCCAACCACAAAAGTTTCCAATGTCGATATAAACGCTCTAAAATGGACTCCGTAAAAAACGTTGAGAACTTTGACAATACCACAAACGGTAAAAATCTCCTTGTAGACTATGGTGCTACAGCACACATTATCACCAAAGAATCTGATTTTATTAATTTCGATTCAAACTTTAATCCACAAAGTCAATTTATCGAACTTGCCGACGGTAGTCAAATAAATGATATAGTCTTGAAAAGAGGTGATGCTAAAATATTTCTAAAAAATAATAAAGGCGAAATTTGTAACTGTATTCTAAAAAAATGCTCTGGTCATACCTACATTTAAGCAAGACATATTTTCCGTGCAGGCTGCAATTAAACAAGACGCGAATATAAATTTTGGTCAAAACAAGTCAAAATTGATATACCCCAATGGAACTGTATTTGGAATTAAAGAAAATGGCCGACTATATTATTTAAAAAGTATGGTTCCATCAAAAACTGCCTTTCACGATTTGGAAACCTGGCATAAAATTCTAGGACACTGCAATACAGCTGATATTAAAAAATTACTAAATGTAGTCGAAGGCATGAAAATAATACCTTCAGACGATCTCCCAAATTGTGATGTGTGTACACAGGGTAAAATGACAAAATATATAAGCAGAACGCCAGACAAAAAGGCTACGAAAATTCTCTCACTTGTGCATTGTGATTTAGCAGGTCCGATCAGCCCGATGGGGTGAAATAATCTAAGGTACGTTTTGAACTTTATTGATGATTTATCCGGTGTAATTCTAGTTTATTTTCTAAAAAACAAATCCGACACTATCCTCGCCACTAAAAATATTTAGCTGATATTGTCCCGTACGGCTCGGTAAAATGTATTCGCTCAGACAATGGAACTGAATTTACTAGTAAAGACTTTGAACTTCTATTAATTAACCACCCTATTAAACACGAGAAATCTGTGCCGTATTCCCCCTTCCAAAATAGCACTGCTGAAAGGGCATGGCGAACCCTTTTTGAGATGGCAAGATGTCTACTTATCGAATCGAAATTAGCGCATAGTTTATGGACGTACGCTTTAATGGCAGCAGCATATATCAGAAATAGATCGTTCAATAGAAGACTAGGCAAAACACCGTATGAAGCGTTTTGCGGTGGAAAACCCAAAATGAACCGAATGCATATATTTGGTTCAGATTATTTTGCATTTACAGTAAACTAAATACTAAAAGCGAAAAGGGTATTTTCGTAGGTTACGATAAAAACAGTCAAGCATATTTAGTCTACTTTCCAGCCCAAAATGCCATAAAAATGGTTAGATGTGTAAAATTCAATGATACATAAAATTTAAAAAATGGCGATCCAGTGGATGAAAAACGTGAAATATTACCTAGCATCTTAATCGATCACAATGAAAATATTAATAACGACGACAATTATAGTAGAACTACTGACAAAAATATTGACCAGACACGTCGATACCCAATAAGGGAGCGAAAAGGGCCAGACTTCTTACAAATTGAAAAGATACAAGACTACGCAGTGGATTACTGCTACTCGTTGAAAAACGCACCGAAAAGTTATAATGAGGCGATTAATTTAGAAAATCACCAAGAATGGAAACCAGCTATGATATCCGAATTGAAAGCTTTATTTGAAAATAACACATACGAAATAGTGGCAAAACCAACAGATAAAAATATAATTTCTTCACGCTGGGTTTTTTCTAAAAAAAATCACAGCTTCTGGCAGCGAAACTTTTATAGCAAGATTTGTGGCAAAAGGTTTCTCACAAATTTCTGGAGTGGAATATTTTGCAACATTTTCTCCAACGACAAATTTAACGACAATTAGAATTTTATTACAAGTTGCCGCTCAATACAATTTAAAAATACATCAAATGGATGTAAAAAATGCTTATTTAAATGCTCCGATTCACTGTGAAATCTATATTTGCCCTCCAGAGGGATTTAAAATGAAAAATAAAAATTGTGTGTGGAAACTGAATAAATCGTTATAAGACAAAGTGCTCACAATTGGAATCTAACACTCCATAATTATTTAATAGAACTGAAATTCAAGCAATGTCCCGTAGACGCGTGCATATATACCAAAAATATAGGTAATAAATTGTTGATTTTTGTTTTTTGGGTTGACGATATATTACTCGCCTCGAACTGTGACAACAGTTAACAAGTTATGAGCCTCTCTCTGTCTCCTGCTCCTTTCACTCTTATTCTCTACTCCTCTCTTTCACTCTTTTCTCCCCATCTCTCTGTTTAGCTCCGTCTCTCCCTATCTCTCTCTCCCTTTCACTCTCCCTTTCTTTCCTCTCTCGCTCTCTTAATCCTTCTTTCTTTCCTCATTTCTCTCTTAACAACCCCCCGCCTCGTTTTTCTTTCACTTTCTCTGTTGTGTGTGGATTATAGCAGCTTATATAAAAGCAATAACACATATTTATCTCCTCTGGGGTAGAATTATTTTCTTGATATTTTTTATTTTCCATTCTAGTATATATATATATATATATAATATATATATATATATATATATATGTGTGTGTGTGTGTGTGTGTGTGTGTGTGTGTGTGTGTGTGTGTGTATACATATATAGCATAATTTTGCAATAAAGGAGATGCGTTCTCAAAATAATACTATTCTATTTTTTACTCTGTCCAAATGGATCAGAGAGGATTGCAAATTGCAATGTTATGAGGCTGAACTTATACATTCCTCTCTCTCTCTCTCTCTCTCTCTCTCTCTCTCTCTCCCTCCCTCCCTCTCTTGCAAATATTAGCGGTGCGAGGCTCTAAGATAGCAACCCCCTCATGGACTTGCGTCATTGACATCCTCATGCAAAAATATATATTGCCGATCAACATTCACCGGCGCCTGTTAAATGTTTACGAAGCCGATGCAGTTGCTTTCAGCATAGTTAGAGGATAGGTTCGTCAATTATCATAGGGGCTACAGAAATGTGAGACAAACCAGGTTCCAGACTTTCATGTAGACAAATAAATTCTGGAACACCAAAGGTCGCTCGTTTTAATTGTACCGTTCCCGTCTTCATAGTTCTTAGAGTTTTCGTTTTCATTTGGAGGGGGGGGTAAAAATAGGTCTTACTTTTGGAACAACCCTCATATATATATATATATATATATATATATATATATATATATATATATATATATATATATATATGTGTGTGTGTGTGTGTGTGTGTGTGTGTGTATTAGTGTTGGGATGATCAATCCGAATTGAGAATCATAAAATTGGAACTTTTGAGGGTGTCGGAATCGGAATCGGATAATTTATGCCTATTTTCCAATGCCAAAAACGATTCCTTCCATTATCTTTTTTATTTGATTTTGTTTAAAACAAAATCTTCCACAGCTGGTAGTAATAATAAAATAATAAATATTTAATTATTTTTAACTACTAATAAAGCTAAAGGCGACAGATCACTCCCACAAATGTCTTTTACGTTTAAGAAAATATATACACAATTAATACGTATTTTTACGGTAATCGGGAAAAAATAACAATTTCATAGTTAAATATTTAGAGATTTATAAAGAATCTGAATCTGAATCGGTAATTGTATCGTAACCGAAAATTTAGTACGAAATCAGTAATTGTATCGGAATCGGGAAAAATATTGGAATGGTCCCATTAGCCCCCCTCCTTGGGTCGAGCACTGTTGTAAATGTATCTCATCTGCTGGTTAATTGGCGTTAATTTTTGTTTGTAAATAAACGATCAGATCGGGCACTGTAAAAACGATGAGAGAGTGTCTATTTAAATGGACATTTGATGAGGTCGTTTACGAGCATCGATCCCATAGGCCAGAGTTTACAACTGTCAACTATCAACTCGATAGTTGTAGATTCAATATTTGGCTGGGGAAAGGTGCTAGTCGATCAGCATTGGTGAGCTGTGGTACAGTGAAACAGCACTGTATGTAGATGACATGTATATATATATATACATATATATATATATATATATATATATATATATATATATATATATATGCAAGATTTAATGCTAAGCCAATGTCGTTATTTGCATTGTTGAGTCACAGCTATAGAGAAACATTTGGAATTAGAATTGTGTTGAGATGTATGATCATGCAATGTTGAGAATCACGTACACATAAATGTCCGACATGTCTTGTAATAAAATGTTTTCCCTAGAATAAATCTCATGCACGACTTAAACAGACATAACTTTGCTCTTGTGTCCATATTGGCCACGCATGAATTGATCGTATAAAATTATTTTACGACGCCTAACCTTTGTGCCGGCTAGCCTCATGCTGTTCGCCTACATGAAAGAAAACCTAATAGAATAAAACAAACATTTGCAATAGAGAAGCTAAAATATTGGCGTAGGATAATGATCCCGAATTTTGTGACGAAGATTTGTGTTCTTGCTTACGCAAAACTTATCTCACCTAGAATCACACAATACAATCCACAATTGAATGGTGTTTCAGAGAGAATGTAATGCCTGAAGTATAAATTATTAAAAAAAAAAAAAAAAGGAAACTGGAAGTATTTTTTGTATGGGATGAGATTGATAGATATTTATTAAGATCGCAACTAATGATGGGACGATTCCAATATTTTTCCCGAAACAATTACAGATTCTGTTTAAAATATTCGACTCCGATACAATTACCGATTCCGATTCATTTAAAATATTTCAATACTTAGCTGTAAACTTTTGGAGGGGTGTTGGATTACCATAAAAAATAAACGTGTAATATGTGCATATATTTTTCGCAAGTGTAAAAATACACTTGTGGATAGGAGGAGCTATGGATTTTAGTTTTACTGGTAGTTCAAAATACATGAATAAATATACTTTATATCATTAGCACCAATAACGGAAAATTGAGGCTTAAACAAATACAAAAAAGACAATTGTAAGAACTGTTTTTGGCATCGAAAATTTGTCACAATTTTTTCAGATTCTGATACCGATTCCGGTACTCCCCAAAATTCTGATTTTTCTGATTCCCGATTCCGATTCCAATTAATCATCCCAACACTAATTGCAACTTAGTAACGTCGGAGCTACGGACAGATGAATACAAAAAGTAAAAAATTAAGCGGCTTTGAGTTATGAATGCTTAATTTTGAGCGTGCGCAAAAGAAACAGCAGGTGTAATATTTTATTCGACTTATCCTGCTACGGTCAACTGTTTTTTTTTGGGGGGGGGGTTGTTTTCAGTTTGGACCTTTAGCTAAAATTTTTGCCGACTAAAAACCAAATATAAAGTGTGATATAGATTCAAATATCCTATATATCAACATTCAACTTGGTAGACGGAATATCCAGAAATGAGTTTAGTAGAGACTTTTCGCTCACACACCGACAAAAATGGTCACATAAAAATGAATAATTAATTAACACTTGCTTTTACAAAGAAATATGCAAATTAGTTCATCTTTATGTAGTCACTTGCATATTTATGACTGAGTATATTAAGAAGTTCGTTTTAATAATTTCTTTAATAGAAAAGCAGACTTTTAATAGTAATGTCAGAGCGAGAAAAAAATCAACTTCATAGGTTATATAGATAGATTTCGTTATAGCATGATTATTAAGTCGTTTCGCATTGATGCATCCACCAAATCTTACGATACTTCATCACCCCCTTCTCTCTCCCCCTCTCTCTCTCTCTCTCTCTCTCTCTCCCTCTCTCTCTATCAATCTATCTTTGTCATGTCTGACGTTAAGTCCGTCTAAGTATAATTGATGTCCTTTTTCTACGACACGCCAGGCTCTTAACTTCTACGACACGCCAGGCTCTGATACCATTATCATTCAAACACGGTACTGTTTGAATGGCCAAGATCAAAGTGTAGTATCTGTTCTTCAGATGCTGCACTTCCATTTCTTGTTCTCTTTCGGTGGAGGAGCAGTCCTTCACGACTGAGACAATTTTTATTTTTGTACCTTTTCTCCACGTTAAACGACCCTGGTGTCTAACTCTGTCCCGTGGGGAGGCATTGTAAATAGGTACTGTTTAAATATATGGTTAAGTGGGAGTTTTAGTCATTTAGAACGGCTTAAAAGCTTCACCGCACGCTCATTTTTCGACCAAATTTCAAACAATTATTACAGTTTATAGATTACCTTCTCGGCTATATTGTGAAATTTTCAATTTTCGTTTGTTGAAACAAAAGTTATGATGAATTTAGTGGTGTTCAAAATCGTAAAAAAAAACGTAAGGAGGTGAGCGACGTTTTTTATGACTGGTTTTCATAGCAACTACGTCGCTTTAGCGACTACTGTTGCTACCAATTCACCGCTCTCGCGAAAAGAGAAGTAACAAGTGAAACAGAGAGAATGAAAAATGAAAGGGAGATAATTTGGGGATTTTATTGAAAGCAGACGAGTGCCGTACATTGTTATTACATATGTGTATGTTATGCTTATGGGAGCAAAAAAATAAGACTGAAATTAAACAAAGAACAAGTGAATTTACTGAAAGCCTGGAAAAATCATGGATTACAATACAAAAATGCGAGCATGAAAAGTAATATGGTTAAGCTAAAACATGGAAAAGTAGTTGTTAAAACTAGAAAAGAAAAGGACAAGATATTCTAGTAAAAAGTATAATAAATTTATAACTTAAAATATTGCAGCATTAAAAAATTTTTTATTCGATTTATAATATTATATAATCAATTCTTAATGCTACAATACTTTAAGTTATAAATTTATTATATTTTTTACTAGAATATCTTGTCCTTTTCTTTTCCAGTTTTAACAATTAGTCCTTTACTTTTCCATGTTTAAGCTTAATCATTACTTTTCATGCTCACGTTTTTCTATTGTAATAACTGATTGATACCAAAATTAGATAAATTACCTCCATATAAAATGTGTATTCAGCTTATAGTGGTGCCAATATAGTTTTGTTACATAGGCGTAGTGGCATCATCAAGATGGCCTTGTTTAATCCTTATGTTCTAATAAGTCATTTACTCATTAATATTTAATCAACTTGAAATCCAGATCTTGTTGCTCGGCGGTGTGGTTATGCGTATGTTGTCTTCCTCTCATATAAAAGTTAATGAGTGCCCACATAACACTAAATAACACCTCAAAGTCCCACAGAATAATGTTCTAATATGAAAAAAAATCACTAAATCGTAGTATAATCATTTACTACCTCTCTAATAAATTAGACACAAGGTTGGGTAGATGTTGAAAAGCTATCGTACCATATGAATGCACACAGAGTTACAAAGAATGCCTGAGCAGCCCCAGTGACATTCTCCAGTTGGGGTGCCACAAGCGATAAGCAATACACTCTTTCTGAAGGACTAGGTAAAGCCTGGGAGAATGAACCTTTTAGAATTTAATATCGTTTCCCTTATTTTCTCTTTTAGTTCTTACATTCCATGAGCGATGTTTGTGACAAAAGGAGAAAGAATCGCTTTTTACCGTGTCGGAATCTATCCATCTAACGCTTATAGTTGGGTTCTCTTTAATCATAAAGTATTTTTACCTCCTTACGCCAAATGACTTCATGCCTTGTCTGGAGCGATTGGTATTGAAAAATATTTTTTAAACGCATATTTCAGTCTGACAGTAATAAAGCTACTGTCGGACTAATTGCCAATGACGTATCCTCGATCGGTACGAACATCTACTCAGATGTTCATCTTAGAAAAGTTGTTATTGAAAGTAAAGGAGAATGCAATTAATAAAATTGCAAATCGACATATTTATTTGTAACCTTTCAAAAAAAAAACGTTTGTAAGAATAAAAGATATTACCAGTTTCGATCATGTTTTGGAATATAGAAATCTGTCCTCAAATATGTTACGCACCCGATACTTTATACTGATCGAAGATAGACCTACAATTGTTACATAACGAAAATCTTTATCTGAATGGAGAAGTTTGAGTGATATTTAAGACTCAGAGGTGACCTCAGAGTGGAAGTCGACAAAATCATGTGACTTCTAGACGAAGATTGCATAACACAGAGTATTCAACTCTTTTTGAGATCCTTTTTCTTCGATTTTACCGATTACAGCTAACAAAATGCCACTGGGCATTTTTGGACGACTTAAAATAATCAATGGACGAATCATTAATAGCTTAGGATGGAGCTGTCAAACTAAATCTCTAAGCGTTAGGAAAACTCTCAAAATATCTTGCCTTTATCACGCAACATATAGTTATAGAGCACGTACTTTGACATTGATTAATGTCTTCTCAGGTGAATTATTTCTGGGTGTTATCGAAAACTGTGTTGAATTAAAGCAAAAGCCCTGCTTGGAAACTGACTCAAATAAAACAAGGGTTCGTCACCCCTCTCTACCACAACAATAGATGCAGCGCTTGTGTCTGGTCAAAATGAGACAGAAAGCTAGTGAAACTTTAGTATTACTTTATCAATCCATTTTGTAATATAAGTACAGGGTAGCTCAGAAGTAGTGACCTATTTTAAAACTTAAATAACTTTTAAAATATGTCACTACTTCTGGACCATCCTATATTTTCTTTATCTTTTCACCAAGGGGTTTGAAATAAAGTCAGATGTGATTTTGAAATGAAAATGTATTAGGATTAGCGCGTTCTAGACTACTAAAAAAAACTCCGGGACATCTCTGTCGGTATTCCTCGGTAGGGGCGCCCAGGACGATTAGCAATAAACGAGCCCCTTCTTAAGGACAAGTTAAAGTTTGGGAGGATGGATGTCTTCAGATTTACGAGAACCATGCCTCAGCTCGACAGCAACAATTGTACTATAGGACTGACTGTCTGGGGCGTATCCGAGACTAATAATAATACATTTACTCAAAATGATTTCAGGGAGTGTCTCGAGCGTTTCTCGAAATAAGTAATCCAAATAAAGCAAATCTTAGGAGAAGGTGTTTAAGTTGGACACTAATCAGATATGGAATCTGGTAGCTCCTATATAGTTCCTATTTATTTTAATGTGATCCGCGATAACTACTGAAACTCTGTTACCTACGTTACATCGCCACCATTATAGAATATCCATGATTAGCCGGGTTTTTATCTACTACGATTCATCACTTATCAAAGCACAAGAGCCACTCGAGAATAAGAGTTAATGAGTGTCAGGTGGCTGGTGAGACAACAACCGTGTGGATCGGTAATGATTGTGGAAGTTTGGCTGAATCCGATTATTGGTATTTATTTGCTTTCCCGCGAAAGCAAAATGTGACACAAGGTCATTTTTAATGTGGGGTGGAGACCAGTTCCCCAAAAAGGGACACTCTGGAAGTAGCCAAAAATAAAAATTGCTTTTCTATAGAAGGGATCCCCCATTGACTAAGGACAAATTTATTTAACTAAGTATAGCATCACACTGTGATCCTAGCCCGGCCATTATTAAAGAGGGCAAACAATTTTTGTTTACATTTGATTTTGAAACGACAATTCTGTAGTCAATAAGGAAGCAGTCCTGTAGTATTTTATTCCACAGAGGAATAGTTCTAGGAAAGAAACTTTGCTCATGGAAGTGTCGTTTAGTATTAGACATAAAGGGAAATTATTGAGAGTTGTTGCAGTTAAGCAAGTTTTCGCTGTGAATGTTTTACAGGAGAAATCTTTGATTGAAGCTCAGCTGAGCACCTGCCATTAAAATAACGATAGAGTAGAGAAAAACTAGCAACGTCTCTACTGTGAGAAAAGGGCAGCAGGGAGGAGAAGAGAACGTCGCCTACTAGATTACGAAGTTGGTTTTAGGAGGTTCTTTTATATATATATATATATATATATATATATACTCTGATGACCCTGTGGAGGACTCTTGCAATTCCAATAAATTATGATCGTTCTAAGTGCTCGTTCAGATCTTTTTTTTTATATATATAAATATTACTTGTGTATTAATCACAATTGGTATAACAACCACTTTATTGATTTTTCCACAGAGGTCGCGTTTCCTAATTCTTCATAGTTCACATTTTTTCCTCTTTTTCTATACATTCTAGTCTTTCTTTTTCATGTAATTGCTTGAGTTTTCTGCCGCCTAGTGATTCATTCGATGAATTGCTGGGACGTCAAAATCTACTATTTGGCAAAATACATTCAAATACTTCCTCTACGGATATTAATTTCTTCTATGTATTTTTTTTTTTTTTTTTTTGTCAAAATGTTTTAAGAATTTTCATGGTGCTCTTACAATCATTAGAAACATAGGTATTTTTTATTCTCAGTATTCCTTTCAGTTCGCTGGTAAATTCTGAGTTTGTTTCGTTTTTCTATCTTATTATTTTTATTACTAAGGTTCATTATTCGTTTGTTTAGAGTATTCGCCGGTCAACCGGAAGAAACCGGTGTAGATCCGAATTCGTCGATTTCATACTTGCTTATTTCTGACGTCCTTAAAGCCTGATAGATTCGATCGGTTTATGAAATATTTATTGGCAAGTAAAAAGATTACTTATTTATGGCTAAATACAGTTTGTAATTTGAAACATTCTGCTTGTGTGACAAAGGAGTTTTGTTCAATTCGATCGTATGCTTTTCGGCCCTTCACTTATAAAGGCAGGTTTAATATAATTCAAAGATATTCTTGACTATCTCTCTTTTCTCCTATCTTCTTCTATCTATCTATCTATCTAACTATCTATCTACCTTTCGTATATGTGTGTGTGCGTACGCGCGTGTGCATGTGTGTGCGCGCACGCGTGTGTATTTACTAAGAGAAAAGCAGAAAACCCGTAATGATGAAAGGAGAGATTAACTAAAATAAATAATTAAGGGCGATATATGTGTTTAGTATTTTTTCAAAAACTGTTTTGTTTTTTTGTTGTTGTTTTTTTTCCAAAAATCTTTCACATACAAATTCGGTAAATTTGAAACTGAACATTAACCTCTCACTACTTCGCGGTTCAATTATCACGGATTCGCTACTTCACGATTTTTATTTTCAATATATAATATCGCGGATTTCCACCATAAATCGAAAAAACAGTGATATTGAATATTTATGTAAGTAAAGTACTGAATTGTAATAGAGTACTATACAACCTAACAAGTGTTACAATCTTTCTATTATTATTAATATAGTAAAAGGGTGGGTTAGAAACATTATATGGATGGTTTTAAACAGACTTTAAACAATAAAATAAGGTAAAAATAATGGTTTTATCCTACTTCACAGATTTTCGAATATCACATGTGGTCTCAGTCCCTATCTACCCTGATATTCGAAAATATATATTTGGGGAAAAAACTCCTTTTGAAAATAAATAATAATAAATAAGTAAATAATAAGTGCTCTTCTCGTCGTTTCGAAACCTACTTAAACGTTTGTTCTTCCTTGAAATTCTTAATATAAAAATTTCTCTCTCTCTCCACCCCTTTCTTTGTATATATATATATATATATATATATATATATATATATATATATATAATAAAAAATTTTCTCTCTCCCCAACATCTCTCTCTCGCTCTCTTTCTCTCTATATATATGTGTGTGTGTGTGTGTGTGTGTGTGTGTGTACATACCTTTATATATACCTTTTCGTCTCCCTACTGCCTCTTTCTCATAGCTGTTGCGAGTTTATCTTTGCTCTGTCCTTACTTTTATGGCAGGTGCTCGACTGAGCTCCAATCAATGTCCCTCCCCCCTTGAAAAACTTTTATACCCGCTTACATACTGTTATGGCTTGCAATAAGCCAGAAAGAAAACAGAACAATGGAATAGAGTTTAAACAATGTATTACTGGAACAACAACGTAAAAAGGTTACAACTGAAAAGAGTAGTAAACGTCACCGAGCAGGCGAAGGTCGCTCTGGTGTTAATATTTATTTGCATAAATATACACAAAATGTGGCACATGGCCAAAAATAGGGGGGGGTTAATGTGGACCTATCTAACATAAAGTTAACTTAACTAGACTCTTTCACCAGAATACCAGAATCACTCTATGGGAATCCTAATTATAACCCGAAAAATGATATATACATGATGTGGGGGGGTTGGGGCTAAAAATTTTATATACAAAAAGAATGAAATATTTACAATGAAAAAATAGTAGTTAGTAAAAGAGCCCCCCACTACTAATTGTGGCAGATAGAAAGTTTTGTCAGTCGAAAAGACGCAGGTCCACACGAAAACTGACTTTATTGAATAAACACCACAAAGACGACCTGAATCACTGACAAAGCAGTCCATCCGTCACCTAATTGGGGTCGGGAATGGGGGTTATCGAACCTAAGGTGGGAGAAAAAAAAGGGGGGGGGGACAAGGGCAAACTAAAAGAGGGACTGGGACGATGAACACATACATACTCTAGCTAAGTTAAAAAATCAAACAATAAAGCCTAACTAACCCATACTAAACTAATCGGTCCGATACTGATGTCTTGTTAGTTCAGGATACCCAAAATCCTTTTTGACCTAAATCAAATCAGAAACGAATTCAAGGCCAGCTCCAGTCACTCTACACAGTCGCGAAGCTTTCACCCACCTTTCGTTGAAATTCACAGGAGTGAGTTTCACCTTCTCCAGCTTAATTCGCATTTTCAACCGATGCTTGAACATGAGAACAAACTGGGGAGCAGTGAAGGTCTCATCTCCGTAAACCTCCTTCTGTCGTGTCGACCAAATCACGCCTCTCATAACAGCTAGCAAACACAGAAAAACATAACGTTCCTCTTTCTTCATACTCGGCGCCCAATTGCAGCACGGGGAAACCGCATCCAGCACAAAAAAAAAACGCCCGTTCAGTATGCGAACCGTGAAGCTCTCAACTAACTCACATAACGGTCGAACGATAGCGCAGCGGAAGAAAGCATGGCTTAGGTCTTCCTCCCATTCTCCGCATCGGACACAACTAGGTGTCATTGTAAAACCCGCTATGAAAAGTTTTTTGTGAACCCAGAGGGCATCTCGGATTACCAGCCAGGTGAGCGATGCCTCGTAGTTATCGAAACAGCTCAGCCCGGGCGCCCAAGGCCACATCGAGCGACGCTCCTCATTCGTGAAACCGAACTCCTCAATCTTTTCGTCTCGGACAGATCCCCTCACTAAAACCCTATATAGCGCTTTGCGAGACAACAGCCGGGTGTCAGAGAGGCTTTCATTCACCCGTTGAAGGAACTTCAACGCCTGTCGACACTCGCGATAGAAATGGCATTCGTTTCGGGGCCTCCTGCGTGCCTCCCCCTCAGCCGAATGCACACTCTCCAAAGCCAGAAAGGCTTTCTTAGTGTCTTCCATCCAGAAGACACCGTTCCCTAAGTCAGGTGTACACATTCGGTCTAGGTATATCAGCCTTAGAGTGTGTCTACGTATTTTGATATTCGGCATACCCAGACCGCCTTCAGACGGATGCAGGCAACAGATCTCCCGAGCAACCATGGCTTGCTTTCCGCGCCATAAGAACGCGAAAAGAGCACGCACTAGTTCAAGTAGTGAGGACTTCGGGAGTGGAAGCACTGATAGACGGTATAGGATCAGGGGGTAGATATGAGTATTGCATACCTCCGCCCGACCCTTTAAAGTTAGATTTCTCAAAGACCACAAATGAGCTGTGGTCTTGACCGCTTTCAACACTTCCGACCAATTTTTCTCCAGCTGGAGGTCGGGGCCAAACCAGACGCCGAGTAGCTTGCAGGGCCCATCAGTCCAGCCAAAGGGCCCCTGAAGGGGCGTTCCCCTCCAGGCACCAACACGTAAGCTAATAGACAACGTGGTTGATTATGGCCCCTGTTACCTGTGCATACCGTCTTGTTTCCATGTCGACGACTCTAATCTCGGCATTGCTCGTTACAAGCACAGTCACGTCGTCGGCATAGGCGGTATACTTTACTGGGGTAGAACCACCTGGCAAAGTAATCCCGCGAAGGACCGGATTCACCCTAAGCTGGCGCGAAAAGGGCTCAAGCGCGATGACATACAGCATGGGTGATAACGGACAACCTTGACGGATAGATCTTGTTAACCTGAAGGGCTTCGATCTCACCCAATTCACCTCCACCATAGCACCGGGGTTAGCATACAAGAGGCGAATCCATGAGCGAAACTGGGGTCCAAACCCAGCCGAGCAAAGAACAGCCCCTAGGTAACGATGGTCAACCCTATCGAATGCTTTGGACTGATCTAAATTGATCAGCGCGGCTTCTGTGTCGACTTTCTCTATGATCAAGCGTATCGCGTGCAAATTATCTTGAATCGTCCGGCCCTTAACAGAACACGTCTGTTCGGGACTTATGAGACGATGTAAAACAACCTGCAGACGATTTGCTAAGATCTTGGCCAAAATCTTTAACTCTGTGTTTAACATCGTTAAGGGCCGGAAATTGCTAATCCCATCCCCTCCATTTTTATCTTTGCGAAGCAATTTAATGATTCCCCTGGTAAAGTACTGGGGTATAGACCCGTTCCTAAACCAGGAGTTGAAGAGTGTGGCCAGCAAAGGAATAAAAATGGGCGACAGCCTCAAGTACACCTCGTAAGGCAGACCATCAATCCCAGGGGTCCTGTCTAGCCCGACTTGTTTCAGAGCCTCAAGGACTTCTTCCTCTTTTATGCTACCTTCACACGTAGCTGCTTCGGTCGCTTCAAGGCGAGAAAAGTCAGCTAAATACGTGTCAAACTGTTCAATCTCCAGACCGGGCTCCATGGTAAAAAGCTCCTGCAAATGAGCTCGAAAACCCTCCAGGATTCCATCATTTGATGTTACGGTTCGTCCGTCCGGCAATGTGACACTGGCGATGTGTCGATCAGTCGCACGTCGACGCTCCTCCGCACGCATTGACGCGGCCATGTTTGTTGCCTCGTTCGGCACTCTTTTTAACCTAGCCCTAACTACTAGACCCTGGTCCTTCCTGTTATCCAGGGAGTCCAGTTCAGCCTTAATTAAAGTATAACTATCACTATCCCCCTCCTCCACCGCCCTTTTTAATCTATCATCTAGTGCCGCTTTCGCTGCTCTAGAACTAAGATTGAGTCGATGACTAAAATCAGCAGCGAAGGACCTAATTACTTGTTTAAGTTTTCCCCACCACTTATTCCCGATAATGGCTCACGTCAATTCCCTCTGTATTGTTAGTAAAAGCTGTTCCCGGAAGCCCTTCACGTCGAACAACGACGTGTTGAACTTCCAGTAACTAGCCATCCTAGGTTTAACGCTATCTAAGTTTACCCGAACCCGGACTAACCTATGGTCCGAATAAACTATGTTATGAAAACTTGGACAGTCTAAAAGCCCTAAGTCGACTCTCTTAACTAAGAACCGATCGATGTAACTCGAAAGTTGCACCGGATCGGAGCCGCGTCTACCTGTCCAAGTCCAAACTACATCCCCGGGCTTTTCGTTTCGAAATTTATCGACAAGATCAAACTTGTCAATAAAGTCTCGAAACGCCTTAGCATCCCGGTTCTGGTTAGTAGCCCTTGAAGTATTACCCCCGCGATCTAAATCGGGATCCAGGACCGCGTTCCAGTCTCCCGCTAAAACTATCCGCCGAGACGAATTCATGAAGGGCTCAATCCCCCGAAAAAAGGAAACCCTCTCGCCATGGCTATTGGGAGCATAAACCCCAATAAATCGAAATGCCACATCCTTTACGGTAACATCCAGCACGTGCACTCTTCCCTCTGGATCAGCATAGACTGGGTCACACGAAGCATCAAGAGTGCGTCTAACTAGCCAGGAAACACCCCTCGAGTGGGAATCAAAATGTGCTGAATAGAGCTGAAAGTCTCTAAGCAGCACACCCTGATAATCACTTGGAATGAAGTGCGTTTCCTGTACACAGCATATATCCACCCCGAGGCGTTGAAGGTCGCGTGCAACTCGAAGTTTACGAGAGGCGTCCCTCAACCCTCGGACATTCAAAGTAGCTAACCTTAAAGCCATTGTGATCTATCTAGGGTTGGGTATCCTTAACAAACATGGACGGTGCCAAGACACCGACAGCTGTCCCCAATGATCCTGAGGTCATCTCATTAATGATGGCCCCATCAGGGGACAGACCACCGATGTCTAGAGGAAATGTTAACTTAATCGCTCTATAAAGTGAAGGGTGGATTTTTATGGGGACCCGTCCAACACATAGTTTCTCCATTTTAAGTATGTCGGAGTCGCTAAAAAAGGCTGCTGGAGGAATGATATTAAAAGCAGAGTTTGCTTCCTCCAGCATAGTCCAAACTCCTTTGGCCTCTTCACGACTTCTGACCACAGTTAAAAGTCTTTTGGCATTAGGAAAATTTTCTGGGTTTGTAATGTCCAGTTTGCTTATCTGCTTCACCGCGTAGAGGTTTCGGTAGTCTTTTCTAACGTGATTTTTGGATATGGTCTCTATATTAGCCGTGATCTTACACACGTCTTTGCCCTGAAAAAAAGGGGGTCTTTTCTTTTTCTGGTCTTTTTCCACGGAGGGACTTCTTTGTCTTTTCTTTTCAGAAGTAGAAGGGCGAGGTGATGGAGGAGGGGGCATGTCAATTTTCATAGGGGAATCGGGGGGGGGTGTATTGTTTGGGGAGCAGAATGGAGACGGTTTAGGGGACGGTTTAGGGGTCTTTTTGGATGGGGAGCCTAGGGTTGTCAACTTTGGGTCTCTTTTTGGTACGTTTGCGGGAGAGAGGGGTGGCGCTTTACGTGGTGATCTTTTCTCTTTTGGAGGAGGGGCAGGCTTTTCGGGGAAGAGAGATTCGGGGAAATCTAATATTTTTTCTTTTTCTTTCTTCTCGCTTTGCTTGCGCTTTTCATCAAGCGAATCCTTTATTTTTAGCAGGGCCTTAAACTTGTTGCCCCCCGGGTCTTTACTGGTCCTAATGTCTAAAATCTGCTCTTTGGTCAGTTTATCCGCCTACGTTTTACGAGGCGATTTAGAAAACGGTACCAGTGTCCATTCTCTCTTTTTAGGCGATTCCATCTCGGAGTTGAATTTTTTTCGAATTCTTCTGTTGTGATTTCTTTAATCACTTCAATTTTTTTGCTTATATTTGGCGTTCTAGCCTCAGGTTCGAGGTGCCCAACAATCACCTCTTTAGGGTTTGTTGTGTTTGTCACATTGGTTTTGTTCTTTTTCGGACATGTGTAGGTTAAGTGACCTACTTCACTACAAATCCAGCAGGTCGGCCTCCTCCCTGTGACCACAATGGGGAGTTTTTCAGCTCCCGCTTCCAGGAAGTAGGGTATTTCGAGGAAAGCTTCTTTGTTTAAAAGGATGTCGAAGGACCAGACTCCGTTGTACTGGTCCACCTCTATACCAGTAATATCACCGAATTTCAGGAGGTAGGCAGCTAGATATTCACCTGGGACCGCCCCTGGAACCTCGAAAATGGAAACAGTCGTTCTCCTCCGTCCTAGGTACTCCATTCTTAAAATGTAGTCTTGTGTAATGATTTCTTTTTTAGTTAGTGCGACGCATTCTTCTTCTGTTTTAAACAGGGTGGCCCAGGTATTGTAGCCTCTGCATTTCGTTACACGATCCGCACGCTTTCCTGCCGTTGCCAGTAATTTAGTTACAGTTTCCTTTATTGACCTGATCAATTTTTTGGTCTTGCGATCTACCACAAAAAGTGAGATCGTTTTCTTGGCAAATTCCTGTAGCCGTGGTGCTTCTAACGTAACTCCTGTTTCTGTAACATATTGCAAACATTTCCTTGCTTCCGTTAAAAAGTTGTTAACGTCTATTTTAACTTTGGGTGGTTTTGCCCACCCATTCTTTTGTTCGCCACTTTTGTCCTCTTCCGACGGCACATTGCTGACGGACGCCATGGCCGACGGGTTAGAGAGGGGGAAAAAAAAAATAAAAAAAAAAAATAAGGTAAAGGTCCCGTTCAAAAATAACAGCAGGAAGATAACAGCAATAACAACTTTAACAAATAAAACAAATTTAACACGGCAATAATAATAACAACAACAACAACAACAACAATAACAACAATAACAATAATAATAATAATAATAATAATAATAATAATAACAACAACAACAACAATAACAATAACAATAACAACAATAATAATAATAATAATAATATGTAAAACAATCGCAGGAAAAATAACAAACCAACGTGACGATAAAGACTCCGGGAGCTCTGGTGTTTAATCAACACCTGGGATTAAAATGTCTATGGTTGATATAATGGATAGAACAGTCCATTTGGAGGGTGATTCCCCCACAACACTCCCCTCCCAAGTTTATTTCCGCGGTTGTGAAAATCAGTATTTCTTCCTTTTGGGGCAGACCATCAAGGAGTCCGTGCGCTTCCTCTTTCTGCCCGAGCGTCTCGGTTTTGACATCCTTTTTGGAGGTTCTATGTCAAAACAGCCATATGCAGTTTCAATCGCCTCACTGCCGTCCTGCGGTGATTCTTGATCCTCGTAGAAGCGTTTCCTGATTTGGTTTCGGTGCCTCTTATGTTGGAGCCTTGGGGTCTGAATGATGTATGTAACATGGCCGATTCTTCGTAAGATCGTGCCCTGTTCCAAAAAAGAAACGTTATTTCTAAAATGTCTAAAATACACGTTATCTCGGCTGTTAAACCGTTTCGTTGGCATTGTAGAGGTTCTGTTGTGTACTATGTGTTTAGGTAGCAGTTTATCAAATACGGATTTTATTTTCCGTCCAAACATGATTTCTGCTGGGGATCCGGCATATGGTTTGTTCGGATGTCTCGTGATTCTGTAAACCTGCCGAAATTGCTGAAGGGATTTTTCTATCAGTGTACCGAACGCCTTTTTTAATGCCCTTTTAAGCGTATCGACGAAGCGTTCGGCGTGGCCGTTGCTTCTGGCGTGGTACTGGGGTGTCGTAATATGCTTGACATGATACGTCTCGCAGAATTCTCTGAACTCTGTCGAGGTGAACTGTGTAGCGTTGTCGCTAACCAAGCAGTCTACAACCCCAAACCGAGCAAACAATTCCAATAAAAAATTTATCGTTGTTGCCGTGATCGGTTTTTTGCATCTTAGTACCTCTAGCCATTTAGAGTAAGAGTCAACTACTATCAGGTAGTAAAAATCCTCCGCGGGTCCTGCATAATCGATGTGGATCCTCGACCATGATTGTTCAGCCTTAGGCCAAGTTTTATATGTTATCGGTGGTGATTTTGCAGCCAAAGCACAGCCTTTGCATCTGTTCACCATGTCGGTAATATCTTGGTCCATAGCTGGCCAATAAACAAAACTTCTCATTAGGCTTTTCATTCTGTTTATTCCTGGATGCCCCATGTGAAAATCCCTGAGAATTCTTTTTTGAAGGGTTTGGGGGAGGACAATCCTTTCACCGTATAACAGTATTTCGTCGCAACCAGAAAAAATGTCTGAACTGGTGTCACCCAGTGCTAATTTCTGCTTCGTGGTTTGAATGAAATTGTCATTTAGGGATTCTGACTTAATTTATGAAGTGTGACCGGCAGTTTGCGGATGATATTCTTTATCATGGTTTTTACATCACTATTAATACGTAGTGCCGTGATTACTGAATCTTCAACAGGTTCCATTTTGGCAGGAATCAGTCTCGATAGACCGTCTGCATGGGCTAGTTATTTTGAGGGGAGAAATTGAATTGTAAAATTATAGTTCAGCAGAATAGTTCCCCATCTTAATAGTTGGTTCGCAGTGAATGTTGGAAGTCATTGTTTTGATCCAAAAATGGATATCAACGGCTTATGGTCGGTTTGTAGAAAAAAAATGTGTTCCGTACAAGAACCGGTGGAATTTTGAAACTGCAAATATAATTCCTATGGCCTCTTTCTCGATCTGAGAATAATTCTTTTCCACTAGCAAGAGTGTTTGTGATGCGAAAGCAATAGGCATTCGATGTAGCATGCACGCCCCGACGCCATATTGACTAAGGTCGCTAGCTACTATTATGTCCAACTGCGGGTTGAAATGCGCTAGGAATAGTTTTGAAGTCAGGATTCTTTTTATTTCTTGGAATGATGTCTGGCAATCTTCTGTCCACTCCCAAGCCTTATCCTTTTTCAGCAATTCATTAAGTGGTGCGCGCAATTTGTGCATATTTAGGATGAACCCCTGGTAATAATTTTCCAAACCTAAAAAACTCTGCAATTGAGTTTATGTTTACTGGTGCCGGCATTTCTTTAATAGCGGTCGCCCTATCCGGGTCTGGGCGTCTGCCATGTTTATCGATTATTTGACCCAGGTATTTAATTGTTTGTAAAAAGAACTCGCATTTATCTGCTTTGATCTTAAATCCATAATCTTGTATTCAACTGAATACTTGTCTGATATGTTTTTCATGTCCCTCTCTGCTTTTGCTCGCTATGATAATGTCATCAAGATATGCGACTGCGGTGTCCAAGCCGGACAGCATAGTATCCATTACTTGCTGGAATATTGCGAGTGCCACCTTGATACCAAACGCGAGTCTTTCGTATCTGTATAACTCCCGATGAGTGTTAATACAGAGGAGGTTAGCGCTTTTGTCGTTTACCGGAATCTGTAGGTAAGCGTCGCTTAGGTCGATTTAGAAAAAAACTTGCCGCCATTTAATTTCGTGTCACTTCTTCTGGACTAGGTAATGGATAGTGAAAATCTTCTAAGGGCCCGTTGAGTTCGGTCACGAAGTCGGCACAAACGCGAATTTCCCCGGACCTTTCCTTTACGTAAACTACCGGCGCAGCCTACTCACTATATTCAATTTTAGCCAGTATACCGACGCTTTCTAATCTGTGTAGTTCCTGATTTATTTTGTTCGGGGAAGCGAACGGGACATTACGTTTCTTTTTAAACACCGGTTGTGTGCCAGGTTTCAACTTAAAATCTGCGGCCATTTTTGTACATCTCCCCAGGCCAGGAGTAAATACGTCTGTGAATTCTTTTTTTAAAACAAGTTATAAGTTTCTCCGTTTCTGCTGGGCGGGTATCTATTTTCTTGCAGAATGTGGATATAGGAAGATCCCAGAGATGAAACTCCTCCATGCTGTCAGAACCGAACAGGTTCTGACTATCTTTTAGCACATACAATCTTAGTTTTTTGTTTTCCCCCGTAAAGTGACGTTTGTAATTAATTCACCTTCAAAATGAATTTTTGTGCCATTAACGGCCATCGCCGTTCTGTTAGTTTTTAGCATAGTCGGCTTTCGTAATATTTTCCATGTTTTGAGATTTATTATCGTAATATTTTCTACGTTTTTGAGATTTATTATTGAAAGATCCGATCCACTGCCTAATTTGAATTTAATAGCCTTGCCGAAAATGTTAACCACTACATATTTGCGTAGATTTTCATCTACGACGTCCTTAGTTCTAGTTTGACGTACACAGCTTCTATTCTGAGTTTTCCTACAGTGTGATCTTTTATTACCGACCTTATTGCATAAATGGCATCTTTTTGTTAAAAATGGGTAATCCCTTACCCAATGTATTCCACCACATCTGAAACAAGCGCTCGGTGCTTTTAGTTTTTCTTTTTAGTTTCGGTGGTTAGTGTTTGTGTGCCATTTCGACGGTTTTTCTTAGTTACTTTTTTATATTCGCGATGCCTGCTTCGATATTTCTTGCATCTTTTTTTTATAATTTCTACTTTTTGACAATCCTTAGTCAATTTTTGAAGTGTTAAGTTCGGTTCATTTTCTACTTTTGTAAGGACTCTGCGCCTGATTTCTGCATCTTTTCCCGAGGTTATCCCTTGCGCAAACACAAAACATTTAAAATGGTCTGCTGTTAGTTCAGACAACTTAAAGTCATCACAGTGTTTGTTCACTACAGCTGCGTAGGTGGCAAAATCGTCATTATCGTCTTTTACCACATCCAAACATCTCCAGCGCTTATGGAAAAGAGACGTTTTTGGCGAGAAAAGTTCTGTTCACAAATTTAGCGTCTCATTGAATGATAAATCTGCTGTTTTCCGAGGCAAGATGTAATCCACGAATTTATTATGCTCAGCCGTTTCCAATTTTTGTAGTAGAAGTCTGGGTTTTTTTATCAGACCAGTTGCTGCAGTCAATATTAAAAATCTTCATAACACCGAAAATACGCTGCGAATGATTTTTCCTCTTCCTCGTATTTGAAATTGTCTATCGCGGTGCATATTGTATTCCGAGAAAATGCTGAATTTCTTTCCGCGTTCGCATTATGCCTAACCATTTCTGTAAGCAATTCCTCTGTTCGTAATTGACGTTCGGCTAATTGTTTTTGAAATTCCTTTTGCTGTTCCTCGGTTCGTATTTGACAATCCGCTAACTACTATTATGTCCGCTAACTGTTTTTGCAATTCCTTTTGCTGTTTCTCGAATCGTATTTGACGTTCAGTCCAGTGTTTTTCGGATTGTGACTGACGCTTTGCGGCATCGATATGCAACTTGGTCAAATGTTCCAACGCTACTTTCAATTCGTTCATTTTGCTTTGTCAGCATTAGCAATTTCAAAACGTTCGCTGAATTTTACAAAACCGTTTTATTCTTTCTTATTTCTTCCTCCAGACAACAAAACGAACAGAAAAAATATAAATATATAAAAAGTTCATTGTATTTCTAAGTCGCGACGAACCTTTTTCTTTGTGCAAAAGTACAGCGCTACCTTTGAAAGTCGTGACGAACATTTTTCTTTTCAACTCTTTTTTCCCCGTGATTATTCTGCGTTTTTTTTTTTTGTTTTTTTGTTGTTTTTTTTTAGTTACCGTGAACCTTTCAGTTGCAAGTGTTTAGACACTTCCTTAGGCTTCATAGCATTTGAGTCCGACGTCGTTAGTATTTTAGAATACTATTTCAACGCGAGTATTTTTTTTTCGATGTCGTTACTGGTTTCGATTTTAGTATGCTCCTTGAATCCAATGTCGTCAGTGTTTAGTTTTTTAGAACACTGTTTTTAAATGTCGCCAGTGTTATGGCTTGAAATAAGCCACAAAGAAAACAGAACAATGAAATAGAGTTTAAACAATGTATTACTGGAATTACAACGTAAAAAGGTTACAATTGAAAAGAGTAGTAAACGTTACCGAGCAGGCGAGGGTCGCTCTGGTGTTTAATCCACACCTGAGATCAAAAGGTCTATGGTTTATATAATGGATAGAACAGTCCATTTGGAGGGTGATTCCCCCACAACACACACACAACCGCCAACAATGTCCCTAGTCTTTATCTGTGCCTAAAACTAAACGTAAATTCCATGCTCAGAGTTTGTCCGTCTGTAGAATAAGATACCGTGGAGTTGCTTCCCGGCTGACTATAACTGTGTCATTTTAAAGTATAATGTAAATAAGAATGCGTTGACCCGTCCTCTTAAGTAACTAGGCTCTACCCAAGGGTCACCACTACTGCCCGTCACTGAGTTGTTTTACCAGCTACCTAACACTTATTAACACTTATTCTTGCGTGGTCTCCTGGCCTTGATAAGTACTGAATTTGAAGTAATAAGAAAAAGTTAGACATAGCTACACTGATGAGTATCCAAAAGACGAAAATTAATATTTTAATAACATATATTCGCTCGTCTTGTGAAAACCACTCTGATGTAAAAAAAAAAAAAGGGGGGGAAGCCTGTTTATATCTGAGATAAGATGCGAGATTCTCCCCTAAACAAAGCTGAATCTTTTACTGAAACTGAAACGCAATTTGAATCCGCTGCCAAGGCCGCTAGAAAAATAGTGGGATCCTTCTATCGATCCAGTAGATATCTCACTGCTGATGCAATTCTCTATCTATATAAGAGCCAGGTACGTCCAAGGATGGAGTACTGTTGCTACATCTGAAAGGACTTATCCTGCCTTGATAGAGTTCAAAATAGACTTCGTAGCCTCATAGGGGGTGTCTTTTTCTCTTCCCTGCAACCTCTTTCTCACAGAAAAGATATTGCGAGCCTGTCTCTGCTTTATCGTTATTTTCATGACAAATGCTTGACTGAGCTCCAATCTATGGTCCTGCCTCGCCAAACTTCCCGTCTTGCAGAAAACACTATCAACAGTTTCCCCCCACTCTTTATCTGTGCCTACACCTAAACGTAGATTTCATGAACAAAGCTTCTTTCTTAAAATTACACGCCTATGAAATTATCTTTCCAGCTGACTACAATATGGTTGTCTTCAAGTCTAATGTAAACAAGTTTTTGATGAGCCGTTCCATATAAGTTAACAAATTTACCGAATTCCCATTACTAACAATTACTATATTATCCAATTTCTACTGTACACTCTTTAACCCTTATCCTCGAATGGCCTCTTGGCCTTGATACGTGATGATTCCTCTGTAAAAAAAAAATACGGTGAACTTGTTTCCTACATTATATACTAACAAGTCATAGCTGAAATTCTTAGATGTTGATAGGCAGTGAAGGTTTAGGGTTCGAGCCTCTAGGTTGCTGCGTTATTAGGATAAAGCCATACTACCATTGAGTTTTCAAAACATGAAACACCTGTCTGTCGATGTTAATATGTATATAATATATAGGGGGATAGGAGAATATATAAATATGTGAATGACTGCATTATAAGATCGTGATAAGCCCGTTCTGCCTTATAATGAACACATATTCAATTCGATTTCCCATAAATCTGATTATAATCTGATATGAAGGAATTAATGATTTTATCTATGCCGGGAAAAATGCCGAGAAAATATATCTGAATATCTCTCTCTCTCTCTCTCTCTCTCTCTCTCTCTCTCACACACACACACACACACACACACTAAAGCATACATACACATATACATACAAACATACATGCACATATACACACAAGCATACATACACATATACACACTCGATTTTTCTTTCTGATTTGATTCTTTACTTTGTCTTTAGTCATTCTTTTGCACATCAGATTTACTCTATTAATCTTTTTTATGCTTCGTCCACTCATTCCAGGATTATCTCCCTTTGGTCCTGCTCTTGCGGAGATCATATCATTATCCCATGATTTAATGAATGATTTATTATAGCTTTTATCTCTCACGTTATAATCGAGTATTCGGCTGTGCTTTATTCTGCGTTGTTTTATGCTTTAAATAAATAAGAACGTTAAAACTACTGGGAGGGAAACGGTGAAAATAACCCTTTCTAAATCATCTTTATTACAACTGTGGCAATGTGTCATATCTGTCGGCTCTGTCAATTTTAAAAGCAATGTTGTAAAAACTACCTTTGCTCATTTAAGTAGTTGATCAGCAGAAAAGGTTCGAGGCAACACGCAAGAACAAAACGACATATATCCTTGACTGAGAAGCCTTTACTGTCATTTGGGCGATGGGTTTCGATTCTAATTTGAGGCAGTTGCGTGTCTAGCCGCATTGATGAGCTGTGATACAGCGAAACAGTACTATATGTGGATGCCTATAATGCTCCTTATCTTAGGTTGAGCATCTCGAGAAGTGATATACAAATTGCCATTAGCGTATAAAGCGACGCTCTTTGTGTAAACAAATCGAGCGGAGGCATTTGGACGATGTCAAAACAGCGTTAATTTATTACCCACACAGCAGCAGCCTAATAGCGCAATGGTGAGAAGCCTTGACTTTAATTTGGGTTTTGATTCTGGCTTGAGGCAATTGCCTGTCTAGCCGCACTGATGAGCTGTGATACAGCGAAACAGTACTTCTGTGGATGACTATAATGGTCTCTATCTTGGGTTGAGCATATTAGGAAGTGATATACAAACTGCCATTATCATATATAGCGACTCTGTGTAAATAAATCGAGCGGAGGTATTTGGACGATTTCAAAACATCGTTAATTCATTACCCATACAGCAGCAGCTGTATAGCTAAAATAAAATAAAACCGCTTTCTGTAAACAAGCCAAGCAAATGAAATGAAAAGAAACTAAACTGATATGAAAAACCGAAAAATGAAATGATAAATAAATAAATAAAAAGAAAAGAAAAAATGCTTACCTTCTATCTATTCTATTCTATTCTTTCTATTTCTATTCTATTCTTCTATCTATCTATCTTCTTCTTCTCTTCTCTTCTCTTCTCTTCTCTTCTTCTCTTCTTCTTCTTCTTCTCTTCTTTCTTCTTCTATCTTCTATCTATCTATTCTTCTATTCTATCTATCTATCTTCTTCTTCTATCTATCTTCTCTTCTATCTATTCTTCTTCTATCTATCTTCTATTCTATCTTCTTCTATATATATAAAATGAACTCATTTTCACCCTCTGTTTTTTACCTTAATAGGATTGAAAATCAAGACATTTCATGCAAATGTAATATGCACAAGCTGCAGCACATTATCTTAGGTGTGTTGCAGGCCTATTACCTCTACACTTCCTCGATAATCGTGGATTCCTATATTCTTTCTGGTGAGACTTCACGGCTAAAATCGTTTAGAATCAATGGAAGTTGTAAAATCTTTTCTCTCTAATAAATCCCTCCTACCCCCTCATCCACTTACACCGCTGCGGTTTCGTTCACACGGGACAGTACGAAGAAACACCGGTTTGGAATCGTAATGGAGAGTAGATAATACAGTGGATGTGTTATCGGCAGCTCTCGCTTCTCCTATTTTGTCATCCAGTCCTCATTCAATGGGTGATTTTTCTGACAAAGGGTGAAGAAAAAGCTGCTTAAAGATCGGTAGTACTTGGTGACCAGTAGTCTGAGATGTCGGAAATTTTTCTGTCTCTATCTGTCCTTGTGGCCATGTCACTAGTAAGGGTGCTGGAGGTAAACGTTTGTCTGGGCTGACGTTATCCGCCTGATAGTCAGGGACCCGAACCTTGGATTAACCACTAAGGAGGCTGTCCTATCAGCAGGCGCAAAGTACTGGGACTGCTGTATTGCCATTTGGTGAGTGGATCTGGACCATGCAGTAGTCTCTGGTGGAGCCTCTCGATGCCATACTAGTGGGTAATTGTTACGGCTTTACCTTTTCGTGTGCTACAAAAAATAAATTTCCTGTCTTTTTCTCTCTTACTTTCCCTCTCTGTACTGCTCTAACCAAGTATGCCGACCTATTCCACAAATCCCCAAACCTCAACATGAAATATCTCCAGAATAAAAACTCGATTAAACCTAGAACCCCATCTTCCAACGTAGACCCCTACTACCAGGTCTCCTTCTCCAACATCAGGGGTCTACGTTCCAACCTTCCAGAGGTTGAAACCCAATTACAGGTGACGAAACCGGACATATTATTTCTAAGTGAAACTGGAATAGGGCCGACCACTTCCCTAGATGAGTTCATAATTAACGGATACTCAAATTTAACAGCTAAATCTGACCCCCAAGATCGCCATGGGCATGGAATATGTGCCTACATTAAGGATGGCTTCCCGTGTGGCAGGGATATCTCTAGAGAACATCCTAATTTACCCTATATGTGCTTCAGGGTTGCACTTGCTAACACCACTGCATTTATATTTGCCCTCTATAGGCCCCACAACAGCGGAGTTACTATCTTTAAGAGCATATCTGAGAAAATAGACCACATACTGTTTTCACATCCCTCGGCTTACATCCACATATGTGGTGACTTCAACGTCCATAACGTGGAATGGCTGACCCATTCAAATAAGACAGACGATGAGGGGAGGTTTTGTCATGATTTTGCCATTGCTTATGATCTCACTCAGATTGTTCGCGAACCCACCCGTGTGCCCGATACACCAGTTACGGGTTATTTATGCCATTTTTTCTTTTATTTTTTTTTTTTTCGCTTTTCAAAACACCTCCATCAGCTTTTTCCTTGATTCATGCTTTCTGTTTCCCCCATAAAAATAAAATAAATTTTTTTTTTTTTTAAATGGATTAAGCTCCGATTCAGATTCCATTGCTTTCTTTTTTTTTTTTTTTAACCGTAAGAAGCACACTTCCAGTATTTATTTCAATGTATCCACCACGATTTCATGACTTATCGAGGAAAGTAACTATGAGCTTTTTTTATAAGTGTTTTCAACTAACAATTTATTATTAAACAAACACAATTTATTCTTTACACTTTATTATTACAACGCAAATATATCGTGATAATAATATATTTAGTTTTCAACAACTTTTTTCGTATCTATGTTTAGTAAGACAACCCCTTTTTTTATTGTTACGTTTAGTCGGCTCGAAAAACAGTGTTTATCGATATATTTGAAAAATGCAAATGGTGGCGGACACTGTTGATTACGTTAAGTTTGGGAAAGTGAGTTAAAACTAAAAAAACTATACAAAATACTGTCAGAAACTAACCGAATATGTAACATATATTCGATGGGTTTCTGACACTGTTTTATATAGTTTTTAACTTACTTTCCCAAACTTAACATATTCAACAGAGTCCGCGACTATTTGTCTTTTTCAAATACATCGATAAACACTGTGTTTTTCGAGCTGATTAAACATTTTACATTAAATAAAAACACTAAAAATTCAGCACATTATGTAGAAACATAAATTACCATCCATTTGCTTTCATTTATTTGTTTTTTTGGACAACTTTTTCGAATCTATAACGCCCCCCTACTCACTCAAATACTAATTAAAAACTTACATTTTTTAATACAAAAAAAAAATAAATAAATAATTCGATTTAGCGGTTCAACATTTTAGCAACGTTTGGCTTAATTCACTGATCGTTGCTGGACGGAAACTCCCGAGGATCCGGATCCAATTCTGCAAGAGTACCATCTTTTTTTTTTTTTTTTTTTTACATTTTCGTCTTTTTTTTTCTTTTTTTTTCACTTTTTGGGGTGGATTGCTGTATTAAGAATATAAGAAACATGCATTTTCTCTTTTTATTAGACTTTCCCATTATACCAAATTGAGCCACAGCAACGCGTGGCAGGGCATAGCTAGTGTATAATAAATTATGCTTATGCATAATAAATTAGCGAATAGAAGAGAGCTTGGCCTATTTACAGAAAGCGGTTTTATTTTATCTTAGCAAATAAGGTGTAAACCATTATAACTATTTGCTAATATTTTCTCATCTAAAGAGATGGTAGACATTGAAATCCTATAGGATAAGGAGTTATAATATTTCAAATGTATTCTTTGTCTTACATAGAATAATAAAAATCTTTGGATTTGAAATGTGACCATTTCACGTCATAAATTTTTTAATTTATTGAATGACTAAAATTTGATTTAATTACTCTATCTTGTATATTGAGCAATTTTTGTTTAGATGGGATAATCTTTATAGAATATTACTGCCGATAATATTTTGTAAGACCTATAATCACAGGTTTCCATACCAGTTGATTTCTTAGATAACTTTATTCTGAAGTATATATATATATATATATATATATATATATATATATATATATATATATATAACATGCACATTAAAATACACCTCTAAAATAAATCTTACTGGTTGATTATAAGTCAGTACACACGAGAAGAATGTTATTCTTTCATAAACAAAGGCCCCAGAAAGTTATAAACAAGTCAGGTTTACAACTACGTCCGCAGAATGAAAAATTAGTAGATTAAATGAATGACCGTTGCAATGATCATTATTTGAATTTCTGAACCAAATAAAAGATACTCTATTTGGAGTCGACATAAAAATATGAAAATAAGATATTTCACTTATATTAGAATCAATTCAAATTTGCATCCTTGATCTCGGGTTAGAATTAGAGCTTTTGATTTTGTTTTTATGCTCAGTGAGTTTTTTCAGGCATTATCTCCTCTTTGGGGGGACACTGAAAGGGTTAGCTAGTTTATTTCGTCGATCGCCTGAAATGAACCTACGGAGGAATGAAAACATATGTAATTTTGAAAATATACAAATCCTCTGACGAAAGTCAGCATTTTACACTGGTTCGAATGGAAAACGCATTTACCATATATATATATATATATATATATATATATATATATATATATATATATATATATATATATAATATGTGTGTATATATATTAGATCTGTTATTGTTATTTTTAGCTATATGTGTGTGTGTGTGCGTGTGTGCGTGTGTGTGTGTGTGTGTGTGTGTGTGTGTGTGTGTGTGTGTGTGTGTGTGTGTGTGTGTGTGTGTGTGTGTGTGTGTGTGTGTGTGTAAAACAGCTTAGGTTCGAATCTTAGCTTGATTCACTCGCTCGCTTAGCGATACTGAAGAGTCATATGACAAAACATATGTCAGTAAATTTAATTAATATTTGTTTAGTCATTAATTTGTAGTTCCCCTTCTCATTGTTAAATATGATTAAATTATTTGAAAACTTATTTATTTATCAATCATTTTTCACATTTAAAAAAATATTTGATTTATTTTAATAAAGTTATAAAATATTTCTGTATTTTTCATTTCATACGTAATACTGATATATATTCACGAACATGTGTTTCGTCGTCGTGACGAAATTCGGAATCTGTTAGTGATTTGCGGTCAGTGTTAATGGAACTGCTATTGGAAGTGAAAGAAATCGACATTCTACATAAATCGAACTATTCCTTTGTTTGCATTTTTGCGATAATGATAACTGAAATTTATGAAAAATAAGAATGAAAACAATTAAATACTAAGAGTGTTTTTTTCTTTTCTTTTTCTTTTTTCATTTGTGATTCTTTTACTATGGCTTCTTAAGAGTATCATCCAGAATAGTCACGCCATTACTTTTAATTGTAATGTGCCAAATAATCTCGAGACTTCTCCCTTTCTTGGATTAATTATATTGAAAAATAAAATAACAAACTGCCTCTAGTGTATAAATGCAAGGATTTATCTGGAAACAAATCGAGCTTCCGCCGTTCGACAATGTTTATAAGCATTAACTGTTGTCTAGATAATCAGGTTTCGAACAAGCAATGACATGAAAAACTATTTGTTAGAACAAATTCCATAAAAGCAAAAGTATCACGTATGAGACAATGAACAGTTTGGCGAAGGTGAGCGTAAAACAAATATGAATGCGTAAGTACACTTAGAAGTTCAATCTAAACGAGGTTATTTGAACGTGTATAGGGTTGTTTTAAACGGGCGTGTAGTCCTTAAACTAACCAACCATAAAAAGATGGTTACTTCAGAGAGATAATCCTGGTAATGTAACGTGGTCGTTACTCTTTAACTGTGCCGTTACACTTCAAACCCCACAGGCCAACACATTGTTTGGTATTTCGTCGCAAAAGAACAAGCAAATAAAACGGGGGATAAATAAAAATCCGACTTGGAATTTTTTTTTTTTTTAATATAAATGAAGTGCATTTAATCGCATTTTTATTATATATCACAAGGCTTTTCGCGTACACATGTTCTTTTTAAAAGTCTCTGTACTTACCACCTCACGCGGGAGCTAGCCAGCGCTTTTGCTTTCTCCCCCTCGTATTTACATATTCATTTTCCTCGGCACGTAGCTTGCTTTTCTTTTCGACCACATAATGTATTTTTCTCTCCTTTTCTTGTGACGCAAGCCCGCGCATACTTTCTTATTTGCATACTTGCTTTAACGGGTCCTACTGCTGCTAATATTTTCGCTATCCAGCTATCTTTCTGCTGCTGCTGATTTTCTCACACGCGCATATACGCACTGTTACAGTAATTAAAAGTAAATGAGCAATCTCCACACAACTGATCAAATATTTATGATCTAATATCGACCAATTAAAACCCGTCATCAATTTAAGTTTTCTTTTTTTTTTTTTCGTTTTGTTTTGTTTTTTGGGTTTTTCTTCACGATAATAAAAGAATTCCCATTATTAGGCAGCATATAGGATCGAGGGACTCACAGATTGTAAACAATTGTGCCCGAAATCACCAGTCAATTGTACTGTACTCAAATCGATGCAGACGAGAGAAAACTGTTGTTTCTCTAGCACGGAAAATGGTGGGTAAAATTTCATAACTGAAGAAATAGAATTATTCGGATAGTTTGGGGAATTGAAGAGTGTGAAAAAGAGTAGGCAAAGACGGAAACAGTTGAGTTCGGGTTGTACTAGATGCGTTTCCTGTTGTTCGTTTCAATTTTTTTTAAATTATTTATTGTTGTTTGTTTTAATTTTTTTTAATATTTATCGTTTAATTTTAAGTTAATTGTTTAATAATTGTCTATTGTCTAAATTCATATTTCATGTTTTGCAATATTCGATTGTTTTCTGCTTAAAACATACGTAATTTTACGTGCATAATGTTATATATGCATTGAATAAAGTTCAATTCACTATAAATCAAACCGCGTTCCTCTTTTCTTCAAATAATAACATATTTTAGTCTTTAAAATGCATGAAACAATGAAATGTTTAATTACTTTTAACGCATAAACATATAACTTTTCCGTTTTGAATTTTTTTTTTTTAATCAATATTGAATGAGTTTCTAACGAGTTTTCTAATGCTTCTTGTAACATTTTTTTATTCATTACCGACAGTCTCATTATTCGATAAATCATGCTTGCTAGGACCTCATTGATGATGTCATTTTTCAGCTCACAGACCTTAATGACATATATTACGAAGGCCGTGAATGTTTTCAAATTGATGCAAAAATCGTTGCATGAAAAATGATAGCTAAAATTTTGTAATTAAAGAAATAGAATTATTCGCCTCATTTTATGAATTAAAGTGTGTGAAAAAGAGTAGGCAAAAAGGAAAACGGTTGACTTCATGTTGTAGATGCGGTTCCTGCGATCTCATAGGATAGATGATTAGTTAGCTGCAGGGCGCAAGAGGCAAAACAGGCAGCCATATAGAGATTTTAACCTTGAAGGCAACTCTAAATAAGTACATTATAGGAGGAGGGGGGGCCTGATCTAGTTTTAATCTAAATATTTTCCATGAGTTGATAAACAGTAATATAAAATGTAAAGTTGAAAGATTAATTACAAGCTCATCTCGTTAAAAAATGTTTCTAATTAATATTAAAATATTAAAGAAAATTAACGAAATTAAATAAATTGCGATAATCACTATACAGCTCCACTGAAAAATATATTCATGCCGATCCTGATTACGATAAGTGAGTACTTGTACAGTTTAATCAAGACATTCAAAAATGAAAACATCGAAAAAAAAAAAAGGTTATATTATACCTCTCCGTTTTGGACTGAAAATCTCAAAAAAAATTTAATTTAACTTGATCGAGTAGTATTTTTTTGTTTTTGTTTTTTTCTTTTTACAGCGGAAAAACACGTTCTTATAAGAGCGCGTTGAAGTCAGCCATTGTGGAATTTGTTAAACACGCCACGGGGAGATAACTCGAGTTAAAGCGCCGACACTCTCTCCCCATCTTTAATACTAGCTTTTCTTCCTAAAAATCGAACCTTTTGCTCCGTGTCATAACAAATTGTTTTTTCGCTGTAAAAATAAAAACTATTTGATGAAATTAAGTGAAAAAAAATTTTTCGGAGAACTTCATTCCATAACAGATACGTGCAATATAACCTTTTTTCGATATTTTCAGTTTTTTTAATGTCTTGATTAAACTGTACAGGTACCGATAAGTGTTTTCAGGACAGGGGAAAACGATGAGAGTCTACTTGAGTTTCTTACTCAGGATAATTTTGGGAAGAAAAGAATGAACTCTATATTTTAGCCAAGGGATTTTTTCTCTCGACCCCAAAATCAACAGAGTCTGCCTCATTTTTAAATGGATTTTTTCTTTGTCAATTGCCTTATGTTGCTGGTCTTGTGTAGTCCTATGAGGTCCACCTCCGGCTTTGCCTTCTCTCTTTGAGAAGTGGTTACTTTATTGCTAATCACCTGAGGCGCCTCTATCCGAGAATGCTGACAAAGCTTCCTAGATATATTTTGCAGTTAAGCCTGCATCTCCTCGGGAGCGCTGGCTTTTTAATCCCACTTTCAGACTCCTATGTCTACTTTCTCAGTATGGGAGATAAATAAATATCTTTATAGTTTAGCCAATAATTGATATATTCTCAAACGTCTGTGTTTTATATATATATATATATATATATATATATATATATATATATATATATATATATATATATATATATATATAACGTAATGGTACAAATTACAGAAGTAATAGTATAGTTTCGGCTTCAGACAAACAGATATCAAATCTGCATTAGTAATAATAATAGATATCTATACTCCTTTAAATTTGTGGGGGGGGGTGTATTGATATCCATATTAAAAACCTTTTTTTTTTTCTATTTACTTAAAAAGAAATTACACCTTTGTTATATATGGGTTGTGGAACTGCATTTATCTGCAAAAGATTTAACTAATTTGCATATTCTTTTCAACATTCATCCTAATTAGTTCCCTACTAGTTTTTTCGGTTTTCTTATGGGATGATCATCTTTAGTTAACTATCACCTGTAATTATTTTTATACAGATATTCTACATGATTTATACTTGCGTAATATTTGCGTAAAAAGTTTATAGCAAACACAAGCCTCTTTCCATATATATTTATGTATGCGTATATATATTTGTTTAAAAAAATTTGCCTACCAAACACCTCTGTCAGTTTTTGGTCTACAGACATGAAACTTAATATATAGGATATTCGAACCCATGCGAAACTTTATATTTGTGTTTTAGCTGGTAGAAATCGGTGCAAAAGTGTGAAAATTAAAAAAATGAAATTTGTCAGGTGAAGGTCGAAAGATGGCATTACGAATATGCGTGCGTAACGTAATAGCTATTCGTTGATGTTTTAATTTTTAGCCTTGCAGCAAACATGTCTTCTTAGCTCAGGCATTAACGTCAAAGGAAAAAGTAAATCGTAAGCTAAACGTTTTGGTTTCGATTCTCAGTGGTGGTGCACGAGTCATTTTTTTAACTTCTTAAACCATTACTCTATATTGGGTCCAATATAACATAATAATAAATACGAAATCTGCATTAATCAAAATATCATATTTAAGCGTATTTTACGACCGGGTAATGCCGGGTGGCCTGCTAGTAGTCTATAATAACTGAGTAAATTTATGCACCATGATAACGAGTTTAGATTTAAAATGGCACAGGGAAAATGGCACAGGGAAAATGACACAGGGAAAATGACACATGTAAAAATAGCACGAGTGTATAAATAGAAAAAAATGCACAAGTGAAAAATATATATGAAAATCTCACAATGAATTTATCAAAATCTTGGACACAATATATAAAGAGAAAACCTTACAAAGCTTATCAAATTAAAAAAGAAAATTATATCTACAGTCAATGGTAGATGGGGACTCTTCTCCCTCCCCACAAAAAAATTATATTCTTCTTGATTCAGCGATTTTAGTATTAAAATGGGAAAATATTGGAATAGTCCCATCAGTAGTATAAATATTTTACTCTTTTTGTACAAACCAGAAATCGTAAGAAAAAAAGTTAATAATATTCAGTCCAATACGATGTTAGAAAAGCGACAGAGTCATTAGGTATTTATCTCGGGTGTTTTGGATGGAGCGACTGAACTGAAAAAATACATTTTAGATGGTTTAATAAAAAAATTAATGTATTAAATAATTAACTTTCTGGAAGCCTCAGTAAAGAAAATATATTAATTATGCCGCTAATCTAATGAAGATATAATTAAGCAAGAAGTTGAAATCTTAAGTAACCGATGCTCTCTTACTTCTCCGTCCCCAATCTTTCAGCTTACTGGACGATCATTATTGAATAAATAATTCATCTTCTATGATAACATCGTTCAATTCATTGAATAGTTATAAATATCCGTTTTTCTACAAGTAACTAACAGTGGTTTCTGGCTGAACATACACACCTTAAATACTAGGGAGTATGTTTGCTAGTATAAACAGTAGCTAAAATATATTTGTTCAAATACACTTGGTATTACGTTGTAAACAGGAATTATTTCAGACAGGGGTTCACAAAGAATTCAAATTGCTGTTGGGGCAATTGATTGGAGTCTGAAAAAAAAGTGAGGTATCAGAATCAGTATAGAAATTGTTTCCAATTCCAAAAACGATTCTTTTATTTATTTATTTATTTATCTATTTATTTTGGTATACTTAAAACTGAATTTTCTATTGCTGGTGATGATAAAATGGTAAATATTTATTGATTTTAAACTACCAGTAAAACTAAAATTAACAGATCATTATACTGAATTTAAGTAAAATGGCACCAGAAAAGAATGGCCAGATACAAATCGTAACAGTAAAAATGGCACAAGTGAATAAATAGAAGAAAGAAATGGCACAAGTGAAAAATATAGATGAAAATCTCACAATGAGTTTATCAAAATCTTTATACGCAATATATAAATTTGAAAACCTTAAGAAGCTTTTCAAATTTAAAACGAAAATTATATCTGCATGATGATGACTCTTCATTAACTCCTTCTTCCAAAGAAAAATAAAACTCTACCATTTTAAGAGATTTTAGAATCGGAATCGGGACCAGTAATTGTATCGGAATCTGCAAATTAGAACAGAATCGGCGGTTGTATCGAAAACGGGAAAAATAATAAAAATGAAAAAAAAAAATAGGAATCGTCCCATCACTAGTAAGAATATAATTTTCGCTCCAGACAAACAAATACCAATTTTTTCCCCCTCGATCCGAAATCAACAGAGTTTAGACACCATTTCTGTATTGTTCTCTTCCCTGATGATTGCGATGTAATGCAGTTCTAGGAATGTCGCCCTCCCAGGCTGTGTCTACTCTCTTTGAGAACGGGTTAGTTTATCGCCACTATGCCGACGGAACTATCCTGACACCTTTAGCAGGGTAAGAATGCCCCTTCACGAGATTGCTGACTTTTCAATTACACTTTCCGACCCTAATAGCACATTTCACGCGCTGTGAAAGAAAATGAATACACTAAGCCTCCATTATTAATAGATATGGTCTATAAAAGATACATTTCTTTTTTTACATAAATACGAGAGGCGTTCCAAATGTAATTCCTCCTATTTTTTGTTCCGCCCGAATGGAGCTGAGGCGACTGAAAATTGCATTGTTATAATGACTGAACTTATGCATTCATGGCCTGAAATTTTCATCTCTCAGCTGCAGATAATGTACGGTGTGAGACTCTAAAAAAAGCAACCTCTATCATGGACGTGTGTCAGAAGCAGAGATGAGTCATTGAATTACTGGTAAAAGCGTAATGAGAATGGTGGTGACTATGTAGAAAAATAAATTCAGGAGCGTAAAAGGTTGTTGGTTTTAATAGTATTATGCACGTCTTCGTATCCCTTCAACTTTTTAGTTAAAAAAATAGGAGGCTTTACTTTTGAAACGACCCTCGTGTATTCGATAATCCATCAAAAAGAATAATTGCCATAAATCTTTTAAAATGTGTTTTGGGAGGGTGAAACATGTTTTACGCAGACTGCTGAATCGGAGTGTGTTTCTCTACGATGATACAAAAAATTCAATATTAAACAATAACAAATCTAGCGGGGATTTATTACAGATAAAAAAAATTGAAAGCAAAGATAAAGAGAAATTCATTCATTTTCTCTCTTGATAAATTGGCGTATGTTCATGCTTATACCGTGATATTTTTATGAATACACTTTATTTTAATGTGAAGTATTTTAGGATATTTTATCGCTTCATAAACATTCCGACAATATATCTTATTTGTCGAGGTGCCATTACAAGGAAATTGTTGATATAAAAATGAAAACGGCTACATTCCTTAAATCTTGGAAATCGAAATATTTATGTCGCGTCTCGTCTTTCATAATGTTCTTACGACCATCACGACGGGCGTTGGCTGCTTTGTGATGCGTGTCCTTGTTGATCATTGGTATAAAGAAAATGGGTTACGTGGAGAGAAGGGAGAATGATGAAGGGGAAAAGCAAAAAGAGAGTAAGGGAAGAGAAAGAAGAGGTAAAAAGAGGAAGGTAACAAAAAAGAGAGTAGTAAAAAAAAAAGATGGAAGAACGTTGATAATGCCGTAGTCTCTTATCACAAATGTGACCCATTTGGAAGGTAATAATTCCATTTTTATTACTGATATTATTGGGTAATTTTCAAAGTTGGTTATAAATAGAGGTCGTTTCGAATCGTCGTTGCCAACTGATATGTACCGGTCATGGATATATTTGTTTGAAGTAACTGAGTGGGTTTGGCTACAGTAATCAAGTAACACAATATAGTAAGTCGCCTTAATGAACGGTTTTTCATAGTCATAACTGGAAATATACTTAGGCTTTAGGCTTTCAGCGTATCTTTCAACGCCTCTGGCAGACTGCTATAACTGTCCGTATCTGTGGCTAACACCAGCCAATCATATTCTTGTGCGAAGGAACCGGATGTAGTAATATTCATTAAATCAATTCGTTAATCATCCAAGGATTGTTTTTTTTTGTTTGTTTGTTTCTTTCTTTTGTGTGTGTGTTTTTTTTGTTTTTTGTTTTTTTTTGCTTTTGATGGAAATCGTTCAAGACAAGACATGAAGCCACTTGATGTAAAGAGTTTCAAAAAATACAATTTCAGGGTCAAAAACTACAAAAAATATTATATGGATAGATTCCAACCCATAAAACAGCAATTTTCCCCTATTTGTCGGAAAACGTGCTCATGGAATATGAGGAGTAAAGGAGTAAAGGACAAAATGAGGAAATCGAGGATTTCGAAGCTGTCAAAAGTAAACCCAAGGTCTACTTTATACTCTCCATAAGATGGAATGGTGAATCCTATATTTCTACAACAGTCTATGGTTTAGTTTAGTTAGGTTTTTATTTTTTAAATACCAAAAAATCATTACATCAAAGATCAAATATTTTCGCAAAAAAAAAGATGACCGCCATATGTCCAAAAATAGCGTATAACCGTTCCTTTGATAACATCTTGTTTATCAGTTCTAGTACCAATCATTTTGGAGTCAGTAAATAAATGCAACATAGGCAATAGGCCTTCTATTTACACAAACCAAGGGTAAACTCTGGAAGAGTGTTACACTAGGATCTAAATTACTCAGGGGCCCAACTCTTGGGTCTTTTCTTTTGCTAAGGTGTCGACGACCAAAGGCCATGGGGTGATAAAGGTAAAATGGGTGACAGGTAGATGGTGAGACAACACCGTGAGGATTGGTAATCATGGTGATGATTGGGCAGAAGTTGATTATTTAAGACAGCGGCTCAAGAAGAATTTGTTTAGATTGGACTTGAAAATGACCATGTTGTAGTCAGCTGGGAAGAAGCCCCGCGATATTATGTTCCACAGATATGCAGAAAATTTTTTTTTTTTCTTGTGGAAGTTTCGTTTAGTTTTAGGTAGAGATACGGAAAAAGGAAACTATTGAGAGTGGTTGTAATTGAATGAACTTTTGTTGCCAATGTTTTACAGGGGAACATCATATAAAGAAGCTCGGTCGAGCACTTGTCATGAAAATACCATAGAGTAGAGAAAGACCACCAACGTCTCTTCTGCGAGAAAGAAGTGGTAAGGAGAGGAAAAAAGCATTGCCCACTAGATTTCAATGCTGGTTTTGTATTCTATCAAGGCAGGAAATGATGATATGAGTAGCAACTCTTCAGATATGGAAACATTAGAATGTATTTATGAGGTATTAGCGGGGGTGTCCGGCGTTGTCCAGGCGTTTAGGTGGTGTAGTAAGGACCCCGGTGGGGGGAGTAAAAACAACAGTAGCGGATTGCCCAGGTGTGTGTAGGTAGTGTAGTAGGAATCCCGGGAGTTGTAAAAAAGTGGATGTAGCGGGGGGGGATCAAAACAACAGTAGGCAGAGGTATTAAAAAAAATGGTAATAGGCAGACACCCTAACGCGAAGGAGAAAAAAAAAATGGTTAAAAAAAACTTGACGTCTTTGCCGATGTCTCCATCGCCCAATCGGAAGTTCGGAACGTTGTATTTAAGCGTATTCAATCGAAAAGAAGACGACGACTTCTAAAATGTCGGCGAAAAAGCGACCCCTCCTTGTACAAAACGGTAAAGGAATAAATGTTTTGCTCAAAGTTTTCGATATTTGTCGTCCGAATGGTCGAGCTTGAAAACGATACCGTCGCCTCTGTCGAAAGTTTTGCGAGATATACAAACACGCGCGCGGACACATTTTGCCTTTTATATATTAGACTAACGAGGGGTACCCGGCGTTGCCCGGGTGTTTGTAGGGGGGGTGTTAAATAAAGAAGAAACCGGGGGGCTAGGGTCGAAGCCGAACCCCTGAGGCGAAGTTTGAAAATAAAATCGGCCAGCCAGAAGTGAAAGATGTTTGAAAGTCGTCGAGCGTTACGACGATGACGATGTAAGCATTGTTATAAGCGAAGTAAGAAAAGAAAACAACGTTTTAATTAAGCGTGGGGGAGGGGGGTAAAACACAAAAAAAACGTAAGGCAAACGAACAATTAAAACAGAAAAATGAACGAACGTTACGTGAAAAATGGCTTAAATAATACAGGGTTCAATATTTAAATTAAAAAAATCAAAAAAAAAACATCTCACACCACGATTCGAACCCAAAATGTTTAGATAATGAACCAAGGCCTTAACTACCTGAGCTAAAGAAACGTCTTTAACGTTTGTTTGGTTTATCAACTATTTAAAGTAAATCTGGGCACGACGTCATGACGTCATCTGACGCATGCGTTGTTGATCCTCCCCCCTGTCGAAAATTGTCGATTTCGGGGTGAAAAAGTTAACGTCGTTCTCGTTTTCTGTCTAGACATATCTCTCTCTCTCTCTCTCTCTCTCTCTCTCTCTCTCTCTCTCTCTCTCTCTCTCTTTCTCTCTCTGTTTGCGTCTCTCTCTTACTCTCTCTCTCTCCCTCTCTCTCTCTCTCACTCTCACTTCGTCTGCCTTACTCTAAAGACTGGAAAATGGCGTCTGGCTGTTTTTATTTAAAAAAAAAAACTTCGATCGTTAATATTTTTTGTAAGCGTATTTTTTTTTACTTCACATGTTTGGCTTGGCTTTATTTTTCGTTTAATTATCGTATCTAACTATTTTGAATGTGGTAATAACTTTGGTAACGTTGCCATAGCGTAGAAGTTCATATTTTAGCTTTAATTAATTTTTTTACCGATAACAACATTTTTAAATTGTAAATTCAGACCGCCATTAGAGCTTGCTGACGTCAAGATCACGTGACATGACTCAGCGGGTTTTAAATACAAGTTGACCCAAAATAAACGACCGCGTGTATACTTTATGTAGAAGAGTTGGCGGCCGTATTTTGGGGGGCAGTTATAAATCGATTTAAAAATATGCAATGTTTAACATTAAAATGTCACTTTTTGGGGGGGGCTGCAGAAAATTGATCAGTTGACGCACTTCTGAGGGTCATTTTGGGCCAATTTTTCGATATTTGTCGTCCGGAAGGTGGGGCTTTCATATGTTTGTGAATTTTTGTTGTGTCTGACGAAAGTTTTTAGCAGACACACAAACATACGTACATACACACAAACACACATACATTGTCGCTTTTATATATATAGATGGTTCGATTCGGTTCCAGTCGGCAAGCTTCCCAAGCATTACTTTATCCGTTAAAAAGGAAATTTATTTATTGCGGATTGCCTGAAAATGCCGACATAGCTATTTTTGTACCCTTCCAAGCTTAATACCCCTACGTAAAACTGGATTCATGTTTAACCTTGCTGCAATGGAAATCAGGTAAATGTAGTTTTACTGTGATCTTTACAGCATTTTTTCTTTGCAGCAATCGAAATACAGTTTTCCAAAGATGGCGACTGGTTAAGACAACTTCCGTTGTTAGGATAATGAATTCAACCCAGGTTGAGATTTTTTCTCTCTAAACTATCCATTACCTGATCGTTGACATTGATGCTGCCAGCCATTGTTTATGAACATAATAAACATATGCAATAACGAAAAGAGCCAGTATTTACTTTATTGTTAAACAACCAACTTAAATAACATGTGCTATGAATGACAAGCACTGGTTGGAGACTAATGAACAAGCTGCGCACGCCATACACAGACACTTAGAAGAAGCCGTTCACTTATACAAATAAACTAAAGTCAGTTTTCACTGTAGCCTCAAAGATTACATAAGGCGAATAAATCAAGCTTGACACGCGTATAAGCTATGACTAAAGAAAAATCTATTTTATAAACTCACTGTGTGTGTGCGTGTCTGTCTCTCTGTCTCCATTTTTTTTTCAAACTGCATCTTCACTTAGACGCAAGGTCAAAGAGCGGTGCGAAGCGGGTCAAATGATTGCATTTTGAACAGTCTTTTAAGGTCATTAGCTGGTAAAAATAGCTGCTAAGGGTTTAAAATTGAAAATATTGGAACTAGGCAGGCGTAAATCGACTTAAAGTGGTCTTATGTGCATGCGCAAATATATATACATTTATACGTTAAAGTTATTTTTTTAGCTATTTCTTATCCATCCGACGATAGCTCAAACGGTAGCGAATAAGGCTAGAGCGCTATATGTTTTGGTTCATATTTTAGCTAATGACACCCAAACCATATATATATATATATATATATATATATATATATATATATATATATATATATATATATATATATATTCAATACAGAAAAGAATAGACACTACGATGAATATTTTGCATAAGATTAATATATGCTTATTTATATTTACAGGAACACAGCATATATGAAAGCAAACTTTGCTTAGGTATAAGCTGCATCACCTGAAGAGGTCTCTAATTAGTGGTAACTTGTTGAATGAAACATGCTCATGACTGTGTAGCAACATATTACTACTTATGTAAAAACAAATGAAATATATATATATATATACATACATATATATACATACATATATATATATATATATATATATATATATATATATATATAGTAAGTTATAAAATATATATGGCGATTAAGCTACACTGAATATTCCGCGTTTCATCCACTCTAGGACTCTTCAGGTTTATGCGCGAATTTTGTGGTTGTCTGTCGTTTTTATATACGCACTTTCTATTGAGATTTTAGTTAGCCAATCAGCTTTCTAGTATCCACCGCACCCTTCCTATCAGCCAATGAACATGCACTTATCGGACAAAGGCCTATTTGACCTCTGGTTGACCTGTTCCTTTGTGTGTGCTCTATTTAGCCTGGATATCTAGTTTCTTGACCTGTTTTAAATCTAGGTTATGGTTTGTTTTTTATGTTAGTTTATATATAAATATATATATGTACATACATATATGCACATATATATATATACATATATTTGTGATCGTTTATGTATATTCATGTTTATTTAATTTATTTATTTGTTTATTTTCTATTGTTTTTGTTAGTTTAAAACTAACTAGCTCTACCTACGTATTGAGTACTTTTAAGTAAATACTTAAAGTTTGCGCACAAATTCATACTTTCGTATATTAATTTTACATAAGTAAATGAAGTAGTTATATATATATGCATATATATATATATATATATATATATATATATATATATATATATATATATTAGTGATGGGACGATTCCATTATTTTTCCCGATTCCGATACAATTACCGATTCGGATTCCGATTCTTTATAAATCTATTAATAGTTAACTATAAAAGTGTTATTTTGTCCCGATTATCGTAAAAACATATAGTAAGTGTGCATATATTATCTCAAACGTAAAAACACACTTGTGAGGGGGGTGATCTAGAGATTGTAGCCTTACTTGAAGTTTAAACCAATAAATATTTATTATTTTATTATTACTACAAGCAGTAGAAGATGTTACTCAAGCCAAAATCAAATAAAAAAGATAATTTAAGAAATCAGTTTGGGCATCAGAAAATGTGTTCAAATTTTTCCGATTCCGATACCCCAAAAAGCTTCGATTTTTCCGATTCCCGATTCCGATTAATCGTCCCAACACTAATATATATATATATATATATATATATATATATATATATATATATATATATATATATATATATATATATATATTGCTGTATTGTATACAATATAATAAACAATAGAGGATTGGATCTATAATAATAGATACGAAATCTGCATAAAGTAAAATATATTTAAACGTATTTTACGATCCGGCCAGTTTAGTCATTTGCTGCACTGACACTGAGATTAAAAGTCTATATTCTATTAGTATAATTGTGCAACCATAATTTTCCAATATACTCAGTCGTGGATATGCCAGCGGAGAATAACTAATTTGCATATTCCTTAAAAGAAAAACTTATGAATTCATTTTTTGTTTGCTCCGTTTTGTCTTAGATGATCAGCAGCATTTCAGGTGAACAATTTTTAGCACACTTATACGCACGTGTATAGAAATTGGAGTAAAGGAATTCTGGTTTGCAGGTGGGGTGGTTTGTGTGAGCTGTGGCGTTGTTTTATAGTGGGAATGGCTATATATCACCTCACATTTGATGTATATATATATATATATATATATATATATATATATATATATATATATATATATATATATATATATATAAGAGGTATATTTGGTAAAAAAAAAAATCAAGGATAAAAAAATCCTCAATGCGTTAGTAGAGCCAAATGTTTTAATTATTACAACCTCAAGTTTATTAACTTTATTCATTAATAAACATTGTAATAATTCAAAGCATATATATATATATATATATATAGAGAGAGAGAGAGAGAGAGAGAGAGAGAGAGAGACAGACAGACAGACAGACAGAGACAGAGATAGAAACAGAGAGACAGACAGACAAACAGAGCACAGAGAGAGAGAGAGAGAGAGAGAGAGAGGATGAGCTTATAAGTTTATATGTATTGTTACTATTTTGGTCAGTGAATAAACATCTGAATAAATGACAAACTTCTCATTTAGATAGTAATACCAGAACTTACACTTGTACGCAAAGTTGTTTCCAATAAAAAAAATTTTTTTAAACTTTCCAAAAATGAGTAAATACTTGTGTGTCTATTTGTAGCGTTGCTGATACACTGGAACCGTGTCGTTACATTTCAACTACTCGGAAACGCACGTTGTCTGGTACCGCCGCAGGAACAAACAAACAAGGAAGGACATAAAAAAATATGACTCAGCATTTTTTCTAGGTGGAATACAAAACGTATTTATTCGCGGTTCTTCCAAAATAACGTATTTCATTATCTTTCAAAAGTTTGTCCGCACACTCACGTGTTTTCCAACGTTCGGTCATATAGCATGGCCATTTTTAAAGTTTCCCTGACATCGGTCATAACCAGGGCTTTCTCGCCCTCAACCTCACACGTTCAGTTTCCCAGGATCATATTTTGCTTCTCCTTTTGCTCGTCCACGCGCTGTTTTTTTTTTTTTTTTTGGGGGGGGGTCTCCTTTTTCTGCTCCTTTCCGTGACGTCAGCGCATGCACACTTGCTTAATTTGCACATGTGCTATGATGGCTGCTGTTGCTAATGTTTTCGCTAGTCAGCTATACTACAGCTGCTATATATCATACGCGCTATATTAGCATAAGACCGAGCCGCTTCGTTACATATTAATATTTACCTGGTATCTCTCAAGAAAATAATACGTATATATATATATATATATATATATATATATATATATATATATATATACAATTGTACAGAAGGTCAGAAAAACATTGGTACCGTCGGTTTCAAGCCTAACATAAGGGGGGGCTAGTTAATGTTTTACTGGCCTTCTATACAATTTAAAAAATATATATATTAAGTTCTTATATTGAAAAAGATTTTTCTTTGTAATCGAGCACTTTGTTGGAATTCTTTCCCAAAAAACAGTAAACATATATATATATATATATATATATATATATATATATATATATATATATATATATATATATATACGTATTTTTTTTCTTGAGAGATGTCTAGTTAATATGAATATGTAACGAAGCGAGTAGTAGCAGGGGGGGCACTCGGCTTTGCCCGTTCATAAAATATGCTTAAATATTATATTTTAATTTGTCAAGTTTCGTATATATTATTATAGAGTCATGATTTCAAAAGTAAAAAAAAGAAAGTATTTGGGTGCCATCAGCGGGAATAGAAACCGAAAACCATTCTGTTGCATTCAAATCTCGTGACGTTACCACTGTACAAACGTGACACGAATATAAACTGACTAAGAATTAAAAATTAAAATTAAAAATGAATTAAGATGAATGTAAAAAATGTATAAGGATTTTTTTCAATTTGGACCCATTTTGCCCCTTTAAAATCTATTTTAACCGGCTAAAGACCCGTAAAAGAATGGCGTGTAAAAAGTTCAATCATTTGAGACCTCTAGCGCCGCTCTGCGACTTTTAGTTTCGGGGGAGATAGAGTTTGAAAATATGGAGACAGACAGACAGGCATATAGCCTTTTATATATTAGATTCAAAATCCACTATGTCTGTCTGTCTGTCTGTCTGTCTGTCTTTCTCCATATTTTTAAACTCTGTATCTCTCGAAACTAAAAGTCGCAGTTCGGCGCTAGGGGCCTCAAAGGATTGGATTTTTTATGAGCCTTTCTTTTATGGGTCTTTGGACGGTTCAAATATGTTTTAAGAGGTCAAAATTGAAAAAATCGTTATACATTTTGTATATTAATCTTAGTTTATTTTTAATCAGTTCATCTGCGTTTCACGTTGGTACAGTGGTAACGTTGCCAGCTTTAAACGCTACAGTTTCGCTCTCGATTCTAGATGACGACATCCAAATATATATATATATATGTTTTTACTTTTGAAATCACGACTCTATCATAATATGTACGAAATCTGGACAAATTAAAATATCATACTTAAGCGTATTTTACGACCGGGCAAAGCCGCCCCCGCTAGTATATATATATATATATATATATATATATATATATATATATATATATATATATGTGTGTGTGTGTGTGTGTGTGTGTGTGTGTGTGTGTGTGTGTGTAATTCTTGGTTCGTTCAAAGTGAATAAAACCATATTTCTACGTTAACAATTTAATTGAAATTTTCAGAAAATGTATCTGTAAAGTCAAGGAATGTTTGCATGTTATTAAAATAAATTAAGATTGCAAATTATAAAAAATATATTAAATAAAATAAAAATATTTTTCGTAACTGCGAGACTGTCCGCCATTTCATTTCCGGTAGAAATGAGCCTTTCCCGTGCACCACACGTTGATGACTTTCGAATTACAACATTTAACTATCTATTTAATAGATGGGTAAAAAAATTCCCTATTTTTAAAATTATATATATATATATATATATATATATATATATATATATATATATATATATATTGTACGTTAACCTTACAATTGAATAAAAAAAAACATATCATAAAACTTTGATTAAACTTGGAAATACGATTTTAAAAAAATAGCGCGGATCGGTAAGTGCACTAGCACCATTTGTTTAGCTTGATTTTTCATTTTTAAAAGCTTTCCTGGTGAAGCCTACCCAAAATAAATTTGTCTAATTCTTAATTTCTAATGTTATTGAGAAAAAAAAAGCATCCCGGACTTTTGATTAAAATTTTCCATTAAGGCCCGTCTCACTTTCGTCAAAATACTTTTTTGGGTGGCCGTTGAGTTCCATAGCGACCAGCAGACTTAAAATAGCGCGGATCGGTAAGTGCACTAGCAACATTTGTTTATCTTCATTTTTTTTATTTTTAAAAGCTTTCCTGGCGAAGCCTACCTAAAATAATTTTGTCTAATTCTTAATTTCTTATGTTATTGGAAAAAAAAAGAAGGTAAATATGAAGAATTACTCCACCATCGAAAATTCCTTTAAAATTACCGCTCTTAAAGGTTTTCGGGGTCGCTGAAACCGAAAATAACGTTTATAATTAAGGCAAACGAGTAGTTTCTAAGATATGAAGAAATGTTAGTTTAAAAAAAGTGAAGGATCACTTTTCCATAATAATTTAACGTAAAATGATCACCCACTTTGTGGCCACGATTTTGGTGGGGGGGCTTTCTTTCTACCAAAATTTTCTAAAATTACCTGTTTAAATTGGTTGGATAGGCTTTTGGCGGCACAGAAAAATGCCCCTGTCTCAGGTGGCCAGAAAGTGGGGGCTCATTCTAAGTTAAATTTACATTGAAAAGTGATCACCCACTTTTCGAAAAAGTAATTTCTTCATATCATGGAAACTTTCTTTTTGCGACGGAAACGGTTTGTAGATTCGTTATTAGTACACTGAAATCTACAATAAAATATTTCGTTATATACGAACATGAGACTGGCCTTAAAGTAAAATAATACCGGATTTTGGGGCCAGATTTGCCGTTTAGTTGTATAATATCCTCAAACCAGGTAATCACTAAAAGGGACTCTTAAAAGTCGTCACCTGTATCGAGCAAAAGTTTAAAACCACTGATTATATGTCAGCCTACGTCACAGTAACATATATTGAGTGAGTTCCTAACAGTACTTTGTATAGATTTTTAGTTTAAACTCATTTTCCCAAAATTTCCCCAAACTTAACGTGTTTGATACAGTCTGTCGCCATTTGTATTTTTCAAATATACCGATAAACACTGCATGTTTTTGAACCGATTAAACATTATACATTACATAAAAACACTAAAATCCTATCCAGTTAGGTAGAACATTTACTTTTCTTGCCTTTGATAACATGTATTTGTTATATATTTATTTTTTGACAACTTTGTATCTGTGTTTAGTAATACAGACCCTTTTCATTTAATGTAACGTTTAGTCGGCTCGAAAGACAGTGTTTTTCGGTGTATTTGAAAGATACAAATAATGGCGGACACTGTTGATTACGTTAAGTTTGAGAAAGTGAGTTAAAACTAAAAAAAACTATACAAAATACTGTCACAAACCCACCGATTATGTTAGCCTATGTCATGGTAACATATATTCGGTGGGTTTTTGACACTGTATTGTATAGTTTTTAGTTTTCAACTTACTTTCCCAAACTTAACGTATTCAACAGAGTCTGCAACCATTTCTGTTTTTCCAGCCGATTAAACATTTTACATTACATAAAAACACTAAACAATTATCCAGTTAGGTAGAAACGTAACTTACCTTACCTTTGCTTTCATTTATTTGTTTTTGGACAACTTTTTCGAATCTGTGTATAGTACCCCCCCATCACTCAAATATCAATTACTAACTCACATTTTTGTATACAAAAAAAAAAAAACATTTAGCATTTCAACATTTTTGCTACGTTCAGCTTTATCCACTGATTGTTGGTCGAGCCCAAGCCATGATTGACGGTAATCTCGAGGATCAGGATCCAATTCTGCAAGAGTACCATTTTTTTTTTTTTTTTTTTTTTCATTTTCGCTTTTTTTTTTTAACTTTTTGGAGTGGATTGCTGTACTAAGAATATAAGAAACATGCATTTTCTCTTTTTATTAGAATTTTCTATTACACCAAATTGAGGCACAGCAACGCGTGGCAGGGTACAGCTAGTATATATATATATATATATATATATATATATATATATATATATATATATATATATATATATATATATATATATATATATAAAGATTCAGTCTTGTTTCAGCATTGATTGTTAGGCGTGGGAAGTAGACAACAATCCTACCAGCTGTGTATAAACAACTCTGCAATTTATAACCGCAATTTCCAAAAATAGCCACGTATGCAGAAGACGTGTCATTTTCCTTATGTTTCCATGAGTAACGCAACTAAGATATTCGATACAATAAGTAATAAAATAAATCTAAAACGTCCGCCATTTGTGTAGCAAAAGGTTCACATGCAATTTCCTTTTTCTCAAAACAAAAAGTAAGTAATTAAGCCATGATTGTCGTGAGATCATAAATCAACGGGCCCCTTTAGTAAGTTTTGTTTTTATCCTTTATTTTTTATTCATATATTGAGCTTGAGCCAAGCCCGTTTTTAATCGGTGATACGCGATAAAGAAATCGCAATTCAAATTGATCTATGATTTTGATGCCGGAAAAAAATTTGAATAGATTATATTGTTCTCGGTAGCAGGGAAGTGACCGTTATTTAGTGGTTGATGACTCAGACTAACAGCCTGGATGTGCCCGTTTCGAATCCAGTTCGTGCCACAGAAACACTTTCTCTAAGGGATGTTGGTAACCTTCACGTCGTTCCTTCTATAAACGCAAATGTCTTTCAATAAATATTTCTAACTAGAAAGATATCGGAGAAACGAATACCAACAATAATCACCTAATTCATACGAACTGAATAAATGATGCTCGAGAATAACAACAACCGCACCATTGTCATCATCATCGTTATCTTTATTAATATCATCATCACAAACATCATCGCAATTACATATTTGTAAATTCAGTAGTTAACGAATATACACTAAAAAAAACAACTCGTCTAACCACAAATGTAAAGAATTCTCCTTTATTCCTCTGCGTACCTATAATTAAACGGAACTATTACGAACATTTTTTTAAGAACTTCACATCAATAGAATGCAATACGACGTTGATTTCTGGGTACAACGCAGTCTTTTTTTTTTTTTTTTTTTCAAGTTAACAAATTCTTCTCGAGCCATTCTTTTAATCGAACTATGAACAACTGATAATCTCATCAACCCTTATCCTCGAGTAACATTTTGGATCCTGCTAAGCAGTAACTTATTAGTATAACTAACAATGATGATACCAACAACTTTGTTTCCAGTTCGTTTCAATTTTATACTTCTATCCCAGTTGAATATCTTTATTTTTCGTTATGTTGTTACATAATGGCCGGCCCTATAGCAAATAGTGAGTATATCAGTAGTCATGCCGGGTGGTGTCGATCGAAATTTTCCGGGTTGTGCCGGGTTGTATCAGCAGAATTATTTGAAGCTTTTCGGGTCGTGGTCGACGGAGTTTTCGGAATCGTGTCAGGTCGTGTCGACGAAATTGTTTGGGACCGTGCCGGGTCGTGTTGATGGTATTGTTAGTGTTGAGTCGTATAGAGGGAAGCTTTCGGTTTACGTTTTTTGTTCAGTTGACTTTACGATTGTCGCAGTCATACCGCCGTCAATGATAACATTATATATGTGTGTGTGTGTGTGTGTGTGTGTGTGTGTGTGTGTGTGTGTGTTACAATAGAAAAATGTGAGCATAAAAAGTAGTATGGTTAAGCTTAAACATGGAAAAGTAAAGGACTAGTTGTTAAAACTGGAAAAGAAAAGGACAAGATATTCTAGTAAAAAATGTAATAAATTTATAACTTAAAATAGTGCAACATTAAAAATTGATTATATAATGTTATAAATTGAGGTAAAAAAAAAATTCTTAATGCTTCAATATTTTAAGTTATAAATTTATATTCAACGTCCCTAAGTGAAAATGTTTCTATGACGAGTCACAACCAAATTGTCGGTCCGTGTTGGTAACCACTTAGCCACAATCACCTCCCACTGCTACATTTGTTAAATCATGTTATTAAAAGTAACTATCAATTTTATTCACACTTGCTGTGTTTATCTTAAATCATATTCAATTATGTTCTTTTCTTGTTTAACTTGGAAGTCACCATTTATCAAGTCCCGAAGGCTACTCGAGAATAAGGGTTAGTGAATATAAGGTGGTGGTGTAGTAATCGTTAATGGTGTAAATTGGGTATGGTTTACTTATTTATAGAGACAGCTTAACATGAACTTGTTTAAATTGGATTTGGAGGCTACTATGTTGTATTCAACCGGGAAGCAGGTCAGCAGAACAGTGTTCCAAAGGCGGGCAGTTCTGAGAAAGAAGCTTTATTCACGGAATCTGTGTTTAGATTTAAGTAAAGATAGAGAGTGGAGAAAATCATAGATAGTGGTTATAGCTAGTTGAATGTCTTTTTTTGAAAGTTTAGCAAGGGAGCATAGATTGGAGTTCAGTCGAGCACTTGGCATGAAAATAGCGATAGAACAAAAACAGGCTCGCGACGTCTCTTCTGTGGGAAAGATGTTGCCGGGAAGAAAAAGGGCATCACCTTTCGAAGCCGATTTTGAACTCTATAGAAACAATATAGGGTGCGTCAAGCAGCTCCTGTCTAGATGTGGCAACAGTACTTCATAAATTATTTAGTACTGGACTTTTGAACCCATGAAAAACAGGCAAAAGTTATAGCTCGTATATTAAATGTATTGACGTATTAAAGTAAAAACAATATTTTTTCAGGAGTGGCCAATATATGTGGAGAATATCGTTAAACCTCTGGCGGATATCTTTAAAAAGTTGACTAATAGTTTTACAGTTATATATATATGTGTGTGTGTGTGTGTGTGTGTGTGTGTGTGTGTGTGTGTGTGTGTGTGTTTGTGTGTGTGTGTGTGTGTGTGTGTGTGTGTGTGTTTGTGTGTGTGTGTGTGTGTGTGTGTGTGTGTGTGTGTGTTTGTGTGTGTGTGTGTGTGTGTGTGTGTGTGTGTGTGCGCGCGCATGTATTATGCGTTGGTTCCAATGAATAGCTTTTATGAATTTAGCCCCTCAATAACATTGCCACGCGAAGAATTTGTAATAAGGGTCATTGATTCCGCTTGAAAGATTGCCCAGAATGAAATATGATGACGAAGAAAGTTTGAATAACACTTAATGTGACACTTTTGTGTAGTGCAGGTAAATTGTAATCAATAGCATTTAGGTAAATATTTCATTCTCAACAAAGCGAATAATTACTTTTTTTATTTCACACGGATTATCTTTCACAATTAAGTTAGAAGTATTTTGCTTTTAGATATACTGAATTAAAGTTATCGAGATGGTTTCCTTTCAACAATGACAATTAAACTTACATTTCTATAATACATTCCTCTTGATTTGTCTGTCTGTCCGTTTCACTTTTTCTCATGAAGTATTGGGACGATTTCACTGAAATGTTATATTAATATTTGTCATCATAAGATGCAGCAATCAAGTTTGATGGTATCCGTTCGATGCACAGTTATGAATTGTGGGGAGTAGTAAACATTAGTAACCATAATACATTTACTCTAGACGTTTGGCATAAAGCACTCATTCTAAGTCAACGGGCTATAACTTTTGCCATTTTGTAATGAGTTAAAATGTCTAGTATATGTATGATTACAAATATATATATATATATATATATATATATATATATATATATATATATATATATATAATGAAAATTACAATTGAATTTACCAAAATCATCCAAGATGGTAAAATTAAAGTAAATTATAAATATTAAAGAATTAATATTTATGAAATTATCTTAGCCAGATATAAAAGCTCGATAAAACCAAATCGGAAATAGAGCTTATAATATGAGGAAACAATTAATAAAATATGTTAAAAAAAAACACTTTGAAATGAGTTAGAAACATATTTAATCTGAAAAGGAAACACTAGATAAATGGATAGTCCTTAATCCGCGGAGTTTCGAAGAAATACTCTCCTTCTCATCAGAGAGTAGGAATTAGCAAAATGCGGGATCGGATTTTGCATGCAGAAGTATTTGATGAAACAACAAGTAAGTCAAAGATCTTACTTGAAAACAAAATAAGTTAAGCAGAGGAAATATGGTAAACAAAAAGGTGATTACACATGAATGGATATCACCTTTTTCTTAACTCATTTCAAAGTGTTTTTAACATATTTTATTAATTATTTGCTCATATATATATATATATATATATATATATATATATATATATATATATATATATATATATATTTATTTTTTTACTATAATAATTAAATACCTACAGACACTAATGTTTCATCCTTTCGGGAATCTTCAGTGCAGGGTGTCACGATTACTACCAGTCGAACGATTCGAACCCCGTATCACGAGACATCTCTGGCTCGATTAGCGGAGACCTAATCCATTCGGCTACCATTAACTGCTTGAAATAACGTTGAATTTTAAACATCTTAATGTTAAGTGTTCATTTACGCCAGACAGACAGTGATCTAATCGTTATACGATGATCTATGCATAAGAGCTAAATTGACCGACTTTTAATTCAACTGAAAGTGCTCAACGATAAGAAACGAATTTCTTAAAGGGGAGTCATCAACATACAGTACTGTTTCGCTGTATCGCATCTCATAAGTGCGGCTAGACTAGCAGCTGCCTCAAGCCAGAATTGAAACAACCGCCTAAGCGAGAGTCAGCTATTTGGCCGTTGTTAAGATTGTATGCGAAATTACAATGTTTAAAAATTGTTCAAACGCCTAAGCTCCATCTGTTTACATAAAGAGCATTGTTCTAAATATAATCTCTATCTATCTATCTATTTATCTATCTACTATTTTATATATATGTGTGTGTGTGTGTGTGTGTGTGTGTGTGTGTGTGTGTGTGTGTGTGTGTGTGTGTGTGTGTGTGTGTGTGTGTGTGTGTTTGTTCTTTGAGTTTCATAATGTATTGACGCAAATTAACCGACTACGCCCAACAAGTAATAAAAGGGAAACAAGATACATAAACCCTAAATGTTTGTTCGGACGATAAATCTGAGAGACTGGCCACAGATATCTCTTTCTCTCCCTCTCCACTTATCTTCACCCTTTCCTTTACTTTCCCTAGTACTTCCCATGTATAGAAGTTTCGTTGTTTCTCTTTTCCCCTCTAGTAAAAGCTAGAGAAAGAAAACTTTTTTCTATATTAAGTTTTCTTGGACTATTAGAATGACACTGCGTTCTTTTAGCATGAAGAAAGAGGATCTCCGATGAGAGATCGCCACAGAAACATTTATGCACATGCGTAGCTAATAATGTTCACATATATATATAAGTCAGAATGCGTCCGAGGACATTTCTCAAACTATAGATTCAACGAATTGAAATTTGGTATGTAGGGTATTTAGACACTTTGAAAACGTTTTTGAATCTGTTTTCTTCTGGAAAAAGGGCTGCTAAGGGGTCGAAATTGAAAATTTGATACGTAGATAGCATCGGATTTTTATCCATTTTTCAACTGTTTCACGAATTTGCATGCTTGAATCATTCAAATAGCAGATTCCTTATGCAAAGAATAAGAAGATTTGATAATACTTTTTAAAGAATGTGTCAAGCTGGCCTAATGCTTATCGTACTTGACTCTCTATTTCTAGTTTTTGGTTTCGATCCTAGCGCGAGTATTTGTTTTTCTTTTTTACTTACCAGAAGTGAACTGCTAAGAAAAAAAAACATAATACTCGCATGCACATGTCTCAGTTTCTATATGAATTAAAATATATTTATGCGTATTTTACGAACGGGAAACGCCGGGCGGCCTGCTAGTATACATATATTATATGGAAAAATGCGCGCATGAAAATTAATATTCTTAAGATTTTATTAAACCTGGAAAAGTAAAGGACAAGGAATTCAACCTGGAAAAGTAAAGAACAAGATATTCTAGTAAAGTAAAAAATAAGAATTTTTTAGACTTAAAATATTGCAGCTAAAAATAAAATATGTTGTTGTTTATTGTTGAGTTAGAAAGGGTGTCAGTCGCTGGATTGAACTTATTTCCCCCCTATTATTTGCATATATTTATGTAATGAAAATTGTTTGAATAAAATTAATTCATTAGTTAGTTAGTTAGTTAGTTAGTAGATGGAATTAATAATTTTATAATTTACATAAAAATTAATAATTTTATTATATCATAATTAGGATCATGTTTTGATATTTTGTTCTTTGATTATTATTTTTCCTATGCTAGGGGCTAAATGGTAGAAGCCCTTTCTTTCCGTAATAGTATTAGTGTTTAATATTAGTGTTGATTCTAAAAGTCTTCTTTTAGCTCTATCTATCACGTATTTTATAATTTTCGCATGATCTAAATTAAATGAATGATCGTGTTCTGCACAATGGCAATATATATATATATATATATATATATATATATATATATACATATAGTCTTGTAAGTTTTTTAACCTTTAAAACTATTAAAAAAAAACTATTTAATTTGTATTTTTATCATTCTGACGAGACGAGTGACATAGTTGAAAAGTTGATTAATCCGCGTGATGTCGTTCTGATGTTTATGTAATTTCACACTTATGTACATATATATCTTGATATATTTAGATATGTGTGTGTATGTTTGTGTGCACGTGCATAATTCCAGTGGATGGCTTTTACGAATGGCGTCCTTTCAATAACGTTGTCATAAAAAGAATTTGTAATAAGGGTCACCCATTCCGCCTGAAAGATTGCTCCAGATCTGGGCTGGTGTATTTTCCACTAGTTTCTCGCTTCTAGAGATAGTTCAAAAAAGAGTCGCCAGCCTAACAGGTCCTGAACTATCGAATATACTCCAACCTCTGCCCCATCGCCGAAACGTGGCATCCTTGTGCCTGTTTTACAAGTATTTCAATGGCAAGTGCTGTGAAAATCTGAGTACTGGTACCTCCTCGACAACAATACCCTCGACAAACCCGACAATTAGCAAAATCCCACCTCTACACTGTAGAGGTCCCTAAATGCCTTCTACTCGAATAGCTTTTTCCCTCAGACTGCTGCACTTTCTCGAGCTCCTGCTTCCCTGATTGTACTGACATGCAGAAATTCAAGTGTAATGTGAATAGACATCTTACTGACCAACTCCATAAATAGTATCCCTACAAATCTGCTCCCAAATAGTAGCTCCCCTGACTACTGTAGGAGAGATGAGAGGCATCGTCCGATAGAGGTACTTGATAGTCTCGGTCTGCAAGTCTGATCTCCGAAGGGCAGGCAACGTCGATCTTTTACTGGTGAAGGGCGTGGACAGTGAGCGCCAGAGTTTCTTTAGGTTTCAGCATTCACACGTTCCGGTAAGCCACATAATGGATCAAAATAGTCCAACTCATTGATTTGACACCGTGGCGCTAGGACCGCGAGCGCGTCGGTTCCCTTGGACGTCATTGTTGTGATTGAATTTCGCAGATTTGGTGTAACCATTGGAGTTACACGGGAATTTGAAATTTGAAATTCACAAGCGGTCCCCAGCCACAAGTATATATTTGTTAAAGGATATTGGAGTTGCCTCCTGTTTGCTGTAGATTCTCCGTAGACGCAGGGACAGGACGACTGGTAGACCGCTAATTGCTGGAGCAGACGCCACCGTGGATTTCACCAGAGCCCCCTTACCCAAGCTGCGGTTTAAATACCGCTGGGTGTCAAGCCAATCCGGATTGGGAGGCCCTATCAGGAACAGAACTTCATATGGTATAGCCCTGACACTACTCGTTTCACCACCCTACCACATAATTATATATATTTATATGTATATATATATATATATATATATATATATATATATATATTTATATGTATATATATATATATATATATATATATATATATATATATGTATGAATAAAAAATCAATACGGAAAATATATGAATATTTATATCTTTTCTGTATTTATTTCCTGTATGTTGACGTGTAGGAATACAAAAAGTCTTTTGAAAAAAAAGCAAGAATGTTTCCTTCAAAAGCACATAATTTTCGACCGATCCTTCGATTTTCCTAAGTGTGAACGATAGAAAACATGAGTGAGCGGGCAGAGTTAGCAGCGAGGGGAAGGGGCAGGGGTATAGCCATTAAGGTAAAGATCTATCTGAATATGACCCTTCCAGCATTTTCGACTTGGAATGGTCAGCAACTTGTGTGGCCTCTATTCAAAACCAAGTCCCTCCACGCCACCCCCTAACACACTCGTATACGTGAACATACATGTATATACACTCGCGCACTACCACAAATGCTTCTTCACGTACATATACATACACAGGATACGCGCACTCTCGTTTATGGAAGTGTTCACATATACAGCTGGAGATTGATGAGTAGATGTACCTATTTACTATGCCTCCCCACGGGACAGAGTTAGACACCAGGGTCGTTTTTTAACGTGGAGAAAAGGTACAAAAATAAAAATTGTCTCAGTCGTGAAGGATTTCTCCTCCACCGAAAGAGAACAAGAAATAGAAGTGCAGCATCTGAAGAACAGGTACTACACTTTGATCTTGTCCCGAAGGCCAAGAAAATTGATGAGTAGATGTAGATGATATGTAAAGTGGATGCGAATTAGAATGTCTTTCTCAAAAGCTTGGACTTATGCATTTATTGTGGGTCTGGGGTGCCCGGATTGTCTGCACGTACGCACCCACCCACCTACACACACACACACATACACACACACACACACACACACATATATATATATATATATATATATATATATATATATATATGTATATATATAAACAAACAGGCAATTTAAATAAATATAATATGTAAGACTTTTAACCAGTTAAAACGAGCAAAAAGTTACAGCCCGTTGACTTAGAATGAGTATTTTATGTCAAACTTCTATCATAAATGTGGTGTTGTGGTGATTAATAACTATTAACCCCTAATAATTTCTAACTGTGTATCGATACCATAATACTTAGTTCGCTGCAGCTTTTCATAATAAATGTTCATAAAAGATTTAAGCGAATGCACCCTGACTGTTACTTTTTAAATGTGTCGCTACCGTTCAAACCTCTCTCAAATCCACCACGCCGTCTGGTATCATTGCAAAGGATCAAACAAACAAAAATAAACCCGGCATTTTTTTTTAAGTGTAAAATAAATGCATTTATTCGTTTTTCTTTCAAAACAACGTATTTCATTATTTTTTCCAAATCTCTCACACATATGCTTTTCTTAAAAGTCTTTATCGCTACCACCCATGTCGCCGTAAACCAGCGATTTCTTGCCCTTGACTTTCACACGTCCAACTTGCCCGTTTCACTTTCCTTCTCTCAACTTTTTTTTCTTTTCCTTGTGACCCAAGTCCGCGCATACCTGCTAATTTGCATAGTGCTTTAGTAGCTACTGCTGCTGCTGCTGCTGCTACTGCTGCCGCTGCTTATACGAAGTTCCTTCAATAAATTTACAGACTTTTTTCCGTATGGGCACTTTTATCGATAGTACACGTATGAAACTCTAGTCCCCGTCAAAGTAATCTCCTCCAATAAATATGTACACCTTTTTTTTCTTTCTCTCTCTCTCTCTCTCTCTCTCTCTCTCTCTCTCTCTCTCTCTCTCTCTCAACTTATTTATTTTGTTGAAATATTTGTGTGGTAGTATTGTTACAGAGGCACCTGTATCTATTATGAAGTTAACTATATTTTGTCCAGTTTTGGTGGCAACCTCAAATAGTTGCGAGTTGTCGGTTGCTGTTCCAACTCGCATTATAAGTTTCCCGAAGTTTGGTTAGGTTGCCTGACGGGTGATGATGGTCTTGATGTAGGTATTATTTTGCAGTTCAATTTTTGTGGCCATCTGCACCATGGTTTGCAGGTCCTCGATTTTTCCGCAAAGCACAAGTGTCCACGACAGATTTGGGGTTTCTGGTCCTCATAAAAGGGTCGTACATTATTGTGTGTTCTTGTAGCAATGCTGGTGGAAGCTAAATTTCCGTTGGCTCTGGGTGGTGGTGCGGTACCATTGTGCACATAATTTGGTCTCAGAAAAGGAACTGTTTCATCCGCCAATGTACCCAATTCATATACAGAGGCATTTTTTACCGCTGCTATAACCGGGGTTATTTCGGTGGGCAGTGCCTGAATGAATTTGTGGCGCACGAGTTCCTCTCCAACACCTACTTTACTAGCTGTCGCCATCAGTTGCTGTAAATATGTGGACGGTTTTCCTGTCATAGCTGTGGCGCCAATAAGTCTGTTGAACAACTCAGGTTTTGATTGTTCATGTATATTTATCACAGACTCTCTCAGTTGTGTATAACTTCTAGAAGCAATGATGGTGGTGGGTAGGTTTGAAATCAAATCAGGGGGAAGATTTGAGATAGACATGATAGTCTCGTTGGATATGTTCCTCAGTTCGAATTGGGCCTCGCATATGGCGAACCATCCGTCCACAGCAGCATACATAAATCCCGGTATCTTTACAGAGACTGCTGACACAGTATCCTCCATTTCGAAATTTGTGGGTTACGCGTTTGGTGGTTGACAAAAATGTTTAATCTCTTAGCAGATTGCCGTTCGTCCTGTTGATATAGTTAAACGTCTCTTTTTTTTTTTCTTTTTTTTGTTTGCAGAAGGAAGGTGTTTGTATAATTGTTCGCCAATTCTTATTTTAGTCACGTAAATTATTTTGAGCAAAAAAAAATAAAGTTAAGTTCTCGTAACTTCAGCAATAATACGTCTGTCCTTTTATTATTATTATTTATTTATTTTTGGAATGCGCGTATTCATCGTGGTCAACGGGTTCACCATTTATGGCCCGGAGGTTTTTTTGGTTGGTTTATAGATAGAGAAGGGGTGAAGGAAATGAGTCCATAGAGGTCACAACAAAGAATACAATTAATTGACAACGTTGGAAGTATTTAGAATCTGTTTTAATTAGAAGAGGCAAAGTGTTCGTAGGATGGAATGTGATTAAACAAAGGAGATAAATGTTCGTAAAATGTTTGTAGGTATGTATGAATTGATGAGGAATGAATGTTCGTAAAATGTTTGTAAGTATGTATGAATTGATGAGGAATGAATGTTCGTAAAATGTTTGTAAGTATGTATGAATTGACGAGGAATGAATGTTCGTAAAATGTTTGTAAGTATGTATGAATTGACAAGAAATGAATGTTCGTAAATGTTTGTAGGTATGTATGAATTGACAAGAAATGAATGTTCGTAAAATGTTTGTAGGTATGTATGAATTGACAAGAAATGAATGTTCGTAAATGTTTGTAGATATGTATGAATTAACAAGAAATGAATGTTCGTAAATGTTTGTAGGTATGTATGAATTGACAAGAAATGAATGTTCGTAAATGTTTGTAGGTATGTATGAATTGACAAGGAATGAATGTTCGTAAAATGTTTGTAGGTATGTATGAATTGACAAGGAATGAATGTTCGTAAAATGTTTGTAGGTATGTATGAATTAACAAGGAATGAATGTTCGTAAAATGTTTGTAGGTATGTATGAATTGACAAGAAATGAATGTTCGTAAAATGCTTGTAGGTATGTATGAATTGACAAGGAATGAATGTTCGTAAAATGTTTGTAGGTATGTATGAATTGACAAGAAATGAATGTTCGTAAAATGTTTGTAGGTATGTATGAATTGACAAGAAATGAATGTTCGTAAAATGTTTGTAGGTATGTATGAATTGACAAGGAATGAATGTTCGTAAAATGTTTGTAAGCATGTAGGAATTGACAAGAAATGAATGTTCGTAAAATGTTTGTAGGTATATATGAATTGACAAGAAATGAATGTTCGTAAAATGTTTGTAGGTATGTAGGAATTGACGAGGAATGAATGTTCGTAAGCGTACTTATCTTTTCGGACGATGGGTGTGGTAAGTGGGTGGCCGGTCGTGCTACTGTCGGTGATATGTGTCCTGGCTTTTAACTGGGAAGCGGCAACTTCTTTCATCAACAGCTAGCAGCACGGCGTCTTCGCCTCCTATCTTTTCTCCTTTTTTTGGTTCCCTAAAAATGCCTCGTTTTATAGGGTACATCGGCTCCCACTGACTGTGATATTTTAGGCCTTTATTTTAGGCGCGGAGCTCTGCCATTGGTTGATAATTCTTTTGTGGTTATCTTATTTTTCTTTTTCCAAACGGAAACGATGCGTGGAGCCATGTGCAAAAGACGATTTTTCATTTTGTCTCTTATGCTGGATACGTTAACATCCGGTTCGCTGCTAATTCTCATCATGTTCCCACAGTTTCTAGCTGGAAGTAGTTGCTAAAGTCTAGCCGCACCGATGAGCTGTAAACAGCGAAACAGTCCTGTGTGTGAATAACTATTATACACACACACACACACACACACATATATATATATATATATATATATATATATATATATATATATATATATATATATATATATATATATATAATGTAATTTAATTATGTTTTTACGAATATAAAATTTATTTTAGTTTAATATATTTTATGCACGTAAAAAAATAATTAAATTAAATTAAATGCGTCCAAAAAGTTAGGGCGATTCATTCATATAATAATATGAATAATAAAGAGCTTATAGCTAAGGTAGCGAATGTATAAAAATATATAAAAATGCAAACAAATGCTTATCGCGGAACAAACGCCAATAACAAAAAAATTCTTAACCTTATATATATATATATATATATATATATATATATATATATATATATATATATATATATATTAATTGAGAAAGAAACAAAGAAGTGGCGAGAAATCCTAGCTAGATTGCTGGACATTATCAGATTTCTCGCCAAGCAGAATCTGGCGCTACGAGGTCACCGGGAAGACATCCATAATGATGAAAGGGGTCAAGAAAACAAAGGAAATTTCTTGGAGTTGGTAAATCTATTGGCTAAATATGACCATGTACTCCGTGAACATTTGGTTAAAGTTAACCTAGGGAAGAAATTCACTATTTCTTATCTGTCACCAGAAATTCAAAATGAGTTTGTGAGCATTTTAGCAAAGCAGGTCAGAAAGAAAATTATCGATCAGATAAAGAAAAGCAAGTATTTTTGTATAATTTTTTATAGTACTCCCGATGTATCTCACAAGGACCAGATGAGTGAGGTGTTACGCTACGTGAAAGTTGACAGAAATGAAGTGACGATGGAGGAGTCGTTTCTCCGCTTCATCGAAACAAAGGGTAAAAGCGCGGAGGACATTTCTGAACTCATTTTGAGAGAATTGGAGAATGATGAGATACAGATTGGTGACTGTATTGGCCAGGCATTTGACAATGCCGCTGTTATGGCAGGTCACCGATCGGGTGTGCAGAAACGAATCTCTGAAATCAACCCAAAAGCTCTATTTGTGCCATGCACAAACCATTCACTAAATCTGGCTTGTGTACATGCAGCTTCAGTAGCGGTTCACTCTGTTACATTTTTTGGCACACTGGACCGGTTATTCTCGTTCTTTTCTGCATCTACACATCGCTGGGACGTCTTGATTCAGTTGACCGGTCTAAGTATCAAACGGACTGTGGATACTAGATGGAGTAGTCGAGCAGATGCTGTAGATGGTGTGATAAAAAAATATTGGAAGTCGTCATTGCCCTGGAACAGCTCACAGAAGAAGGAGAAAATGCAACCACAAGATCAGATGCATCTTTAATTCTCAACTCGGTACTATCGTTTCCGTTTCTTTTATTTATGAACCTTTGGAAAACTATTCTCCCAGAAATCAATGATGCCCAGAAATATCTTAAAAAAAACGGCTGGATCTGCAACAAAGTTCTGTCAGGCTGACGGCGTTGAAAGATTTCCTTCTTCAGAATAGAGAAAAGATAGTGGACACTGCAATAGACGAGTCAAAAACACTCTGCTCTGAAATGGGGATAAGCATGGAGCGTCGTATTCGCAAAAAGAAACGAATCGATGGTGAAGGATTGACTGATGCAGCGCTGAGTTTTGATACTGAGTATAAACGGGAAATGCTGTCTGTCATAGACAGATTGACTGAAGAAATATCTTGCAGATTTCACCAAGTTCACAATCTTGCAAATAAATACGCGTTTCTTATACCGTCAAATCTGCTTGATGATAATTATGATTTTCAGCTTGGTGGATTTGACGAAGATGTAGAAAAAGAAAAATTCTTTGCTGAAAGGAAGAGGTTACAGTATGTTGTAAAAGCTTCAGAAAAAGACAAAATCGATGGACCTCTTGAACTTTTGAACTTTATACAAAGATACCAACTTGGGGATTCCGTCCCTAATATTGTGATCTTGCTGAGAATTTTCCTCACCAGAGCTATTAGCGTTGCTAGCTGTGAGCGCTCTTTCTCAAAACTGAAGCTCATAAAAAACTACCTTAGATCAGTAATGAGCCAGACAAGACTTACAGACTTGGCAGTCCTCTAAATAGAGAGGGAACTTGGCGAGGAAGTGAATTTTTGAAGTCATTGATAACTTTGCCGAAAAAAAGGCGCGAAAAATCTGTTTGTAAATTTTCAACCAACTTGATGCCTTGCGACAGTTCTCTCACAAAAAATAAATTTATAGCCTTATTTGCCATTCATAAATACATTTATTTAAAATATATTAAAACTATTTTTAAGAGTTGAAAGAGTTGAAACGTTATTAACAACAACAAATTTCTGAAAACCGAGCGATTACACACACGGATTTAAAAAAGCACCGATACAAGACGTTTTTTCTCTTCGGAGGGCTCGACCTCTTAGTAATAACATTATGAAGACAAAGAAAAGAAAACTACATCGGACTATTCTCTCCTTGATACATTCATGTTATTTGGCGAAAATTCGGACTTTAACAACAACGACAAAAAAGTAAATAAAAATGATTTTATCATTTCATAACATTTTCAGGTTTTCAAATGTTCTCATTTAAATTTATTATTATATTTGCTTGTGTAGCTAATTCATTTAATTTAACATTTTTTTATAATTTGAATTATAAGTTTTTGTTTTGAAAAAATATTTGGTTTCTTTTATTTGCGTACCCAGTCTTTATTTTATTAGTGGTTCAGAGGCTAGGGAATGAGGGTGGAGAGTTGTGTTTCGATTTCGATTCTAGCTCATGGCACCCAAGTCATATATTATTATTGAAAAGAAATTTCAATTATTATTATAATAATATTCAATTATTATTGAAAAGAAATTGTTAAATTAACTGGCTACGTATAAAATTACGTAGCCAGTTAATTTAATTTAACAATTTCTTTTCAATAATAATAAGTATGTAAACATTAATCTGAAGGGAATTGTGTGAACATTAATCCGAAGAAAATTATATAATCGTTTTGAAAAATCTTTGGTCTCCTTTGACGAGTACTGTAATACGATGAAAATCTAGGACTAATAGCTGCAGTCTAACATTAGTTCCATGAAAATAAATATTTTGAGGGCTTTTGGAATTTTGAAGGTTAACAGATTATCAAATGCGGGGGAGGGGGGCAAATCTTACGATCGCCGCGGGCTGCAAAGATTGTTGCTGTTTAATTTTTCAACATTTTTCAGAACATGTAAAGCAACTGCTTTCTTTGAAAGGTTACATAGAGAATTTATGCAATTTAAAAAAAATTGTTTTACAAATAAAATAAATTTACATCGTATTTTGAGGTTATTCTCATTTTAGTTTTAGTGATAATTTAAAAATAATAAATATTTATAATTAGTACCAATAATGAAAAATTAAATTAAAAATTTAAAAGAATCGGTTTTGGAATCGTAAAATAGGGACACATTTTTCCGATTCCGATACCTCCAATACTTCAGATTTTTACAAACTTTTGGTATAAAATTTAAGATTTTTTGTTAGCTTTTATATATTTTTTCTATTTTCTATTTTTATCCTCTCAAAATGCCGCCCCTGACATGTGCTGCTCGTAAATAAGAGACACATTTTTCTGATTCTGATACCTCAAAAATTTCCGATTTTTTACAACTTTTTCAGTATAAAATGTAAGATTTTTTGTTAGCTTTTGCTTATTTTTATTTATTTTTTTTCTACTTTCTATTTTTACTCTCTCAAAATGCCGCCCCCTGACATATGCCGCTCGCAAAATAGGGACACCTTTTTGTGATTCCAATAACTACAAAAATTCCCATTTTTTACAACATTTTCGATATAAAATTTCAGATTTTTTGTTAGCATTTTTTTCGATTTTCCCCTTTTACCATCTCAAAATGCCGCCCCCATGCCGCCCCCATGCCGCCTCCCTGACGCTCAGAAAATAGGGACATATTTTTTCTGATTCCGATACCCCCCAAAATTCCGATTTTTTACAACCTTTTTGGTATAAAATTTCATATTTTTTGTTAACTTTTGTTTATTTTTATTTATTTTTTCTACTTTCTATTTTTACCCTCTCAAAATGCCGCCTCTCAAGTGTGCCACCCGGGGCGGTACGCCCCTCGGCCCGTTCACACGTTCCAGTAAGCCACATGATGGATCAAAATAGTCCGACTCGTTGATTTGACACCGTGGCGCTAGGACCGCGAGCGCGTCGGTTCCTGCGGATGTCATTGCTGTGATTGAATTTCGCAGATTTGGTGTAACCATTGGAGTTACACGGGAATTTGAAATTTGAAATTCACAAGCGGTCCCCAGCCACAAGTATATCTTTGTTAAAGGAGGATGGAGTTGCCTCCTGTTTGCTGCAGATTCTCCGTAGACGCAGGGACAGGACGACTGGTAGACCGCTAGTTGCTGCAGCAGACGCCACCGTGGATTTCACCAGAGCCCCCTTACCCAAGCTGCGGTTTAAATACCGCTGGGTGTCAAGCCAATCCGTATTGGGAGGCCCCATCAGGAACAGAAGTTCATATGGCATAGCCCTGACACTACTCGTTTCACCACCCTACCACGGTGAGGAGGTGTTGGACTTATAGTGTATGATAAACATTTCATATTTTTCACCTCGTTGACTGCGTATCACTCAACTTGTGGGACGAGCAATACGTTGTTTTTTCTTCTGAACATACAGGTTCTGATTAATCATGCAGTAATTGCTATCGCGAACGCATCTGTATAGAGATGCTAGTCGTTGATAAGATTGCGATATGCTACGTTAAATATGTATGCCAATATATACATATATATATATATATATATATACGAATCTATCGACTGGTGTTAATCGTGACACCCTGCACTGATAATTCCCGAAAGAATGAAACACTAGTGTCTGTAGGTATTTAATAATTATTATAGTAAATAATTATATATATTTATATGTATATATATATATATATATATATATATATATATATATATATATATATATATATATATATGTATGAATAAAAAATCAATACGGAAAATATATGAATGTTTATATCTTTTCTGTATTTATTTCCTGTGTGTTGACGTGTAGGAATACAAAAAGTCTTTTGAAAAAAAAAAGCAAGAATGTTTCCTTCAAAAGCACATATTTTCGACCGATCCTTCGATTTTCCTCAGTGTGAATGATAGAAAACATGAGTGAGCGGGCAGAGTTAGCAGCGGGGGGAAGGGGCACGGGTATAGCCATTAAGGTAAAGATCTATCTGAATATGACCCTTCCATATCTGTATAGAGATGCTAGTCGTTGATAAGATTGCGATATGCTACGTTAAATATGTATGCCAATATATATATATATATATTATTTATTTATTTATTTCTCGCAGTCAGTAGCCGAATGGATTAGATTTTGCTAATGAAGCCAGGGATGGCTTCTATCGCCGGGTACGAATCTATCGACTGGTGTTAATCGTGACACCCTGCACTGATAATTCCCGAAAGAATGAAACGCTAGTGTCTGTAGGTATTTAATAATTATTATAGTAAATAATTATTATATATATATATATATATATATATATATATATATATATATATATATATATATATATATATAAACAAACAGGCAATTTAAATAAATATAATATGTAAGACTTTTAACCAGTTAAAACGAGCAAAAAGTTACAGCCCGTTGACTTAGAATGAGTGTTTTATGTCAAACTTCTATCATAAATGTGGTGTTTAATAACTATTAATCCCTGAATGTGTCGCTACAGTTCAAACCTCTCTCAAATCCACCACGCCGTCTGGTATCATTGCAAAGGATCAAACAAACAAAAATAAACCCGGCATTTTTTTAAGTGTAAAATAAATGCATTTATTCGTTTTTCTTTCAAAACAACGTATTTCATTATTTTTTCCAAATCTCTTCACTCACACATATGCTTTTCTTAAAAGTCTTTATCGCTACCACCCATGTCGCCGTAAACCAGCGATTTCTTGCCCTTGACTTTCACACGTCCAACTTGCCCGTTTCACTTTCCTTCTCTCAACTTTTTTTTCTTTTCCTTGTGACCCAAGTCCGCGCATACCTGCTAATTTGCATAGTGCTTTAATAGCTACTGCTGCTGCTGCTGCTGCTACTGCTGCTTATACGAAGTTCCTTCAATAAGTTTACAGACTTTTTTCCGTATGGGTACTTTTATCGATAGTACACGTATGAAACTCTAGTCCCCGTCAAAGTAATCTCCTCCGGCTGCAATGCAATTGTTGTACCGTTTCAACAACTTCTTGTGTGAGTATGTCAATTACCCTCTCACAGCCTCTTTCATCTCCTCATTTATCTCATAAAGACAGCATCTAAGGTTTTTCTTGAGCTTGCGGAATAAACAAAATTATCTTGGTCAAATAATCTGTGACAAAGATAGAATTGTGAACTGGTGCATTGTCCTGGTGGAAATGCCACTGAGCTGATCTGAACTGTCTTTAAAACCTTAACATAGTAATCTTTGTTGACTGTCTGCCTAGTGAGAACCCAGTGTATCTAGATCGTGCCCGTACTGTCAAAAAGGGGGATCATTATAAGTTTCTGAGTAGATTTCTCTCTGGCCTTTTTTTTTTTTTTTTTTTGTTTTTGGGAGAGTCAGTATGCTTACACGGGGAACTCTGCCTCTTGATTTTTGCGTCACAGCAGTAGATCCAGCTTTCATCGCTGGTCACCAAAGCATCAGGAAGTGCAAGAATTGATCAGCTCAACCACGTCCCTTCTGTCATGACAGCATCTTTCTTTCTGGTCTTCTCTGAGTACCTTTGGGACAAACTTTCACGCCAATCTTCTGCATCTTCAGTTCCTCGCAAATAATTGTGCATACAGTTCCCACACTGACATCAAACTGTGCAATTTTTGTAGGCACAGACGGTTCTTATTCATGAAATTCTTTATTTGGCCAATCAACTCTGGTGCTCTGACTTCCTTACTCTTCCCACACCTCTCATCATACCTCACAGACTTCCAGCCTTCATTGAATCTCTTGTGTCACTCAAAGACTGATCTTCGATTCATGCAAGATGGTCCAAAAGCAGTCTAAAGCACTCCATACGTTTCTGCGACATTTTTCAAAGTTTAAAATAGAATTTTATCGTATATCGTTCTTCTTAAGCGGCCTCACGTCCAGATTGTATTTTTGAAATTCATCAGCTGTGGCAATGAGGCTTTAGTAGGCTGTATTCCAATTCCTGCTGTAGCTGTTCATTTGAACCTGAAAACATTTTTTTAAAAATGGTCCGTCATCTCATAAGTTGTATAACAAAAACATACTTAATTTTGAAGAGTCCACGACAATGTTAAATACTTTTACAAAAATTCTGGAAACTTATTGATGGTACCACGTACCTTCGCTAGCTAGTTAGCCTTCGCCTGCTGCTGATGATGATGATATTTTCTCACGCACGCCCATACACGCTGTTACACCAATAGTTTCCGAAAAGAAAGTGAAACTGAAAGACAAACAAATAGATTAAAGGAAATATAATATAACAGATCTTTAAACTAACCTTCTTGATCCTGCATATCTATAGACATTAATTCAGAAAAAAAATCCTAATCTCATCCCAAACAACGTGACTCTAAAGTGTAAAATATCCATAAGAAACAAACAATGCTTTTCTTTGTCTTTGTGATGCGATTCTACATACTAGTAAACCGATTTCAGATCCAACTATAAATAGTATTTTTTTCCGAACCCAGTGACGCTAAAATATCGGCAATAACTCTGAGTGGTGGTCGTTAGGCATCGTAATCTCATTGAGCGATCTATTATCTACGTAAAATCTATATCCCATCTTTATATTCCAGCGAAACTATTGTGAGAACACTGGAACTTCTAGATCGTTATATGACCCTTACCTCTCACTCCCCATTCATCATTTTTCCACGTTTTTCCCGCTACATTACTCTGTTCGATATGGCTGATGCGTTTGTCTCAGTTCGCCTCAAAGACTTGTATATGCGAATTGCTCGTATTGAATGAGACAACACTTCCTCTCTAAAACTCTCGCTATCTGTTTATTTCTTTTCTTTACTTATATAAACATGTGCTGCTTTGCTTTCTAGTGAATTATTCAATAAATCTTCAATCTATGGTCCCCCCTCCTCGCCAAACTTTCACGAGAAATACCTGTAAAGCTGAAAACACTATCAATAATTTCTCCTACTCTTTATCTGTGCCTAAACCTAAACGTAGATTCCATGAAAAGAGTTGCTTTCTTAGAACTGCAAGCCTGTAGAACAGTCTTCCGTTTACCTGCTTTGCAGCTGACTACAATATTGCCGTCTTCAAGTCCAATGCAAACAAATTCTTGATGAGCCGTTCCACTTAAGTTAACAAATTTACCGAATTTCCACTACTAACGAATACACTGATTCGGATACTGTACACTCTTTAACCCTTATCCTCGAGTGGCTTCTGAGCCTTGATAAATGGTGGCTCCTATGTAAAAAAAAATCTAAGTAGTTTAGTACATTAAAAACGGGGAAAGTCATAGCGCAATGATTTAGAACAAGTGTTTTAATGCCAAATTGATGGTGGGATATGGTTAAATTTGTGCTTACTTTTGATTAAATTATAATCCCTATAAATCTATATTAATCCGTAGCTGTCCATGGAACGATTATCATAAAACGTAATTCGCTGCAGCTCATCATAACGTAGGTCTAAAACATAGTTCAGCCAAATCAGCCCAGTAGTTTCCTGAGAAAATTTCTAGAGTAAATGTGGTTTGTGGTAACTAATCTCTATTAATATCTAACTCTGCATCGAACGGATACCATAATACTTAGTTCGCTCTACCTTATCATAACAAAAGCTAATACAAACTTTCAGCCAGATCGATCCAGTGATTTCCACGAACAATAGTTTCCGAGACAAACTAAGATAAATATAATATAGATTCTTTGCTATAGAACCTTTAGTTACATTTAAACTTTATTTTATTTAACTCTTATTCACACATAACAAGGCAGATTGCCACTTGGACATAAAAGCTATTATCTGGAATCATGATTATGGAGGGACTATGTAGCGTGTTAAACAGCGAGATATTTGTTCGCATTACATTTAAATATCTACATGTTAATACAGGGTGAAACGATAAAATTGTCGCTCTAAAGAAAACAACACGACAGATTTATTCTAAAACTTTTATTGAAAAAATAAATTCAGGTAACTTGATTACGTAGTAGAGCTGACATCTATTCAATGTAGCCGCCTTTAACCTCAATCACCGCCTCCATACGGGTCTGGAACGGGAAGTATGCCTTTTCCACAAGCGCCGGCGAAAGCTCGGCGAATACTCGGCGGGTGGCGGCGATCATGCTGGTTTTGGTGTTGTGGGACGTCATGTTGGTGTTGACTTTCAAGCCGACTTATAAAATGTGAGGTGGCATGATGTGGTCCCCACTTGAAACCACACCAAAGACTATAACTGTAAGTCGTCCGATGAATTTAGTTGTACCCTCAATCGTTGAACCGTCCGGGTTTTCATTTTGAGGGTGTTGGCAATGGTCCTGTTCTCCTGACTTAGATCGGTAGAGAGCATGAGTTGTACAGCGGCGCATCTCCGATTTCGCTTGTTGAACATTGTGTCACTTTCAGACACGATAACTACGCCTTGGAATTTTTTAAAATTTGGTACAAACATTAAACATGATATGAGTAAAAAAGTAACAGAACGAATTTTCCGGGAAAACTCCAGTTACCCCCATAGGGGTGCCTTTCGAGTTAAAGTGGCTAAAACTGAGACTTTTGTGCTTATTAAAAAAAATTGATGCCTTGGATTTTTATAAAACTTTCTGAAAAGTTGTAACTAACTGATTTCTATATAATTTTGTTTGTCTATACTTCGCGATAACTCTATGGTCTGCTCCAGGGGCTCTTTTAGGGATAATAAAACACTCCATTCTGGGGGACTATTTTACCATATTTGTCCAAAATTGTCTGTGTATGTCCATTTAGCAGTTTTGCATGGTGCTCTGACTCAAATTTAAATATGTAAAGGCCTTGGGGACTTTTGGGGCAAAATGGGGGGGGGGTGGCAAATGATGAACTTAGTCATTTCTATATTTTTTTTTTTTTTTTGGCATGGTGCAGAACTCAAATTTACATATGTTAAGGCCTAAAATTGCACCGTTTGTTCATTTTCATCAAAATTTGACGTCCCCTGGATCTTTTGATGCTAAATGAGGAGGGGGGGTAAATGCTGAACTTAGTCATTTTTTTATGTCTCATTCACTGTGCACTCACGGAGGACCATACATGCTTCAATTGGTTTCTTTTTGTTTGTCATATAGCGTGGTATCATCAGCTAATATACCCATCTCGAGCACAATTTGATCAGGGAGGTCGTTTATGGATATCATAAATAATAAAGGTCCAGGGGTCAACCCCAGAAGCACACCCGCATTAATATCATGCTGAATATGCAACCATCGAGAAGAATCTGGAATTTTCTCTTGTTTAAGAAGGATCGGATTATATTAAGTATCACCCAGTAATTTCAGATAACTTAATTTTTATGGAGAGACCTTCATGCCAAACCTTGACAAAAGAGTTTGGCTATACGAAAGACTGCAGCACTTGTTTCCATTGCCTTGCCCAGTTTATGGTATATACGTTTAAAGCTGACTATTAGCATATCCGCAGTAGAAAGGGCTTATCTAAATCGATACTCTCGGTCAGAACGGATTTTAGGATTTACCGTTCGATTGACTTTAACTGAACAGAGGAAGGATACTGATAGAGCAATAATTGAGCGAATCTGTTCTTTCGGTAGAATTCTTGAATTCTCGTACAACACAGGCAGTTTTCTAGCTATCAGGGAAAATAGATTTGCTAAGGCATTTGTCATAGGGTAGAGAATACACAGCTAGCTCAGCACAACATTTTTATTAGTATAGCAAGGATTAGATCGGGCTGACACATCTTGAAGCAAGCCGTCAGTCTTCTCGGTTACTGTAAAAGCGACCTCATGGTTGTTGGATAGTGTAGGAATTGTTGATTTATCATTATTCACGAGAATATTGCAAATTTTCCAGAAATAGCTAGTTCCTAATTTCTGCGACTCGATGCATTTTCTGGTGATTTCGGTAAGTCTTCTCTCGGCTGCGGCCATTTCACTCTTACAATTATTACTAGCATTTATAAATACTAGTTTTAAAATATTCGGTAATTATGAAGAAAAAAAAAATAAGCCAACTTCGTTCGCTTATTTTAAAACTTTAAATATTTCAGAAAGGGACTTTTTCAAGGTGTTCATCGTGAAGCAGAACGGTTAGCAGAAACCGGAAATCTAAAGAACACGCGAAACTTGGTGATAGTAAATAACTGTGGAAACAGATTTTAAAATATTTTTAATTAACGAAGACTCTCTCTTTCTCTCTCTTTCTCTCTCTCTCTCTGTCTATCTATCTATCTATCTATCTCTCGCTCTCTCTCTCTCTCTCTCTCTCTCTCTCTCTCTCTCTCTCTCTCTCTCTCTCTCTCTCTCTCTCTCTGCATTGAGCGTTCGTTCAGAAAAGGGACAAATTTGGGAAAAAAAAAAGCCAAACAGAAATTCTGATGGCCAAACTACTTTTAAAATGAAGCCAACCTGGCAACCCTGATCTCTGCCTTGAGCGTTCGTTTAATGTGTAATCCGCTATTCCAGAATAAAATCTTCTCAACCAATCAAATTTGCCGGAAAGTGTGACACACATAGATAGATAGATAGATAGATAGATAGATAGTTACAAGCGTATTAATATATAGATTTGTCTATTTGTACTTGACTTATGGAGAATTAATTTTTTCGCAGGAGCAGCTTTACAGTTTGGAGTAAACCATTAGAGAAAGGGGTAAAACTTCCGTATGGGAACATGTGCTTAAATGACTGCTATGATCCATTAAGTTGTCTCATTTACACACTGTTCAGCAGGAAGGGAACGGATATTATTCTATGGAGAAAAATATGAATATTTTTTTTAATAGAGTGAAGGCACAAAATAGTTAGCAAAGGCCTTGCCTTCCTCATGTTAAAAATGGTTTTTACAGAAATTTGAAATTTAAAAAAAAAATGCGAGTTTTACCAGCCTCTTTTGATGCTTCAGTCATAAAAGTCCGGAGCGCGATTTGTCACTCAAATCTCGGTCGCAACTTTGAAATTGACGAACCCATCTCATAACTGGTCTGATAGCAACTGCAGCGCCTTTGTAAACGTTTAGAAGTGCTGGTGAATGTTTACCGGTTCAACTTTTTCTATGTGGGCGAATTTAATTATGCATTTCTGCTTGTGGCACACTTCCATGACATGAATTGCTTTCTTAGAGGCTCACACAGTCAATCGCTGCATCAGAATGCAAATGTTGTTATCAAAACAATGCATTTTGCAATCGTCTCTGATCCATTCGGGCGGAATAAAAACGGTGATATTACTTTTGGAAAGTCTCTCGTAGAAATACCAAATTAACTGAACTTGCTAAACAGAATTAAGATGGTATTCATAAACTAATAGATAATATTATTAGGTTAACCAAAAGATTCTGGCAGAATTTTTCATTTTAAATGATTTTCAAATAAGTTGCTGTCATAATAACTTTATTTTATATATCATTTTAAAGACAGTTTTTCGTTCTATCTTATCGTTTAAATCGTTTTAAGACATGTATGTCTTCTTTGCAGAACGTTTAACACAAAATGGAAAAAAGCAAATTCGCACAATTTTCTAATTTCAATTTAAGCTAGGCTGAAAACCTGCTGAAACAGCTCGCGATATCAAGATAGCCTTTGGCCCATTAACCACTATTGCCTATACAGGGCAATGGTGGCTAAAGAAATTTTGTGCTGGCGACAAGAGTCTTGAAGATGATAAGCCTAGTGGTCGGCCATCGTATCTTGACAACGATTAATTGAGCAGTAAGTTATTTGTTTATCTGTCCATTTAGATGTTTAGCTAATAATCGGTGTATCTATCTATGTATCTGTTTATCTATCTATCAATCTATCTATTGATTGATATATCTAACTACCTATATATCTGTTTATATAATTATATAGACAGATAGATAGATAGATTAGCTAGAGTTGTGTGGACAAGAGATGTGAAGCCATGTTTTGACAGGTTATCAAAACATGTCAAACAAGCTGACCGGTCAAGTTTGCACCGGAAGGTATCCGAGCAAGTAACCGAAAGTTGACGTGTCGCATGTCATGTGTTCCGGTTTGCTGGAGCATCATTGAATTGGATATAAGACGTCGAAGGAAGAAGATAGTCTGAACGGGGTCTCCTCACGAGAGGGGGAGAAGTCTCAAAATGGAGATGTACAAGAACCACCACAAGCCAGGATCGTCAATCACCCCTCTGCTGGATGTAATGCATGGGAGTGAAATAAAATATGTATAAAACCAATTATTCGTCTTGGGTCGTTGAAACGTCATGTTACAACAGATTTCCAGCTTCATCAAGAACGGATGGTAAATCCCCAGGTAGGCCCCAAAAAGACAGAGGCGGCTGACAGCAGAAATGTCGTCAAATGTATATGTGTTTATCTAATTATGTTGGCAGGGATGTATCAACACACCTAGACGAGACTAATTACGGGCCATAAAATATAGACAAGTAAGGACAAGGACAAGAGTACGTTACACAACGTACATACACTCATAATGGTCCAAATAGTGAAAACCCACATACATTCAGTTGGGCCATGTATGCACTTAAACATACGACGATGCAACACAACGCAAATACGTATATATACACGTGATTATATAGACAAGTATGTTTAACCAGTTAAGTATATAATCGGATATAAACACCCACACCATCCCCAAATATAGGTTGCGTTTAATCTGGTGCCATTCGAATAAGGCAATGTAATATTAAGAGCCTTAGCCGAAGCCAATCCACACACAACTGTTCGAGAACTTGATTCTGAATTTGATATAACGTATACGACAATTTCCAACCACTTGAGAGAGATTTGAAAGATAAAAAAGAAAAAAAAAATTGACAAGCGGGTGCCTCACGAATGAACGGCAACCAAAGGAAACGCCGTTATGAAGTGTCATCTTCCCTTCTTTTAGGCAATAATGACGGCCCTTTTCTCGACTTGGTTGTGACTTGCGATGAAAAGTGGATTCTTTACGACAACCGGCGATGCTCAACTCAGTGGTTAGACGCCGACGAAGCTCAACGATAGTTCTCGAAAAGGTCCCAAAAAGTACTGCTGACTGTTTGGTGGTCTGCGACCGGTCTCATCCATTGCAGTTTTTGGAATGCAGACGAAACCATTACGGCAGAGATGTACTGAATGAAATGCATCAGAAACTTCAACAGAAACACCTAGCATTAGTCAACAGAAAAGACCCAATTCTCTTCCACGATAATGCTCGACCGCGCGTTGCTAAATCGACTCCGCAGAAGTTGAACAAATTTGAGCTACGAAACTCTGCCTCATCCGCCATACTTTTCAGACTTTGCACCTACAGACTACCACTTTTTCAAGCATCTCAACAACTTTCTGCGTGAGAAATGCTTCAATCGATATCAAAAACGTCTTCAGCGATTTCATCGCCACCAGAGCGCAAGATTTTTACGTTACTAGCATGAATACACTTGTTTTGCGTTGGCAAAAGTGTGTTGATTCTGATGGTACTTATTTCGTGCAATAAATTTTGTTTGAGCCAAGATATGTTGATCTGAATTTAAAAGTTAAAAACCGCAAGAACTTTTTTGTCAACCTGATAGTAATCGTAACATTGAAATAATAGTAGCATTGCCGTAACACTAATTTCAACAGAGCAGAAAAATAATTCAAATGTATAATTTGCCGTCTCCCACTGACATATAAATCCTTTCACCCTTTTATCCACTGTCGCTCTCTCTCTCTCTCTCTCTCTCTCTCTCTCTCTCTCTCTCTCTCTCTCTCTCTCTCTCCCACCATCTCTTCTTTCTTACTTTGTCAAATACGTACTTTGTCAAGTGAGTTAAGTATTTCCTGTACTCGCATATTTTCTCCTTCTCAATCTCTCTCGCTCTTTCATTCATTCGTCTCTCCCACCATCTCCCTCATAAATTCAAAAGTATACACTTACACTTCTTCATTAGCAACGTTCACCTGATATGATTCTACTGGAAATCGTTACAATATTTTGACATGAAACATATAAAACGGTTAGTGCTCTTCATTTTATTCGTGTTTGGTTTGAGTTATATAATTATCGGTGTATTTAACTCGGAAATATTTCTATTTCAATTTTCATAATGTCATCGCCTAAAAAAAGATCATTATATGTTAAAATGCCTGCGAATGCAAAAAGAAAACAGACTTATATTGTTTTTCTGTATAATAAGTTATTATAAATGTACACACTGTATAATCAATTATTATAAATGTACACACTGTATAATAAGTTATAAATGTACACACTATATAATCAATTATTATAAATGTACAAACTGTATAATAAATTATTATAAATGTACACTGTATGATAAATTATTATAAGTGTACACACTGTATAATAAATTATTATAAATGTACACTGTACGATAAATTAGTATAAGTGTACACACTGTATAATCAATTATTATAAATGTACACACTGTATAATAAATTATTATAAATGTACAAACTGTATAATAAATTATAATAAATGTACACACTGTTTAATAAATTATTATAAATGTACAAACTGTGTAATAAATTATTATAAATGTACACTGTACGATAAATTATTATAAGTGTACACACTGTATAATCAATTATTATAAATGTACACACTGTTTAATAAATTATTATAAATGTATAAACTGTATAATAAATCATAATAAATGTACACACTGTTTAATAAATTATTATAAATGTACAAACTGTATAATAAATTATTATAAATGTACACACTGTATAATAAATTATTATAAATGTACAAACTGTATAATAAATTATTAAAAATGTACAAACTGTATAATACATTATTATAAATGTACACACTGTATAATAAATTATTATAAATATACACATTGTATAATCAGTTATTATAAATGTACACACTGTATAATAAATAATTATAAATGTATAAACTGTATAATAGATAATTATAAATGTACACACTGTTTAATAATTTATTATAAATGTATAAACTGTATAATAAATTATAAATTTACACACCGTATAATAAATTATTATAAATAAGGTAATGATGTAAATACTACGTATCAAACGGTCCCACACTATAAGCTCCAACCTCTGTCCTATAGCGGCAATTGTGCATCCCTGTGCCTTTCTTATAAGTACTTCGATGAAATGTGCTCTGATGAACTCCCTGCATTTGTGTCCCTTCGACATATATACTCCCGACTAATCCGATAAGCAGCAAAATCCCACCACTTTACTGTTGAGATCCCTAGATGCCGGAAATTCTTCTACTCCAACAGCTTCTTCCCTCGAGATGCTAGACTTTGGAATTCCTGCTTCCCTGATTATACTAACTTGCTGATGATTAAATGTAATGTGAACAAACATCTTGCTGCTCAACTTCGCACAGTCTTCGTTTAGACACGATCCTAAATAGTAGGCCCCTTATGTATTACGTGGCAATATATGATTCGTTTGAATGAAAAAGATTTTTTTTTAAATATGCATCAAACAGATAAAACATAAAGCAGATAAAACACAAAGCAGATAAACCATAAAGCAGATAAACCATAAAACATATAAAACATGAAACATATAAAACATAAATTAGATAAAACATAAATTAGATAAAACATAAAGTAGAAAAAAAATAAAGTAGATACATATTAATTACAAGTTTAGAAAAGCGTTTCTTGCGATACATGAAAATGGTTAAAAAAATGTTTTTTATGAACTTTAAAAATAAAGGTACAAAAATGAATTTGAAATTCATCAAGTTTCAAAGTGCCTTTTTATAAACACTATTCTCCGTTTCTAAAAGTAGTGAAGATTGTTTTTTATTCTCCATTTTTAAAACAATATCTAAAAACTACATCTTCGGTCTGAAGTTCTACTATCTGCCCTGTTTGGACTTTCTTATAAATAGAGCTTAAAACATCACTTTGATAAAATAATAATGCAATAATCCAGTAGGCCACTTGGAACGTAGTAGATGCTGAATCTAAATGTACGTAATATTTTAATATAGCTTATATGTATTATAATACAAGTTTATTGGGTTTGTTTTACTATACACATGGATTCGAAAAAGTTGTTAAAAAACAAACATATAACAAATAAATGTTATCAAAGGCAAGATAAGTTACTTTTCTACCTAACTAGATAAGCTTTTAGTGTTTTTTATGTAAAATGCTTATTCGGTTAAAAAATTATACAGTGTTGATCGATATATTTGAAAAAAGACAAATGGCGGCGAGATCTCTGTTGAATACGTTAAGTTTGGGAAAATGAGTTCAAACTAAAAAATTATATAAAATACTGTAATGAAACTCACTCAATATATGTCAGCCTTTGTCACGGTAACATATATTGGGTGGGTTTCAAACAGCATTTTGTATAATTTTTTATGAATGTTTTCACCTAGAAATGTGTTTGTTTTAAAGGTTCCTAATGTATACAAGCGCCCTATATGTTTTTGTAATTATTTTAATATAAATTCATTTTCCATAATTTTTAAATTCATACTAATTTCGACATGGTAATAATGTTTTCACCTGAAATGTGTTAGTTTGAAAGATTCTTACTCTATACAATAACTTTATATTTCCTTTTAATTATTTCTCTATTTATATATTTCCAAATTTTTTGGAATTCATATATAGTTCAACATAACAAGTAGTTAAATGTTTTCACTTTGAAAACGTTGCTTTAACAGATTTCTAATCGACATGAGCACCGCAATTTTTTTTCTTGTAATGATTTGTCTATTGATCCATTTTCCATAGATTTTGTAATCCCTGCTAATTTCGACATGACACGTAAGTACATAATGTTTTAACCTGAAATGCGTTAGTTTAAACAATCTTTCATCTACACATCACCAGATTTTTTCTGGTGATTATATTTTTTTAGATTCATTTCTTTTTTTTTTTTTTTTTTTTGGAATTTACACTAATCTTGTCATCACGCTTAAGTAAGTAATAATGTTTTTAACTAAAATGTGTTAGTTTAAACAATCGTTAATCAAAACAATAACCCTATATTTTCTTGTTATTATTTTTCTGTTGATTCATTTAATATATATTTAGTGAGCAGAACCTAAAGTAAAATAATCGATTTTCTTCTTCTAGATTATGGAAGTGGTCATCACGACAATCGTTTCGCTCTTTGCTACCCTAGTTTTAACAGAAGCCTAACGTATCTAGAGTTAGCGCATTACAAGGCTAGGCCTCGTAATTCTTTAGATGAAGGTGAATCTAATCCCCCTTATTGTCGTGGTTGGGCCTACGCGGCTCATATTAAGGTAATCAATAAGCTCTACAAAGCATCGTTTTCAAACCGCATTTTTATGCCGACCGATGTTTGGATTGGGATTCTGTCGGAAAGGCTCAGACTAAGAATTCTCGATTACAGGGATCACTATGTTTTATATGAGATTGCCAAATATTTTGCTGATCCATTCTACCAGACCTTCCCGGGCATGATAGCTGTAACAGATGTTGAGACAAGGAACCATGAGTTGAAAGTTATGGAAAGTGTTATAAAAAGCATGCGTCGAAATTGGAAAAATATAGACAATTCTAAAAAAATATTGTTTGCTGAATCCGATCCATATTTCCTGAATTATAATTTCGAATTGTATGTTTCTATAAGTATTTCTATTTTTTTCCTTATCGTTATATTATATAATACTAAACAATTAAAGTCATATTATTGTAGGAAATGCCGAATCGGAAAATGAGAAGCATGAATTGCTCCAGTGAAATATTCCTACTGTTCTCCTATATAAGCATATATATGTAACAATCACCACCTGGTGGCATCGCGATTTGCCTACATTAAGAAAAAAGGCGCTTATGTTGAGTGGTGATTTTATAAACCAACGCATTTCAGCTGCAAACATTATGTACGTAAGTGTCATGTTGAAATTAGTATAATTTCGACATGACACAACTAACAGTTCAACCCGGCTTTGCTCTGGCCCTATGGACTGTTCATAACCTTATATATATATATATATATATATATATATATATATATATATATATATATATATATATATATATATTAAGAAGTTTGACTCATGTTCAGGTAATCTACATGTAAAATTTCAAGTGTTTGGACCCAAAATTGGCGGAGTAGTTTTGTAGAGTCTGCAACGGTCAACTCTTTCAACTTGACCTCTTGGCTAATTTTCGTTCAAAAAACTGATTAAAAAGCTTGCTGCATGCCTGAATATTTTTATCTAAAATGTCAAATATTTATATCTAAAATTTGCTGAATAGTTTGCTAGAGACCGCAAAGATCATTTTTTTTTTCAACTTTGACCTCTTGGCAGCTAAATTTTTGCACAGAAACTGATTTAAAATTGTGTTCTATGTCTGAATACACTTTATGTAGCATTTCAAATGTTTATACGAGAAATTGACTGAGTAATTTGGTAGAAACCGCAGAGGTAAATTTTTTCAACTTTGACCCGTATTATCACCCCTTAACATTCATTGTTTTGTGCTCGAATCACAGTCAAATGTTTGATCCATGTCCAAGTAATCTACATTTAAAATGTTAGGTGTTTAGACCCAAAATTGGTGGAGAAGTTTGGTAGAGTTTTCAAAGGTCAAATAGTTAAACTTTGACGCCTTGACAGCCAAATCTCTGGCTGAAAACCGATTTAAAAGATTTTCCCAAATCTGAATACCCCTTATGTTAAATTTCGAGTCTGTGGACTGAAAATTGACAGAGTAGTTTCGTGGGGAAATCTACACACACAGACACACATAGGCAATTTCACTTTTTTATAGATATACTAGCATTTCAGCCCGGCGTTACCCGGGTGTTTGTGTGTGTCTGTTGAGCAAAAAAAAAAAGTGGTAGTAGGAAGGTAGGCTCGAACCCGTACCGCGAAGGAGGAAAAGAACGGAAATAAACCTGACGTCTTTGCTGTTACGATCACCGCCAAACCGATAGTGACATTTTTTTAAAATTAAGGCTAGACAATCGAAAAGAGAGGATGACTTTCAAAAATATCGGCGAAAAAAGCGACACCCTCTTGTAGAAAAGTTCCCATTAGGGAAATGTACACACACACACACACACACACACACACGTCCACTTTTATAGATATACTGGCATTTCAGCCCGGCGTTTCCTGGGTGTTTGAATGTGTATGTTGAGCAAAAAAAAAATAGTTGTAGTATGAAGGCAGGCTCGAACCCGTACCGCAAAGAAGGAAAGAACGGGGGGAAAAATCTGACGTCTTTGCTGTTACGACCACCGCCAAACCGAAAGTGACTTACGTTTAAATTAAGTCTATACACTCGAAAGAAGAATACGGCTTTCAAAAATATCGGCTAAAAAGCGACCCCCCTCCTGTAGAAAAGTGCCCAGTTGATGGTGAAGAAATTAATGTTTTTAGCCAATTTTTCGATATTTGTCGTCTGTAAGGTCGAACTTTAAAACGATACTGATCTTGGTAAAATCCGTCTCTTCTGTCGAAAGTTTTAGGCAGGCATGCAAACATACATACATACATACATACATACATACATACATACATTTATATATTGGTAACTAAAAATTTTCGACCCAAACCGATTAAAAAGCTTGTTTAGACCAGAAATTGTCTGAGTAATTTGGTAGAGACCGCAGAGGTCATTTTTTTTTTTAATTTGACCCCTATTATGACTCCTTAACATTTATCGTTTTGTGCTCAAATCAAGTTATTAAGTTAGATCCATGTCCAAGTAATCTACATCTAAAATTTCAAGTGTTTAGACCCAAAATTGTCGGAGAAGTTTGGTAGAGTTTTCAAAGGTCAAATCGTTGCACATTGACCCCTTAACAGCCAAATTTCTGACTGAAAACCGATCACATAGATTTTCCCAAATTTCAGTACTCTGTATATCAAATTTCGAGTCTGTAGACTTAAAATTGACAGAGTTATTGCGTAGGAAAATGTACACAGACACAGACAAACACGCAGACACGCAGACACGTTCACTTTTATAGATATATAGACTAGCATTTCAGCCCGGGGTTGCCCGGGTATTTGGATGTGTCTGTTGAGCAAAAAAAAAAAGTGGTAGTAGGAAGGCAGGAAAAGAACGGGGAAAAAAACCTGACGTCTATGCCGTTATGACCACCGCCAAACCGGAACTTACATTTTTTAAAATTAAGGCTAGATAATCGAAAGGAGAGGATGACTTTCAAAAATATCGGCGAAAAAAAGCGACCCCCTCCCCTGTAGAAAAGTTCCCAGTTGAAGGTGAAGATATTAATGATTTTAGCCAAGTTTTCGATATTTGTCGTATGTAAGGTTGGACTTTAAAACGATACTGATCTTGGTAAAATCCGTCGCCTCTGTCGAAAGTTCTAGGCAGACATGCAAACATACATACATACATACATTTATATATTGGTAACTAAAGATTTTCGACCCAAACCGATTAAAAAGATTGCCCTATCTCTGAATACCCTTTATGTCCAATTTCAAATGTTTAGACCAGAAATTGTCTGAGTAATTTGGTAGAGACCGCAGAGGTCAATTTTTTTTTTAATTTGACCCCTATTATGACTCCTTAACATTTACTGTTTTGGGCTCAAATCAAATTATTAAGTTAGATCCATGTCCAAGGAACCTATATCTAAATTTTCAAGTGTTTAGACTCAAAATTGTAGGAGGAGTTTGGTAGAGTTCTCAAATGTCAAATCGTTGGACTTTGACCCCTTAACAGCCAAATTTCTGGCCGAAACCCGATCACATAGATTTTCCCAAATCTCTATACCCTGTATATCAAATTTCGAGTCTGTAGACTTAAAATTGACAGAGTTATTGCGTAGGGAAATGAACACAGACACACAGACACACAGATACACAGACACGTTCACTTTTATAGATATACTAACATGGGTGCTCGACGTTGTCCGGGTATTTGGAAGTGTATGTTGAGCAAAAAAAAAAAAAAAAAGCTGTCAATATTTTTAACTTCGACCCATATTATGCTCCTTAACATTTATTGTTTTGGCCTCAAACTAAGTTATTAAGTTAGATCCATGTCCAAGGAACCTATATCTAAAATTTCAAGTGTTTAGACCTAAAATTGTCGGAGGAGTTTGGTAGAATTCGCAAAGGTCAAATCGTTGCACTTTGACCCCTTAGCAGCCAAATCTCTGGCCAAAAACCGATCACGTAGATTTTCCCAAATCTCTGTACCCTGTATATCAAATTTCGAGTCTGTAGACATAGTTATTGCATAGGGAAATGTACACACACAGACACATAGATACACAGACACGTTCACTTTTATAGATATAGAGATAGATTCCAATAATTACGAAAAAAGTAGAAGATATGCTGGTTGTATTTTTAACAAAAAAGAACTCATCCACAATTACGGTTTTTTTAATGTGTTTAGAAATGGCGAATCCTTGATTTAACTCAGAGGAGATAAGTCAGTTTGTCATAATGAATTCGTCTCACAATTTTTCAATATTTAAATATACGATAAAACTCGATAATTCGATAAATTATATTTTACTTGTAATTATTTTTCTACTGGATCAGTTTTTTGTAATGTTTGGAATTTACACTATTTTAGACACGACATTTGGGTGCATACTAATGCTTTCACCTGAAATGCGTTAGTTTAAAATATCGATCTACACAAACATAAAGAAAATATAAATAAATTCATCTATAAGTAGTTATCCTTATAGATTCTTCATAATCAATTATTCTGCAATCGTGACTCTCGTAAAAATTGACTACAATTGTAATTGAATTATGAATTACAATCGTATCTTTATTAAATATTGCATTATTATATTATGTAGTTCTGAAGAATAAAATCAACTGCATTTTAATTCATATCGTTTCCTTTTTTTATTTGTTTACTGTATAATGTAATTGTACTAACATTTTGTTTCAATTTACTTCAGTCTAAAAAAAAAAAAACAAGGGCCGCTTCCTGGAGTTAACACTTAATCCCTATTTGAGATGCATAGATATTCAAATAATCCATTACGGTTCTCTTTTGTCACTCAAACGTTGAATTAGTAGCGAAATTCTGAATATGAATTTTCCTATCAGTTATTGGCCAGTTAAATATATTATAGTATATCACTCTTGCATATTTATTTATTGCGGACTATTATCCTCATCTTTTCTTTTCTTTTTTTTTTTTAGTTGTTATTTCACGACGTTTCGGCCAACCATTCTTCTGGCTTTCGTCAGGTGGTTACCGCAGAGGAATATAGTTGGCAGAAACGTTGGGAAACATCTAAAAAAAAAAAAAAGATGAGGATAATAGTCCGCAATAAATAAATAATACTCATCTCAATAAGCTTTCCAAGTAATCAAATAATATATATCTTTCTTATTGTCTTTTGGTTTTACTGGCTTCCAGAACAAGAATTCATCTAACCTATTGAGATATTAAGCTTAGTATTATTAGGCAGCATCGCTTAGAGAATGTGCACCAATCCTTGTACAGGGTGTCCAAAAAGTCACTGAAGGGTTGAAAATCTTTGTCATTTTACCATTAATGTTTTTTTTCTCTCTATTTCAGATATTTTACAGATAATATTTTATGAAATTACTTGAACAACATACGCAAATTGTGAAATCGTTTTACTAAAATCAGGCAATGCTTTGATGACAACATTATCTCTCATTATGGCAATGTCAAATGGCCGCCACATTCCCTAGACTTCACTAGCCTCGACCTTTTCTTGTGGCGGAAAGAAAGAAAGAGTCTATGTTAACAAACCTCAAACCCTGCAAGGATTGAAGGAAAACATCAGGAACGGAATAAGGGAGTTTAATCGCAAACCAGAGGTACTGTGATCTGTCATAAATAATGCTTTGGAAAGAGCACAAATATGTCAAGCTGAAAATGGGCAACATTTAAAAGACATTAATTTTCATGAATAAAGATTGTTTGAATGTTGCAGTTTTTTAAATTTCTCAATATCTTAGTCAAATTGTATTAAAATTACAGAAAGATGTCATAAAAAATAAAGAATCTATTTAAGTTCAAAACTTTTCAGTCACTTTTTGGATACCCTGTATAAGCCAGTGTAAAGTGACTATATGGAACAGGTTTTATTTGAGCTTCGAATACTATGTGATTTTGAATGTTTAGTCGAGGTTTACTTGTAGAGGGAAGTATCTTCGTACCAGGTTTTTCTGACAGATCTCTGTACAGAGAAGCTTTAGACACTCGATTACAGTGTCTTGTAAGCATTATTGTTGTCTCCTGTCTAGTAGGCATTCAAGTTCTCTATATGTCCGTTTAGATATAAAATGTTACTTCAAACTAAAGCATGACACACGGACAAACCAAGATAGAAACGACGGCAATTAATGCCAGTAAATCAAAGATAGACTTTAGATTTATTTCAAGAATTTCGATTTATTTAATGAAAAACTGATAATCGTGTCCACTAATGCTTCATTGAAAAAATAAATTCGATGGTGTAGAGCAATAAGAATAAGAAAGGCATTTCGAAAGAAAAGGTGTGAATTGTGTCAATACTTTGTATAGTTGCTGTTTCTTATTTGTTTTAGACGAAGGTGAATTATGCTGCGATCGTTTGCCCAGGAGAGCTACTTAGTGTGTCCGTATCGTGAGGACGTCTCTGGAATGGTTGTTAGGTCGTTTGCACGGCAACCAGCTCCCTGATGTTAAACACGATAAAACGGTAGGCATAACTCTTTTTAACTAAGGGGCTGATACGAACGTTGCTTGTTGTTACAACAACGATGAATCACTAGGGTTGAGTTGACGTTGACTATATTTGCTCGTGCATCTCTTCTCCGTGCGTCCATACTTGGCCTTCGGGACAAGATCAAAGTGTAATATCTGTTCCGGCAGATGCTGCACTTAAGATAATTTGTACCAGTCAATGGAGGGGAAACCCTCTATACTGGGACAATTATTATTTTTGGTAACCAGAGTGACCTCTTTTAGGGGAGCTGGTTTTTACCTCACATTAAAAACGGCCTTGTGCCTAATTTGCTCAGTGGGGGAGCAAATAAATACCATCTGTTCCGGCAGATGCTGCACTTAAGATAATTTGTACCAGTCAATGGAGGGGAAACCCTCTATACTGGGACAATTATTATTTTTGGTAACCAGAGTGCCCCCTTTTTGCCTACTTTTAGGGGAGCTGGTTTTTACCTCACATTAAAAACGGCCTTGTGCCTAATTTGCTCAGTGGGGGAGCAAATAAATACCATCTGTTCCGGCAGATACTGCAAGCTATGACTAGCAAAGACCAGATGTGGGGGCAACCCCACATGCCTGACCTTTATCCAGCTTCCATTTCCCACCTCTCGGGAGCTGGTCCCCTTTTCCCTTCCCCCTCCCTTCACTCCTCGCATTAAAAATCGGCCTTGTGCCTAATTTGCTCGGTGGGGGAGCAAATAAATACCATCTGTTCCGACAGATACTGCAAGCAAAGACCATATGTGGGGGCAACCCCACATATAAGACCTTGGTCAATGTAGGGGCAACCCTTCATACCAATTGTCACTATCCAGCTCCCCTACTCCCCGGGGAGTTGGTCCCCATTTCCCCTTCACACCTCACATTAAAAATCGGCCTTGTGCCTAATTTGCTCGGTGGGGGAGCAAATAAATACCATCTGTTCCCGCAGATACTGCAAGCAAAGACCATATGTGGGGGCGACCCCACATATAAGACCTTGGTCAATGTAGGGGCAACCCTTCATACCAATTGTCACTATCCAGCTCCCCTACTCCCCGGGGAGCTGGTCCCCATTTCCCCTTCACTCCTCACATTAAAAATCGGCCTTGTACCTAATTTGCTCGGTGGGGGAGCAAATAAATACCATCTCTTCTCCGTGCGTCCGATCAGCGTCATTACTGGCAGGGTTTTATCGGCGTTTATGGCAGGGACCGCTTTGCTGAAAATGAACGCTTTTATAAAAATAAGCGACAATACACCTTTTTTATATGAAAATAGAATTCTATTTATTTCAACATTTAAGGAGCATTGTAAATTCAAATCCAGTCTCTAACCGTCCATCGCAATCTGAGATCAGAGCCCAAACTGCTGTACGTCTATCCCGGTGACGTACACATCAAAATTCTTTAATACAATTCTTCTCTCTTTGCAAGAAAGAGAAAGGGGATGCTAGAACGAAAGAAAGAGAGAAAGGGTAGAAAGAGAGAAACATGCATATTAAAAATAAAGACACTGAAATATTGTCATTGTTTAACAGATTTTGATGACAGCAACCAGGTTTGACTTGGACACCTGTACACCTTCCGTCTCTCAATCTCTAAAGTTGGCAGGCCTGACATTTAGAAATGTGCACCTGTGTTATTGTGCTTGCCTCCCCGCGAGTACAAGTTTGATACAAGGTTTATTAATGCGGAAAGCCCCCAGCTCCCCAAAAGGGAGTTTATTATTGTCAGTAAATCAAAGATCTCAGACTTTAGATTTATCTCAGGAATTTTCGATTTATTTAATGAAAAATTTGATAATCGCACACATTAATGTCGTATTGAAGAAATAAATTCAATGGTATAGAGCAATCGGAAATATAAAAGAATTTCCAAAGGAAAGGTATGAATTGCATCAATACTTTGCAATGTTGTCGTTTCTTATTTGTTTCACACGAAGGCGGATTACGTCATAAGAAAACTCACACAAAGTTGTTGGCTTATCAGCAGCCTTTGATTGGTACATATCAAATTATTGGACAAATGCAAAGCGAAAACTCTTTAGTCACTATGATAAACTATGTTCCAAGGCAAGACTAGATGAATTTTATAATGTTGTTAACTGGTCAACAAATAAGAAGACAATTATTATTCCTAACTTCTTTACTGACTCAACGTTTAAGCCATAAGAGAGAATCGTGGTGGAATATTTGAATATCTATGCGTCTCATATAGAGATCAAGTGTAAGCCCCAGGAAGAGACGCCTTGATTTTTGAAAACTTCGACTGAAGTAAAATGAAACACGTGAAAAATATATTTAATGGATGTATGGTTGAATCATTGGGTCTCTAAATGTTACCGTGTAAGGAAGGAAGAATGAATGACAGAAAAAGAAAGAAATGGGCAGGAGGTCTCTGAAAGTGGACTCGATTGACGCTGACTCACACGCTCAAGACGACAAAACATATAGAGGATCAATCTCTGGTTCTTTCTTTTCAATACATTCGAAGCAAGAACACTTACGAGGATCCCTTCTTAGGGATCTATATTTTAGATAATTACTAGCTTGGGGGTTTCTTTAGGGGTTTTGCTTTTAGCTTTGTACTTTGGGATCAGTCGGTTCAGAGAAATAACTATTTTGTGTGTGAATAAGGTTTTAGGCTTACTCACTTCTCTCTAAAACGCCTGAATACTTCATAACATAATTTAGTTTTCTAATATTTTCAAATAAACTTTACGAAATGTTTTCCGACATGTGACTAAAACTTTACTTAAAATTCGCGCATGCCTACCGTCTTTAGACTTACACAACCATCAACAACATCGGGCGTATCTTTTTCTATTTCCGAGATGGGCTGACCCCTCAGAGTTAATAGCACAAGAAAAATTAAGAGAAAAAAGTATTCTTTGAGAAGGGTGCATTACACCGAAAATCTCAGAAAAAAAACGGAGAAAAAAAGAGAGAAATATATGATTTTAATCATTTAATAAAATATTTCATAACATTATTTGATTTTCTAATATTTTAAGTTAACTTTAAAAACAAACGTTCTTTGTTTCCTCCGTTTGCCTGCCGTCAGGTAGAATTTACATAGATAAACTTATTTGGAAGAAATATTATATATGTGGAAAACATTAGCACGGAACTAATTCCCTACAAACCACGTCTTTAAATCAAAGGGCAGCACATTTTTTATCATAAGCCATCTTCAACATCTCTACCGATACTTTTATAGTATGTGTTCGACTGAGCTCCAATCTATGATCACTCCCATGAAAACATTCACCAGAAATACTTACTTAGCTGAAACAACCACCAACAACTTTCCTTGCACCCTATCTGGACCCAAAAATAAACGAAAATTCCACGAGCAGAGTTTCTTCCCTAGAGCTCTCCATCTGTGGAACACAATGCCGTTTGTCTGCTCCCAGGCTGACTATAACATGGTCGCCTTCAAGTCTAATTCCTATTGAGTTGTCCATTTAGATAATCTAGCCATACCCAAGTTTCTATCGTGACTGATATTGTCTCACTATCTAACTCTTATCCTTCAGTAGCCTTCGAGCTTTAATAAGTGGTGACCTTCTTAGCAAAAAAAAAGTCATAATTAAATGATGTTTCCCTTATTCATCATTTTCAATTATCTGATTATCCAAATATTTGATCATTATGCTCGAGTCGCTTTTAGACATGATAAACGATTATTTATTAGTAGGAAAAATATCTTATTTTACATTCTATTGACGTTGGAGCGCGCAGTTTTGGTTTGAGAGTAGTATTGCATGCTTCAATTCCCCAAACCGTTTTCTTTGCTTTTGTCGTCTACACCATCTTCTATAAATTTTGGTTGTTTTTGTTTTACGGCATATCAATCCTTTTCGGCTTATTTAATGCCGAATCCAGTTATTTTGAAGAAATTTTTTTAATAGAATTTTTTTTTTTCAAGTCGGTTTCTATTTAACCCATAGTTGGAACCCTAACAGGTACTACCACTCTGGGTCAGAGTGGACCTGGGAGCAATGGCAATTAAAGGGTGGCTCCACACTCCCCAAAGCCCGCAAGCTGGGGTCTGACCATCGCATATAGTTTAAGGTCATATCCAGGACCCCATCTTCTATAATAATAAATCTTACCAGTCTGTTTAAATGTATGTATGTATGTATGCCTAAAACTTTCGACAGAGGCGACGAGTTTTCACGAGATCGGTATCGCTTTGAAGCTCGACCCTTCGGTCAACAAATATCGAAAGATTGGCTAAAACATTAATTCCTTCACTTTTCCTATGCCCTTTTCTACAGGTAGGGATCGCTTTTTTGCCGATATTTTCGAAAGTCATCGCTTCTTTTCGATTGACTTGCCTATATTTAAACATTTGTCACCTCCGATTTGGCGATAGGCGCAACAGCAAACACGTCATGTTTTTCCCCGTTCTTTTCCTCCTTCGCAATACCGGTTCTAGCCTGCCTTCTTATTACCACTTTTTTTTTCTCAACACACACCTCCAAACATCTGGGCAACGCCGGGCACCCAGACTAGTTTCATATTCATTGGAAATTAGGTAAAATTGTGCTTTGTTTATTTATATGTTTAAAGGAGTCGGCATTTTCTCCTTGATCTGCTTGTCACCGATGAATAAGTATTTTTTTTATTATCGAATACAATTACTACTACTGAAATGTTTGAACTAAAAATAGAATGAAATTACAAAATATTTTCGGTCTGTTGCTTTAAAGATAAATTTATTCAGAAGTTTAAGGAACCTTCTAACGCCTACTAATGTATCGGTTGAAAGTCAGAACCATAACGTTTGTCACGTTTGCTTTTATAGGGATAGACAAAAGCTACGAATACTCGTACTTTTCCATGATAGCGACGGACATGAATGGTCATATAAAATGGGGTTCTTTTTAAAGGTGGCGAATTATAAATTAAAATAGATCACACAAAATTACTTTCATTATAAAAATATGTCGTTTATTGCAAACATTCATTTTTGACATTTATAATTTAAATACAATTTCTTGCATATGGCTCTGCAGCGCGTGCGTATATGACGCGATCTAAACGTCCAATTTTTACTAATTCTGCGCATTAAATTAGGCTGTATTTTGGCAATAACGTGTCGAATGTTGTCTTCCAAATGGTCTATTGCTTTTGGTTTATCAGCGTAGACATGGGACTTTACATATCTTCAAATAAAATAAATGGGGTTAAATCTCATGAACAATGTGGCCAGTTAATTGGTCCATTTCGTGAAATTTATCATTCTTCAAATTTTTCTTCTCGGTAAATTAATTATTAATCATTTGCAGTTTGTAAACGTTGCTCGGGTGTCAGTCTCTTCGTGATGAATTGGCAAACCAAGCTGAACTCAAAATAATCGATTGTTGCCAAATCTGCAATAAAGGAAAATAGAGTTGTCAATTTAAAGTTCGCCGCCTCTAAAAAAAAAAAAAAAAAAAAAAAACACGCTTTATGTTCCTGTACACAGTTGTTATTTTACGTGTAGTTGTATCGTAGATAACACAATACATTTTCCAGGCAAAAGGACAATAAAAGTGAGATTAATACGTATATGATTTTATTCATAAATAACCAGTTTATTAAAGACAACGCTTCAGAAACACCTAATGCGGCACACCATATAAAACGTAGGAGGGCGCTTGAGATACGATGTGTATATTACACAATGACCACATGTGATACGTGCAAGAGACGCCACCCTACATGACTTCATACCTATAGGATGCGACACATGTAGTAAGTGTTTTGTTTGGTGTCCAACATAATAGCTTCGATAAGGTTTGCCAGTCAGATGATTGTCTGACAAATTTAATCCAAAATATACTTCATTCATCACACAAGGATCAAAGAAACAATCCGACCAGGATGACATAATAAAAGTCTTTGAATCTGATTTATAGAAGTTGAGTCAGCGCAGAATACTGCTGAACATACTCCATGTGGTATCATTGTGAAAAAACAAGGAATAGGTTCACTGGACTAAACTTACTATGGAAACAAAATTATTTGTTTGTGGAGGACCACAGCAATAAGCGTCCAGTTGGCGTGTGTCCTCTGTAGAGTATGACGTGACCGTCTAGAGGAGCTATATTGCTCCCCTATTGGGGAGATTTAGATCCCCTAAACCCTGAGCAAGATCGGGTAATTATGCTGAGAGTGTCTGTTAAACGTTGATTGAATCCTGGATAGCGGCAGGTGACCTATAAAAAGGGAGGCATTTATTGTGCTTTGTAAAAACAGACAGATATTTTATTGTTTAAACCAATGACAGGACATGTCAGAATGATATGGAAATGAAATCATGCATTTGTTGGCCTGAGGAACACCTGCTCAGGCTTACTGGTCTCTGAGTGATAGGATTGACCTTTTAGGGCGTGTGAGAGAAATTTAATTTTGGTCCCAGATTCACAGGCTATCGACGACCTGTTGTTGGGAATTCTCCGTTTGACATGTTGGATTCTGGTTGGTCGAGCGAATTGCCCCGACCAACCCTGTTACCTTAGTATTTAAGCAAATACCTAGGAAGAATTTAGCAGATTGAAGCCAAATTTGGAGAATAACACACGCTCCAAGAACGCCACAACCCCCCCCCCCCCATCCATCCATCCTGACCGCCATCGTAAAGAACAAAGAATAAGATTTTAGAGAATCGTTATGTTTTTGGTGAAATTAAACTGAACGATTTACATATGTAAAAACTTGTAATTTTTGTGAAATTAACTTCTTTTTTTTCGTAGTTAGAACTCCGGAGTCTGTTTTCCTTTCCTGGCATGCATGCAAAGCTAATTGATTTTCAGCAGAATCGACACGAAACCTGAGACGCTGAGAATTTATGTGAAGTCCTCTTGGACGAAGATAGACGACCAACGGCCAAACCAGTTCAGTAGGGTCGAAAGTAATCTGCTGACCTGGGCGAGAGAGTCACAGAGAAACACTGGAACTCGAACCCGAAACCTGTCCCATTATCAATAGGTCATCTCGTCAACATCAGAGAAGGCCAAACTATTTGCAAAGAACTTTGCAGCTCATTCTACCCTATGCGACGAAGGCCATCAACTCCCCATATTTCCTCCTATAACACAGAACACGCTAGGTAACATACAAATATATGTGCATGAGGTCGCCAAGCTAATCAAGAAACTTGATTCCAGTAAGGCAACTGGCCCTGACGGCATCCCAATTATAGTGTTAAAAAAGCTTCAACCGGAACTTGCTCCCATACTTACGAAACTGTTTAAGCGTTGCCTTAAGGAGAAGTGCTTTCCGACTCCCTGGAAAACCTCATCATTGTGACCTGTATTTAAGAATTCAGGTGATAAGTGATCTCCCTCTCAGTACAGACCAATAAGTCTCCTGTGTGTCATGAGTAAGTTGCTGGAATCCATATTAAATAGAGAAATAGTCAACCACCTCAGCAGAAATAACCTTCTTAGTGACACACAATAGGTTTTCCGCTCTGCAAGATCTACCGCAGATGTGCTAACGGTTATAGCTCACGGGATTAGTGAATCTCTTGACAAAGACTTCCTTTCTAGGGCAATTGCTCTTGACATATCAAAGGCCTTCGACAAGGTATGGCATAAGGGCCTACTTCACAAGATTTCCAGCTACGGTATAACTGGAAATGTTTTCTCAATCATTGAATCATTTCTCTCCGATAGGCTCATAAGAGTAGTGGTCGATGGACAAAAATCAGAAGCCTGCAGTATTAATGCTGGGGTCCCTCAAGGGTCAATCCTGCGCCCAACTTTCTTCCTGATCTACATAAATGATCTCCCTAAACACATACTTAAATCATTCGTTGACATCTATACTGATGACACGACCATCTACGGCAACACATCAAAGGCTGTAAATGACAAAGTTTTCTCTGATTCTCTCTCCTCTGATATCGAGCGGGTGGTTCAGTGGGGGGAAGACGTGGCTGGTTACCTTTAATGCATCTAAAACCAAACTCCTATCTTTACACCATCAACGCTCTGATCCCCATCTGGCATCAATTGAAATGGATGGCTCCATGTTTTGACAAGTTTCTGGGTTTGTCCTTTACTCCTGATCTGAAATGGAACACATACATCAAGTATGTTGCCAAGGTCGCTGGAAAGATGGTGGGATCCTTCTACCGCTCCAGAAGATATCTCACTACTGATGCAGTTCTCTATCTGTATAAAAGCCAAGTACGTCCAAGGATGGAATACTGTTGCCATATCTGGGCAGGAGCTGCTAAAAACAGCCTATCCTGCCTTGACAGAGTACAAAATAGACTTCATGGCTTAGCGGGGATGCCCTTTTCTCTACCCTGCAATTTCTCTCCCACAGAAGAGACGTTGCGAGCCTATCCTTGTTTTATCGTTATTTCCATGGCAGGTGCTCGTCTGAACTCCAATCTCTGGTCCCCCCTCGCCAATCTTTCACGAAAAACGCCCGTTTAGCTGAATCCACTGTGAAAAATTTCCCCCGCTCTTTATCTGTGCCTAAATCAAAACGTTGATTCCATGAATAAAGCTTCTTTCTTAGAACTGCACGCCTGTGGAACTCTGTCCGTCTGCCTGCTTCCCACCTGACTACAACCTGGATGTTTTCAAGTCCAACATTAACAAATTTCTAATGAACCGCCCTCTTAAGTAAACACTTCATCAAATCTCCACACTAACGTACTGTGCTTGCAATAACCCTTATCCCTGAGTGGCTTCCGGGCCTTGATAAATGGTGACCACCGTGTAAAAAAAAAACGAGCGTGATCAGAGATGTGTAGCTACACAATTTATTCTGTCTATCGATCAAAGTTTTGACAACAGGACCATTGGCAGCACCCTCAGAATGCATCGCTGGGTTGCCAACAGACCTACCCAGGGTGACGAAAGCAAAGTTTATAGCCGTGGTTATGATCATTGGTGTAGTTTCAAGTGGGGGCCACATTATGCCACTTCACATCTTCAAAGTCGGCTTTAAAGACAACACAAAGTGAATCTGAATGTACTGAAGAGTGCGGTGATTAGCCCCGGAAAGAACGAAAATGGATGGATGATTTACCCCTATGAAAGACTGAAGCTACTCCTCAATTTATCCATAATTAGAATATTCTTAAATGTAATTTGATTAAAGAAAAGGAAAAATATGGACTGTTGTTTACCACCATGAGCTTCTGAAACATAGAAGCATTAAGTGGTCTGATCAATTGCATACGTCGACACATTAGCCAACATCGTTGTGAACAAGGATCAAATTTTTTATTAAGTTAATATAGGTTAAATTACAATAGAAAAATGCGAGCATGAAAAGTAATATGGTTAAGCTTAAACATGAAAAAGTAAAGGACTAGTTGTTAAAGCTGGAAAAGAAAAAGACAAGATATTCTAGTAAAAATTATAATAAATTTATAACTTAAAATGTTGCAGCATTAAGAATTCACCATATAATGTAATAAATTGAATTTAAAAAAAAATCTTAATGCGGCAATTTTTTTTTTCTATTGTAATCCATGATTTTTCCAGGCTTCCAGTAAATTCATTTGTTCTTTGTTTAATTTCAGTCTTTCTTTTTTTCTTTTGGAGATGTCAAAAAAATCATTAATTCATTACCCACACAGCAGCAGCCGTATAGCGCAATGGTGAGAAGCGCTGTCATTTGGGCGGTCGGGTTTCGATCTTGGCTTGAGGCAGTTGCCTGTCTAGCCGCACTGATAAGCTGTGAAACAGCGAAACTACTGCATGTGGATATATATATATATATGTATGTATACATATACGAAATGTATATATACATATACGAAATATATATATATATATATATTTATATTTATATATATATATATATATATATATATATATATATATATATATATATATATATATATAAGCTTAATGCAAAGTTCCGGCATCAGCCATTGAATACTATTATAGTAGATTGTGTATATCCGTTTACTCGACATTATACAAAATAATGTTATTCATAAATAAATAAACAAAATAGATAAACAAAATTACCAATGGTTACCTTGTTTTATCAGCACTATCAACAATTTCGTTAAATTCAATGGTTTTTGATTTTGGATATTTTTAACCTGGTATATATATATATATATATATATATATATATATATATATATATATATATATATATATATATATATATATATACAGACAGACAGACATACAGAGATAAAAAGACAGATGGACAGACAGACAAAGACAGAGACAGATAGAGGCAGACAGAGAAACAAAGAGAGAGAGAGAGAATATGAAAAATACAAAAGCGACAATATAAAAATATATACTAATACATACAGATTTAATCGTTTATTTAATATAAATGTTATATCAATTAATGGGGTAGAGTAAGTAAACTCTTTACACCTAGATTATCGCTAGACGTAGCATCTCTAATATGTTACCGAGCATTTTTTCTCTCCTCTTGATGATAAGCCTTAGGCTTCGAAATACCTATGTATAAACAGGTTACTTTTCCTACATGTATATATATATATATATATATAAATATACACTACTAGCATACTACATGTATATATATATATATATATATATATATATATATATATATATATATATATATATATATATATATATATATATATACAATACTTGCCCGGGTGTTTGGAGGTGTATGCTGAGAAAAAAACGGTAATTTTTTTTAACTTTGACCCCTATTATGACCCCTTTAACATTTATTGTTTTGGGCTCAAATCAAGTTATTAAGTTAGATCCATGTCCAAGTAATCTACATCTAAGATTTCAAGTATTTAAATTCAAAATTGTCGGAGAAGTTTGGTAGAGTTCTCAAAAGTCAAATCGTTGCACTTGTACCCCTTAACAGCCAAATTTCTGGCCGAAAACCGATCATATCGATTTTCCCAAATCTCAGTATCATGTATATCAAATTTCGAGTCTGTAGACTAAAAATTGACAGAGTTATTGTGGAGGGAAATGTACACACACAAACACACAGACACACAGACACGTTCACTTTATAGATATACTAGCATGGGTGCCCGGCGTTGCCCGTGTATTTGGAGGTGTATGTTGAGCAAAAAAAAAGTTATCAATTTTTTTAAACTTTAACCCCTATTATGACCCCTTAAAATGTATTGTTTTTGGGCTCAAATTAAGTTATTAAGTTAGATCCATGTCCAATGAACCTACATCTAAAATTTCAAGTGTTTAAATTGTCGGAGGAGTTTGGTAGAGTTCTCAAAAGTCAAATCGTTGAACTTTGACCCCTTAATTGCCAAATTTCTGGCCGAAAACCGATCACAAAGAAATTTACCAAATCTCAGTACCCTGTATATCAAATTTCGAGTCTGTAGACTTAAAATTAACAAAGTTATTGCGTAGGGAATTGTACACACATAGACACACAGACACACACACAGACAGAGAGACACTTTCACTTTTATAGATATACTAGCATTTCAGCGTGGCGTTGCCCAGGTATTTGGAGGTGTATGTCTATATGCAAAAAAAAACGGTTAATTTTTTAAACTTTGACCCCTATTATGACCCCTTAATGTTTATTATTTTGAACTCAACCTAAGTTATTAAGTTAGACCCATGTCCAAGGAACCTATATCTAAAATTTCAAGTGTTTAGACCCAAAATTGTCGGAGGAGTTTGGTAGAGTTCTCAAGGGTCAAATCGTTGGACTTTGACCTTTTAATCGCCAAATCTCTAGCCGAAAACCGATCACATTGATTTTTCCAAATCTCAATACCCTGTATATCAAATTTCGAGTCTGTAGGCTTAAAATTGACAGAGTTATTGCGTATGGAAATGTACACACACACAGAGACACACACACAGACACTTTCACTTTTCTAGATATATAGATAGATATAGATACCGTCCAAATGTTTCGGAACGTGTACGTAATAAGCTAAAATTGAACGCAATTACACCTTGCTTTTCAGAAACCACGTTAAAAACAACATTCTTGGATAAGCAACAACTGTAATATTCGAGGTGAAGGAAATGTTGATTGACTGAGAAAAAGAGTTTACGACATGTAGAAGCCATTAATATTAATAGAAGATTTTTATCATAATTTCATAGAATGAAGTATCCTTTATTATAATGATATTAATCAGCTACGTTGTGAGATGTTTTATAGAGTTGGCGAGTTCACGTCAGTCTTTGGTTAAGCACTTATTTTGTAACGGACAAATCTCCATAATGCTACAATTGCAATTTTTCTGTTCATTATTAACTTTTTCTTATTTCTATTAAGTTGATTGCTATTAGGATTTAGATCATTAATGTTACAGCAGGAATGAAAGTCGAACGCCTTTTTGTTTATCAATTGCCATGGATATATTTTTAAACTACTACTAACTCTACTCTAGTTTTTTTTTACACGGTTGTCACCACTTATCAAGGCTCGGAAGCCACTCAGGGATAAGGGTTATTGTAAGTACAGTACGTTGGTGTTGAGATTTGATGAAGTGTTTACTTAAGAGGGCGGTTCATTAGGAATTTGTTAACATTGGACTTGAAGACATCCAGGTTATAGTCAGGTAGGAAGCAGGCAGACGGAACAGAGTTCCACAGGTGTGCAGTTCTAAGAAAGAAGCTTTGTTCATGGAATCCACGTTTTGATTTAGGCACAGATAAAGAGTGGGGGAAATTTTTCACGGTGGGTTCAGCTAGACGGGTGTTTTTCGTGAAAGATTGGCGAGGGGGGACCAGAGATTGGAGTTCAGACGAGCACCTGCCATGGAAATAACGATAAAACAAGGATAGGCTCGCAATGTCTCTTCTGTGGGAGAGAGGTTGCAGGGTAGAGAAAAGGGCATCCCCCCACTAAGCCATGAAGTCTATTTTGTACCCTGTCAAGGCAGGATAGGTTGTTTTTAGCAGCTCCTGCCCAGATATGGCAACAGTATTCCATCCTTGGACGTACTTGGCTTTTATATAGATAGAGAATTGCATCAGTAGTGAGATATCTTCTGGAGCGGTAGAAGGATCCCACCATCTTTCCAGTGACCTTGGCAACAGACTTGATGTACGTGTTCCATTCGCGTACCGAGAACTATAAAAGTAACTACTAAAACTATATACAAAAATTGGTAATCACTTCCTCCACTTCGCATCACATCACCACCCGACTATAAGGTAAGAAAAGAAACCAAAACCGCCTAAGTGTTAAGATCACTGAATATATACACCTGACTCAGCTGGTAAATATGTATATAAAACTCGTTGCAGAGACTATAAATTGCATTGTCTGAGCATGCTCACACTTCTAGTCTTGACTTCCGGTCAGTTCCAAATGCTCAGGTAAGCCATTCTCTGTTTCTATTTTCATTGTATTTTTTTTTAATTTCGTTGTTCAGTTCCGCTATAAAATGGTATCACATTATGGGTTTATATGCGTATATACTGAAATGATTTTTTTTAAATACGTAGGTTCTCGAAGATTGACCAGTCTCCAAAGAATTTACTTACCACCTAAAAATAAACATGGAATAAATTAACTTAGAAGCACCAATTAAAGCATCGATTACCTAGCAAAATAGATTTATTATCAAATTGATAAGAAAAACTGATGCACTGATACGGTGAATACGTTGTTGATCACAGTTCCATCTTAACAAATAGTAAAGAATCACACGAACTCAACAACTAAAAACGCACACCCAATTGACCTTTTTTTAATTCATCATTATGTTTTCTGCTAAGGATGAAGCATCCTACTGTATTCCAGATATTTCAGTAACCGTAGCCGAGAGATGGATGATTCTGCTATGAATAAGAAATCGACTCTCAAACTTCTTGGTATTTTTTCTACTCATATCTTTCTTGGTTTTCATATATTAGATTTATTGCTTCTTCTGCTTCTCGTAAACCCGGTTCTATATATTGCCCCAAACACTTATCACACCTGACCTTATCCTCTACCTCTACAAATATAATATATAAACGGCTATATGTCTGTCTGTCGGCCTGTCGGACTGTCCGTCGGTCTCCATATTTTCAAACGGTATCTCCTCCGAAACTAAAAGTCACAGAGCGGCGCTAAGAGCCTCAAATGATTGGGTTTTTACGGGCCGTTCTTTTATGGCTCTTTTATTAGGTAAAAATTGCTTTTAATTTTGATTTTATTATTATTTTGATTTTTTTTTTTTTTTTTTACTTACTAAGAATTCTCACACCCTTATCAGAGATTTCTCACTGAGGATAATGGGTGTTCCCTAAACTTTACATCACAACAAGTCTCGCTGGATTTCCTGTACTCTCCACTTCTTTTGATAAACTTTGCAAATGACTTTACGTGCTCGCAGCGGTCGTTTACTATTAGTTTCTCGCTGGCAACAACTCTTCGCACTTATCCAGTGGACGTCTGCCCAGTGTTTTTTTTTCTCTACGGTTCTTCAACATTCCTTGATCCTTTACGACTATATTTTGTTGTACTACCTGAGGCTGATGCCATTGTCATATGCAAAAAGTATGAAACAAAACATTTGATCAAATAGAAATGGATTTAAAAGAAAAACAAAAAAAAATTAACTAAAATAGAAAATGAATTAAGAAAAAAAACAAGGTGTGTTTACTCGTATGAACTGGCGCTCGGCGATTTTTGCGTGAATTCTTCAAAAATCATCTCCAAACTTTGAAATTATTCGAAAGCTATAAGGTGTACATTCATTCATTGTACTTATTCCTAGGTAAAAATGGCGAAATAAATGTAGAAATACAGAATATCAAAGAACTAATTTTTATTCCACACTTTGCATTGCATATGATCTCTTATCCCCAAATCCCAAAATTTTATATTTAGCAGTTTCCCTGAATTCTTGACACCCCCAAGAATCTGTTCGCTACGTCACATTATTGGACTGAATAACCTTTAACATCCCCAATAGCAATGTATGTTCGATTAATTGTATACACTAAATAATTCATACGAAGCATTGTATTTCAGCGTGAAATGATTAAAAAAAAATGGTTGGATTGTCGTAGAACAGGTGAACGAATCTGTACCACTGCTCTTTTAATTGGAAACGGATTTCCATGCCCTGTGAAATCCTTTTTGAAACACTGTTGCAATATTTTTGACATCAGGAAAAGGTAAATATTATTCGTAGTCATTTAAAAATAAATGAATACAAAATGTAACACAAGGCTGAAAATGGGGCTGAGGGTCAATGTTGACCCATCTAACATTATTAACTTAACTAGACTCTTTCACCATAATCCCAAACTTCATGAAAACCCTAACTAAAACCCGAAATAACTATACGTATTTATGCGATGTGGAAAGTCGTAAATAAAAAATTTGTACGAAAACGAATGAAATACAATAAAAAATGAAGAACTCCTCCACTAGCAGATCAGTAGTTTTGTCAGTCGAAAAGGATCTAGGTCCCCATAAAAACTAACTTTGTTTAAACACCTCGAAAGTGGGCCAACATCACTGACAAAACAGCATATCTCTCACCATATTAGGGATCGGGAATAGAAATTATCGAACCAAAAGTGGGGCACAAAAAACGAAAGGGTATGACCACAAAGATTTGAGTGATTCTATTTATAACCATGTGGGATAAGCACGAACAAATCGGATTTCAGAATAGCTTTATAAAATATATTGAATCTTTTTTTTTTCTAATTTTTCAGTTATATTTTTCTCTCTGAAACGAAAAGACCACTACGTTTCTACTGATCGTTATTTGATTAATTCTTCGTCTAGAAAAGCTGTGCTATTTTGTATATTACTGCATTTTTCTGTTTCAAGAATAAGTTTAGACTCTAGAAACCCCTTTTTTAATTTTTAATGTCAAGACATAATGCTTATTACAAACAACTTATTAAATATAAATTCATAAAATACGGGTTTCTATTTTATCTATAGCTGTAGGGAATTCAGGGGATTCATGCCTTCGGCCAACGATGATAGTTTTCATAAAAGTGGTATAATACTGATTTGAATTGTTTGCTGAGTAGGCAAGTATTAGAAACCGTCTTCATTATAGAAAAATAACCGTAAAAGACGACGCAGATAACATCCAGATGCATCATGGGATGTTGGAAAATATCAATACGGTTACGCATCAACTTTCTCTAGACCGATTAATGTTTGATAATTGATATCCAGTCCATCCCATTAAGAGCTTAAAATCCATTAACTTCATATAATGGTTATTTCTGTCGTTGTAAATCTAGATATTGAATTAGTAAAAAAAAATCCGTCGTTAGTATTAGACCGTTAAAGATGGTTGCAGCAGTTGTATCGATTATGTGACCCCATTTTATCGTCAGGGGCCGTTGGACTTATTTAATTAATATTTTCCGGCTAGAAGAAAAGGCCTGGTGTTTGTCGGGATGCAATGAGTAACTCTATGTCTATAGTTTCCAGGCCATAACATCATCGGGGGGGTGTATATATATATATATATATATATATATATATATATATATATATATATTATTTTAAAATATAATTGTCCACTGACACGTGTTTTGTCGTCTACGACTCTCAGGGCGGCTAAATCTCGTCTTTGATGAGTGTACTCAAAGGGAAAATTATTCCCAACTCGCATTTAGGTAAAAATGCATTTCGTATAAATAATTGAATTCATTCAAAAAGTATCGCTAACAAAAACAAATAAAAACATATATATATATATATATATATATATATATATATATATATATATACATATATATATATATATATATATATATATATATATATCGATGCCACCGTTCAGTCTCGAACGACAAAGGATACCCCCTGTAAAGGAAGCTGCGCGTGTAATTGTAAAGCAAGGATTGTGCAATCTCCAACCACATCTCTCCTGAATTGTTTGAGTCCAGTGGCAAAAATTCCTGGATGACTGGAAACAATACCGAGATAAGCGGAAAGCACATGCAACACATGTGTGTGTATATATATATATATATATATGTATATATATATATATGTATATATATTTATATATATATGTATATATATGTATATATATATTTATATATATATGTATATATACATGTATATATATGTATATATATGTATACATATATATGTATATATGTATATATATGTATATATATATGTGTATATATATATGTATATATATGTATATATATGTATGTATATGTATGCATATATATACATATATATATATGTATATATATATATATGTATATATAGATGTATATATATGTGTATATATATAGATGTATATATATAGATGTATATATATGTGTATATATATATGTATATATATGTGTATATATATGTATATATATGTATGTATATGTATATATATGTATATATGCATATATATGTATATATATGTGTATATATATGTATATATACATATGTCTATATATATATATGTATATAAATGTATATACATATGTATATATATGTATATACATGTGTATATATATGTATATACATATGTATATATATGTATATATTTATGCATATATATATATGTATGTATATATTGTTTTCTTTTCCTCTTCCTGCCTCTCTTCTTTTGATCCTCCTACTCTTATTCTTTCTCCTTCTTCCGCTCTTTTGGTTGTTTCGTTTTATTTTTATGAAACAAATAAAAGTAGCTTTTGAAATTACCTTTTTCTGTTTAATGTTTCTTTTCTTTCTTTCTCGTCCTCTTTCTACTTTTTTTTCCTTTTTCATCATAAATCTCTATGCTTTCCTTCTTCGTTTTTTCTCCTCCTATTCTTACGTATTTTATGCTGTTATGAAATGCATTTTTACCAACAATAAAATAAGCCTCAAGACAAGAGAGCCTACGTATGGTCCATTTCTTCTATACGGATGCGAGTGTCCGGTCTGGTCTTGCAGACATCGACGATCATGGCTCTCCATTCTTTTGTTATAATGTCTCTTATATAAAGGGTTGTGTGTTTGATTATCATAAAGGGAATCGTGTGTGAGTGACATGTATTTTCAGAACCTACCTCTGCTTCTTCGATGTTGGACCATCTGGAAATTTCTCATCCTGGAGGGAGACTTGATACCTGTTTTTGGATGAAGATTCAATCACTCCAAGACAAGGAATTAGTTCTATAGTTTTTATTTCGCTTTCTCCAGATGTCCTGCAGAAGGTGGAAGTGAAATCGGCCTGTGTGGGTTCTTCTTCTACACACGTCAGCGTTCGTTCCCCCGTGAAGGGGAGGAGACAACGGAAAGCCGTCCGTTGTCTTCTGTGTCCAAATCAAATCTCAACGATTCAGCTAACCTGATCACATGACTCACACGCAATCAAATCAGCTGATCTTTTACTTCCGGCCAACATGTCTACACCATAACTCACCTCTTCCTCTCTCTCTCCCTCTCTCTATTCCTTAACATTATCTCTCTCTCTCTCTCTATCCATTCTCTAACATTCCCTTCCCCCTTATTTATAAAAATGTATGACGAAGACATACATTTTTTTACTACCTACTTTTACTAAGGGAATCCTAAGCTCACCCCACTGGCAAAGGAACTGTCATACTATCATTCAATAAATCATAAATAAAATAAATAAAAATTACATCTACAAATAATACCATGTGGCGCGATCCTTGCGCCCTCTAAGGTCAACAACTCTCTGTGACCCCATGGCTTCCATCTCGCATGTTAGAATCATGCAGAGATCACAATATCTCTCGTCACGCTATAACGCTTTTCCACAAGCACACGACTCATACGAGATAAAAGATTTTTCTGATGATATTACGAGAGCATTTTCCTATGTCTCCCGCCGAATTACGCATCCGGAGAAAAATCCCACGAAAAAACGACAAAAAAAAAATAATTCTACAATCATTTCGAAAATTAGAGTAAATATCGACTGAACCTTTGACTCTTCCAAACTTAAGAACTAGTTGACCCCTTATTCAACCCAGTAGTGTGTCTTTTTTTTTCGTAAACTGCTTAATCTTATTTCTTTCTCTTTTTTTTAACATTTTATCATTATTATTACTATCATTATTAATTAATTAACATGTTCTTACTTATAAATTAATTATTATCTCAATAAATTCCAGAAGGCAAAATTCACTTCTCCTCTTTCTGCGAAAAAAAAAATACATGTCCAAGAACAAGAAAAAACCTGCACAATTCTGCTGTGAGAAAACATCAATTGCATGAAAATATAAATTTTAAAAAAAATTCTTACAATCATTCACAAAGTCTCATCTCACCAATAAAAATTACAAATAACAAAAAAATAGATTCGTGGAAACCCAAAATTGTCCACGTCAGCACATTTTGAGGTCAGTTTACATAACCTTTGACCACCTCACAGAATCTCAAAAAAAAAAAAAATTTTAATCACAGTCGTTTACAAAAAATACATAGACATTTACAATTAAAATACATAGTCGTTTCCAAAAACAAAAACAAAAACGACTCACTTAAAATTTTCAGACAATCCTTCAAAACAAAATTCAACACAAAATAACAATTGATGGAAACTAAATTTGTCCACGTCAGCACATCTTGAAAAAAATAATATCCCCTTTTACTTATCCTAGTGATTTTTATTATGCCCTTTTCTGCCATTTTCTCTACTGCCACTTACGCCACGTCAGGGGAACTCCAATTGCTCCCTGACGCTGGACAGAAACACATTTCGCTTTGTTATATTGGAAAAACTTTTTTTTCCAGGTCGGTAACCGCGACTGCCTTTCAAGCTCAGCGAAACATATAGGGATTCCATCCATGGATTTTTCCATGTTGATCCTACTCGAAATCACAGAATCCCATCACCCTAAGACAACACTTGAGTTTTTTTTTTCTTTTTTTTTCCATCTAAAAAACACACATTTTAACATTTCATAAAACAGTTTACATATAATAACATTTTTCCACACCAGAAAAAAATTCTCACGAAAAAAAAACGTACAATTAGAGAAAAAAAACAATTCCACATTAGCAGAAAGTATCCATTGTTTCTTAACAAACAAAAAAAATACACATTGTGTTTCCTAAAAGTACACAAAGCTTTTACAATTTAGCAACAATTTAACCTTATAATTTGTTTAACTTATAAATTCATAACAAATATTTGATTGACGTTTTTCTCTGGTAATCGTGACAGTCATCTCATTTCTTTTTCCCTTTTGTTTCACCTCTGTAACTAAAGTTTATGTGTTCTATTTCTTTTACACCAATTTGTTATCAGTCTGTCGATTGATATATCTGTTTTTTTTTCTTATTTTTCTTAATTTATCAAATAATATAACTATACATAATTTTAATGTGTCTTTTTCCGTTGTGTCTATATATATTTGTTTCACCGCTGTTTAATGAAGGACCCTACGTTGTTTTTTTTTCTTTAATTTCTTTATCTTTTCCTTTTTTATGTGTAGTGTACAATGTTTTTTCTTTCTTTTCGTCGTGTCTATATAATATATATTTTTTTTATGGTAACCACCAGGTTCGAGATTTTTCTTTTTTCTTTCACACTCACGACACCAAATGAGCGTTTGAATACCTATACGGCGCAAACATAGAATGTTTTCTATGTCTCCCGTCTTAAATAATTTATTCGGCCGGACCCTTTTTCACGGGCCATATGGCATCATTCAGGGATGTGGGTAAAGTAACCTCATGTTCGTTAACAGCTCTCATTCAGCCATCCCATGTCAATATCTCAAAAAAAAATTTTGCCGACCTCATTCGTCAGATTTCTGACTTCTTAAGTTCTTACGTAACAGCGGTATATATTCTATCTTTTTTTTCTTTCTTTCTCCTACTTCAGATTCACTACATAGTTGCCACGTCACCACTACACGTCCGCTCTTGCGTTGGAAGTTCTGTTACTCCCAAGATTGGGCATTTTCAATCAGCCGAAGCTCACAAACGGCCCTATCTGCAAGCTTAATCCATGTGGGTGCATTCTATCGCGCACCCTCGTTGCAGCTACAACAAGCCTTTTAAGCCCATAGGCATGCAGCCTCCCATCTTTATTGTATGCGAAGAATATGATCTTTCAACCGGTAACACCAGTCAGCTTAATCAAGCTACATACAGACGGCGAAAATAGCATTTTTCATAATCGAAAAACCTATTTAAAAAAATCCCCTTTGCAGGGTCCTGTGAACCTCTTCCAAAAAAAAAATAGTTAACCGCCTACGTAAATTTAAACCTGCCCCCTTTTTTAAATTCTAATTTGACTAGACCGACCATTTTATCTTAATCTAATCTTCTGGTTTTTTTTTTTTTATTTTTTTTTTCATTACTATTTTACAGACCACTGGTAAACAACAATTATACATTATATAAAACAATATCAAATCATCAATACACATTTTTTTCTAACAATGAACATTAACTTCTAAGTAATTACATAAAACAACCTTCTTCAGTCCTTAAAAAAATGTTCAAAAATGCCGTTAAAACTGGAAAAACAATATTCACGATTTAGAGAACAGTCTGGCCTGAAAAAGAGCATAAATTCTTTTTTCTTTTCTTTCTTTTCTTTTTTTTAACCCAGTTCAAGACAAGCGATGGCCATTTTCTCTTTTTGCAACGGTGTAAATATTTCAAGTTATGATTGACACATTTCCAAACAATTTCATTTGTGCGTGTTCCCATTACATTTTCTTACTGTCTCATCGGTCCCTTGCTTTAAATAGAATAAAGCAATTCTTTGTTTTTCCCTTCTAATTTTTACATTAAGTGATATTTTTCTTCGTTCATAACGAGCTAATTCCTAATACGATAAACATTTTTTTAACTATTTTCTATATATAAAGTTTTACATCTGTGTGTCTGTATGTTTTCCTTTTCTTTCTTCGTGAAAAGGTTGTACGTGTGTATTGCTTTTTTTTCTATTGTTCTTTCTTTTTTCTTTTCTTTTTTTTCGCATTTCTGTGATCGTGTAATGTTTTTTTTCCGTGGTATTATTTATTTATTTATTTTTTAAATTATGTTGGACCCTTTTAAAACGTTCTGTTTTTAATTTTTTCCGTGGTAACCGAAGTTCTTTTTTTTTCTTTTTTTTTTAAACCCACCCTTGATGGGTGGTCTGATCATTTACGGCACCAAATTGTGTGTTTGTTATATTGTCTCTAATATAAAGGGTTGTGTGTTTGATTATCATAAAGGGAATCGTGTGTTAGTGATATGTATTTTCAGAACCTACCTCTGCTTCTTCGATGTTGGACCATCTGGAAATTTCTCATCCTGGAGGGAGACTTGATACCTGTTTTTGGATGAAGATTCAATCACTCCAAGACAAGGAATTAGTTCTATAGTTTTTATTTCACTTTCTCCAGATGTTCTGCAGAAGGTTGAAGTGAAATCGGCCTGTGTGGGTTCTTCTTCTACACACGTCAGCGTTCGCCCCCCCCCCCCCGTGAAGGGGAGGAGACAACGGAAAGCCGTCAGTTGACTTCTGTGTCCAAATCAAATCTCAACGATTCAGTTAACCTGATCACATGATTCACACGCAATCAAATCAGCTGATCTTTTACTTCCGGCCAACGTGTCTACACCATAACTCACCTCTTCCTCTCTCTCTCTCTCTCTCTCTCTCTCTCTCTCTCCCTCTCTCTATTCCTTAACATTCTCTCTCTCTCTTTCTCTCTCTCTCTCTCTCTCTCTCTCTCTCTCTCTATCCATTCTCTAACACCAAGGGCACAGAACAGCGACTAGAAGCAATAGAGATGAGGTTCACCCTGAGAATCATGAAAGTCTCATGGATAAAAAGAAAAAACAAATGCAGAAGTAAGGGACATGGCTGGATGCAAGAAATCCTTTCTCAATATCGTCATAGAAAGACAGCTCAAATTTTTCAGCCATATATATAATCAGCGATGACGGACTAGGGAAAATGTTATGGAGTGGAAAAATATGCGGAAACATGAGCAGAGAAAGACAACGCACAAAATTCACAGATAGTTTAAACAAATTTTTAACGAATAAAGAGGGCACCAACAATGAGCTCATGAGAAAGACAGAGAACAGGGAAAGAATGGAGAGCCATGATCGTCGATGTCTGCAAGACCAGACCGGACACTTGAAGGAGACTTTTTTTCGTGTTCGTTTTGTTGTAGTTTGTTACTTTTTCTGAATTAAGTAGATATAAGTAAAATAATTACTTTTTACTCTTTTCTATGTCTTTTTTTTTCTTCCTTCCTCTCCTCCTTCTGTCCCTTTTTCTTCTACTTATTCTCTTCTCTTCTTCCCCCATCTCTTCTCGGTGCTAGTGCACTTACTGATCCGCGCTATTTTTTTAATCGTATTTCCAAGTTTAATTAAAGTTTTATGATATGTTTTTTTTATAATTCAATTGTCAGATTAAAGTACAGAATAGGTACAAAACACTCTCCCCTCATCATGTTAAGAATGGCTTTTTAAATAATAACGTTATTATTTCAGCATGGATTAATTAGATCACTATCACCCCCTTCTCTTTCTTCTTCTATTCTTATCCCTCTCTCCTCTTATCCTCCTTCCCCTTCTGTTACTTTTTATTAATTCTTTAATGAAAGAAATAAAGAAATGAAAAAGATAAAACAAAAATATATTTTCTCGTCCGTATAGATTTTTCGGTGCTTCCATATTCAACAAACGAATGGAAATATAGAATTTCAAATAAAACAAATTATACCTACGTAATTGTGATGGTGAACATAGTAACATATCCAACGATTACAGAAAACGATGAGGAGGAATAATGATTATTATTGAAAAAAAAGAAATTTGTAAAACGGAGCGAAATCGCTATATTTCACTTACTAAAAAGACACCAGTTGACAAGGGAAGATAATTAAGTTTGGTTGCTTACGTCACGTGATGGACGTAATTCAAAATGTCGAACAAATTTTATTCCCTATATAAACTTTATCGAAAAATGTTTTTTAATTAATAATTATTTTTCTAACTTATCGTTTTCGTAATTTTGGAATATGTTACTATTTGTGTCATTGTTGTCTTTTGCTGAGTTGTTTGTTAATAAAAAAAAGAGAGAAAAGAAAAGAAGGTAAGTCAAAAATAACTTCAAGCCTTCCATATTTTTCATCTTTTCCTTTCTTTTTCTTTTTCCCTTATTTTGTTTATCTTACTCTTTTCTTCTTTTCTCCATTTTATTTTTTTATTTTTCATCACACATATTATTTTTAATAAAATAATTTTTTTCTTCTTTTTTTCTTTTTTCTTTGTTCTTTTTTTCTTTCTTTTTTTCCTGGTGTTTTTTAAAGTTCCCTCGCACATAGTCGTTTTTAATAAACTAGCGTTTTCCCTTATCCATAACAGTTTCTTTTTTCTTTTTCTTTTTTTTTTACTTCTTCATTTCTTCCCTTTTTTTTACCTCCTCTACTTTCCTTCTTTCTTTTTTTTTCATAACATTTTTCTTATTATTTTTCCCTTGCACTTATTTGTTTCTGATAAAAACGTTTTTTTCTTTTTTTTTTTTCTTTTGCCTTTCATTTCATCGCTTTCCTTCTTTCTCTATTCTTTCTTCTTTCTATTTTCTTCTTTTCTTCTCGGTGATTTTCTTTTTATTATTTTCTAGACGTTTTATTTAATTTTTCCTCGCACATATTCATTTCTGATTAAAAAAAAAATTTCTTTTTTTCTTCTCCTATTTTTCTTTCTTGTTTCTTCTTTAATTCCTGACATTTTTATTAATTTCCTACGCACATATTCTTTTCTCTCTATTAGCCTACTTATACATCAGTTTTTTTTTTAGTTTTTTTCTTCGTTTCTTCATTTATTTATCATTCAGATTGATATATTTATATTGATATATATATATATATATATATATATATATATATATATATATATATATATATTCTTATTCATTTTTATTGCTATTATCTTTACTCGTTTGTTATTCAGTAGAAAGCGCCATTATTTTTAAACGAAAAGCCAATGGAAATCGTGCAGATATTTTCGGGAATTAACACTTCGGTGAGTTGAACCAATTTTCTGGGAACGAGCGACTTCTTGTAAGCGAAAAAATGTCTGACAATCAAGGCTGGAAGAAAAGCAAATAAAAAAAATGTAGATACACTTTAAATATTAGCACAAAATAAACTGTATATATATATATATATATATATATATATATATATATATATATATATATATATATATATGTACGAAGCCAGCAAATAAAACACTTAGCGTCTTTATATTTCCGATATAACACGCCAAATATACATAGTAAAAAAAATTGAAAGCATTCACTTCAAGAAACCATTAAGTGCTGAAAAACAACGCTGCGCGAGATGATTCTTTCCTCTCCAATTTGTAGAAGGTAGGCAAGTATTCATCCAGAGGACAAATTTTAGTTAAGCTCCTGCATGGAAGATGGGGGTCACAGTTTTAAAAAATGATATAATTAGTAATGTTGGGACGATTCATCGGAATTGGAATCGGGAATCGAGAAAATCGAAACTTTTCGGAGTATCAAAATCGGTATCGGCATCAGAATTTTCTTTCTTTCTTTTCTTTTTTTTTTTTGTTTTTTGTTTTTTTTTGTTTCTTTTTTGCTTGTTTGTTTTGTTTCAAACTTAATTTTCTATGGCTCATATTTATGATGAACTGATAAATATTTCTTGATTTTAAACTACCAGTAAAATTGGAATCTATAGATTATCTCCAGAAGTATATTTTTACGTTTGCGAAAATATATGCACGTATTACAAGGGTTTTTACGGTAATCTTCACTCCGCCCCCATGAAAAATAACTCAATATTTAGAAATTTTAAAAGAAAAGGAATCAGAATCGGTACTTGTATCGGAATCGTGAATTCAGAACATCATCAGTAATTGTATTGGGATCGAGAAAAATATTAAAATAATTAGTATTCTTAATATTGTTGGACTATAATATTTAAGAGTCATCTTTCTTCGATCAAATCTTAGTTATCTTCCTTGAGTTTTAGTTTCCAACGAGAGAATGAACTTTCTACTCCCGAAAATAAATGTTAAGACCGTCCACCTGGGCTGTTTAGAAACCGGATTTAACCTCTTTCTTGCCCAAACTAACTTTACATTTTCACATGGTTTTATAACAGTGACTCATAATCGGCAAATGTTTCTTATAGTGACAATTTAGACTCCAAAAACAGCTGGTTGTCTCAGCACGGCATATTTCTATTAGTTGTAGGATTCTTATGTCGAATAATTCCTAAACATAATTAAATTAAGTCGTATTTACTTAACATAACCAATGCATTCTCTACCATATGTTTGTTTCTGACAGTATATGTATTTGGATTGTGATCTTAACATTTATATAAAATTAATGGCAAAAATGCATTATAGTTAACAAAGTAAAATGAATAAAAACATACAAATGTACAACAGATAGCTTGCTAAAACGCACGGAACAATTAATGTTCAATCAACCTGCATAGCTTTTCGGTTTATATAAATTCTAACACAATATAATTTTCATACCGATAATCATAATAATGTTTTGTGCATAATAATAACTTATTTAAATAAACATCTAACTTTTTATAATAATATGCGATCTTACAATCGGCTATTAGCAAGACGCCCCTGCGTCTTCCGGAAGGCCAATACATAGCAATACAATAAAAAATTGTCACTAAAAGCGTTAAAATGTAAAAAAAAAAAAAAATTACCTATCTGTTTATCTGTATTTTAAATAAATGAATAAATAAGTTGTACAGGAAACCAGCCTGTAGGTGTTTGTTCGTCCACTTTAGATTTGCCTTACACCTCAAAGATAAAATGAGCTACGCACATGCGGAGATCTCACGTGTACGCAACAAGTGCACTAACACATCCGACAAATTGATGCACACTAACAGAACTTCCCCTCTTCAATGATAGAATCTCCTCAGATATCCGTAGAGTCATACGCAACGAGAAGCTACATATACAAGTTATTTACACCGGCACCACCTTGCGACAGCACCTAACTCGGAAACACTCACCACACAAGCCTAACACTTGCTCCCTAACCAACTGCCTCATTCCAGATACAGACTTATGTTCTCTTACCCACGTGGTCTATGACCTGCAATGCAACAACTCCTATATAGGGAGTACCACCAGACCGCTACATCAACGTATTAAAGAACATTTAAACATTAGAATCTCCTCATTCCACAAGCATATAATTTCATGCAATAACACACAACGTAGCAGGCGATTTTATACATTTTCTCTTTTCCTTTCCTCGCTATCGCGGTAAGTAGAACAATATAGTTAGTAAAGATTCCGCGTGTTGTTCGTCAGTGGCGATATTTTCAAATGTGATTATGCTTGACGCGCGTGATATGAAAATCATAATTGTGTCTTCCATGATATAAGCGTTGTTTAGATTTTTAAATGAAATACGTTTGAAATACGTTTATAAGCCAAATTACAACGCAATATTATGGAAAATAAACAAATTTTTCTTTGTTTAAAATTAAAATTCGCCATCACTAGAATTTTATGCATTTTTTTTTTTTTACTTCTGGACTCCAAGTACGTCTGTCTAAGTACTTACGTCAAACTAACAAAGATGTTAAAACTTACGTCAAACTAACAAACATGTTAAAGGGTTAGAGATGAAAGTTAGTTTAATTTAGCGCTAAGATATCTAGGAAGTTTTCTAGGATAAATGGTTCTACACTGTCTAAACTAGATATTTTTCAGTGCGAGCCTAAAGGGAGGAGGCGAAATGATTTTGAGTGTGCATCGATTGATCACATTTTGTTTGAGCTGGCATTTTATTTAATAGTAACAGTTTTAGCGTGAGAGATGTTGGACAAATTGGATTTGCGTGATACTAATCATACACACAAGTAGAATATCAACGGACTCTTCATCCACAGAATTGTAGCCTCGAAAAACCCACCGAAGATGAATGCAGGGTCCTTTTCCATGTTCGACATGATATTAAAACCATTCTGATATTATACAACAGCAGCCGCTCTAAGCACTACCAAAAAATAAGGGCTCCTGTATTGCTAGTCAGAATGCAATAGTCAGACATGCTGTCAAACCGGTACCCTCAAGCCTACCAGACAGGCCCGGTCTAATCGAGTGAACAAATGTGGCAATCAATCAAGATGCACAGATTTTGGGTAATGGAATGAGATTAAAGTGGTGTGCGGCTCTCATTAACGTAGTCATGTCTCTGTGATCGGACCTCTACGTCTGGCTAATAGGCAAATAAAGAGTATAAATGTGGCCTATTTGTTTAGTTAATTATTCTTGCTGAGTGATTAGGCCTGTCGCGTAGAAGTGGGGCAATATTTTCCCCATAATCCCATGCTTACAGCTCTCTTTTTCTTTCTCGTTTGATCAGCATGCGATGAATACTCATGTTTTAGTGTCTCCGTGGGGAGGTGAAGAAGGGGGGACACTCCTTTCCTCCCGCGCAAAGAATTAGCTTAAGTAGCCTAGCTAGGGTTTGAGAAAACTGTTTTAATTATTTTATTAATGTATTATGTATATAATTGTAAAATAAATAGTTAAGTTTTTTTTTCTATAAATCTGTGTTTCGTGTCATTTGCCTCCACCCAAGTAGATATCACAGTCAGAAATCAAGACTAAGCCGAGATTGCAGCCAAATCGACACAAGAAACTGTGAGCTGAACTAAATATTAACAGGCAGAATATGTCCACACCACTGAAGTATGTTTTATTGTTTTGGGAATACCGTTTGTTGAAACCGGCGGAGTTTGAGGTCGTTCGCATGACGAAGCAAGTAATTCTCCCCGGAACACGATCGTTTGTAACGCCAGTGGAGCAGAAAAATCCTAATGGCGATCAGGTAACTCTCCGCAGGCAAACGAATGGGTTATAATTTGGTGCATTGATCGTGACCAACACCCGAGGAGCTGATTTTCTCAGCCAATTAACACTCCCGGGCAAACAGACATCGTCATAGTGGTGACCGTTTCCACGACGTTACTTAACCAAGTAACCCTCCCCAAGTTCACTTATATTCCTATATTGGTGCCGTTAAAACCAGGATTATTCTTTGCATAGGAATAAGCTCGACCCTGCGAAGTTTTAGAAAATTCTAGACCATCCTAAAACGATCATTAAAAAAAAAGAAAAATTACTACGGTTAAAAATCACAACTCTTTCTGGTCTGTGAAAGAAAAAAAGAAAATGAATCAAATATATAAAATATAAGCAACAAAATACCAATAACTATAATAAAACTAAAAATAGAAGAAAAAGAACTATAATCTGGTATACAGCCCCATACAATCAAATGTTAAAACGAATACTTGACAAGAAATTTCTAGATCTTATTGAAAAACACTTTCCCGCAACCAACCCCTTTCACAAAATCTTCAATAAAAATACTTTAAAGTTATCCTACAGTTGTTGCGAAAATTTAGAGATGATAATTAAAGCACATGATAACAAAATACTAAATAAAAACAATGTAAACAACAACAAAATAAACAATAGACGGTGGACGGAACATTATGGCAAACACGTTAAGTATTTTTTTTAAACTCATCCTAAATGTTTTTATATTACCTTGTTTAAACTTGTTTTTCTTGTTTTATTTATGTATTTGTCTCTATTCACCTGTCTTATTCGTCACCCCCCATGCTACAAAGTAAACGATAAAAACAAACAAAATGCCGGAAACTAACGATAAAAAAACAACAAAATGCCGGAAATTATTCTCTATTAGAGTAGAAAAAATTAGGACTTTATTTAAGTAGTATACTTAATATATACTATTACTGCAAGCTTGCCTATATTGAAATGCTTGCTTCCTGGCTAGCCAATCAAACCATCTAATATAGTTAGCCTTATTTTCAATTACATTCGAAATATAATAGTACCATTAGCAAAGAAAAAGTTACTTATGAAAACGAACTTCCTAAAGTAAAACCTTGAATAATTATCTAAACTCGAATGTAAATTAATATTAAGCCGACTTTACAAATTGATAAAAGTTAATTCTTGGATTTTAATTAATTATAAGGTGAAACTCCAATGATTCAAACTCGATAGATAACGACAAACTTCCAACCATTAATATGGGAGATTATCATCAATAGTGTCCTGAATTGTTAACTTAGCACCGGACTTACTACTTAGATATAAATAAGTCACTTGTACCCATTCCCCTCCTCCTCCTTTTTTTAATGGAGAGTAGATAATACAGTGGATGCCTTATCGGCACCTCCAGTAACCTTCGCCTCTCCTTTTTTGTCCCTCAATCCTCATTCAATGAGTGATTTTTCTGAAAAAGGGTGAAGAAAAAGCTGCTAAAAGGTCGGTAGTACTTGGTGATCAGTAGTCTGAGATGTCGGAAATTTTTCTGTCTCTGTCTGTCCTTGTGCCGATGTTACTAGTAAGCGGCTGGAGGTAAACATTTTGTCTGGGCTGACGTTATTCGCCTGATAGTAAGGGACCCGAACCTTGGTTAAACCACTAAGGAGGCTGTCCTATCAGCAGGCGCAAAGTACTAGGACTGTTGTATTGCCATTTGGTGAGTGGATCTGGACCATGCAGTAGTCTCTCGTGGGGTCTCTAGATGCCATACTAGTGGTTAATTGTTACGGTTTTACCTTTTCGTGTGCTACAAAAAAAAATTCCTGTCTTTTTCTCTCTTACTTTCCCTCTCTGTACTGCTCTAACAAAGTATGCCGACCTATTCCACAAATCCCAAAACCTGAACATGAAATATCTCCAGAATAAAAACTCGATTAAACCTAGAACCCCATCTTCCAACGTAGACCCCTACTACCAGGTCTCCTTCTCCAACATCAGGGGTCTACGTTCCAACCTTCCAGAGGTTGAAACCCAATTACAGGAGACGAAACCGAACATATTATTTCTAAGTGAAACTGGAATAGGGCCGACCACTTCCCTAGATGAGTTCATAATTGAAGGATACTCTAACTTAACAGCTAAATCTGACCCCCAAGTCCGGCATAGGCATGGAATATGTACCTACATTAAGGATGGCTTCCCGTGTGGCAGGGATATCTCTAGACAAGATCCTAATTTACCTTATATGTGCTTCAGGGTTGCACTTGCTAACACCACTGCATTTATATTTGCCCTCTATGGGCCCCACAACAGCAGAGTTACTATCTTTAAGAGCATATCTGAGAAAATAGACCACATCCTGTCTGCATATCCCTCGGCTAACATCCACACCTGTGATAACTTCAACGTCCATAACGTGGAATGGCTGATCCATTCAAATAAGACAGACGATGAGGGGAGGTTTTGTCATGATTTTGCCATTGCTTATGACCTCACTCAGATTGTTCGCGAACCCACCCGTGTGCCCGATACACCCGGTCAATATGCAAGCCTCCTAGACCTTTTTCTCTCAACTTCCCCTGAGCTATGTTCGTGTTCTGTTCATTCTCCTCTAGGATCCTCCGACCACTCTGTCGTATCCGTTAAGATAAAAACGAAATGTAATAAGTCCCCAGACGTACCCCTCCACCATACTGTATACCGATACTCTATGGCTTACTGAGATAGCTTCCGTACATTCATATCTGATTTACCTCTGCACTCCATGTTTAAAAAGGAAGTGTCCTCTATAATATCATATCTGACCGAATGGTTGATTGTAGGCATAGACCAATTCATACCATTTAAAAAATTCCAACAAAAACCTAACAGCCAGCCATGGTTCTCCCCAGAATGTGCTGCTGCTATCGCGCACAGAAATCACTTTTTCCATAGCTACCAACGTAATAGATGCATTGAGACTAAAGCTGCTTTCAGGACTGCCAGCAACCACTGTAAAAGAGTAATAAAAAATGCAAGAGAGCTATATACCCAGTCTGTTAAATCCAAGGTAGCTGATCAGCGGCTTGGTTCCCACCAGTTTTGGCAAATAACAAATAGAATCCTGAACAGAAGTGTGCGTTCTATCCCAACCATTATCAATGAACCAAAGGTCATCTCGTCAGCGTCAGACAAGGCCAAACTATTTGCAAAGAACTTTGCAGCTAATTCTACCCTATGCGACGAAGGCCATCAACTCCCCACATTTCCTTCTACACACAGAACAAGCTAGGTAACATACAAATATCCGCCAAGCTAATCAGGAACCTAGGTTCAGTAAAGCAACTGGCCCTGATGGCATCCCAATTATAGTGTTAAAAAAGCTTCAACCAGAACTTGCTCCCGTACTTGCGAAACTATTAAGCACTGCCTTAAGGAGAAGTGCTTTCCGACTCCCTGGAAGACCTCATCAGTTTGCCCTGTATTTAAGAATTCAGGTGATAAGTCATCTCCCTCTCAGTACAGACCAATAAGTCTCCTGTGTGTTATGAGTAAGTTGTTGGAATCCATATTAAATAGAAAAATAGTCAACCACCTCAGCAGGAACAACCTTCTTAGTGACACACAATATGATTTCCGCTCTGCAAGATCTACCGCAGATGTGCTGACGGTTATATCTCACAGGATTAGTGAATCTCTTGACAAAGGCTTCCTTTCTAGGGCAATTGCTCTAGACATATTAAAGGCCTTCGCAAAGGTATGGCATAAGGGTCTACTTCATAACATTTTCAGCTACAGTATAGCTGGAAATGTTTTCTCAATCATTAAATCATTTCTCTCCGATAGGCTCATAAGAGTAGTGGTCGATGGACAAAAATCGGAGGCCTGCAATATAAATGCTGGAGCCCCTCAGGGGTCAATACTGGGCCCAACTCTCTTCCTGATCTACATCAATGACCTCCCTAAACACATACTTAAATCATTCGTTGACATCTATGCTGATGACACGACCATCTACGGCAACACATCAAAGGCTGTAAATGACAAAGTTCTCTCTGATTCTCTCTCCTCTTATCTCGAGCGCGTGGTTCAGTGGGGGAAGACGTGGCTGGTTATCTTTAATGCATCCAAAACCAAACTCATATCCTTACAACATCAACGCTCTGATCCCATCTGGCATCAATTGGGATGGATGGCTCTCGTCTGGGTGAGGCCCCGTGTTTTGACAAGCTTCTGGGTTTGACCTTTACTCCTGATCTGAAATGGAACACGTACATCAAGTCTGTTGCCAAGGTCGCTGGAAAGATGGTGGGATCCTTCTACCGCTCCAGAAGATATCTCACTACTGATGCAATTCTCTATTTATATAAAAGCCAAGTACGTCCAAAGATGGAATACTGTTGCCATATCTGGGCAGGAGCTCCTAAAACAGCCTATCCTGCCTTGACAGAGTACAAAATAGACTTCGTGGCTTAGTGGGGGATGCCCTTTTCTCTACCCTGCAACCTCTCTCCCACAGAAGCGAGTCTGTCATTGTTCTATCGTTATTTCCATGGCAGGTGCTCGTCTGAACTCCAATCTCTGGTCCCCCCCTCGCCACTCTTTCACGAAAAACACCCGTCTAGCTGAATCCACTGTGAAAAATTTCCCCCACTCTTTATCTGTGCCTAAGTCAAAACGTGGATTCCATGAACAAAGCTTCTTTCTTAGAACTGCACGCCAGTGGAACTCTGTTCCATCTGGTTGCTTCCCACCGGACTACAACTTGGATGTCTTCAAGTCCAACGTTAACAAATTCTTAATGAACCGCCCCCTTGAGTAAACACTTCATCAAATTTCCACACTAACGTACTGTGCTTGCAATAACCTTTATCCCTGAGTTGTTTCCGGGCCCTGATAAGTGGTGATCACTGTGTAAAAAAAAAATAAAAAAATAAAAAAGTAGACACCATGACAAAAATAAAACTAACACTAGCAGAAATAATAATAATAACAACAACAACAACAACAATAATAATAATAATAATAATAATAATAATAATAATAATAATAACAAACCAACCCCGGACAAGAACAACCATACCATAAATAAAAATACTAATAACGAACAAGATAAATGCAACTGTATACACCGCACACTTTGCCCAGTTCAAAATAAATGTCTAACAAAAAGCGTAGTTTATCAGGCAACAATATTTGCGAAAGAAAACCCGAATAACAAGAAATATTACGTAGGCATAACTTCCTTAGATTTCAAAACCCGATATTATGACCACAAAAGTACATTCAACAATAAAAAAACACCGTATAAACACAACACTAGCGAATAAATACTGGGAACTCAAAGAAAGCGGACATTCGCCGGTAGTCGAATGGAAAATAATAAGACAAGCTACCACGTGTAGGCATTGAGACGACCCATGTAAATTATGCCTTCATGAAAAATTTGCTATCCTGTACTTTAAAGAACCCCAAAATCTATTAAACTGTAGAAGAGAAATAGCAAATAACTGTGTTCACAAAATAAAATTTACTCTAGGAGAGCGATACAAAATAGTTTTAAAACTAACAAAAACAATAGAAAATAAACAAGTAAATTAATTAAATAAACATTTATATGCATAAACGATCACACATATATGTATGTATATGTATATGTATATATATATATATATGTGTGTATATATATGTGCATATATGTATGTACACATATGTATATTTATATATATAAAAAAAGAAAGAAATGTCTGCCGTAAACCACTAAACTAGTTTTAAAACAGATCCTTTGTTCGATAAAATGCATGCCCATTGGCTTATAAGAAGGGGCGCGGTGGATACTAGAAAGCTGATTGGCTAACTAAAACCCTCAACAGAAGAGGACCATATAAAAACAATAAATAACTACAGAATTCACGCATAAGCCTGACGAATCCTAAAGTGGATGAAACGCGGAATATTCAGTGTAGCTTAATCGCCATATATATTTTATAAATTACTAACTAGCTCTACCTACGTATTGAGCACTGTTGAAGTAAATACTTAAAGTTTACGCATAAATCTATACTTTCGTATATTAATTTTATGTGAGTAAATGAAGTAGTTATATGTATATATATATATATATATATATATATATATATATATATATATATATATTTGTTCCATGAAAAAAAAATTCAAATCAATGAAAAGAAAAGAAACCCTCTTTCAATGAAAAGTGAATGTTTTTTAAAAAAAAATCCAGCATAAGTTGATGTCAGGAAAATTCTTCATCACATTGAACAGTGATTAAAAAATATATGTACCTGCTGCATGAAAAGCAATTAACTTTGTTTAATTGATCTTAACATGTTGATATTGTCTTATTTTTGGTTTAAAAAATAGGACTTATGATTGATAACCATTTTTTATCCAGCTAAGTTTTTGTTTTTTATATGTTTTTATATGGTGTTAAAAATGTGATTTATTTTGTTTGAATGTAACTCTGAATAGAAAGCTGAATAGAAACAATAGTAATTATACAAGCACATTAACTATATATATATGTGTATGTGTGTGTGTGTGTGTGTGTGTGTGTGTGTGTGTGTGTGTGCGTGCGTGAACTTCACACACACACAAAAAAAGGATAGGGGAAATAAGAAACGTGTTTTTTTTTGTTTTACGACCATTAAATGCCTGTTAAGAAATAAGCACTTTAAACCAGTGGGTTGCTTACCGCACTTTATAGTTAAAAAGGTATGCTGAAAACTTGCAGAACAATGAATTATTTTTTGTGTGTAAATTTCTTTCCGGAACAATTTTATTGGTTTTGTAATTGAGCATTTTAAATGAATGTTAGTTCTAACTTCTGTTGTCAACTTTTCGAAGTGTAAAAAGAGAAACAAAATGTTTTAGATTGTTGCATTCAGAGTAGGAAAAACATATATATATATATATATATATATATATATATATATATATATATATAACTACTTCATTTACACACATAAAATTAATATACGAAAGTAGAGATTTATGCGTAAACTTTACTTCAAAAGTGCTCAATACGTAGGTAGAGCTAGTTAGTAATTTATAAAATATATATGGCGATTAAGCTACACTGAATATTCCGCATTTCATCCACTCTAGCCTGAGGAGTCCTAGAGTGGATTAAACGCAGAATATTCAGTGAAGCTTAATTGCCATATATATTTTATATATATATATATATATAATTAAATATTTCAGTCACATAGCTTTTGGGTCTTCTTCCCTTATCACTCACCTCTTACACCGAAATAATATATTGCTTACTTATCGAAAAGTTGTTGTTAAAAAAAATGGCGATTTTATTGATGATTTAAATGAAATATTTCAATAGACGTGAAATTCTTGTTAAAAAGGAAATTAAGGGATCAGCCTCGTGAGAAAAATACTTATTAGCAATAATACGTTGATAATTTTTGTGAAACAATGGTAGTCGATGTCACAGCCGTGGCTGTGGTTGATAGTAGGTAGGAGCGAGTACGTACTACCGTTGGTAATGGGTATGCGTAACAGTGGTTATGAAGTGGTAGTAGGAGTTTTTATTGAAAACCTTACTTTCTTTACTTCTTTAACAGTTGCGCTCTCTTTTTTTAATCGACTGCTGGTTGGAAAACATGAATTTTTTAAATGATTTTAAAAAAATTATTTGATGATATTAATTTTATAAATAAAGATATATATGTATGTACATGTGTATACGGGCACATTCAGATGCGCATCATCAGCAGCATCGTCGCTGTGTATGGGGACCCGCTTCGGGGGGGGCGATTATTGACTACGACATATCTCGTCGGGAGCAGTCTAGGATTTCCAATGTGTCAAGTTTTTATTAATGCTTGCCATAAATGCTTGATGAATTTTTAATGATTAAACGGTTTCCTGAATTTTTAATAAGTTTTAAAGAAAAAATTTTATGGGATAATGATTGAACCACCTCTGCATTTTTAATGATTTTTTAAAGAAAAATTATTTGCGAACAAAATACTTAAAATGTCCGAAATTTTGATTATCTTTTTAAAGAAAAATTATTTACGAACAAAATATTTAAAATGTCCGAAATTTTATTTTTTAAAGAAAAATTATTTACTAAGAAAATACTGTTTGTCTGAAATTTTTAATAATTTTTAAAGATAAATTATTTGTATACGTAATGCTTAAACGTTCCTGAATTTAATAAGTTTGTGAGAAATTGTTCTGATTTGAAATAATATTTTGTGATATTTCGTTTAATTAAATCTGGATGCCTTTCTTTTAATTATTTTTTTAAAAAACGTAATTTTACTCGAAGTAATTAAGAGCATTTGTTAATTGCTAGAATACAAAAAAAAACTTTACATTTATGAAATACTTTGCGGTTGGTATTTTATTTTGATCGCTCTGTGATTTTCCAATTTGCATAGACCAGCGTGACCATCTAGTCCAAGATGAAACAAATGTTAGAGAAGGTTTTCACGGCCGGAACTCTATGCGAGAGTCACGAAACCCCAGCCCAAGTAATAAAGATTGGTGGAATAAAAACGAAATGAATTAAAACCAAACTAGACTGATTGCTGACAGTGCGTAATTCCAGGTAATTCTATGACTAAACCAAATTCTAGATAATAATGATCGAATAATGCTGGTAGTGAAAAAAATGCAAATCCAGTCACCAAACTCTTGGATTATCATAACAGAGTCTATGATGGTGAGGCCTGTTAAACACGGAATAGAGGAGAATTAAAGCAGCGACCACAGGCGGCTGACTGTTATGATACCCACGGAAATTGAGGGAGTTCGAAAATGTATGAATACTCATAAATTTCAGATTAGGATGGAGAAGAAATGTGGCACTATTTGTTTAGTTGCCACTTTCAGCGTAATAACGTAGATATTCTTGCTGAGTAGTGAGACGTAGGAGTGGGGCAATATTTTCCCCATAATCTCATTCTTACAGCTCTCTTTCTCTTTTTCGTTTGACCAGCATGCAGTGAACACGCATATTTTGGTGTCTCCGTGGGGAGACGAAGCAAAGAATTAGCTAAGGTAGTCCAGCTAGGGCTAGAGAAAACTGTTGTAATTATTTTATTATGTATAACGTATATTATTGTAAAATAAATAGTAAAGTTCTTTTTCTACAAACCTGTGTTGCGTGTCATTTGTCTCCGTTCAAGTAGATATCAAAGTCAGAAATCAAGACCAAGTCGACATTACAGGCAGATCGACACAGGAAACGGTGAGCTGAAAAGGCAGAAGTCCACACCACTGAAGTATGTTTTATTGTTTTTGGAATACCGTTTGTTAAAACCGGCGGGGCCTGAGGCCATTAGCATGACGATGCAAGTAATTCTCCCCGACAAACACTCGTTTGTAACACCAGTGGAGCAGAAAAGTCCCGATCACGGTCAGGTAACTCCTCGCCGGCAAACAAATGGGTTCTAATTTGATGCATATCGTTCGATCGTGTCCAACATCCGGAAAGCTGGTTTCCTCAACCAAGTAACATTCCCAGGCAACCGAAATTCGTCATATTAGTTGCCGTTCCCAGCGTTGTGTTGTTGTATCATAAAGGGGATCGTGTGTTTTATATCTAATCAGAGTTAACGTCGTGTGATCGTCTAGTGGTCCAGTCTATTAAATGATATGTTCATATGCCGGCGTGTGCGTGTGTGTGTGTGTGTGTGTGTGTGTGTGTGTGTGTGTGTGTGTGTGTGTGTGTGTGTGTGTGTGTGTGTGTGTGTGTGTGTGTGTGTGTGTGTGTGTGTGTGTGTGTGTGTGTGTGGTACATGTATTTTTCAACATACCTTCGCGTGTCGTCGATGTTAGGACGAAGATTCATTTAACTCCAAACGATGAATTCGTTTTATAGTTTTTAATTTCACTTTCCAGATGTTTCGCAGAAGGATGGAAAGTGAATTTCTGGCTTGCGTGAAGGAGAGGAGACGACTGTGAAGCTGTCCGTCGATTTCTAAGTCCAAATTCAATCTCCTCGATTCAGCCAACCTGATCACGTGACCCACACGCAATCTGATCAGCTGACCCTGACTTCCGGTCAACGTGTCTACAATATAATTTACACACACCCATCTCTCTTTCTCGATCCATTCTCTAACACTAGGACGTTTCTAAACGAAGTAATTATCCCCAGTTTTACGTATATTATCATATAAAAACCGGGCGATAAGCAGGACCTACATACTCATTGAATATATATATATATATATATATATGTATATATATATATATATATATATATATATATATATATATATATATATATATATATAAGCAAATATTATAAAATGCACGGAGACACTTTGTTTTATAATTTTTTTTTAATGTTTCCATTTTCCGTATAATCTTTTTTCTATTAAAATCAAAAATATTAATAAAAGTTCCACAGTTGTTGATGTCACGAGCGCTTTCGATTCGTCCACGAATCGTCATCAGGTGTTGAAGTAAAAATGAGAATTAAAAATGAAAACTAAAATACACAGTAAATGGCGATAAGTTAAAATATACAGAGTCGATAAGAAGTCGATTTAAAATATAGGTCTATTAAAAATTCAAGTATTAAAATCAGCAAGTTCGTGGACACCATTAACAAAGTCCACCCAATACGAACTACACAAGACATTTTAGAACGTTATTGCTTTTCTCGAATGCGATATCATTTATAGTGGGTTGAAGGGTTCTAATATATGACGCTTCAGGAATTTTTAATTTTCATGTTGTATAATTTGATAATAATCACGAGGAGCTTTCTAAGATTGGAGGGGGGCAGTTATGTTCTTTTATAAAATGTTTATATATAGCACTAGTATTATTTAGATGTATGGTTATTCGCCGGGACAACGTTGTCGTTTTATGGCCAATGTATGCATTATTTTCGGAGTTACATTCTCCTATAGAGCATTTGAATTTATACACTACATGTGTTTGTCCCAACGTTTTTATAGCCGGTGAGGAGTTGTTTCTAACCACAAGGTTGTATGTTCTAAACTTCTTGTAGTACATAATCAATTTAATTTTAGAATTACTGTCAAAAGGCGTCAAAAGTATCTACGTATATTTTTAATTACGTTTTCTTCAATCCTGAAGTTAGGTGTCATTTGATTCCCCCCCCCCATATATATATTATTTTTACTTGCATACACTAGTGGCTTGTGCTTACGCAATCATCAGTGTAGGGAGTAATAATTACTGCCGGGGGAAGAACTAGAACCCAATTACATATTCATCTATTACTCTACAAGTCGGTATTCACATCCCAGACCACCAAGAATTTTCCAAGAAAAGAAATAGTATTAACTTCTATATATAATGTCGAACCAAACGAACAAATATAGACAGTGTTAAACGACAGATACCAGAATATTGCATTAAACTAAGATCGACAGCTTATTAAAACTCTCTTAAATATGCGTAATCTTAGTTAGGGCTTATAATACTTTTATAAATAAATGTTAATTATTTGACCTACATACGCTAGCGTTTAATACTTACGTAACCATCAATGTAGGAAGTGATAATTAATGTCGGTCGAAGGATTCGAACCAAATTACAAAGTTACCTTTGACTCTGCAGTCTGGTAATATATAATGTATAATATATATGTAAAACTGTATATATCTGAACAATACATATAGGACGATATGTAAAAAAAATGCATGTATTTATATTATTTTTCATTATATATATATATTTTTCATTATATATATATATATATATTTTTCATTATATATATATATATATATTTCATTATATATATATATATATATATATATATATATATATATATATATATATATATCTTATATATTTTTATCAACTAATACTAATAGAGATGGTCCGAGCAAATAAGAATATACATATATCAAAATAATACTAATAACAAAGAAGAGGGTGATAAGTAGTAGAATTAATTTAACCAAACACTAAATAAAAACAATAGTTTGTAAATAGGCACATAAATTTGTGGGAAGTGACGGAGGACACAAGTAAGAAATATTTTTTTAACTGACAGGGATTGGTTAACCTTAATTTATCTAGAGAAAAATAGATCCAGTATTAAAAATAATTTTATTCATGTGTATTAAGGGAGGTGCTGGTGGTGGTTGATCAACACTGCTGGGGAGATATTATTTAATATAGTTTTTTTTTTAATCCCTGAAATAGTGTTCCATGGTAAACAACTGATGATCCCTTTAAGAACATTGGTATTATTGATGTTCATGTAAGTAAAACTATTCAGCAAAACAGGATATTAATTGACTTAATGATAAAATAACGAATATTTTTTATAGTTTTAAAGACAATTATTTTTCTCGTTTAGCACTGAACCGAGGAAACGTAATATATATATATATATATATATATATATATATATATATATATATATATATATATATATATATATATATATATATATATATATTTTAACGAATTCAATTATTTATACGAAAGTGCATTTTTATCTAAATGCGAGTTGGGAATAATTTTCCCTTTGACGAATTTGGTACCCCCTAAATGGGGAGCGGCATATATATATACATATATATATATATATTATTTTTAATATATAATTATCCACTGACACGTGTTTCGTCGTCTACGACTCATCAGAGTGGCTAGATTCAGCCAATCTGATGAGTCGTAGACGACGAAACACGTATCAGTGAATAATTATATTTTATATATATATATATATATATATATATATATACTTCATTTACCCACGTAAATTTAATATACGAAAGTATAGATTTATGCGTAAACTTTAAGTATTTACTTCAACAGTGCTCAATACGTAGGTAGAGCTAGTTAGTAATTTATAAAATATATATGGCGATTAAGCTACACTGAATATTCTGCGTTTCACCCACTATAGGATTCGTCAGGCTTATGCGCGAATTCTGTGGTTGTTTCTTGTTTTTATATGTGTTGAGGATTTTTAGTTAGCCAATCAGCTTTCTAGTATCCACCGCGCCCCTTCCTATCAGCCAATGGGCATGCATTTTATCGAACAAAGGATCTGTTTTAGAATTAGGTTAGTGGTTTAAGGTAGACGTTTTCCTTATATATATATACATATATATATATATATAAATATACCTATGTGTACACACATACATGCACATATATATACATATATATATATATGTGTGTGTGATCTTTTATGTATATTCATGTTTATTTAGTTTATTTATTGTTTGTTTTCTCTTGTTATTGTTAGTTTTAAAGCTATTTTGTATCGCTATCCTAGAGTAAGTTTTATTTTGTGAACACAGTTGTTTGCTATTTCTCGTCTACAGTTTAATAGATTTTGGGGTTCTTTAAAGTACAGAATAGCAAATTTTTCATGGAAGCATAATTTACATGGGTCGTCTAAATGTCTGCACGTGGTAGCTTGTCTTATTATTTTCCATTTGACTACCAGCGAATGTCCGCTTTCTTTGAGTTCCCAGTATTTATTCGCTAGTGTTGTTTTTATACGGTGGATACTAGAAAGCTGATTGGCTAACTAAAAATCCTCAACATATATAAAAACAAGAAACAACTACAGAATTCGCGCATAAGCCTGACGAATCCTATAGTGGATGAAACGCAGATTATTCAGTGTAGCTTAATCGACATATATATTTTATAAATTACTATATATATATATATATATATATATATATATATATATATATATATATATATATATAACGTTGCCCCCTGTTCAATATCGTCGAAAGACAATGAATACCCATTGTAAGGGTATCTGCGCGTATAATTGTAAGTCAAGAGTTGCACAATCTACACCGATGCCTCTCCTGAATCGGTACTACTTAAATCTAGTGGCAATGAGAGGTTCCAGAAGAACTGGAAATAATGTGATTTTTTTTTTTACAAGGTGATCACCATGTATCAAGGCCCGGAAGCCACTCAGGGATAAGGGTTATTGCATGTACAGTACGTTAGTGTGGGGGTTTAATAAAAAGGTCTACTTAAGGTTCATCAGGAATTTGTTTACGTTGGACTTAAAGACATCCAGGTTGTAGTCAGGTGGGAAGCAAGCAGACGGAACAGAGTTCCACAGGCGTGCAGTTCTAAGAAAGAAGCTTTGTTCATGGAATCTACGTTTTGATTTAGGCACAGATAACGAAGTGGGGAAAATTTTTGACAGTGGTTTCAGCTAGACGGGTGTTTTTCGTAAAAGATTTGCGAGGGGGGGGACTAGAGATTGGAGTTCAGACGAGCACCTGCCATGAAAATTAACCTTTATAAACAATAAACAGTATTTAAGAAAATACGGATTAAACAAATATTTCTTTACTGTTTGGAATCATAAAAGGTTTGTTTGTTTTTATAACTGCTTTTTTATAGTAAATGTTTAACAAAAATAATAATAAAAAGTAGATATATCAATAAATTATTTATGCTTGTGTATCATAATTGGATATCGACGTGACACGCGATTATGCACGAAAATAGTGTAGGCTGAGTAGGATTACTTCTTCCTATATCTCAGTTACCATTCTTTGATGATAAGGGATACCTTCATTGCACACTCACACCTAAAGTAGCTGAGCAGCGGCTTGGTTCCCACCAGTTTTGGCAAATTGCAAACAGAATCCTGAACAGAAGCGTGTGCTCTATCTCAACTATCATCAATGGACCTGAGTTAATCTCGTCAGCATCAGACAAAGCCAAACTCTTTGCCAAGAACTTTGAAGCCAATTCTACCCTTTGCGACCAAGGCCGCCAACCCCCAATATTTCCTCCTGTATCAGAAAACACACTATGTGACATACAAATATCTGTATGTGATGTTGCCAAGCTAATCAAAAACCTTGATTCCAGTAAAGCAACCGGCCCTGACCGTATTCCAATTATAGTACTCAAAAAACTTCAACCAGAACTAGCACCCATACTTACAAAACTGTTTAAACGTTTTCTTAAGGAGAATTGCTTCCCATCACCCTGGAAAATCTCATCAGTATGCCCTGTATTTAAGAATTTAGGTGACCGTTCATCCCCCTCTCAGTACAGGCCAATAAGTCTCCTGTGCGTCATGAGTAAGTTGCTGGAATCTGTGTTAAATAGAGAAGTAATCAACCATCTCAGCAAAAATAACGTTCTTAGTGACACACAATATGGTTTCCGTTCTGCTAGATCTACAGCAGATGTGCTTACAGTTATATCTCATAGGATTAGCGAATCTCTCGACAGAGGCAACCTTTCTCGGGCAATTGCTCTTGACATATCAAAGGCCTTTGATAGGGTATGGCATAAAGGTTTACTTCACAAGATCTCTAGCTATGGTATAGCTGGAAATGTCTTCTCAATTATTAAATCATTTCTCTCTGATAGGTTCATAAGAGTAGTAGTTGATGGGCAAAAATCAGAAGCTCACAGTATAAATGCTGGAGTCCCTCAGGGGTCCATCCTGTGCCCAACTCTTTTCCTGATCTACATTGATGATCTTCCAAATCACATCCTTACATCATTCGTAGACATTTTTGCTGACGACACTACCATCTATGGTAGCACATCTAAGACAGTAAACGACCAAGTTCTCTCCAATTCTCTCTCCTCTGATCTTGATCACGTTGTACAATGGGGAAAGGAGTGACTGGTTACTTTTAATGCATCTAAAACCAAGCTTCTATCTTTACATCATCAACGTTCTGATCCCCATCTGGCATCAATTAAAATGAATGGCTTTCGTCTTGGGGAGGCCTCAAGTTTTGACAGGCTTCTGGGCTTGACCTTTACTCCTGATCTTAAATGGAATTCGTACATCAAATCTGTTGCCAAGGCCGCTGGAAAAATGGTCGGGTCCTTCTATCGATCCAGTAGATATCTCACTGCTGATGCTATTCTCTATCTATATAAGAGCCAGATACGTCCAAGGATGGAATACTGTTGCCACATATGGGCAGGAGCTGCTAGAAAAGACTTGTTCTGCCTTGATAGGGTTCAAAATAGACTTCGTGGCCTGGTGGGAGATGTCCTTTTCTCTTCGCTGCAACCTTTATCTCACAGAAGAGATGTTGCGAGTTTGTCTCTGCTTTATCGTTATTTTCATGGAAAGTGCTCGACTGAGCTTCAATCTATAGTCCCCCCTCGCCAAACTTTCACAAGAAACACTAAACTAGCTGAAAACATTATCAATAATTTCCCCACTCTTTATCTGTGCCTAAATCTAAACATAGATTCCATGATCAAAGCTTCTTTCTTAGAACTGCACGCCTGTGGAATTGTCTTCCGTTTTCCTGCTTTCCAGCTGTCTATAATATGGTTGTCTTCAAGTCCAACGTGAACAAGTTTCTGATGAGCCGTTCCACTTAAGTTAACAAATTTACCGAACTTCCATTACTATCGATTACTATATTGTCCTTTTGACTACTCTACACTCTTTAACCCTTATCCTTGAGTGGTCTATCGGCCTTGATAAGTGGTGACGCCTATGTAAAAAAAAAATTTTTTAAAAAGGAGAAGATCCCTCTTCATGTATACCATGTCAAAAACATGTCCATGAAACACATACTAATTGAATGCAAAGACATCGAAATAAGATACCAGTTCTTCCAAGTAAACAACCTGGAAAAAAATTTTCAGCTCTGTACAAACAAAAGATATATTAATTTCCTAAAAACAATTGAACTGTACTGGAAAATCTAAAAATAGAATAATAACCATTTTACTCTACAAGACAAAAGGGTTTCACAAACCGCAAACGTATCTACAACCTTCTCATCTTCTAATTGTCTCAGAACAAATAAAACGCCAGTGTTTCTTCGTCCTGGCATTAAACCACACTGCATTTCATATATGCTAAAAAAATTTTAATTTATTATAAAAACAAAAGCACAAAATAACTGTTTGGTCTTAAAATTACTCTAGGGTGATTGATGAGACCATTAAACAAACAAACAAAAACATAATAGTGTTTATACTTAAAATGCACTGATATCTAATGCTAATGAACAAGCACCAATCATGTTATACCCCTAAATCTCAACCGCTCCGTTTGGAAAATTTTTTTTTCATTTTTTCGAAAAAATTTTAGCAGAAAAAAAAAAGCATGCCAGTGGGACTAAATAAAAATGTGTTGCTTTTTGTTTTTGACATAAGAATCTCAAGTTGCTTGAATGATGTGCCTAAATATCACATGAATAAAAGAATCAGCAGGGCAGTTGCTGTACATTTGTCGTGCCTAAATTTGTCGCATATAATTAATAAAACCCCATCATCTAGTCTGTCCTCGGTCAATGAAGGAGATACCTTTCTAGATTGAGACAATATTTATTATTTTCTCAATCCAGAGTGCTTTTTTGGAGGGAAAAAGTTCTGGATTTTCTCCAAATTAAAAACCGACTTTGAGTCTAATTCTCCTCTCGTGGGGGGGGGGCAAGTAAATAAGAACTCATACAAATCCAACTTTACTCCAGACACAGGTCAAGCAAAGGTTGCCATTACTGATGCGTTAAGGCTGTATCAGCTTTCGCAATTCTCATCTCAGATTTTTCGGTTGCAAGAGTCCACTCGAAGAATGGCATCGAGCTGCGAAAACGAAACGCGCGAATGTGTCAGCTATTGACCCGTCTTGTCGTTGTGAATGTTTGTGCAGGCTCTTGACGATGTTTACTTAGACGGAAGCTGAGACATTTAATATCCTCTCTTGTATGTAAATGTGGCTATTTTGTGGTTATTGTTCAAGTAGACGTTGACGAACTTGCTGTATTGGATTCGTTTACGCAATGGTGTTCTTATTATGAGGGGAAAAAAAACCAAACGATTTTTATCCACTTTTTTTCTACTTTTTTCGGTTTTAGTGACTTGAAATTGGAAAATGTAAGAAAAGAAAAGGAGGAAAAATATTTGAGTAGTTAATGGATATTAAAAAAAGAGGAAAAGAAAATATTTTATGATGTACACTTTATCAATCTAATCGACAATGGAATTGAATATGCCAATTTTGAATTATATTTTCAGATTTAAGGTGTTCAATCAGGTAGTAATATTTTGTGTAAGGTGTGAAGCCACAACACAATACGTAAGGGTAAAATAGTAACTTGTGTTCAATTAAAAGCTTACATTGACTCGTTTACAATATTTGTTTTTTTGTGTGTTTGTTTTTTTGTGTGTTTGTTTTATTTGTTGTTGTTGTTGTTGTTGTTGTTGTTGTTGTTGTTGTTGTTGTTGTTGTTTGTTTGTTTGTTTGTTTGTTTTTTATGTTTTTTTGTTTTATTTTTTGCTTTTTGTTTTTGCGGTTTTATTGGGAGGGGGTCACTTTGTACCCCTAAAGATGCAGATCGGAATCTATTAAAACAACCACTGCTGATTTTGACGCTCACCTACTTCTTCTGGACTTCACTGGACTTATATTTATTTAGTGTCATTTTTTTTTTTTTCATTATTTTGTTCGTGTAAGTTGCGACACGATGCCCAGGCTTGTTTTACTTGTGATTCTGTATTTATTCCATATGTAGAAATGACAGTATATTATCACCAGGGCTAAGACAACAGCATATTCTTTTTCTTGTTTTGACTCTTGAGTGTATATCCGTTGATATCTTGTATGCTTTTATATAGACTGATGTGGTTCTCGGTTTATTAACTGTGTCTAAGTGTATCGGATATATACTCAAGAGTCAAAACAATGAAAAGAATATGCTGTTGTCATAGCCCTAGTGATCACACACATTCTACATGTTAGATATTTACATAACTTCTTAGTACATCTATGTAATATGTCTCTTTGTCTGTCAGTCTGTTCCACTTTTTCCCAAAAACAACTTGGCCAATCTGTATGAAATTTTGTTGGGACTTTTGCTATGACAGAGTGCAGCGAACTAACTATGAAACGTGCGGAAATACTAAGGAAACCCTTGAATGTGAAGACTAAAACACATGAACTTCAAACACAAACTGGACACAGAAACGCCTACAGATACACGTGGAATCATGAAAACTGAAACAATATAATTGTCAGATACCGCCCCACTTTGTGTGTGTGTGTGTGTGTGTATGTGTGTGTGTGTGTGTGTGTGTGTGTGTGTGTGTGTGCGTGTCTCTACACACTGGCACCACACTAAATAAGTGACGAGTGTCGAGGAGGATGGAAAGACCGAAAAGAGAAAGCCAAGCCAGACCTCCGCTGGTTAAGTGCAAATAGGACTGCCACCGAAATTCCAGTGAAGAATAATGGTCGCTGCCAACAAGAAATGAATGGTAAACGGCCGTTGTGATAAGTTAAATTCTTTTGCAAAGGTTATCGTAAGAGGTGGAGAATAATGGAAATCTGGGGAGACTTGTTGTCACTCAGACTCCAGAGAACACCAAAAATTGTTCCCAAAGAGCAATCTTTGATGATGGATTGTGTGATTACTCTTAGTGAGTAAATAATAACTAGCAGAACCTTTGGAAATTCCACGTATTAAGAAATATATTAAATCAGCAAACATGTTTTGATAAAACTGATAATTTTCTGTATAACACAAAATTTAGTTTTTTGGACAGAAAGTTTATTAACACGTAGCAAATATAAGTTTATTAACATTTCTATGAAAACAGTATCCATTGTATTTTAAATTTAAAACTGATTCACATGAGGTAGATTAATAAGTAGTAAGAAATACTCAGAAATTTTCTGGATCGCACAAAAATTAGTTTGTTTTGTTTTTGTTTTTTTTGTTTTTTGTTTTTTTTGGGGGGGGGGCGACAGAAAAACCAATAACCCACAGCATATATATGAGTTTATAACCATTTCTATGAAAACAATGCCCGATGCATGTAGATGAAATTAAATCTATTATCTAGCAATTAATGGTATAGATATATAATATTCAACTAAAGGTGTTTAAAAAGTGCAACAAAATGTACATCACATAAAATAAATCCTTATTAATTTCTAGATTCAATTTAAATTAATGTTTTATATTTTATTTTGTAAAGTTTTTAAAAACTGCACATTTAAAATAAAATCCTGTACCTAATTTTTTTTTTAAGTTTGTAACAAAAAACATTTTGTTTGGCCATTTTTAATACTTTTAAAGAAATGCTTTACTAACTTTTATCGTCTTTTTAAGATTATATTTCACTAAAGTTTTGAATTTAAATTTTAGAAAATGAATATGCTTTTGCATGCCTGTAACAAATTGATTTTTTTTTTGCTTTAATGTTCTATTTGAGTGAAAGAGTAAAGTTTTTTTTTTGTAAAAGAAAATATTAACTTATATAAAGCATAAAAAAGTTAAAAAAAAAAAAGAAAAATATACAATTAAATCTTCTGTCTTTCCACCTCCCTTCTTTATTTCTATTTCTTCTTTGTATATTACTTCCTTACTCTCTCTTTCTCTCTTTCTCTCTCTCTCTCTCTCTCTCTTTCTCTCTCTCTCTTTCTCTCCTTATATACATATTTTTTTATCTAGGTCATTAAGTACTGCTCAATTCAACATTAAAATTAATAAGAGATAAATTATATTATTACACATACAATCTATCAGTGGCGGCTCGTGCCTAAGATTAGTGGGGGTGCTGTTTAAAAAAAATGCGTATTGTTTTAATATTGTGTAAAAATAAAACAAACATAAAAAATATACATAATTCATACGTATGCACACGTATAAAAATACAATAACTTAAAGGAATTCTAAATAGATGTAAATATTTGGAATATCTTACTTATTGTATTTATTTGAAAGTAAATCCCATTCTTCTTGTTTTAATTTGTGAGAAAAGATTGATAATTTTCTCCTTAACTTCTGAATGACTGCTGAAGAACCTTTTTTCAATTGAAAGCACTGCAAGTGCATTTAGTCTTTCGCAACCCATGGTGCTCCTTAGAAAAGTTTTTATTCTTTTCAGAGTTGGAAAAACAACGTTCTGCCTCTGATGTAGTCATGGGAATTGTCAAGATAATTTTTATGAGTTTTGTGATTTCACTAAGAACATCGTTTAAATCGTTTTCCAAAATAAATTTCAGGAGATCAATTACTTTGCAATACTCATGGATATCTGACCTACTATAAAATATTTCTAACTCAGTTTCAAGCTTTTGTTTTTCAATCATGGGATATGCTTCAGTTGTCAAGGATATCTCTTCTGTAGGTAGTTCCTTCTTAAAACTAGCAAAGCTTTTCTTGTTAAACAATTTAGCAAGTATTAAATGTTTAGTTGAAGAATATCTGTCCGTTATATCAACAGATATATAGTCACACAGTTCTTTAGCTTCGGCCTTGAGTGTTTGTGAAGGATTTTCACAGTATTTGGAGTTTCTTATCTCTAAAATAGTAGTTTTGAAATTTGCTATGTATTCATTGACTTTATATATGCTAATTTCCCGAGATTGCATTTGATTATGAATAATTTCAACATGAGACATAATTTGATGAAATAGCTCAAACCAAAATATGAAATTTTCATCGTTCAAATATTTAAGAATTCCTGTCGCTTCTGCAACGGTCTCATCTACATATGATGTTGACTGAATTTCAGTGAGACAGTTTTTTAATGCTTGAACATTTTCATGAACTCTATTTATGGTCTGTATGTTAAAGTTCCACCTTGTGGCGGATGGACGTGGAATGCTTACATCCAGATGCTTCTTGAGAATGGACAGACGCTGTGGTGATCTAGAAAAGAAAGTCGGAATAGCCAAAATGTTAGAGATAAATATTCTAGCATTTCGTGTAATGCTTGCTGCATTCCTCATTATTAAATTAAGTTGATGCGCATAACAGTGAGTGAAATGTGCATTGCTATAAACTGCTTTTATTTTCGCCTGAACACCCGCTTTTTTGCCTTTCATGACATTTGCACCATCAAATGTCTGAGCTATCAGATTTTGGCGATTCCCTTGAAGGATTATATCCAATTGTTGTAGAATACATTTTGATATTCCATCAGCGGTTTGGTTTTCTGGAATAAAGAATCCCCAAAAGCGTTCAAGTATTTTTTCATCCAAGACGTACCGTAAAACAATGATCATTTGTGTATGGTCAGACACATCTGTTGTATCGTCAGCCATGACAGCTACAAAGGAAGCTTTGCTAATTTCCGCCCTTATTTCATCACGGTATATTTGTAAAAGACAGTCAAGTATGTCATTCTGAATGGTCTTGGAAACACCTTTGAAGACACAACTGGTTTCTAAGTGATTCTTTAAATCTGGATCTAATTTAGATGCAAAATTTACTAATCCTCTAAATACACCTGGATTTACTGAATCATCTTTTTCATCATGTCCTCGTAAGGGAGTTTCAAAGTTCCCACAAAAGAAAATACAATCTATTATTTTAGATAAAATTTCACGGTTCTTCTTAACATTCATGTTATGATGATTGATTGAAAATCTGTAGGCCTCACTAAGTTTTTCTTTAATATTTACGGTCCCCAAAATTGATAGGGAAACTACATTGTCAACGTGCTTCTTTGACTTCTCATGCTTTTCAGTTCTATCTTTCATTTTGCTAATAGTTCTGAAACCATCTTTTGTCCACGTTACATCACCCCCAAACAACAAACAAGGAAAGCATAACAATGCCTTTTTTAGTTCACAGCCGCAAAGCTAACTTTTCCGTTGGTACCATTAAAGCTACGAATATGCACTTTGTTGTTGCTAATGCCTGGCTGAGATATTTGAATATCAGGCGTTGAACGGTCTCTTTTCTTAATTTCAACTTTATCATGGAGAGGCAGCTGTGAAAACTCAATCTGTTGAAGTTCACTTACCGTCACAGAAGTTATTTCTTGGGGATGCAAGGAGGCCATGGTTAAATTCTTTTTATATCAATTGTGTTGGGAAAGGTAAGTACTAGGTAGTCTATTAGTAGAATATTAATTAGGGTAGAAGGAATACAATGTTTACGTGATCCTCTTTTTGCGATTCAACTGAACCGGAATTTCTAACCGAGTTGAATCGTACTTTTATAACTTTTAGATAACAGATTTTTATTAACGAAAAAAGTTTTACTATTTAAAAACGTTTTTTATTTATAAAAAGCTTGTTGTTAATTAAAAATAGGCGTATAACAAAATAAGCTTGCCATTAAAAATGTCTTTTTTTAATACAAATATTTTTTTAATTTTGCCATTATAAGCCGTCGAAAAAGGGATAATACGCAAAAACATTTTAATAAAAAAATACTATTTTAAATTGTGTACACTTTACAGAGTAATAAAAAGAATATACAAATATATTTCTTTTAAACTTTACAGATTAAATAAATTTTATGGGTTTTTCCGTAGGCAAACAAACGAAAAACATTTTTAAATACATTTTATTTACAATTTTTTAATAATTTATTTTTTCATAAAAACAAAAACTTTGAAATTTACTTGCTTGCACACGATGGTAAAGTTAGGAGTTTACCATTTAAAAATGGTTTTATTGGATAACAATTTTATTTAAAATTTAAAAATGTGTTTATAACTAAACTTACTTTGTAAATAAAATATAGAATAAAAAAGTTTACATGTTTGTACTATGAGCAACATTTAAAAACATTTTTAACTAAAATGTATTTAAAAAATAAAATTTTCTTCGCTTTTCTATAGAAAAAATGTAAATATTTTTTATTCTGTAAAGTTTAAATAAATAGATTTCAAACTACATAAAAAGACAAACAAAATAAGCCGTACGTGAAAAAATAACATTAGTCACGTTGGTAGCTTTACGGGTAAAAAGCCCGAACACTTTTAATTAAAAAAAAAAAAGTTTCGCATATTGTATATTTTTGTCTGCTTAAATCGCATTAAAAATTATGAGAATTTTTTTAAGGTGGAGATTTATTTACAAGAACACGTTCCACTTTTTAATAATAATAAAAACAAAATATTTGTAAACAAGCCTTTTAAAAAAATAATAATATTAGCGAAAACAAGCAAACACCGGATGTCACGAGCGTTTGGAACTGCGAAAACGACAGTTCCAAATTAGCTTTCATCCGCCGTCTGAAGCGGGCATGCGTATAAACGAACTTCACTAAGAATGTGTAACTATGAATTTCGCAGCTCCAAGCAAAGTTTACTTTTATACTTATATGAATGTGGGGACAGTTATCGACATTAAGCTTCAGGATTATATATATATATATATATATATATATATATATATATATATATATATATATATATATATATATATATATATATATAATTATTAATATGATATATTATCAGACAGAAAGGAAAAAATAAACGTCTTATTTTTACCGTGTATCGATAATATTGAGTAGAAATGATTGGGGGTGCTGCAGTTCTATAGCTCCAGGCACGGGCCGCCACTGCAATCTATATTTAGAGTATTATTTGGATTCATCATCTACCGCGTTAAAAGTGGCCTACTACATTATTGCACGCACCTGATACATGTCTTATATTAAGCACTTTTTATTTAGCATATATTATTTATCAAGTACCTTGCTTTATTAAAAAAATTATAACTTTAGAGTTTGTTTCAGATTACTGTCCGTGACCGTACATAACAAAGCAGTATTTTAAAAAAATGTATGCTTAATAGATTTATTTTAAGACGTATTTTTTTATCTCTCAGTATCCTTATTCTGGAGCTCATTTGTTTTAATACCATGTTTGTGGAGCACTTTACGTAAAATATAACGAATAAAACAAACGTTTTTGCTCATATCATTCTATGTAGTTTTATTTTATTTTTATTTCCCACACATCTTAACCATTCTTAATTCACTTATTTTAAAACAATTTCCTGACTAATTTTCTTTCTTTTTACCATGTCACATCGAGGTAGTAGTGGGGAGGGGAAATCCCTATTAGCTTATTTAGATGACAGAAGAACTTTATTTAAGTACAATACTTAATATTAACAGCCATGGTAAGATGCAAAAAAAAAAGTGCCCCCCAATTTAACTTTCACTATTCGTAATTGAAATATGCAGTATCTTAGCTGTGATACTAGGGCTATTTTTCCTGAGTGGATGCTACGCTCTGTGCGTGACCTTAATGTCTGCCTATAAATACAGAATACGAATTCCGAATCACCATGAACTAGTTTTTGTAACTGGAAAAAAAACACCTAACGGCTAGCTACGAAATCCCAATATACATTTTACCTCCAAGACGACTACCTCTGCCTAACCTGCATGCGCAAAAAAAAACTTACATGAAACCCTAAATCCTAATGGAGATCTGTTATTTGTAAGTTGATAACCCCTGTCTCTTGAACGCTAACAATCTGCTCCTTCCCACCAAACCGCCACTTAACTCAGCGTTTGTAGTGGAATCTTTAACTTCCAGTCCCTAACCCTCACATGCTAACTGCTTAGTCATCACTAAACATCTATACAATTCTACCTCTTAGACATGCATTGGAGTTCATTCTTATTCCAGTTAGGTATTTAACAGCCAAAGTGTGTACTCGGAGCAAAGCGCACTGCATTACATAACTATGTCTCCTCCTAGATCGCTTTGCAGCGCTAATACGAAACAGAACCAATGCTCCTTGTCATGCTAAATGTCCATGACTCTTACTTGAAAGCTGAAACTATTTTCCCTCAATAATAGAAACCCACTTTGTACCTTCAACTTTATTCGCATCTACGAAAAACTTGCCCATATATCTATTTACCTAATTACACATGACTCAAAACTTACTGTTTTATCCGTACTATATTGCACTTGCATCTCAAGCCCTGCTGACATCTAAAATATAGTTTGGACACAACTCGTAGTTCAATTCTTAACACCTACTCACACTTTAATGTTATCCTAGACCCAAGCTAACATGAATAAATTTAAAAAATATACATAAAGGGAAAGCCTCAAACCACATTATCTCCTTTATAACAAGCCTTCTTACAATCTTAGTTGCTTACACTGCAAGAGTTCTACTCACCCCCTTTATCCAGTAACAATGAAATAGCAATGTCCCTAATTCACTTTGAGGAGTGTAACTATTCAGCAGATATAAACTAACCCAGTAATATTAAATAACCAGGCAGGGTCACAGAAATACCTGGATTAGAACCCAGGCGCGGAGCAAACCCTCTCAGTGCTGACGGACCCAGTAGATCTTTCCAGATCATCCGTCTAGGAGAAGGAAAACTCTGAAACTAAACCAAAGGGGAGGGAAGCCTCTTCAGTCTTGGATGACAACCTTCCTAGAGCTGGTGACTCAAACAAATTACCGGTTTGCAAACCTAAATTGCTTAAGGAGTAGATAGGTTCTGTCTATCGCCCGGCTTCCATACTCCTTCTTTGCCTATTAGTCAGGCGAAAAGACACTATCACAGTGATTCGACAGAAACACCCAGTGGTAGATCTTGTTTCCTGTCTAGGGCAATGAACGCCGTTTCCCCACGCCCGACACACCCACCCCTAAAACTGGGCACTTGAGAGTGCTTGAGTACCATATATGCCTGAGCAATTAGATTGGTTGACCTTCCTCTGATGTGTTGAGGGTACCGGATTGACAGTTACTGGCTGCTGTTTCCGACTGGAGCCCTAACTCTTTGGTAGCGCTTAGAGCGGCTGCTCCATCAACAGTTGTATAATATCGGGATGTTTGTAGTGCCATGTCGTGCATGGAAAGGGACCCTGCACTCATCCCCGGTGGGCTTTCCTGAGGCCACAGTCCTAGTTGATGGAAGGTCAGCTGATGGTCTACTTGTGAAGCATGCGTGATACTCTGCATAACCTCCTTTTCAGCTCCTCCTTACCTAACTGAAACTCGTTAAAAAATATGACGACAGTACAATCTAAAAATAAGCTTAAACCAGGCTTAGGATCAAACAAATCCAACTTGAGGCTTGCATTCACAAATATCCGTGGGCTTAGAACTAATTTAGCTGATGTTGAAGCATTTTCCTAACAAATACCCCGGATATCTTAGCACGAAGTGAGACTAACCTACACTCATCCATCCCCTCTAACCACTTTAACATGCCTGGATATCTCCCACTCTGTCGTAAGGACTCTGACAGACACATGCACGGACTTGGAGTTTACATTCGTAATACCCTTCCCTTGACTAGAGAAACAAGCCTAGAAACGGATGATCAAGCCTCTATGTGCTTTAGACTAATTATGCAACACAACATTAGCTACTTTTACTTTCTCTACCGCTCTCCCTCGATCCAAGACTGCATCATAATAAACAAAGTCTCTGACAGCATAGACACAGCACTCTCCCTCGACACTAGCGCCTAAGTACATGTATTTGGTGACTTTAATGTCCATCACAAAAACTGGCTTGGATTCTCTACTTACACATATGCAGCGGGCAGCACAACTCATAGCTTCTCTATATCTCACTCCGTATTACAAATTGTTACTTTTCCAACCCGTTTCCCTGACCAGGAAGAACAACACGCATCACTTTTAGATCTGTTTTTGACCACAGTTCCTGATGATTGTATAACGAATGCCGACGGCCCACTTGGGAACGCTGATCATGCAGTGATAATGGTTGAAATCGCCCTAAAGTCTAGAGCCAAAACTGAAGAGCCAGTGCTCAAAACAACGAGATATTATAAAAAGGCTGACTGTGAAGCCATCAGAGATCTTATCAGAGATGCCCTATGGGGAAATATTTTTTCTCTTCCTGCTGAACAGTGTGCAAACGAGACCACTGAATGGTTCAAAACTGCAATCGAAGCGCATGTTCCCATGCGGAAATTCTATAGCAAGTCCCACTCTCCCCAATGGTTTACTTCGACTTGCGCAACTGCCATTGCTCAAAGGCAGCATGCATACGGCAGATTTAACCGACATAAGTCCAGTTCAAACAGACAGAAGTACATAGAAGCTGGAAGTAACGTTAAAAAAGAAATAGCGACAGCTAAGAGAGAATTTATGGAAACGACTAAAAAACGCATCGAAGCACAAAAACTAGGAACTCGTGACTTCTGGAAAATCTACAACAGTGTAGTAAATAATGGGCAATCAACAATTCCCCCACTAACCAACAATCACGAGGTTCTTTGCTCAGCAACCGAAAAGGCTAACATGCTTGCCAGTCGGTTTGCCTCAAACTCCACACTGGACCCTTCCAACCACCTCCTACCTGAATTTCCTATGCAGACAGACGCCGCGCTAGACGATCTGAAAATCACCCCTGCTCAGGTGCATGCTATCATAAAAAACCTTGACACTTCAAAAGCATGTGGACCCGATCTCATCCCAGCTGTGCTATTAAAAAAGTGCTCAGCCGAAGTAGCTCCAGTTCTCTCCAAATTCTACAACAAATGCCTTAATGAAGCTTGCTTTCCGGGCTGTTGGAAAACTGCTTCTGTGGTACCAGTATTCAAGAATTCTGGCGAAAGAACTGACCCATTAAATTATCGCCCCATTAGCCTCCTCTCACTTTTTGCCAAAATATTCGAACCTTCATTAACCATGCTCTAGTCCATCAACTTACAGATGCTAAACTTCTGACTGACAAACAATATGGATTTAGACAAGCCCGTTCCACAGCAGACATCCTCACTGTAATCTTTGAACGTATATACCATTCACTGGACAAAGCGGGAGAGGGCAGGGCGGTAGCTCTAGATATATCTAAGGCTTTTGACAGGGTATGGCAAGAGGGTCTCCTCAGGAAGATTAGATCATACGGTATCACTGGTAGAATGCTTAACATAATTAAATCCTTCTTAGATAAGAGAAAAGTCCAGGTTGTCCTCGACGGTCGTACATCTAAACAATATGATATAAATGCGAGAGTGCCCCAGGGGTCTATCCTTGGACCTCTACTGTTCCTGATATTCATAAATGACCTCCCCGGCAAAATTGCCTCTGAGATGGGTATATATGCTGATAACACCACACTCTATAACAGGCACGACAGGAAAACAAATGAACATATATCTAAAGAAATGGCAGAAACACTAGAGGATGACCTCCAATCAGTAGTGGAATGGGGACAAAAATGGATGGTCACGTTCAATGCCACCAAAACTAAACTAGTTTCATTCAATAATTACAAGAAACCTTCTCTACCACCTATAGCAATGGCTAACGACTCTTTATCTGAGAGTATGTCTTTCAAGCTCCTTGGCCTAACGTTCACAGGAAATATGAGTTGGAACAATTACATCGAGGGCATTGCCAGGGCCGCTGCAAGGAAGGTGGGCTCTCTCTACCGTGCTAGAAAACTACTAACACCCGAAAGTATCCTGTATCTCTATAAGGCAACTATTCGCCCATGTGTGGAGTATTGCTGTCATATTTGGGCTGGTGCATCGGTTACTAGTCCCTCGCTCCTTGACAAGGTTCAAAAGATAGTCGCAAATCTGATAGGCCCTAAGCTGGCATCTAAGCTTCAGCCTCTGTTCCATCGATGAAACGTTGCATCCCTCTGCCTGTTCTACAAGTATTTTAATGGTGAATGCTCTAACGAACTGCAAGCACTTGTGCCCCCACGACGTGAACACCCTCGACAGACCCGACAGGCTGCAAAATCCCACCCCCACACAGTAGAGATCCCTAGATGTAAAAGATCTTTCTACTCCAGTATTTTCTTCCCCAGAACCGCTAGACTTTGGAATTCCATTCCAGGTTACTGCTTCCTCAACTGTACTGACATGTAGAAGTTCAAGTGCAACGTGAACCGACATCTTGTTGCTCAAATCCCTACATAGTACCCCAGTAGTTGTTGCCCCTGATAGTAGCCCCCTACACCAAAGTGGCAATGTGCCTTGTTTGGGGTGAAAATGTAATAAAAAAAAATTTAAAAAAACAATTTTATAAGTGAGCAGTAAAAAAAAAGTCAGGAGGCGTCCAGAACGCTATTAAAGCTCTGAATTTAGGAGGCATCCAAAACACTACCAAAACCAAGTTTCTAACCCCTCACTGGTAGAAAAGTTATTTTTTTTACAAAGGAGTCACCATTTATCAAGGCCCAGAGATCACTCGAGTATAAGGGTTAATGAGTGTACAGTGGTAAAATAGAACATGCTATAGTAATCGTTAGTAGTGGAAATTTGGTAAATTGGATTAATGAATCAAAACTTTGTTCATGTTGAACTTGAAGACGACCATATTGTAGTCAGTTGGAAAGCAGGTAAGTGGAACAGAGTTCTTCTAAGAAAGAAGCTTTGTTCATGGAATCTATGCTTAGGTTTTGGCACAGATAAAGAGTGGAGGAAATTATTGACAGTGTTTTTAGCTAGACGAGTGTTTTTCGTGAAAGTCAGGCGGGGGAGGGGGGTGACTATATATTTGAACTCTCCTATATTAATACATATAATCTCAATCAGTAAATTACATAAGAAAAACACACCCATTTCTTTTCTGTTACACCCATATATTTGAATTTTAACAGACATATTTTTCAGAAAGAATATTAACTGCGTTCATATCTTTTAAAAACATATTAACGACTATATGACGTTATTAAAAATCTCCCTCTCTTTAACAACGCAAGCTCCCTTCCTTTTTTTTAATTTTAACGTCTTTTCCCGTTTCTGAAATAAAACAGCGTCACACTTTGCACACAAAATTTTTTTGAATATTTTTTCTTAATCTTGTGCATCCAGAAGAAGTCTCGAAATAAAGACGAAACATTAATGAACACATAACTCGGTTTGTTCCTTTTTATTTCTCTATACTTATATGTGTATATAAAAAATGTATGTATCAGTATATTATATTATATTACATATATATATATATATATATATATATATATATATATATATATATATATATATGAGCAAACAGTTAATGAAATATGTTAAAAACACTTTGAAATGAGTTAAAAACATATTTAATCTGAAAAGGAAACATATTTCATTAACTGTTTGCTCATATTATAAGCTCTATTTCCTATTTGGTATTATCGAGCTTTTATATCTGGCTGAGATAATTTTATAAATATTAATTCTTTAATATTTATAATTTACTTTAATTTTACCATCTTGGATCATTTTGGTAAATTCAATTGTAATTTTCATTTTATATATATATATATATATATATATATATATATATATATATATATATATATATATATATATATATATATATATATATATTGTAATGATATATGTGGAGACGGGAAAAGAAACGAAAGAAAAGAGTAATAAATAAATGAACAAATATCTGCAAGTAGGGATCTCCTTTCTCCTTCTTCAAATCAAACGTAGACACCTAGCAAGCACCCACTCCTTCACACACAACATCGCTAGCAACGATAACTCGATCACCACATTTAAGATCCTGCCGTTTTCTTCCCCTTCGTTCATCCCTCTCTCTTTCTCTCTGTCTCTCTCTCTTTCTTTCTCTCTCTCTCTATCTCTCTCTATCTATCTATCTATCTATCTATCGATCTCTCACTGTGTAAAACCCGAGGCGATAGGAAGTAGTAACAGTAATCAGAAAAGAAGGAAGGGAGAGGAGAAAAATGTCTAAGCGGAAGAAACGAAAAAAAAACGGTTTTTTGGGGATCGACACCATGAACGAGCGGATGGAAAATTTCCTCGCACCGCCATGCCAAAAAAGCAATGGAAGGAACCAGTTACCAGATAAGATGGACGAATCATCTCCGTACTGTTCCGAGGATAAATGAAGAACTTTCTTTTGCTGTCTAACTCAACCCCCCATGAAAAGAAACTTAATATTCGACCGCCAGAAAAAAAATAAATCTACGTGGAAATAATACCCACGTGGAACGATGTAAAATAATGCCCATCGCGTACAAGTTTTGGATCGATGAGAAAATGGCGGCGAATTGGAAAAAGCCTATAGAAGGCAATGTATTTGAGTTCACGGACTTTTAAAAATAATAATAAAAAAGAAAGAAATAAGATACGCTGGCCATGCGATATATTTTATCGGCAGTTAAGTACCCTATTTCTAATACCCCATCTCTCAACCCCAATCCCCGCCTCCATCCATGTTTATTGATTTTCACTTTATCCTTTTTTTTTCTTGTTTATTTCATTATTTTTTTCTCGCTTAATTTCTCGTTTGTTCGACCTCACGCAACCCATTGAGATGTTACATTCAATTTCAATCATATGTTTTATAAAGCCCTTATGATGTTTATCCACGTGTTGTCAGTCTTGCTTTGCGTATGAATTGTTCAAGGTTAAATGAGTTATTTATGAACCTTAGATAACGTGTCATTCTAGGGCGCAAATCCGCACCCGACGCACTTTAGCTATTTTTCTCTTATCTTTATTCTGTGTTACGAGAACGTAGGGTGAAGCGCCATTTTAGAGTCAACGATTCTGACAAGGGGTGATCACCCCGACTTAGCTTAGTAAAACTGGTAATTAGTAAAAACCTGGAGAGTGCTCAATACTATTGCAGAGCAAATATGTGTTTTATTTTTTTATTACCGTTTTATCTGTTTGGTTACATATGTTTCGGATGTTGAACCATGTTTTCGATCCAACAGCCTCGTCAAACCTTAAAGAAATGGTTGTTAGTATTTGGAAGAAGTGTTTTAGAGGAAATACGAGAAAAAAGAGGAGGGTGTAGGACATGTAAGAGGTAATAAGTGAGAAGGAGACGGGTATCGACAATATTTAAGTTTTGAAGGTTAAAATACATTAGATTGTAGTGTGTGTGGGGTGGTAGCACATTCCGGTAGGCGTGAGTGGAGATATATGGATATAGAGAGGGGGAGGGGGAGAGATGATGGTAAAAAATGGGGGGTAAGGAGAGGAGGAGGGAGGAATTTCAATTTTTAGGTTTTAAAATTTGGACTGCTTTTGGTTGTTTAGCCAGGTATATTAAATAGATGAGAGAGAGAAAGAGAGAGAGAGAGAGAGAGAGAGAGAGAGAAAGAGAGGGAGAGAGAGAGAAAGGGTTTCTGTAAGTAAACATACGTAAACAAACAGATAAAACGGTAATAAGAAAATAAAAAACATATGTATATATATATTGGTTTTCTTTTGCCCCTCAGTCTAGAAAAATAAACCTCATTAGCGCTCTTACGCATCGTGCACTTATGATTTGTTCACCAAACCGTCTTGATACGGAACTTGGTGAAATTACAACTATTTTTCTTAATAATGGATATCCCATTAATATAATAAAATCTACTATTGAACGTAAAATTACTACATTTAATAGCGGTAAACATATTGGTCCATCACGTTGTCCCATTTATCTAAAATTACCATGGTTGGGTCCTGATGGCCTTCATATTGTTAAAAGGATTTCTTCTGCTACTCAACGATGTTTTCCAGCTACTATGCTTAGAGTAGTTTACACAACTCGAACCTTTTTCTCTTCTTTTCGTAAATATGTTTTGCCAACCATTCAAAAGAACTCTGTTGTTTATAAATTCGTTTGTCAGTGTGGAGCTGACTATGTTGGCAAAACGTCCCAAAGATTAGAAATGAGAATATCCCAACATATCCCTCGGGATATTCGACTACACCAGGTTTCGAGAGCATCCGGGCACTCCCAGGCTCATGAGTCTGCCATTGGCGATCACCTGTTGAGTATAAATAGATGTGCCGATCAATATTCCGATGGGTGGTTTTCTGTTTTATACAGTGCTAGGTCGAACTATCATCTCAATATCATTGAGGCGTTAGTTATTAACAACTCTCGACCTAGCCTGTGTAGACAAAAGATTCTTAGACATCAGTTGGAGATATTCATTGATTTAAAACCACCTGAACAGTGAGATTTTTTTTTTTTTTTTTTCTCCACTGTTCTTCCAACTGTAACCAAAATTCCCCTCTTCCCTCATTCGTTTTCTTAGTTTTTAATCTATCATTCTGACGTTTCCTCTTAGAGGGTCAGACGATAAGGCCTTAGGGAAAATTTTAATTTCACCTGCCCATTTCTTGTTTTTTTTGGTATTTAAATTAAATTATGTTTCCTCTGAAATTTCTCCTTCCATTCTGCTGTACCAAAAATTTACTTACATATTTTCGAGGTCGGTACAACTCACAATTTATCAAAACGTTAAACAAAGTTATACGTATTAAAAATAAGTTAATCGTTTTGAAGTGTAGGATGGAATTTCTTAAATCTTGCCGCCTAAATCATGTTGCTCCCGGTTATATCTTCCATCGTATTTCTAAAATTAAATGTAGAAATACATTGGCAGTTCAACGTGTTTTCCTATAAGATGAAATCCTGTTTAATTCTGATACATATAATTCGTTACGTAGTAAACACCTTTTTCTTTGGGCCATGGTTTGGAAAGAACTATCTTTCTTTGATAAACTCCGTTTTTCTAGGTTTTTATCCATCGGCGATAATTTTACCCGTATTAAATGTACTTCTTCTTATGATAAATATTTAAAAAATTTAATTACTAAGAAGTTTGGGATTATAACAAATTTGGATAAACATATATTTAATTATTCTTCTCATGTTTTGTCCACTACAGAAGAATTTGTTTTATCTGCTGGCTTACAATTTTGCATTCCTCCCCCTTCTGTTGATAAAATCTCAGTATTTAGTGAAATTGAATTATTGTATACTCAATTAAAACACCATTCGCCTATCTCTACTGATGAATTAACTAGTGTTAAAATTCAGTTAGGCGAATTAGGTCGGAGGTTTTCTGCCATAAATACTAAATCTAGTGATTTTGTTTGGCAGAAAAATCATTTTGAAGCTGCAAAATTAATTAGGTCTAATCCCGACATTTACCTTTCTCGCCCGGATAAAGGATCGGGCGTTGTTATACTTAACAAAACAGATTATATCTCCAAAATGTTACAAATCTTGGACGATAAAAGTAAGTTTCTCCGTTTGGGTGATTTATGCCATGATGATACTTTTCGTATGGAAATAAAAATCCAGAAAAGATTTCTTCAACTTCATAAAAACGGATTTATTTCTAAGGAGATTTATGATAGAATCCGACCCATCGGTTCTCAAAGGCCTAGAATGTACGGTTTACCCAAGGTCCATAAACCCAACATTCCTTTGCGACCCATTTTATCTATGTTGGGTTCTGCACAACACGAACTTGGTAAATGGCTAGTTGACCTTCTTAAACCTGTGCTTTCTTTTTATTCGGTCCATTGTATCTCTGATTCTTTTCAATTCGTATCTCAGATACAAAAATTACCTTTATCTAAAAATACCGAGTTCTTGGCTTCCTTTGACATTAATAGTCTTTATACTAATATACCTTTGGATGAAACCATTGGTATTTGTGCTGACTATCTATACCGTGGCCCCTTAAAATCTCCACAATTTCCTGAACGAATTTTTGTTGAACTAATGGAACTTGCTACTAAATCAGTCTCCTTTAGTTTCAACAACATTATGTACCGTCAAATTGATGGGATATCAATGGGTAGCCCTCTTGGTCCTTCGTTAGCCAACATTTTCGTTGGATTTTTGGAAAACGAATTATTTTCCAAAATTATTAAGCCAGCATTCTACACACGCTACGTTGATGATACTTTTGCATGCTTTCCCTCTCGGAGCGAAGCTAAACAGTTTCTTGGTCTTCTTTGCAACCTGCATCCATCTTTACAATTTACTATGGAGGTTGAAGACTGTAGCTCTCTCCCATTCCTCGACGTTCGTGTTTCTAAAGTTGGTACTACGTTTGAGACCTCTGTTTATAGAAAACCTACATTTACAGGGCTCTATCTTAATTGGTTTTCTTTTGCCCCTCAGTCTAGAAAAATAAACCTTATTAGCGCTCTTACGCATCGTACACTTATGATTTGTTCACCAAACCGTCTTGATACGGAACTTGGTGAAATTACAACTATTTTTCTTAATAATGGATATCCCATTAATATAATAAAATCTACTATTGAACGTAAAATTACTACATTTAATAGCGGTAAACATATTGGTCCATCACGTTGTCCCATTTATCTAAAATTACCATGGTTGGGTCCTGATGGCCTTCATATTGTTAAAAGGATTTCTTCTGCTACTCAACGATGTTTTCCAGCTACTATGCTTAGAGTAGTTTACACAACTCGAACCTTTTTCTCTTCTTTTCGTAAATATGTTTTGCCAACCATTCAAAAGAACTCTGTTGTTTATAAATTCGTTTGTCAGTGTGGAGCTGACTATGTTGGCAAAACGTCCCAAAGATTAGAAATGAGAATATCCCAACATATCCCTCGGGATATTCGACTACACCAGGTTTCGAGAGCATCCGGGCACTCCCAGGCTCATGAGTCTGCCATTGGCGATCACCTGTTGAGTATAAATAGGTGTGCCGATCAATATTCCGATGGGTGGTTTTCTGTTTTATACAGTGCTAGGTCGAACTATCATCTCAATATCATTGAGGCGTTAGTTATTAACAACTCTCGACCTAGCCTGTGTAGACAAAAGATTCTTAGACATCAGTTGGAGATATTCATTGATTTAAAACCACCTGAACAGTGAGATTTTTTTTTTTTTTTCTCCACTGTTCTTCCAACTGTAACCAAAATTCCCCTCTTCCCTCATTCGTTTTCTTAGTTTTTAATCTATCATTCTGACGTTTCCTCTTAGAGGGTCAGACGATAAGGCCTTAGGGAAAATTTTAATTTCACCTGCCCATTTCTTGTTTTTTTTGGTATTTAAATTAAATTATGTTTCCTCTGAAATTTCTCCTTCCATTCTGCTGTACCAAAAATTTACTTATATATATGTATATATATATATATATATATATATATATATATATATCCTTTTTGACCTTCTTATCATTATCAGTATGTTATTAACCTATCTTATCTTTATTGTTGCTACTTATTATTTCTATTACTATGTTTATTTCTTGTTTAGCCTCTCCCTGTCAGTCACATTTCCAATATTCCGTTTTCTCCACATTGCTTTCTTCCTGTTGATCATTTAGGTTTCTAGTCTTATTTCCCATCCAGGTTTTGTCGGTCCGCTTGTCCCCGGTTGTTTTTCTGATTTGAGTTTCATATTTATCATTTTGGCGCCTGCGTAAATGAGGTTGTTTAAGTCTGTGATTGTATTTGTTGGGATATGTGGGAGGAGTTTGTTAACATTCTCTGTTTCTATTGCCATCATTATCATCATCATCATTATCATCATTACTATTTAGCAGCCTTATAATTACCAGTATACTAAGATTTTGCCACGCTTAAAACATTCTAATATTTACCCCCCACCCACCCCACCCTTTTAATGTTGGCTTGTAACTTGTAACAGTTTGCGGAAAGAATTGTTTTCGGTCTGTCTAGACCATTTCCTGTCGTAATGATTGAAACATGCTGAAATCTTTTTAGGCGGACCTTAATTTTTTAAAATTAAGTCTGAAAGCGTCATTTCTAATAAAGCCAACCACGAGGGATGACATTTATCGAATCCACTCATTTTTATTTTTGCCTTCGAACCACCTTTGAAAGAGTCTTCATGCAAGCTGCAATTTTATGCCTGGTTCGTTTTTATTATTTTATTTATTGATATATTTATTTTTACATCTCCTACATTTTTCCCTCGTTTTTTGCTTGAAGAACATGTACATTTTTGCAATTTATGACTATAATAAATTGCAGTTTCATTTAATGTTGTAACCAGCAAATTTTAGCATTGCTACAAATATAATTTGCTGATTTCTTTCTGTGAAGAATAACAAGAATAGCATTCTTTGAAACTCTGTGGAATAAGGATTTGTAAATTGTTTTGGGGAGTATTCAGTCGAACAATAAATTTGATTGTACATTTCAACTTACAGTTTTATTTATTTTATATATATATATATATATATATATATATATATATATATATATATATATATATATATATATATATTAGTGTTGTGCCGATGAATCGGAATCGGAATCGGGAATCGGTTAAATCGGTAATTTTCGGGGAATCGGAATCGGCATCGGAATCGGAAAAATTTGTGTATAATTTCCGATTCCAAAATCGATTCTTTGAATATTTTTCAAAAGTTAATTTTCAATTGCTTGTACCGATTATAAATATTTCTTTCTTTTAAACTATTAGTAAAACTAAACTCTATAGATCTACGTACTCGTTATAGAATGAAGTTCTCATAACAAAATCACGTAATTTCATTAGATAGTTTTTGTTTTACGCTCCCTTGACTAATTATCGCAGTTTTTTTAGGAAGATTCCGAATTTCCCAAATCGTTTTTACGGCATAAAATAAAAACTATTTGATGAAATTACGTGATTTTTTTCTGAGAACTTCATTCCATAACGAGTACGTAAAATATATATTTCTTTTTATTTTTCGTTTTTTAACATAGTGTAAACTGCACAAGCACCCTTTTTTAATACGTGAAGACAGTTTAGAGCTTCATCCTAGATCTAAAAATAATTTGTTTTTTAGTGGGTTTACAAATATCGTCCAAAAGTAGAATTTCAATGAGGGGGGACTTTTAAATGTAAATATAATTTCTTTTTCAATCTGAAAAATTTCTAAATGTTTTCTCTTTATCTATTTTATCCAGACTTTGATAAATTCATTGTGAGATATTCATGTATATTTTTAACTTTTCCGAAACCCGAGAAAAATGCGATGGTGTCAGACAATGTGGCTCCAGGAAAATAAAATAAAACTATATTCGTTTGAAATCTTTTCATATTAAACTCCTTGAGAAATTTGGCAAGTGGGTGTGAAAAAGTATTGTTGTCGAAACCAACGGCATCGAAGGTGTTAATTACCCCATAATACTTTCAACTCAACTTTTGAGTGAGATTGGCGGGCTTCAGCGAGGCCTCCGTGATATATCTCACGGAGGCCTCGGCTTCAGACGGCATTGGCGCCGTCGTAGCAATCCTTAAGTATAAACATAAACAATACCGGCAGAATCAAAGAAAATCACACTGGAAGCATATTTCAAATTAAATCAAAGGCCAAGCCTTTTCACAATTTTGCCCATTCCTTGTTGGTCCCCCCCCCCCGATTTATCAGAAAGGGATTATAGTTTTCAATGGCGTTCGTCCGTTCGTCCGGATGATTCCCGGATAACCGTCGATTACTTTTTTCTGAAATTTTGCCACAAGTTGTACTCCAATACGTAGATGTGCACAACATCGAGTTTTTTTTTTAAAGAAAACTCTCGTTGCTCCCCCAGGGGCTGAAAAGGGGTAAAAAATGCCCAAAATGGCAAAAATGACACTTTTGGCCCCATAACTTTTTTCCCGTCCATTAGATTTTACTGAAACTTGTCCAAAATGTGAAGGCAATTGTTGCAAATGTAAATTCAGTATCGCTGACCCTGGCAAAACTCTGGTTTGCGCCCCCCGGGAACTTTTAGGGCTAAAAACCACCCCTTTTTTAGGCTCTTTTTTTTCATATTTGTCTAAAATGTGATTATGTATCTCTATTTAGTGTTTTTTTTATGGTGCTGAACTCAAATTTACATGTCTTAAGGCCTGAAACATAGCCGTTTGTCCATTTTTACAAGTAATCAGCTCCCCCATGGGGGCAAAAGAGGTAAAAAAAATACCTCAAAATGACTCTAAATAGACAAAATTGACATATTTTTCAGAATAACTTTTCATCCATTCATTAGATTTTTCTGAAACTTGGCAAAACCATGGGCATACCTGATATACACCTGATGGAAGTATCACTGACCCTGGGAAAAATCAGAGTCACAAGCCCTGGAGGTTTTAGGGCTAATATTGGGTGTGGAGCAAAAGTTGAACTTAGTCATTTTTCTGAAAACTTTTGAAAATTTTTTTTTCACTCAAAATTGTTTTTTTATCAGTTATGTATCACTTTTTTATCACTTTATTCGACCCCCCCCTCCTCACATAGAGGGGGACCATGCATGCACGGCTTGTTATATTTGTCAATACCGATTGCCGAGTGAGGGAGCAGCAAACATACCGACAAAACCCAACACTTTTATATTCTACTTTTCATTTAATTAGCAATAATGTTTGATATTATTTTTCTGGGCAAAATATTTCTTTAATTTTAGACAATTCTTTCGCTACTTTGAAAATAAACTGCATTCTTCTAAAGGTTACCTAGCGAATTTTCGCAAAGTTTCAATTTTTGTTTTGTTTATTTTACGCATATAAAATAAGTTTAGATCTTCTTTAGTTTTACTAATAGTTTAAAAGAAAGAAATATTTATAATCGGTACAAACAATTGAAAATGAACTTTTTAAAAATATTAAAAGAATCGATTTGGGAATCGGAAATTAGGCACAAATTTTTCCGATTCCAATACCGATTCCGATACCCCCAAAATTACCGATTTATCCGATTCCCGATTCCGATTAATCGACACAACACTAATATAAAACGATTAGGAATTTTAAATAGACGGTCAGTTTCACAAATAAATATAACGTAACATGAGCTGTAGTGTGTTACCAATTTTAAATTATGTGCGCTTATTGGGGATAGGGTGTCTACTTTTTAAGCGATTACACATGGTTTTACAACGTTGCAAACCGAACTTAATTTAGTGGGAAACACTTTAGTTAATATCCATAAAGAATTAGGATGGCGAGAAATGATGATCATTTTACGTTAAATTTATATTCGAAACTGATCTTACACTCTAAATTCTAAATGATCGCTTTTCTTTCCGCCAATTAAAAAAATGTTCTAACACGTAATCTATAAAAGTAATATTTCATTTTGGAATAGGGATTTAGCTGCGAGAGAAAGCACAGAAAGCTCACGCAATCTCACGTTAAAAATGGTTTTCATAATAGTAATATTATTATTTAGAAATTCGTTCGTAACAATGAGATGTGGCTTTGCTAAGTGGCGTTGTTAAATATATTGTTCTTACATCGTTTTCTTATTTTGCCTACCAATCTTCGAATATTTTCCACTATTCATGTAAGTAGCATGTTATACAGTAAATACGAACTGGTACAATATAGCTTTGTTTTAAAATCAAAATAAATGTTTTGTTGTGTTACAATTTTTAATCAATTACAAGGCAAACATTTGAGATAAAATATACGCGGACATTAACCAGGGGTTTATGTAATAATTTGAAAATTTACGAAAAAACAAACAAAAAAAATCTCTAATTAAATATGTATAAATTTTACAAGAATCGGAATCGGAATCGGGAATCGGATCGGAAATTTTGAACGGAATCGGAATCGGAATCGGAATCGGGAAAAATTTTGGCATCGTCCCATCACTAATATATATATATATATATATATATATATATATATATATATATATATATATATACATATATATATATATAAAGCTGAACGTCTGTGTGTGTGTCTGGTCACGAATAGGCTCCTATATGGTTGACTATCATAGAAAACTGATCACATATAATGATAGATGTATCGAGACACAGGAATGGGTATGCTTGATCTGGCATAATGATGATTCATTAAAATTGTGGGGTCTGCGTACGCGCCTGGTCCACAAAGTATGGAAATTAAAATTTTGAAAATTAAAACAACGATTACAACTGTTTTTGATATAGATGTAGATAATTAATAATACTTTAAAAAATATGCTTTAACTTAAATAGGGATGGTATAATAAAAATGTGGGGTCTGCATTCGCGCCCGGCCTCCATAGAATGGAAATAGGCACAAACTTTAATAAAGACTTGTCATATCTATCTGCGTAAGTATACTTTGATAATTATGTTTCAGTTTGAAGAAATATGGTATAATAAAATTAGGGGGTGTTCGTTTGTGCCTGACCTCCATAGAATGGAAATATGTCACAAAGTTTAAAAGGTTTTTTAATATAGATCCACAGAATATTGTGATACGTGTTTCAGTGTGAACAGGTATGGTATAATAAATTATGGGGTTTATCTATTTTATTGTTACTTTCATCATATTTTACTTTGGTTTTGATACGCCCCAAATTCGAAGCTATCTCTTTACAACCCTTCCTTTTCATAACCTATCATAAATCAGAGTCCATTTTCTGTAGGCTGTTTTTGAACCCAGTCAACGACGGGTACTTTTGCTAATATATATATATATATATATATATATATATATATATATATATATATATATATATATATATATATATATATATATATATATTACAGCTGTTCAGTGCGGCTAGACTGGGACCCATCTCGAACCAGGGATCGAACTTACTATCATCTAATTGATAGTCGGCGTTTTTCTCTCATGGGATCCATGCCCGCAAACTATATCATCAAATGTCTATATAAACATTGATGAAATATATATATATATATATATATATATATATATATATATATATATATATATATATATATATATATACTTCATTTTCTTCGTTTACTAAAACGTAACGTTTGTGATTTTTAGCAAAACTTGATTACGCGATCGTCGTTCAAAGATGCCTTCTACCAAAGCCAGGGACCATACTACAGTACCGTCATAGAGTTACTAGGATAGGTGTTTGGTCCTAAAAACAAGCATGATTTTGCCAGCCACCAACCCAACCAAATCAACTTTTCAGTGTGTTCCATATAGTTGGCGAACTATACTCCCCAAAATGTTCGCTAGTAACTGCTTCTGCCAACCAATATAAATTACCTTTTAAATAGTATATACATAAATGTAATTAGTCGATTGGTCTTCTCTGTTATGATTATTGTTGTTTGTTATCCTTACTAAGTGTCCACGTGTGTAAGGGAACTGTTTTCCCCAATGTCTTCATCAGTGACGATCAAAGCATTTTTTGCCCAACGTTTAGAATTGTTTTAGCTAATTAGTAGAATGCAATTATCAAGAAAGTCAATTTGTTGTGCGCTTCTCGTCTGTATCCGTACCTGTTTCTTGAAAACAAGTCAAACAGTGTCACTTACACCTCTTCATATTATCGTAAAATATATAGTCTTTTTTTTTTTTTTACTTGGAAGATCACCACTTATCAAGGCCCGGGGGTCACTTAAGTATAAGGATTAAGTGTTAGGTAAATGATAAGACAAAAATCAGTCACAATTGTACATGGATATGGCTAGATTATCTAAGTGGATGACTCAACAAGAATCTATTCACATTAGACTTGAAGATGACCATGTTATAGTCAGCCGTGAAACAGACAAACGATATTGTGTTCCACAGACGGACAGCTTTAGGGAAGAAATTCTGCTCATGGAATTTACGTTTAGTTTTTGGCACAAATAGGGTGTGAGGAAAGTTGTTGACATTTGTCTCAGCTAGGCGAGTATTTGTTGTGATCGACCTGGGTGTAGGGGCTATAGACGAATACATACCATAAAAGTATCGATAGAGCAGAGACAGACTCGCAATGTCTCTCCTATGAGAAAGAGCGAGTAGGGAGGCTAAAAGGTCATCAGATGTGACAACAGAACTTCATTTTAGGCTATATTTGACTCTTTCATAAGTAGAGGATTGCATCTGGAATGAGATATTCTTGGGAGCGGTAGAGCAATCCGACCATCATTTTAGTGACCTTGGCAACTTGTAGATGAGGTGTGTATGGCCCAATTAGATGGTTTATTTAATTGTTAGCGACCGTATTCATTAGCTCAACACGCACTCTTACAGTATATGGTGTATAATGTATATATATCTGTGTGTGTGTGTGTGTGTGTGTGTGTGTGTGTGTGTGTGTGTGTGTGTGTGTGTGTGTGTGTGTGTGTGTGTGTGTGTGTGTGTGTGTGTGTGTGTTGGGATACAAAATTTAATTGTGGTCTATATAAAGAACAAATTCATTTTGAAATTGTGAAATTAAAAGATAAAAAGAATAAAAAGGATAGGTACCCGGTTTCGAAACTCGTTCAACGGGGCTAAATCGAGGTTTAGAATTACGATTAAAAACTATTATAAAAAATGGAGAATATTGCGGGAGAAGGCGGGGTAAAGGAAAGAATCAAATAAAACCCACATTAAGTCCAAAAATAGATTTTCCTTTTGCTCACAAAGAGCACATCTCAAAGACTTAGTATAAATAGGATTTTGAGGTTGGTGAGTGTGACTTAGAGGTACAAGAAGAGTTATTTATAAGATGCTCGCCAGTGGCCGAACAATAGGTATTATACAAAGCATAATATAGTGAATAATTGATATGTCGAATTTTTATGGAATGTGCTGTTTGATCCGGATGTCCAATCATTGCGACATCCAAACAACATAGTGCAAACCAAAACTATATTTGAATAAATAAACGATAAAATTATTATGGTGGTTGGGATATCTTTTCGAATTGAAGAAAAAATAGGTCTACTTAATAACAGACACCGAAATTCGTTTCGCAAATCTCTCACCTATGTTACCTAGTAAAATCGAATATCTTTAATTCTGTAAAAATGTTAGAAATTATATTTTTATAGTAGATTTAACAATGTCAATAGGATAGCCATTATTGCAGATGGTCTTAGTAATAAATTTAATTTTAGCATGCAAACTGTTCTTCGCACAAAGCATTGGGATTCTTTGCCTAATACATACACACACATATATATGTATGTATATATATATCTATATATATAAAAATGTAAATTTGGTTCGTTACAAAAGAATAAAACTATATTTCTACGTTACCAATTTATTTGAAATTTTCAGACAACCCATCTTTAGAGTCGAGGTATGTTTTTATGTTATTAAAATAAATTTACCTCGCGAATTATTAAAATATTAAATAAAATAAATATATTTTTTAACCGTTACTGCGAATCTGTTCTGTTGATAAAACTGAACTTCCGGTTGATTCATTTCACAGCCACGAATTGACGAAAGATTTCATTTTCTGTTAACTCGATAAGTAAAAAAAAAAAAAAACATAATTCATTTGTTTATCTTCCAAATTTTTTTAATTTACACATCTTTTCTTTATTATATGAGGCCAAAAAAAAAGTTTGTCGCTTGCTATGCTAAAACAAAGTTTTTTTGTTTTTTATTTTTCTAATTTCAAAATATGTTGCACCATTATTGTGATGTTTAATTTGCAGTATATTTCAATTTAACTTTTATTATAAAAAGTTTGAGATTATGATTTGTTTCCTGCAAAAAAAAAATTACCCTCTCTGAAAAAAACAGGCAAAACTAGCTGATAAAATATGTAAGCCTTCTGGGGAGCTAACCGCTTCAACATAATTCCAGAAACATATAGTGAGAAAACACGGAACATTTTATATATTGAATATACTATATTTATAATTTGTTTATTGTAGGATTCTCCTGATCTCGCGTTTTTTTTTTTAAATCTGTTGCCAACATTGCATTACTAAAAGAACACTACAGGCTTAATGTAAACAGAATGTGTTTACAATATCGGTAAATTTTCAATGGGTTTAATTACATGATTATTGATAATGTAACCATGTGATTGAAATTTAATTTAAATTAACCACACGTGGTCGCAAAATGAATGCCGACGCTCAAAGTGTATACACATTTTGACTCCTCCCTTTACTTAAAAATTCACCAAAAATCAGGAAATTAAACGAATTTTAATGAAAATTGCAGTATTTTTCAAATAATGATCGCAGAATATAATGAACTAATTATTTTTACTTAACTCTTAGTGAAAATGTTTTATTTTGTTTAAACAAAAAATACCTTTACTAAAGTTATGATTTTCAGTAGTAAATAAAAAACGCAAGAATTTATTTTTGCTTTTTTTAAAGCATCGTAATTTGTAACAATAAAATATAATTTTTACAGTAACATTACGAAAAAAGCCCCTAAAGTCCGTATTAATGAATTCGATATAACTCGAAGAAAAATGAATTCTCGCATACTATTCAGGAAATTAAAGATTCAATTAGATTCCTATTTCAGTCACCTAAATTATTTAGGGTGAAATGAGTTTAGGAATTTATAGCCAAACCTAAATATTTTTTTTTGGTAAATATTCAGATACGCTACTACAGAACACCGACCACTCTAATTTGTTTGGGGGGATGTGATGTTGGGGGGCGCGCGCGCCCCAACATCACATCCCCCCCCCCCGCTCGCGCCCCCAATGTACAAAGTAAAATCTTCGGAAAATGTTAAATGGTGTTCTAATTGGTAAATGTCGGTGCGTTACTTACGGAAAAATTGAAAATTCTATGTTCCAGGTAAAAAAAACAAAAAAAAAAACAGATAAATTACCCCCTACTCCAACTTGGTGTGCTTTCCTTTTCTTATTTTATTTCTTTTTCAGCTAGTTTTAAATTTTCCACCCAAAAAGCGCTATAATGTATTTTTGAAAATTAGAAAATTCTATGTCCTGAAAAAAAAAATCCCCTCCCCCCCAACGTAGTTTGCTTGGTGAAGCCGTCGTTTATGCTATAGCGTGCATGCGCGTAGCATAAACGGAAGCTGCAAAATGGTGGAAAGAAGTTCGTGGGTTCAGGGGTAAATAACATGCAAACCGTAAATTTGCCCCAAGTTTGACGATCAGATTCGTTGTCAGCGACCTCAATTACCTGTAAAAAAACAAATTAGAGTGGTCGGTGTTCTGTAGTAGCGTATCTGGATACTTACCTTTTTTTTCTTGCTTAAAAAAAATAGCATTAATACAGTAAGTTAGGTAAAATTTGCATAGAATACTCTGCTTTACGGTTGTAAAAATGGAACGGAAATTTGAATTTCGTTCCCTTTTAAATTCGGTACATTTTTACATTACGTCCAACTCATCGTTCACATTCGACACGTCAACTTTATAGCTTTCCGGGTATTCTGGCAAGGTTAAGGGTGTCTATTCCGAAAGCCGTTCTTAACATGGGTAGATTGGTAGGTGTGTCAGAAATTTCGTGAAAAATAGTGAATAATTCCACCCCGTCTTTCCAAGCTTATAACTCCTCGAAAAATGTAACTCAAGCCCTAATTTTTTTTCCAATTAAAAGAGCAAGGACCAAGGTTTCATTAAAATAAAAACAAAAAAAAACATGTTTTTAAAAAAAAAAAAGGTTTTAACTTCGGACTTTACAGGTAAATTTCTAAAAACACTACTTTTTTTGTTTTGAATTTGAATATATTATTTATTGACCTTTTCTCTTCAATTTGTGATATATAACACTTTGGTGAATAAATTATTTACTTTTTAATAGACATTTCAAAATGGGAGGCGTGAATTATTCTACCCCCTGTCTTTCCAAGCTTATAACTACTCGAAAAATGTAATTCAAGCCCTAATTTTTTTTTCAATTAAAGGAGCAAAGACCAAGGTTTCATAAAAAAAAACAAAAGAAAAAACAAACAATGTGGTTTAATAAAACAGGTTTTAAATTTCGAACTTTACAGGTAAATTTCTAAAAAACACTACTTTTTTATTTTAAATTTGAATATATTACTTATTGACCTTTTCTCTTCAATTTGTGATATATAAAACTTTGGCACATAAATTAGTTATTTACTTTTTACTAGACACTTGAAAATGGGGGGCGTGAATTAAAAAGAAAACGTTTGTCTAAAATATTATATTTAGTTTATTGGAAAGAGCATAAAATTTCGCATAGACTCTGAAAATATCGTAAAAATAGAATCAATAGAAAAATTTTGATAGATTTTTAAAGTTTAAAAATTGAAAAATATTGAGTTCGTAAAATTCATTACTGTTTTTTAAAAAATAAAAAAATATTTCTATTACTTTTAAAACAACTTTAATAGTTTATTTTGGAAGTATAATCCATAAAGAAAATAAACAACCCACTTTTAAAAGAGAAATTACGAGATTTTTATATTTTATTCGCAGTTTCGTGATAGGGGCGTAAAAAATTCCTACAAAAATTCTGATACATCTACTAGATTGGAGTGTTTATTCATTGTAAACGTACCCGACAACCTATAAATGGCGACATTTCCAATGTGAATGGTAAGCTGGACTTATGTAAAAAATAACAAAAAGATATACCAAACTGACTTTTTCGTTTAAAAATGGAATTATTTCCCTTTCGTTATTAACTTTTTTCTTTTTTTTTTAATAAATACTTTGTGTTTTATATACATAAAGTACAATTGTTGAATGTTACTGTTTTGATTATATTCGTTTGAAGGGGGGCACAATTAAAAAATTAAGAAAGATTAAAATGAAGCGAAATTTAAGTTTCCGTTCCATTTTTACAACAACCGTAAAACAGTGCATACTCAGCAAGTTTTATCGTAATTTATAAGCATATTGAAACACTAAATCAACATTTTATTTATTTTTTTGCATAATTAATGATGGAAGTATTTTTCTGTTTATTCTCTTAACATCTGTTAAAAAAAAAATAATTTGTACATTCTCTTGAAAAAAGAATCAAACTTTTCTCTACTTTCACATGTGTTCCATTTTAACAAACTGAGCCACAGCAACGCGTGGCCGGGTACAGCTAGTATATATATATATATATATATATATATATATATATATATATATATATATATATATCGTTAGTAATCTTTCCAAAAACAGATGTATTCATAGTCATAGTATTTTATTCATATGTTAATATATTACATCTTACACGTGTTTCTTTGAATAGCGAAAAATCACCAAACAACTCATGAGAGATGGATATGTGTTACTCAAAAAAAAAAGTTGGAAAGTTCTTTTGAGGGAGTCTTTTGTTTGGTTTTTGTTGTTTTGCTTTTTTTTCTTGATGGAAAAATATTTATAAAAGGAAATGGAAATCTTTAAAAGTTCGTAAAATCTTAAGAATAAAAACCCTTACTTATTATAGAGTACATAGGCACCTTCCGGAAAAAAACATTAGATTCACAGTCCTCGAGGAGACGTTCTAAAATACACACACATATATATATATATATATATATATATATATATATATATATATATATATATATATAACGTAATAAAATTCTCTTCAATGCAATTGTCAAATCTCCCGCCAATGCCCCCTCTATAATGATTGCGTACACAGCGATGGGATTTACTCCAGTACCATTACTGAATTCCCTCCTACTAATCTAAATCATGCAATAAACCCTAACGTTCACCAAGTCCCTTTCATCTGCTACAAACTATATTTTACTTTCTCTCCATATATCCAATATTAATATCTTTGATAATAACCCAAATCACTGATCGCCTAGCCTTTTAACAAATAATAACTCTCCCAATCGTACCCGCCAATTGTTACAATCCTCCTTCGGACTTTCTCAGTCGATCTACTACCTTTAACACAATTGAACTTTCTTCTCCCCTAACAAATAATGTTTCTACTTCTATAGATGGTTATATCAATCAAAACCTCACACCTATATCGGCGCTTCTTCTTCCCTTATTAAGACTCCCATTTTATCTTATTTATATTCTTTAATTGAATTAACGATAAAAATCCTACATCTTTACCTGAACTTGTTATAAATCTTGAATAAACACACTTCTCTTTAAATTGTGCCATTTTGAAAACATCTAAATCCTACACTCTTGTCAACTCTGCCTCTTTTTAGAGGTAGCTCTAATAATAGCTTATTCCAAAAAATAAAAATACGAATCTGATTAATTCCAAAAATGAGTTCATATCTTATTGCCAACATAAGAGAAAATATAAATATGCTCTTTTTCTATTGATATACCCCACTTCGATATTTCCCTTTATTTCAATAATTTTACTTTTTATCCTTTCTTTTTTCTCCTGATTTTGTTCTCCTTATACCCGTGCTTATTTACATCTATAACCTTTGTGTGTATGATCTCCCTTTAAGGATTCCCTTCCTTAATTTACTTAAAGCCGATATATATGTTATAGATATATAGCCAATATATATTTTTTATTAGATATATCTTATCTTATTTAAAATGGGGGTCCATATATACAAAAGTTCATTCCTATAGTAAACACCTATTGCATACGTATATATCTATAATATAAAGCTGTGTGTGTGTGGTCACGAATAGGCTCCTATATGGTTGACTATTATAGAAAACTGATCACATATAATGATAGAAGATCATCGAGACATAGGAATGGGTATGTTTGATCTGGCATAATGATGATTCATTAAAATTGTGGTGTCTGCGTACGCGCCTGGTCAACAAAGTATGGAAATAAAAAATTTAAAAATTAAAAAAAACGTTTACAAGTGTTTTTGATATAGTTGTACACAATAATACTTTAATAAGTAAGTTTTAACTTAAATAGTAGGGATGGTATAATAAATTTGTGCGGCCTGCGTCTGCGCCTGGCCTCCATAGAATGGAAATAGGCACAAACTTTAATAAAGACTTTTCATATCTATCTGCGTAAATATACTTTAATAATTGTTTCAGTTTGAAGAAATATGGTATAATAAAATTATGGGGTGTTCGTTCGCGCCTGGCCTCCATAGAATGGAAATATGTCACAAAGTTTAACAAGGTTTTTTAATATAGATCCACAGAATATTGTGATAAGTGTTTCAGTGTGAACAGGTATAGTATAATAAATGATGGGGTTTATCTATTTTATTGTTACTTTCATCATATTTTGCTTTGGTTTTGATACCCTCAAATTCGAAGCTATCTCTTTACAAATCTTCCTTTTCATAAGCTATCATACTTTCATAAATCAAAGTCTATTTTCTGTAGGCTGTTTTTTAACCCAGTCAACGACGGGTACTTTTGCTAGTATATATATTGTTACGTATTCGTATGTTGTATTGTTCCAGGATAGAAAATTATCATGCCTTCGCACTTTATATCTTTCGCTATCATGAGCTATGCTTGATTTATTTGCCCTCCTACTAGCTTATTTTTTCCATCTTTTTTTTTCTATTTTTGGCCTGTTTTTAATTGTTTTCTATTTTCTTTCCTCTCTACCTTGCATGTCTTGGCTTTCTATTTCTCTATATATCTTTCCCCTCCCCTTCTCTGTTTAATCAAAACTCCGTTTCCAACTACAGATCTTTAAAATACCCTGACTTTTCTTCTTTTTCGCTTTCATTATTTCCTATTTTCGTGTTTATTTCTATTCGTCTTTATATATGTGTGTGTCTATGTATGTATGTATGTATGTATGTATGTATGTATGTTTATGTCAGGTCATGTCATATGCTACTGGTACCATGTAACCCAGTACTACCTGCCTCATGGTCGGGTCACCGGCGACTAAACTGGTTCCCCCACCAGACTTGTTTGGTGAGGAGGGCGGCTAGTCTCCCTGAAGGATTAAAAACAAAACCTTTCAAAGGGCGAATGAACTCTTTTTCTGGGTCAACGGCCAACTAGCACCGTGTATATTTGTGTGTATATATGTGTATTGGGGTAGAGAGGGCTCCCGTAAGCCGTGGTGAAGGCAACCTTTCTAGGAGAAGCAAATCTCTGATATAAAAAACCATAAAGCGGAAGACCAGTACCCGCATTAAGCTGGTCTGCAGTTTAATTTGTTGCTGGCTATCTTGCTCTTGCTTGTTGCTGGATCTCAACATTTTGAACCGAGAGAGAGACTTAGCTGTCGTACAAAGCTAAGACTCTTTAACATCATATTTGTATAGATACTCCCTCAGACATTTGGGCTCATGGATTTTAAATGTCTGAGGAAGTGGCACTCGTCTGACAAGACGTTGCAATCATCAATCAATCATCATGTATGTATGTATGTATGTATGTATATATGTGTCTGCGCGCATATATGTGTGTGTGTGTGTGTGTGTGTGTGTGTGTGTGTGTGTGTGTGTGTGTGTGTGTGTGTGTGTGTGTGTGTGTGTGTGAAATTTTTATTTAGATCTCTAGATTTTAAAGTTTCAATTCTAATAACAGTGTTCTCTCATTTCATTTTGCCCCAATTTTTTCGAAACTATCAGTTGCTCATTCATCTTTTTCTGGCCCACACCAGATCTTAGATTTCACCATATCTTATAATTTCAAACTGAGTTTTTTTCTGTGATTTTCAATTGAACAGCTTTCTCGATGTTTTTGTTCTTTTTCAGTTATAGATGATGTTTCACTTTGTTTTAAGTTCTCCTCTTTATTGAACTGGACATCCTTATATCTACATTATGCTGTAAATCTTTTCTTTTTTTTTTTTTTTTTTTGACTAATTCTGCCTGCTTTGAAATCCTTTCAAAACTCTTTTGATACGCATGAATATATATTTTACCCACAAGGAACGCTGATGCACGATTCTTCTGTGGGGATTTCCCTATTCAGGAATCCTGATCTAAGTTACTTCTTCGGATTACTCCTTCGATGCTTTTTCAGACTCATTACGGACATTGAAATCTTTCCTCTGGACTATTCTGCTTGCGGGGGTACTGGATATTAACTTTCGTCTCATTTTATTCTGGAATGCACCTAATTACCGATAGATTACCTTCCAAGTTCGGTTGATTTACTTTATTTTTATTTTTCCTTCTCTTTCGTTTCTCTTACTTATTTGTACTTAATTTGTCCTGCTTTATTTATATTTTATCATTTAAATTTTTTTATCAGAAGTTTATCAAAATGTTTTTTAATTTTTTATTTTTTTTTTAAATCTTTAAAAAAATTTTAAAGATTTAAAAAATTGACTATTTTATTAAGTATTTATTTTCTTATACATTATTTTGTTTATTCTTTTATCATGGCTCGTTTTTCTGTCCCTTCTTTGCTTATCCTCGTCATATCGCCTCCCTATAAAATAACTTTTTTCAAATTCTAATCTCCAACTTTTTCAAAACCAGTGTTGTCTTTGTACATTTACTTTTGTATAATGCCGGATTTTCTCTTCTTCTGATGAGAAGCATAGCCTAAAGAGGTTTTTCCCTTATATCTCTTTCTGTAACTATAATTAACTTGATATTGTAAAATGTTTTCATGAAACTTCACACTAATCTTATTCTATGACATAAAGTAATTTGAAACGCATATAACATTAATTTGAAATGCTTATAAGATTACTTTGAAATGCTTTTAACATTAATGTGAAATGCTTTAAACATTAATTTGAAATGCTTATGAGATTACTTTGAAATGCTTATAACATTAATTTGAAATGCTTATAACATTAATTTGAAATGCTTATAACATTACTTTGAAATGCTTTAAACATTAATTTGAAATGCTTTGAACATTAATTGGAAATGCTTATAATATAAATTTTAATGCTTATAACATTAATTTGAAATGCTTATAATATTAATTTGAAATGCTTATAACATTACTTTGAAATGCTTCACACATTCATTTGAAATGCATTTTACATTAATGTGAAATGCATTTTAACATTAATGTGAAATGCACTTAACATTATTTTGAAAGGCTTTTAATATTAATTTAAAATGCTTTTAACATTAATTTGTAATGCTTTTAACATTAATTTGAAATGCTTATAACATTACTTTGAAATGCTTTTAATATTAATTTGAAATGCTTATAACATTAATTTGAAATGCTTATAACATTAATTTGAAATGCTTATAACATTACTTTGAAATGCTTTAAACATTAATTTGAAATGCTTTGAACATTAATTTGAAATGCTTATAATATTAATTTTGAATGCTTATAATATTAATTTGAAATGCTTATAACATTAATTTAAAATGCTTATGAGATTAATTTGAAATGCTTTTAACATTAATTTGAAATGCTTTGAACATTACTTTGAAATGCTTCTAACATTAATTTTAAATGCTTTTAACATTACTTTGAAATGCTTAGAACATTAATTTCAAATGTGTTGAACATTAATTTGAAATGCTTATAATATTAATTTGAAATGCTTATAACATTAATGTTTAATGCTTTAACATTAATTGGAAATGCTTATAATATAAATTTTAATGCTTATAACATTAATTTGAAATGCTTATAATATTAATTTGAAATGCTTATAACATTAATTTGAAATGCTTCAAACATTACTTTGAAATGCTTCAAACATTAATTTGAAATGCATTTTACATTAATGTGAAATGCATTTTAACATTAATGTGAAATGCACTTAACATTATTTTGAAAGGCTTTTAATATTAATTTAAAATGCTTTTAACATTAATTTGTAATGCTTTTAACATTAATTTGAAATCCTTATAACATTACTTTGAAATGCTTTTAATATTAATTTGAAAAGCTTATAATATTAATTTGAAATGCTTATATTTTTTTTTAAAGAAACATTTTCTTCATCAGAACATTCTCTTTTAACTCTCATTCTTTATAAACACTTTCTTTTACATTATCTTCAGTTGTTAATAAAACATATTCTATACCAGCGGTTCTCAACCGGGGGCGAATCGCCCCCTAGTGGGCGAAAATCAAATTTTGGGGGGCGATTTTCAATCAATTTTATCTGTGAAAAATTTTGACATTTTTGCGAGTAAATTTTTTAAATTTTTTGAAATTATAAACGCGTAGCTAAACTATTAGTGCGAAACTTTGGTCATGTGACCTATGAATTGCTCTCTTATAAATGGATTGTCAGTTTTGAATATTCAATTTATTTCAGTAAATCCGATTCTCCAGTGACATTGTCTTACAAGTGTTTACAATTTTCACACACACACACACACACACACACACACACACACACACACACACACACACACACACACACACATTCATTCCATTACGTGAATTTACAAAAACAAAAACACGAAAAACAGTTAGCGTTAATCAAGTTTTCATTATTATAATTGTTGTAAAATACTTTATTTGCATTAAATTAGTTTTCATTTAAAAATAAAGTTTAATTATATAATATTCATTTGTTTATTAAAAGCTCAAAAAATTATATTGAGAAATAGAATATTGTTTTATGACCAAAAATTATAAGGGGGTCCACCAAGAAAAAAAAAGAAGGGAAAAGGGGTCCATGGGTCAAAAAAGGTTAAGAACCGCTGTTCTATACGAATAAAATTCCATTTGATAATGGCATATCCCTTTTATGGTAAATAACTGGAGATTGTCTTTTTTTGTATCGAAAGTGTGTGTGTGTGTGTGTGTGTGTGTGTGTGTGTGTGTGTGTGTGTGTGTGTGTGTGTGTGTGCGCGCGCGCGAGTGTGTGTATGTTCTTAAGTGTGTTTGTGTGTGCGCTATGTTTCCTACTACTTTCCAACTGACTTTCTTTTTCTGTTATTTACTTGGAATAGTCAATCTAATTGTCTGCGACTGTATACAATGTACCATCTACAATCCAGTTAAATGCACTCCGTATCCCCAAACTACCACACTTTAAACTTGAAAACTTCCGTGGCCTCGCGCTCACTTCTCCTGATCGCACGCTATTTAAGAATTGTGGGCTCTTTTCTAGCCTCTCCCCCTCCCCTGCGCACCGGAACACGCAAAGCATACAAACACACACGCACACACGCACACACACACAGATACACACACGCACAGATACACACACACACATACACATACACACGCACACGCATATACACTCACACTTTCACACACCTGCTAATCTAGATGCACCGAATGCTCTCCGCTTTCTGATTATTATAAACGCTAATGTATTTCTCGTGCTTCGTGACCGCCATTTTAAATTATCCTTTTTTTTCTTTTTTTTTTTTTTTTTTTGACATGTTAAGCAGATGAAAAACCAAATATTTTATGTTGAGTCCGTTCTGTACTCTTCACCAATATTTCTACTGGTTAAAAAAAAAAATAGCAAAAAATAATCAAATGTTTTTTTTACGTTAAATCAATGAGAAACTGCATGTTTATTTTTTTTGGGGGGGGGGCTCGATAATCATAAGCTCATGCCATTCCATTTCATTCCAATAACAAACAAGTACATTTTGTGTATTTTTAATTCAAAATGTAATTTATGTAACAGAGCCATTAACACGTGTTAGCAGCAGCAGTCACATGACATATATGCAAATGACCAAGCCGGTGTGCGATGTGACTTCACAGCGGAGAAAGAGAAGGGAAAGAAAAAAAGAAAGAAAATGCATCACGTGGTGAAGACTAGAGAAAAACGCGCATGCCAGTGTGAGATTGATGTGTGGCCCTGTGATGGTGTGAAAGTCTTTTAAAACACGTGTTCGACACAGCAGAGTTTTTGTTAAGCACGTGTCGGTGCGAGAGGAACTTAAAAAAAAACATGATCCAGGCGTTGTTTGGAAAGTAACAGTAATAAATGCCTTTTGTGTATTCATTTTTTTCGGACTGTTATCCTCATCTTCATATTTGTTGTTGTTGCTTTTTTTTGTTTTTTTTTTCACCACGTTTTGGCCAACTCATCCTCTGGCCTTCTTCAGGCGGTTAAACGTGACGGGATAGGAGTGCTAAGTCTTGTAACTGTATCCCTAGTAATTACTGCCTTCCATAGTTATTGTTGTCTCTCCACGTTTTGGCCAATTAATCCTCTGTCCTGCTTTTGGTTAGATTGAAACCGCTATCTTCAGACAATATCTGAATTGTCTGAAGATAGTTGTTTCAAACCTACCCAAAACTTGAGGAGACAAAAACAACTATAGAGGGCAGTAATTACTGGAGATATAGTTACAAGACTCAGTATTCCTGTCCTATCGTGGTTAATCACCTGAAGAAGGCCAGAGGATAAGTTGGCCGAAATGTGATGAAACAACTATAAGGATGAGGATAACAGTCCGTCAAAAATGAATACACAAATTATGAAGCCTCATCTCAAAGGATTCAAAAAAAAATGTTTATTAATATAATATCTAAATGCTTTTTGTTGGGAAAAAAGCTGAGTTGATTTTTTTTCTTTTTTGTTTGTTTCGTTGTGACTGTTTCAGACACAACGTACTGGGTCTGAGTGTTTAAGAAGATTAATCATCATAATGCTATTGCGAGTGTCGTCATCGTGTAGGCCTTTATGTTAGAATATTACAACACAGCTTGGAACAAAATGTAGTATCTGTTCTGATACTACACTTCACCTTTTCTGTCCTCGGTCAGTGGAGAAGAAATCCTTCATGACTGAGACATTTTTTTAATTTGTGTTCCTATCCAGAGTGCCCCTTTTTGGAGAGTTGAATTTTCTCCACATTAAAAACCGGTCTTGAGTCTAACTCTGTCCTCGTGGGGAGGCAAGTAAAAAGGAACACAAAACATTCACTGATTTGACATTTAAGAACACAAAGTACCAAATAATGAGGGATACAAAGAACCCCCACATAAAAATAGTAAATATTTGGTCTTGACGTAATTGTCTTAGAAGCAACAACGACAGGAAATTGACGGTTGCTATCTGCTTCATGACACGAACTAACAATTTGGGTGTTCCAAGTTCGAATCCAGTTCATTCCACAGAAACACTTTCACTTCACTTCACTTCACTTCACGTAGACCCTCCCGTAAGTACCCGATGTCTTTCTAGAAAAAATGCAGACCAAAAAGATATCATCTGATTCATACGAAATGATGCTTAACAACAACAGCAGAAGTAGGTAGGTGACTGTGGCTAAGTGGTTAACGATGCGGGCTGATAATCTAGGTGTGTCAGGTTTGAAACCAGTTCAAATCCACAGAAACACTTTCACTTAGGAATGTTGGCAACCTTCATGTGGTCCCTCCCGTAAGTACCCGATATCCTTCTAGAAAGAATTCCTAATAGAAAGATACTGAGAACATAAATGTCAGCAAAAATCATCATCATCATCATCATCATGAATGATGCTTAACAAACAAACAAACAACAACAACAACAACAACAACAACAGCAATATTTGTACGTGTCGATTCTTGATTGGACAGAAGTTCAAATCAGCAGTTCCTTTCGACTAATCACAGCATGAGATATGCACTTCTAAATCTCGCACGTAGTATAAAACCCCAAATAGAGTGTTTGTTTTTATTGGGGGGGGGTATTCTTTTCGGCATTTTTAGGAAACAACACACGTGCATATGTCACAATCCAGCCTATGTTCTTTGCAGCCAAACAACCCTAAGCAAGTAGCACACACATGATGAGAGGCTTTCACAAACTGTTGTATGCTTAGCGATAGCACATTCACACCTCACCGAATGCGCTCGTAAGTCCACATATACACATTCTCATGGCGAAATAGGTGTGATAAGATACACGCAAACACATCTACACGCCTATCCCATTTATACACACTGTAACGCGTAAACTCGTGTGCCGGCAGCCGAAATGAGCTTATGTACTTAATTTCTCCTTTTACTTAAAGCGTTCTTCAACACTTAACTTTCATATATCACAAACTCTTTACTTTCCATTGTCAATAACAACTTATTAATTTTTTGTATTGATAGACTTTGTCATTCTTTCTTTCGATATTGCCTTTCTCTCGGTAGTCTCACATGAAGAAAACAAGACAGTGACATCATATCATATAAGAAGTAAGATGTTAAATCTTCTCTTCTTCTATCTTCTCTATATAAATAAAATGAACTCATTTTTTCCCGTCTGATTTTGACATTAATAGGATTAAAAATCAAGATATTTCATGCAAATATAATATGCACAAACGGCAGAACAATATCTGAGGTGTGTTATAGGCTTATTATTTCTCAAATTCCTCGATAATCTTAGATTTCTATACTTTTTCTGCTGAGAAGTCACGGCCAAAATCGGTTAAGATCAATGGAAGTGGTAAAATATTTTCTCTCTAATAAATTCCTCCTCCCCCTGCCACCACTTAACACCGTTTGGGGATCGTTCACAAGGAACAGTTGAGAAGAGAACACTGGTTTGGCTTCGTAGTTCTTTCATGTGAAGTTATTTAAAATCACTAAACTAAGCTGCAGTGCTCTGTGGCGTAGTGGTTAGCGAGCTGGACAATTCACATTATATTTTCACGTTCGCGCCGACCTACCGTAGTCGTTTTTTTTTGTTTGTTTTTTTCCTAAACAACTGAAATGGACTTTTCTTGGTGGCCGAACTGTTAACGTTGCAGATGTTTTTGTTTTTTTTTGCTTTTTTTCACACTTTATTTTCCTACTTTTACTCATGACTCCGGGTTTGATCCTTCCTACTTACCTACCATAACATTTTTTAAAACTCCCCCCCCGTCCCGGAAACAAACACTCGGGCAACGCCGGGTACCCCCGCTAGTTAAAAATAATACAAAATCTACGCGATTTAAGATTTTTATAATTAATGAAGTTAGTGGAAGAATTGTCTCATTTAGCGAGATAATTGACTTCGACGCTAGAAAGCAGTTTAATCGCGTGGTTTGATCTCTTAATAAATCACATGATCCTTACTCAAAAAAGGCTCAACTTTTTTTTTACCATATTTCCAATGCCAATGTTTGTCTAATACATATAACTGCCCATGAAACTTTTCATCTTTGAAATTCTCGGGTGACTGACATGAAATTCATTTAGTATTCTTTTCTATAATGCTGTAGAAATAACCACTCGATCGCCGTACTTAGCTCAGTTACAGATTGAACTCACTTCCGAGATGTGTCGGTGAGGTTTCTTTTATTTCATTTTTTAATGTGTGTGTGTGTGTTTTTTTTTTTAAGAAATCGTTGTCTTTTACTTCTTCGAATGTTACCGGAATGTATTTGTATTAAAAAACGCATTTTTACTTCTACTTCATTTGCCTTTAAGGTGTTCAGCATATTTGGGGATAAGTTTAGATAATCCGTCGGCATTTTTGCTGCAGACAGTAATGTACGAGTTGCGTGATCCATATGTTTAAACGATCCATCTTCCGTTTTGTATAAGATGCAAGATCCAATACCATACGAGCAAACATCAGTAGCCACAATTATTTTTAGTAATGCCTCAAAAATAATTCTGATTTGAGGATAAATTCTTTATTTTTTAAATGCATCCAATTTCTTTTTTAATAATTTTCATTAAGAGACGTTTGCAGGTTTTGAATATTTACATTATAATATTTTTAAAACCGAGAAAAGTTTGTAGTGACGATAAGTTTTCCTGTATATTTTTATCGCACTTGCTAGCTCTGGTCTTCTAACATCTTTGTCTATAATTTAACCAAGAAATTTTATTTTTTACGTAAAAATATCATATTTTCCTCCTTCAGTTTAAATCCATAGTCCTGGATATATATTCTTAAAATTCCTCCATGAACATGAGATTTGTGTATTTCAGTGCTTTTTTTATCATGAGAATGTTATCTAGACATAGACAGGCTGTCAAAAATTCCAATCCGTTAAGTAATATGTCCATCACGTGTTGAAAAATGGCTAGTGCAACCTTAATCCCAAATGTTCAAATTTGTACAAACTCCTAGCTTTGAGCACTTTTCGTCCACAGGCACGTATCATAGATACGTATCAATGAACTTTTGAAACGATTTTCCTTTAATGAGTTTAGTGACTATCTCTTTTTTTGGACTAGGCAGGAGATAGTTGTAAATTTTCAATGCATGGTTCAGTCCTGTGGAGAAATCTGCACAAACACAGATATCTGTATGTTTTATGTAGACTGCAGGTGAATCCCACTCGGTGTACTCTACTTTCGATAAAACTCCCAGTTATTCGGGTCTTATAAGTAATACATTTTTAAAATAAAAACACTTAAAAACATTATTACTTCAACACCACAAAATACACATTTATACAATATACATATACACAAAATACACATGATTTCACGACGAATATTTCTTTCATTGTATCTTATGTTTCACATTATCTCTATTTATATAAATTTAACCACATAAATCATTGAAATACGGCAGTGTTTGAATGATTTACATGGTTACATTTATATAAAAAAGGACAAAAATGAGGTGGAAGCCCTTTATGAAAATTCAAATGTCTTTGATTTTTGTGAACTTTAGCAACAGGTATTCGACATTAATAGCTATAATATATATAAGAAAACGAAGTCTATTATTCCCGTTTAGGAAAAAACATTAGATTTCAAATGCAGACGCCACATATAAATTTAATATGGTCAGACTACTCGTCAATATCTGATTAGGTTTTGCGCATATCATCACTCGCTTTCATTCATTATCATAAATTCTTATATTAATTCCTAGGAGAGTCACATTCCAAAATACGTAATATTTAATTGTGGTAATACGATATTTATTCACTAATTGTTTTCTTCTTCCACTATCCCCGAGGAGACCGGGAACTTCTCTAGATGTGTTAGTTTTCACACTAGCGCTACCCGTGTTTCGTTTTTTAACCCTGGTGCTTTTGTCTACAAATCTTAAAAGAGGGATCGCTTCTTGCACAACTTCCAAGCAATTTCATTGGCTGTTCACATACATTCATCAGATTATGTGAATATTTTTGGACAGAAAATTAGTAACACACAGCAAATATGAATTTATTATAATTTTTATGAAAATAGGGCCCATTTTAATTTTAGATATAATGAAATAAATTAATAAGTACTAATAAATACTCAGAATGTAATATTGTGCTACATAGTTCAATACAAATCAGAAAATCGCATTGTAAGAAATAATTTTTATATTACTCCTTCAGTCCAGCACCTCTTGGCAAACAATGTTCTTTTTTGCTCTGTTTCTTTCGAATGTTCCCTTTCGTAAATGAAGAACTGCTCCACGTCGAAATTACTATGAGTTCCTTTCTCACGCCATTACAGCAATGATCATATATTATAATGATATTCGAAAATGAGACTACATCAAAAGAAAGCTATTCTTCTATTCTTGTTTGGAATTGCCTGATTGGTCTTTCTAAAGCTAACTTTCACGAGTTTGACTTTTTTGAAGCAGTTTGGCCTTCAAAAATTGTATTTGGACTTTTTCAAAGGTAAAGTATGGACTAACTAAGGAATGAAGAAGCAGAATATATATATATAGATGCATTAATTCCTGTACAGGTAATTATGTGATAATTTATATTAAAAGCACTCTCGAACTCGATATAACATTCTTGAACTTCATCTCTGGTTGAAAGCACTTGCATCATAATATAAAGACAAACACGAGTTTGAATAATTTAGTTTTTGATGCATGACGCCAGTCATGTGACTTTATCTTTCATTCTCTTTTGTATAAACTTTTAAGATGTGACGTTGTTGCAGTCATAAAAAAAAGACTTATTTTCTCTCATGGAGATGGTCCCTGCTAGGCTATTTGGTCATATACTGGCCAATCAGCTTGCAGGGAACATTGATTTCCCCTAAAGAACTATTTCGGACACTTTGGGAATCACAGTGAGACAGTAGAGGGAATCCCTGAACATAATGTGGACATATCTCTCTCTCTCTCTCTCTCTCTCTCTCTCTCTCTCTCTCTCTCTCTCTCTCTCTCTCTCTCTCTCTCTCTCTCTCTTTCCTGTCCCTGTCGATGCTCAAGCATAAACTATCTTCACCTAAAGATAATTGTTGACCGACCTTCGACAGTCTAATGAACTTCATATCTTTCCTTTCTTTACTTGTTCAATGTATGCAATCAAATAAATCCTAAATAGTAAAATACGAGCGTTCCTCTTAGCACTTCACTGATCAAGCCAGCTTTTATAATCTGTAGTAGCAACAGCGACACTTCACGGTTTGGGATTTTGAATATTTTGGGTTTGTAAACTCTGTCCTGATTGATGTTAACAATCAACTTCCATTCATGCTTGCCCAATCCGATGCTATCTCTCATGCCAGTTGAGCACGTGACGAAATTCATAAAAAGGTTAAACAATAGCAACTCTCTTCTTTCTTTCCAACTCTCGGTGCTGCTGAGAACACACTTTTCTTCTACAGCAAAACCCATCCTTTGGTCCGGGTGTTGACTAAGACAAAGAGACAAAGAATCCATCATGGCTACCACCAGAACCTAACTTCAACACGCATACATAAATTCTTTTCTCTTCCAATATTCCTGCCTAACCTTTGCATACACATGGATTCACGCTACTTCTAACCTTCTCCTTTTCTATATTCTTACTAACGAAGATAATAAAGTTGTTTTTAAATGTTAGAATAAAACTCTGTCTTTCTATTCTGTGTGCATTTTACTCACAAATTTTCATTGAATTTAAAAACAAAAAGAATGTGGCATTGATCATTAACAGACGGAAGCAGTCAGTCACCTTTACTTTAAGTTGTGTCACTAGCAGGAAAGAGATAGAGAGGAAGATGGGAGAGAGAGAGGGGAATGAAGTGTAACAGCAGCAGTAACACCTAGCGGTTTGAGATTTTGAATAAGTCTGGTTTATAAGCTCAGTGCTGGTTGGTACTAGTGGTCAGCTTTCATTCGAGCTTGTCCAATCATAGGTTATCTCTCAGGTGAGCTGAGCACATGACAAAGATTACAAAAAAGGTAAAACGCATGGCAACTATTTTTTCTTTGCCAGCTCTCGGTACTAAAAGCACACCTCACAAGGCTCGGATCAATCCCCAAAATTCTCTCTTGCAGCACAACAGAACCTACTTAAGACTTTAGCCCTGAATTCGACTTCGTCAAGGAAAATCCATCATGGTTACCTCTGAACCTTAACTACAACACACATACAGAAACCCTTTTGTCTTCCAACAGAACTGCCTAATCTTTGCACTCCATCCAATACATATGTAGGGGACTAGGATATATAAATACCCCAATCCCGTTACAAAAGAATAATGAAACGAATGGGAATTGAAGGAAACAAAGACTCAAGTAATGGATAAGATAAACGTCGTTTATTTGCTGTTGAAAGAAATGAACATTTTAGTTATAACATGTCCGCGCGTATGTAACCAATGTCCGTTGCAGGACTGGTGTTGTAGCAAGAAAAGGAAATGTGTTTTCATCTCAAGTTTGGGTCATTATTGTTTGTTCGCGCGTGGGAATTGAAGTGAGTGTTGTAGTGGAAATGAGAATCCAGCGTGTAGGCAAGGAAGAGGATATTAGAGTTGTCATCAGTTAGTAGTCAGCTACGCGAAGGTGTTCTTAGTGGCCAGTAGTAGATGGAGAGAGAAAGAGGGAGAATGTATACATACAGTCATTAGCTCGTGCCCCATACATAGTAGGAAGTGGGTGTGAGGTGCGCGCGCGCCGAAACGGCGGCGGCTTGTTCGCCCAACCTCTCTGGTTGAGAGTTGGTCCTAAAAAGAGGATTAGAAACAGCTTGTCTCCATGTTTTATACTCGCTTCTGAAGTGTCTTTTGCGCATGTGTATTTCCTTAAAAAGCGGAAGTGACGTCGTCCATGTGTGTGTTCGTGTTCGCGTGTGTGAGTACATGTGTATACGTAAGCGTGTGTGTATATATACGTGAATGTGAGTGTATGTACGCGAACGTGAATATGTGTACATGTGTGGACGTGGGCGCGTATGTTTGTGTGCGCGGATGTATATGACAGCTTGAAATATGAATGTGTGTTTTGTGTGAGACTTGAAAAAGGCTCGTACAAATATGGACTCATCCTATAATTAACCCTCTTATCTTTTTCAACATTCTTATAATCAATAAAGTTGTTTTTAAATGTTAGAATGAGATTCTATTTTTATATGTATTTCTTTCTAAATAGCTACATGTTAAATATCTTGCCTGAAAATTAATCAGCAAATATAGATTTATAGAGAAAAAGTAGCCATACTTCAAGAAATTTCACCTTGGAGTTTACCAGTCGGACGTTTCTTGAATGAGCGGTTGTTGTTGATGAGAGTCAAGCTACGCCTTGGTGTCACCAAGAAAAACTCTGATTTCGTTGATTATGTCACTGTTTTTCTAAGGTTGGCTAGTTTGCTATAGGCTTGTTACTTTTGGGATTAAAACAAGCAGGTATCATTTTCACTAGTTGAAAAATATGAGTTCGCACGTCATGTATGTAAAACTGACATCATTTTTACTGGTTGAAAAATTACCATTACATCACGCATATAATAACTAATTTTACAAGTAACCACATAACGTTCTCTATTTCGTTACAGATACAATTCTTTTACTATTTCATGTAATTTTAATCTGTGAGGATACTAACAAATTCTGTTGTTGGTAAACACTAAAGAAACAAACAAAATGTCTAACCCAACGTAATAAAGATTAAAAAATTAAAATTATGAGTACTCAAAATCATATTCTTATTAATAATAAACAATTTATTATTATTCAGCACATGAAACATTTGCACAGTTACTGAGTGAGGATCTCTTCAAGGTTTTTAATAAAATGTCTCTTTCTCTGGTTAGACGAAGTGTCTCCTTCAATGTCATAATAAAATGTCTATTTCAGTGTTATAATAAAATGTTTTTTCACTGTTTTATAAATAAAATGTTTCTTTCAATATTTTAATAAAATGTTTCTTTCAATATTTTAATAAAATGTTTCAATGGTTAGATGAAATGCCTCTTTCAACAGTGAGGATTATTTGAATATGTCCATCTGAAAATACAAGGAAATATATGAGTGTGTTATCTGATTGTCTTTTGAAAATTGACGAAATATGGCGTCAATGAGGAAAAGTTTAGGTAATGTTTGGATTCGACATGAAATAGTAGTGATAGCAAGAGTGGTGGAAAATTAGGTGTATCATCACGTTTTTGACAAGTCTGTTTCACTCACCGGAGTGACGTGGTTTTCCCCCTTTGTAAGATTCTTTTTTTAATTTACGATCTACTCAGAGTGAAGAGTTTGTCATTTTGGGGCAAGATATATCCATCTTTGCCTGCAAACGTATTTATAAACATATCATGTTAATTTAAATTTTACGATTTCTCTTTTTTTGGAGGCGTTTGGGGCCAATGTTTGTAATAAAATGGAATAGGCCTTATATATATATATATATATATATATATATATATATATATATATATATATATATATATATATATATATATATATATATACTAGCAGGTCGCCCGGCATTGCCTGCTCGTAAGATATTCATAAATATGATACTTTAATACATGCAGATTATGTATTTATTATTATAGAGACAATTCTCTATCGATCAAAATTAATATATATATATATATATATATATATATATATATATATATATATATATATATATAGTAAGTTATAAGCACTAACTAGCTCTACCTACGTATTGAGCACTGTTGAAGTAAATACTTAAAGTTTACGCCTAAATTTATACTTTCATATATTAGTTTATGTGAGTAAATGAAGTAGTTATATATATATATATATATATATATATATATATATATATATATATATATATATATATATATATATATATATCTTAAGTGTCATCAGCTAGAATCGAAACAAAAATATACTATTCTCTACCTTCATTCCTTAGTCTATGAGTTACGCCCATATCTATATGTGTGTGTGTGTGTGTGTATAACTATATATAACTATATATATATATATATATATATATATATATATATATATATATATATATATATATTTAAAGGAGATTAGAATAATAGTCTAAAGAGCTAAGTGTATTTTAATGTAATAGTGAAATTACTAGTTTAATTAAAATACAGGAAATGCTCGTTGTAATTTAGATATATAATAAGCTCGATAGTAAAATGTCCTAGAGCTAATTCAATATTAAGTAATGTGATTTATAATTTAAAAATTTAAAAAAAAAATTTTAAATTTAAAAATCAAAATTTAATTAAATTAAAAATCAGTTTCATAAGAAGGAACAACAACAAAGTCAATTATCTGTACGATCGTTTCGGAAATCCGTGCTTTTTATTTGTGGTATACATGAAGTCACGTAGAACAATTATACATAGTGTTTTTGGTAAGCACGGTCTCCTCATCAGCAAATTTAGGAGGATTTCTATTGAATTGAAAAGACACCAAAAATAAACCTAAAATAGGTTTATTTTTGGTGTCTTTTCAATTCAATAGAAATCCTCCTAAATTTGCTGATGAGGAGACCGTGCTTACCAAAAACACTATGTATAATTGTTCTACGTGACTTCATGTATACCACAAATAAAAAGCACGGATTTCCGAAACGATCGTACAGATAATTGACTTTGTTGTTGTTCCTTCTTATGAAACTGATTTTTAATTTAATTAAATTTTGATTTTTAAATTTTAAAAAAATTTTTAAATTTTTAAATTATAAATCACATTACTTAATATATATATATATATATATATATATATATATATATATATATATATATATATATATATATATAACTAATATATATATATATATATATATATATATATATATATATATATATATATATATATATATATATATATATATATATGAATTCCCTGAACAACTTGATAGAAAAAAGACAATCATTTTCGAATTTTGAATAGTAGATCAGTTTTATATATAAATGAAATAAACTTAAAATAAACTAAAAATTCTTTTTTTCAGACCGCTATAACAATTAACCAAATGTTTTTACATCTAAACCTAAGTCCGAGTGGCACACGTAATCATCTAAAAAAGTAGAAGCTCCACAACTTCCATAGCAAGCAAAAAAACAATCAGTTAAGTGCCCTAAAATGTTAGAATGTCGAGAAAATGCGTAATCATTTTAAATTTATATGTAAAACTGCTTCTCTTCTTTAATTTTTTTTTTTTTTTTTTCAGAGTGTTTCTGCGTAAAGTATTTCTGAAAACGTAGAACCTCATTTTTAGATGGGCTGATTTAGCTATGGGTGTTAATCTACAATAATACTTAAAAAAATGTAAAGATGATATTTTGAATTATTCTTTTCTAAGCACTCCATCCAGCAATATGTCTCTATCCGGACAACGCCGGATTAATCTTGTTAGTCAATAAAATTTACAAAGAATAGTACTTCATTTTTATTCCAAATTCCATGTTTATCTAAAACAAAAATACTTTTTCGAAAACCAAACTTTTTCGAATCAAATGCGCAGCCATAATACTTCTCATTAATACAACAATCTATATTATGCTTATCTTAGTCTGTATATCTGTGTGTCCGTCCATTCCACCTTTTCTTGGACACTACTGGGTTGATCTGGCTTAAATTTTGTATGGACTTTTGTCAAGGTAAGGTGCAGCGAACTAAGTATTATGGTATCCATTCGATGCACATTGCACAGTTAAGGATTAATAAAAATTCATAGGAATTAGAAACTACAATATCACATTTACCTTCACTTTTTCTCGGAAACTGCTGCGCGCATCTAACTGAAATTTTGTATATACCTTTGCTATGATAAAGTGCAGCGAACTAAGTATTATGGTATCCGTTCAATGCAAAATTTGGAATTAATAGGGATTAGTATTTACTGCAAAAATGAGCACAAAGTGAACTATATTCCATCAATTTGGCATAAAAAGCGCTGGTTCTAAGTCGACAGGATATAACTTTCCCCGTTTTTAACGGGCTAAAAAGTTTAGTCATATTAAGATGTACTATTTTTCGTATTTTGGTTTATGGTATAGCTGGAAAAGTCTTCTCAATTATTAAATCATTTCTTTCTGATAGGTTCATAAGAGTAGTAGTTGAGGGGCAAAAATCAGAAGCTCACAGTATTAATGCCGGTGTCCCTCAGGGATCCATCCTGGGCCCAACTCTTTTCCTGATCTACATTAATGATCTTCCAAATCATATCCTTACATCATTTGTAGACATTTATGCTGACGACACTACCATTTATGGTACCACATCTAAGACAGTAAACGACCAAGTTCTCTCCAATTCTCTCTCCTCTGATCTTGAGCACGTAGTACAATGGGGAAAGGAGTGGCTGGTTACTTTTAATGCATCTAAAACCAAGCTTCTCTCTTTACATCATCAACATTCTAATCCACATTTTTCATCAATTGAAATGAATGGCTCTCGTCTTCAGGAGGCCTCAAGTTTTGACAAGCTTCTGGGCTTGACCATTACTCCTGATCTTAAATGGAACACGTATATCAAATCTGTTGCCAAGGCCGCTGGAAAAATGGTGGGATCTTTCTATCGATCCAGTAGATATCTCACCGCTGATGCTATTCTCTACCTATATAAGAGCCAGGTACGTCCAAGGATGGAATACTGTTGCCACATCTGGGCAGGAGCTGCTAGAAAGGACTTGTCCTGCCTTGATAGAGTTCAAAATAGACTTCGTAGCCTCGTAGGAGATGTCCTTTTCTCCTCCTTGCAACCTCTATCTCACAGAAGAGATGTTGCGAGTTTGTCTCTGATGTATCGTTATTTTCATGGAAAGTGTTCAACTGAGCTTCAATCTATGGTCCCCCCTCGCCAAACTTTCACAAGAAACACTCGTCTAGCTGTAAACACTATCAATAATTTCCCCCACTCTTTAACTGTGCCTAAACCTAAACGTAGATTCCATGAACAAAGCTTCTTTCTTAGAACTGCACGCCTGTGGAATTGTCTTCCATTTTCCTGCTTTCCGGCTGACTACAATATGGTTGTGTTCAAGTCTAAAGTAAATAAGTTCTTGATGAGCCGTTCCATATAAGTTATTAAATTTACCAAATTTTCATTACTAATGATTACTATATTGACCAATTTCTACTGTACACTCTTTAACCCTTATCCTTGAGTGGCCTCTGGGCCTTGATAATGTGGTGATGCCTTTGTAAAAAAAAAAAAAAAAAAAAAAAAAAAAAAAAAACAGAATAATACACGAGACAACTAAATGGCAAGTAACTTCATGGGAGACAACTCCATTATATTTAATTTAAGGGAGATAACTGTTGTTTAACTATTACATTTACTTCCCCTGATTCTTTTTTTTTTTAATCACAAAGAAACTAGGTGTTCGTACCATTCAGGGATACGTCTTTAGCAGCGTGGATCTTAGCTTGTGTCCTAGAGAAAATGTTTAGATCTACGATGGCAAGTTCTAGGAGATCCACGCTCCCAGGCTTTACTTTCTGTTTGAGAAGGGGTTAGTTTATTGCTAGTCGCCTGAGGCGCTCCTACGAGATGATGCTGACAAAGCTGTTCAGACATTTTTATAGATCAGCGCACGCTCACGCACTGGTTTTTCAAAAACCACAACTGACCTAGAGAGGAGATAAATAAAATAAATGGGTTTCTTCTTCGCTATAAACAACCTCTCTCTCTCTCTCTCTCTCTCTCTCTCTCTCTCTCTCTCTCTCTCTCTCTCTCTCTCTCTCTCTCTCTCTCTGTATTAAATCGCATGATATTCTTTATTATGTTTCTGATTTTTTAAGATAAGAATTGATAAAACGGCAACTAGTAGATGAGAATAATAGTCGACAAATAATTAAATGAAAATAAATCATACAAATTACTCATCTCAAAAGCATTCCAAATTAATAATATAACAATCGGTACGGACCTGTCAATGGAAGAACAAAAATATGAAAATGTGGATTCAGAAGACCAAAAAAATCCAAACTTGATTGCCCTTTTGGGCCTGTGTCGCAGTGGATAGAGATGTGGAATATCTACGATTCCAGGTGAGCATTGTCTGAATGTAGCAGTTTCAATCCCACCCAAAGCCAGTCAGAGAATTAGTTGAACAAACCGTGGTGAGACGACAACAACTATGGAAGGCAGTAATTGCTGTAGATGGGAGATTCGACATTCCTATCCCATCACGGTTAACCACCTGACGAAGGCCAGAAAAATAATTCGCCGAAACGTCGTGAAAACAACGACTAGAAGGTGAGGATAATAGTCCGCAAATAATTAACAAAAAAAGTTAAGAATTGATAATACATATTATTTGGATTATTTGAACTACTGTTTGCGTCTTGAGTGTTGTTTTCAATGTTTTGGCCGATGTAAGTGTATCACATTGAACTCGAGAATCTTTCTGCAAAACTCGAGAATCACGGAATTTTTAATGAAGATAGCATGCTATCTTGTTGAACTCTGGAATTCACATGGAATTTTTAACAAAACCCTTTAGTTAATCCACGGGCGTAGCATGCTCTTGTTCTGTCAGACATGACTAGGTAAAAGTCTTAAGTAATTCGCAATTATATTCTTAGTATCACATGTACATAGGATTGAACCTTCAACCTCCAGAAGGGTGTCATTCACAACTGAATTTTATCTAGTACTTTATCCGTTATGTCACTGGTCCTTGCAGACAATTCTAGTCTGAATTTTGGGGGCCTTAAACCAATTCTTGTTTTTAAATGGACAATCTGTTTTATAGTTAGTTTTAGTAGCTTTAACTGTTAATGAATAGAGAATAGAAAAAGATAATTGGAAACGAGAGTGATACAGACTGCATAATGTAAGAGTGAAGCAGAAGGGGGCTAAAACAACATACAGTGAAAGAGGTTGAGAGTAATAAACAAAAGCTAGATAAAGGATCGGTGACTTGACTTAGTGAGTAAATTGAAAATTCCAGATAATTAAACCAATTAAAGTATTTTTTTTTTTTTTTTTCAAATATAACTCAATTCCCAAACCAAGGAATATTTGGACATGTACTTTGTGTGATTAAAATACCTAGAAAAAAAGTTTTAGAGAAAAACATACTGATTATCTCAGATAAATAGATTATCAAAAAAAGTTAATTTTGAACAGTTATCTCCCTTGCATTCTACCCACAAACGAATGTTCATAATTTTAGTAACAATGGTGCTGACTGAGAGATGGACATTTGATTGTTGTCTCGTTTGTTTAAATATCTGAACACACTTAAAGAGTGTAGCTGTAGCTGTGGCATGATCCCTGGCTTTGGTAGGGCCAATTTGAGCGACAATGGCGTCTTTCAGTCTTACAAAGAACCACACCATGTGTATATTTGTTAGAATATTCGTCACTTATGCAGAATATGGATCATACTAAAACTGACATAATCAGCATATTCCACAGGTTATGTAAACCGCCAGATGGTATGAAAATGCTATCTGATGAAATCACAAAAGCCGATAATTGGCAAGCCCAATAAAAAATATACTGCAGAAAAGTCAATATATTTTTTTTAATTAGTCAGTGTCTACAACCCATGCAGATTTGAAAAAAAAAGTAGACAAAAAAAGTGCTTGTGCAGTTTACAGGCTGCGCTATTGTTTTAAACAGGATTTTCAAGTTAAATTCAATTTTTACCGTATCTTTTGTTTAATTTTAAACTGTTAGGTAAAAGTATAGTTTAAAAGTCACCCCATCCACATATTAAGAATAGCTTTCTAAATAATAACATTATTATTTCAGCATGGGTAGTAAACTGCACAAGTACCCTAAAAATCATCAAAATGAAAAACAATTTTTTGCTATTAGTTGTTGCACCATATTTTATTTGTAACAAAAATGTTTTTGCATGAAATTAACCATACAACGAGTGAACTTTTTTTAAGTTTCTTCGAATTTTTCTATAAATTTTTCACCATATTTTCTTCATGACAACACAAATAATATTCTTTTTTCATTTTGCCTTACAATAATTGTGTTTTCTATATTTACATGTTCCTTTGTCCTTAATATTTTACTTTTTGCTAGCACTTTAACAGTTTAATCTTCAATCTAGTTGAGGTCACCAGGAAACAAATTAGTGGGTGGTGTTTGGGAGGGGTGGAATGGTAAAAATATTACTTTAGTTCATTTGTACTGGTAAATGTTTGCGCGAGCCTTTTCGAGTCTCACACAAAAAACACATTCACATTTCAAGCTATATTACTTGTCGCATACATACGCGCACACAAACATACGCGCCCACGTCCACACACATACATATATTCACGTTCGCGTGCATACACTCACATTCACGTGTATATACACACACGCTAACGTACACACATGTACTCACACACGCGCACATGAACACACACATGGACGACATCACTTCCTCTTTCAAAGGAAATCCACACATGTGCAAAAGACACTCCGGAAACGATTATAAAACAAGGAGCAATAAGCGGCTCCTCCTCTTTTAGGACCAGCTCTCGACCAGAGAGGTTGGGCAGACCAGCCGCCTCCCTTTCAGGAGGCGCACACTCGTGCGTGCCACGTCCTCTGCGACTATGTATGAGGCACGAGCTAACAGACCGTATGTACACATTCTCACTCTTTCTCTCTCTATCTACTACTGGTCCCTGAGAACACCTTCGCGTAGCTGACTGCTAACTGACGTCAACTCTCCATTCTTTGTCTTTGTCTACACGCTGGACTATCATTCTCATTTTCACTACGTTACTCCTTTCTCTTCCCACGCGCGAACAAACGATAGCGACCCGAACTTGAGATTCCACTCCATTTCCTTTTCTTGCCACGCGCAACATGTTCGAAAAACAACACTGAAACTACGTCAAACAACGAGTTATTTAGCTTTCTCGTTCTCTTGCTTTTCTTATTTTGTCGTTTGTATGTATTATATTGAATCAATTGCAAAAGAGGGAGATGAGAGAGAGGGATGCAAAATCATGAAGAGAGGCAGAAAGAGAAAGGGTCAGTCAGAGGAAGAGGTAAAGAGAAGTTTTTAAATAAACATTTTTATTACATTTTTTAAATGAGGTATGAATTTTTGCATTAGTTAGATTAAGCGGACAATTGTTTTCATCTTAAGTCTCATCTGCACAACGTTTCGGTTGATGCAACCTCCAACCTTCTTTAGGTGTAAAATTCGCCATGTTTTAGCAGGAGACGTTGTAGCCCTTGTTTCGAATTTTTGGATCTAGTTGGAAGTAATTTAGTTATCAAGGAACCCTAGAGGGTATAATTTTTAACTTATTATGATTAAATTTTGATGGATTTGATTAAAAATTTAATCATAATAAGTTAAAAATTATACCTCTTAGAATCCTCTGATAATAATTATACCCGCTAGGGTTCCCTAATAATTAAATTATCTTTATAATTCGTGTAAACTTACTTCCAACTAAAACAAAAATTCGAAACCTTAGAGTGAAGAACTAACCTCTCCCTCCCCCTCCCCCAAAAAAAAAACATGGCAACTTTTACATCTGGTGAAGGCCGAGGGTTGTATCGACTTAAACGTTGTGCAGATAACACTCAAGATGAAAACACTTGCCAGATTAATCGAAATAATGTAAACATTTGTAATTCTCTATTTCGTTATCAATTATTTGGAATTTGTTGAAAGGTAAACAGAAATACAAACATAATAAAAAAAAAAAAAGGATGTAGAGTAATAACATGAATTGAAAAGCTTTTTTTTTTTTCATCTTTACTTGGGAGTCACCACTTATCAAGGCCCAGAGGCCACTTCAGGATAAAGGTTAATAAGTGTTAGGTAGATAGTAACAACATGATCAGTTATGGTGGAACTTGCGTAGGGCTTGATTATTTAAAAGGACGGCTCAACAGTACCTTATTTACATTCTATTTGAAAATGGCCATGTTATAGTCAGCTAGGAAGCAGCCCAACAGTATTGTGTTCCACAGATGGGCAGTTTTAGGAAAGAAACTATACTCATGGAACTTTTGTTCAGTTTTAAGTACAGATAGAGAATGAGTGAAATTGTTGATAGTTGTTGTAGCTAAATGAGTGTAGTGATATCATGGAACTATTTTTATTAGCACATATCTGTAACCCCTTGGCATATGTAGACAATATAACTTACTCCATGCTTGAGCATGGGTTGATTACCATATTACCATGCACGCTTCTACCCTAACATATATATATATATATATATATATATATATATATACTAGACTACCCATTGACCCGTTGGGTCAGTATGTTATATTAGCTATGGAATTAATGTATAAGCGTGACACTTGTGACGTAAAGAAAATAGTTTTTTTTTTTACATAACAGAAACATTTCAATGAAAGTATATTAAAATGAAAAAAGAATATAGATTGATTTCTATGAGTCGTTCTGTTTATAATTGTTTATTTTTGAAAAAAAAATCTTACAGCCATTGAATTATAAGTGGTTTGCCATACTTATAGGTAAATGTGCACTGAACAGATACCATAATACTTAAAGTTAAATTCAAATTTTGATATATCTTATAATTTAAACGTGAAAAAAAAAACAATCGGGATGCTGAAAACGTACACAATAAAACAATATGTTTTATTGTTGCGTTGATTATTTATTTGTAACGCAAATGAAAAAAAACAGTTATTTATTTATGTTGGTAGTGTAGAGGAAAATGTATGAATGTTTTTTTTAAGAAAAGTGTATTAAAAATTGGAGAATAAATTTTAAAAAAATGAAGGCGGCAAGTAAATCGCTGTTGTAAAATGCTCTTAAGGTTGTCAACAGGTTAAAGTAGATTTATTTGTAAGAAAAATGCGTTAAAATAACGAAATACGGAAATGAACAATGTTAAAAAAAATGCAGAAAGTATTAACAATTGTTTATGTGGATAATTTAAACACAAAAACAAAACAATTGGGATGTTGAAAACGTACACAGCAAATCAATATGTTTTATTGTTGCATTGATTATTTGTTTATGTACGCATGCGCAACCAGAAGTCATAAACCGGATGTTGGGTTACAACACCCATTACAAGGTCATTTGAATTTTATAATTATATATATATATATATATATATATATATATATAATATAAAGCTGAATGCCTCTGTGTGTGTGTGTGTGTGTGTGTGTGTGTGTGTGTGTGTGTGTGTGTGTGTGTGTGTGTGTGTGTGTGTGGTCACGAATAGGCTTCTATATGGTTGACTATTTTAAAAAACTGATTACCTATAATGATAGAAGATGTATCGAGACACAGGAATGGGTATGTTTGATCTGCCAGAACAGTGGTTCATTAAAATTGTTGGGTCTGCATTCGCGCCTGGTCCACAAAGTATGGAAATAAAAAATTTAAAAATTAAAAAAAAAAAAACGTTTACAAGTGTTTTTGATATAGATGTACATAAGAATACTTTGATAAATATGTTTTAACTTAAATAGGGATGGTATAATAAAACTGTGGGGTCTGCGTCTGCGCCTGACCTCCATGGAATGGAAATAGACACAAACTTTAATAAAGACTTTTCATATCTATCTGCGTATTATATTTCAGTTTGAAGAAACATGGTATAATAAAATTATGGGGTGTTCGTTCGCACCTAACCTCCATAGAATGGAAATATGTCACAAAGTTTAACAAAGTTTTTTAATATAGATCCACAGAATATTGTGATAAGTGTTTCAGTGTGAACAGGTATGGTATAATAAATTATGGGGTTTATCTATTTTATTTTTACTTTCATCATATTTTGCTTTGGTTTTGATACCCCCGAATTCGAAGCTATCTCTTTACAACCCTTCCTTTTCATAAGCTATCATACTTTCATAAATCAGAGTCCATTTTCTGTTGGCTGTTTTTGAACCCAGTCAACGACGGGTACTTTTGCTAGTATATATATATATATATATATATATATATATATATATAAACCATTAGTTCTATAATGATATGGCTTTGTTACATTATACCACACCTCAATATAACAACAAAGCATCTTTATTTTACAATGAGTATTTGACATTTTGCACGAGAAGGGGTGCATAGATTGAAGATCAATTGAGCAGCTATCATGAAAGTAACAAGAGAGCAGCAGAGATAGACTCACAATATCTCTTCTGTGAGAAAAGGGGAGAAAGGCGAAAAATACCGTGTTAAGGCAGAAAAAGGTACCCTTAGAAACTTCTACCCAGATGTGGAAACAGTACTCCATCTTAGGACGTATTTATTACAAAAGTGTGACCGTGGCTTCAATAAAAAAATTGCCATTTTATCTGATACTGTTCTTTGTTAACGTCTTTTCAGTCTGACAGTTTCTGGCAAAGAGGATGGAAATAGGACTTTCACTTTTTTTTATTTTATTTATTTATTTATTTATTTTTTTTATTTTATTTTATTTTATTTTATTATTTTTTTTATTTATTTATTTTTTTATTTTATTTTTTTTTTTTTGCCAAACTGAATGCCAAATAATATCTGGACCACTTGAATGAAACCGTTTTAGAAGACAAGGGAGACAACCCATTAGCATAACTGGCAAGGGAGATAATCTATTTGATACGGTAGGGGAAGTAATCTATTAACATAATTGTTTTGTTTGTTTTTCATACCATGCCTCCCAGATCACGCTAGGCATCATTGCTAGCTTTTCACTAAAGGACTATGTCAGTTTTCTAATGCTTATTCGTTTCTCTTTTAATAAATAGCGTTTTAATTTTATAAAAAGAGAAAAATATTATTGATTGCGACCACACTACTACTACTACTACTACTACTACTACTACTACTACAATATTACCCTCAGTTATATCACCCCTCTATCACCATCACCATCCAAAAATTTTTTTAGCCGATTACATGTGAAAACCTGGAAATAAAAAGTTTAACAAAATACAAATTATTTTAGAATTTAAAGTAAGGGATCAATTTCGCATATAATCCAACCCATTTCCAAGCCATTCTTAAAGCAGATAGCGTTTTAACAAAAATTTGGGGGAAAGGGGCTAGTCACTCAGGCTTTAAGTTAGTAATAGGATTACGGGTTAAGAAGGCTTACCATTAGGATTTAGGATTAGCAGCAGGATTAACAGTTTAGGGAGATCTTGCCACTCGGACTTAAGGGAAGATTTTTAAATTATTCTTGCCACTTGGACTTAAGGTTAGTGGTAAGGTTGAGGAAGGATTTTTTTTTCACCAGGACTACCACCCATCGAAAAACTCACAGAATTTATCTCCTTTAACAAAGGAAATCTAGTTAACTGTCCTAAAACGCTATCCAGTTTGAGTTTGATGATAGTCTGGAAATGAAAGATCATTTTACGTTATATTTATGTGTAATTGATTTCACTCCCCCCCCCTCAGGTTTTTCAGGGTTTTGCACTAGGTGTATCAGAAAGCGGCCATTAAAAATTATGATAAGAACTTTAATAATTCAACTTACTATTTTTCGAAGCTTATAACTACTTGAAAAATGTAATTCAACCCCTAATTTTTTTTTTTCAATTAAAGGGGCAAAGACCAAATTTCCAAAAAAAAATAACAGGTTTAATAGCAAATCCTGCAATATTTGTTTTTTTTTAAAGTAATTTTCTTTAAAAAAAAGATATAAAGAAAATCAACATATTTTGACTTGCTTCGATAAATATATGTATATATAAATGCCAAAAAACCACTTACCTATAAAAAAAAAAAATACTATTAAATGGGTAGTTCCATTCTTCATTGTTAAGAATTTATCCATATTTATGTTTTAAGTTCCATGCATTTTTTAAATAAAAGGATTTTTTAAAGCGACGGTCGTAGAAAATCACATTTTCGTAACGTGTTTTGCGCCACAAGCTTAAAGGCTACTCCTGCTACTATGAAATTTATCAAATATGGACTCGTCAAAGGAACATAATTAATGTCTGTTTTTTATTGTGTGTGTTAACCAAAATTAGTATTTTTGGTCCTCCATAGTTAAAAAAAAAAAACACACACACACATTCACGTAAAAGTTTTTCCCCTAAAACAAAAAATCCAGTTCACCAATTTATTTTTATTATTATTATTCTCTTAATGAAATACACGAGTTTTTGATTGATATATTTTAATACTTCTTTATCAACTGAATTTTTTTTTAATATCTAAAAAAAAGAAAACATTGAATGAAATAGAAAAAATTGCCGTCAGCGTCCGGTATTTACTTGACAATATAAGCATAACATGAGCTTTCATTTAAAAAAAAATCAATGAGGTTTTTAAAAAAAAAAAAGGTTTTACACTTTGGATTTTACAGGTAAATTTCCAAAAAACTATTCTTTTTTTGTTGTTTTAAATTAGAATATTTTCTTTATTGAGCTTTTATCTTCAATTTGTGATATATAAAACTTTGGTACATAAATTAATTATTAAAATTTTAATAGACATTTCAAAATGGGGTAGGTGAATTTTAAAAAAAACGTTTGTCTAAAATATTATATTTGGTTTATTGGAAAGAAAATATTATATTTGGTTTATTGGAAAGAGCATAAAATTTCACATTGACCCTGAAAATATCCTAAAAATTGAACGAATAGAAAAATTTTGATAGATTTTTAAAGTTTAAAAATTGAAAAATATTTAACTCGTAAAATTCAATTGATTTCATTACGTAAAAAAATGGCTGCATGAAGGCGTGCCGGCATTTTGTAAACCCTGTTTTTTTTTAAATAAAAAAATAATATTTCTATTATTTTTTAAACAATTTTAATAGTTTATTTTGGAAGTATATTCGTATAAACAACCCACTTTAAAAAGAGAAAATACGATTTTTTTTTATATTTTAATCGCAATTTTCTGTTAGGGGTGTCAAAAATTCCTCCAAATTTCTGATACACCCAGTTTTGCACGTAATCGCCTATAAAAAGGTAGAATCTCATTTTCTTGGAGGGCGGATTTAATTAAAAATGTTCATCAACAAATTTACCAGTATAGCTTACTGATAGATACCTGGGAAAATTATCATGGGTATTTTTTTGCCTCCTACTACTGTCTGTTCGTCTGAATCCTCTGTAGTAATCTGGTCTATTGACGCGGCCGCTTGTTGACTGGAGAAAAAAGATGGCTGTCTTGAGTGTTTATATTATTAACAAGGCTGGTGGACTTATTTACCAATATGACCACAACTGTGCTCGTCCAGAAGTGGAGAAAACGTTCGGCTTTCCATTAGAAGTTGTTCTCAAAGTACATGATGATAAAGTAGTTGTTGCTTTCGGGGAGAGAGATGCCATTAAAGGTTTGTCTCCTTTCACACACGTCATATCGATTTATTTCTCCCTGACACTATTTTTTGTCTGTAATTAACAGTTAATTAATTACATGTTTGTATTGTATATAGTTCTTGTGTATTTTTGTTACCGTACCGTTATTATTTAGAAAGCCATTCTTAGCATGAGGGGGGGTCCTAACTATTCTCTATTTTCACTTAACAATTTTACATAAAGGATGGTACTTGTACAGTTTAATCAAGACATTAAAAAATGAAAATATTGAGAAAAAATGTTATATTGTACGTATCCGTTATGGAATTAAGTTCTCCGGAAGAAAATCACTTATTTTGATCATGCAGTTTCAAATTAAGTGATATCCCCGCCCCGGAGAACTTAATTCCGTAACGGGTACGTACAATATAACATTTTTTTTTATCAATATTTTCATTTATTTAATGCCTTGATTAAACTGTACAAGTACCGAAATAAAATTATTAAATTTTTTTTTCCATGCGTACTTGAATTAAATTCACTGAAAATTAAAGAAATAACTAACAATTAAAAAAAAAAAAAAAACTCCAATTTCTTTTTGGTCGGTTAAATAATACATATATAAATAACACAAATAAGTAATAAACAAGAATTATGTGATCTATCTTGGCCCGAAGGCCAAGGAATAAAAAAGCTCCCAAAACGTTCAATGTTTTTATTAAATGAGAATTTGCTAAGAATTTTAAAGCCATGACATTTTATTTGACAGTTTGCTTTTGAAGAGTCACGAAGTAACTATTAACAAACAATTAAAATTGGTTTGTTTACAAAAAATAAACGAAATAGGTAAAGCCTTTAAACTGTCGAATACGCATAAGTTTGATGGTACTTCATATTACGCTGTTACTATTAAATAATAAGGGTATTTGTGCAGAAAAGACCTGTAAGAATTTAACAGAGATTTCCGAGTTTTTGCGACAAATCATGAACGTAATAGAGATATGCAGACGACAAATTGGTCGACATACATGAAAAAAGGTGAAATGAACATAACATCTCCCACTTTTGGCAACACCGTTTCCTATTAATTCTTTGGGGTTTGTATTACTGTACATATAGATTCGAAAAAGTTGTCAAAAAAACAAATATATAACAAATAAATGTTATCAAAGGCAAGATAAGTTACTTTTCTACCAAACTGGATATATTTTTCGTGTTTTTAGTCAATGTAACATGTTTATTCAGCCCCCAAAACATACAGTGTTTACCGATGTATTGGAAAATTCAAGATGGCGCCAGACTCTCTTTTTAACACGGTAAGTTTGGGAAAAGGTGTTATAAATAATAAACTAGACAAACTACTATTAAAAACCCACCGAATATATGTCAACCTATGTCGCGGTAACATATATTGAGCGAGTTTCTAACAGTATTTTGTCTAGTTTTATATTTATAGCACCTTTTCCCAAACTTACCGTGTTAACGAGAGAGTCAGACGCCATTTTGAATTTTCCAATATATCGCTAAACACTGTATGGTTTTCGAGCTGAATAAACATGTTACATTGACTAAAAACACGAAAAATATATCCAGTTTGGTAGAAAAGTAACTTATCTTGCCTTTGATAACACTTATTTGTTATATATTTGTTTTTTTGACAACTTTTTCGAATCTATGTGTACAGTAATACAAATCCAATTCTTTGCCTTCTTCGTCTTAAATATATCTAATTCCAATTTATCGGCCTCCTCCTCAATCGATGTAGGAACAGAACAGCTAGCAAAGCCTCACCTCCTCCTGTCAAGAATGAGTTTGTTTATGCTGTTGTTGTTTTAAGTATTATTAATTATTTAGAAACTCTGGGCGTTTATTACTATAGCCAACAAAACGAAATAGTGTGCTTCGAATTAAGGAAAAAAAACACTTTAAAATAAGTTAAAACACAAAACCAAACTCATCCACGTAGTTAAAGAGTAACATCTTGCTTTTGCTAACATTTATTTTGTTATATATTTGTTATCTTGGCCACTTTTTCGTTTTGTTGTGTATAGTAATAACTGCCCGGAATTCTTTGTAAAATGAGAGGATGGTGTTAGTTATTCTGTATATCTAATCCTAACCCTAAGTCTACATGGAAGCAGACCCCCCCCCCCTCCCACCAAAAAAAAAAAAAGAATAGTTTTTTAAAGATCACGGTCAAAGAAGAATGAGAGAAAAATTTTGGTACTTATGTATTTTTGGTACCGCGCTGAAATAATAACATTATTTCGAAAGCCATTCTTAATATGGGAGGGGAGAGTATTTTATAAGTATTCTGTGCTTCCACCTAATAATTTAATTTATAAAAAAGATACTGTGAAACTTAAATTTAACATGAAAATACTATTTAAAAATATGCACCAAAATGTCATGTAGGCATTGAAAATAGTTTTGTTTTGTTTTTTGCTAAGCATTACTAAATAAAGAACCATTTCCATTTAAAATCCTTTTAGCATTGCAAGAAAAATAAATTAAACAATTCCCTGGACTTGAGAAAGTTGGAGGTCAGAGGAGGGTCAACTTCTCTTTTGACTTCGCAAGACCTGGTGACATATTGGCTCTATACTTGCTGGCTGGAAGTGATTTGCATATGTGACAGCTTTAATTTAAGAGCATTGCTTCCTTCCAGCAGGAATCTTTATGAGTGGCAGTCTTTGAGCTGAGTCCTTGAGTGAGTCCATTTGGAGCATCTTGTCCGCCAGAAAATATCTTGGTGTATTTCCGTTACCTATACACCAAACTAATTGGGTGGGTAACGTGCTCTTTCTGTGGCTTACTTCTGGAACTTTTTGAGAAGTTCTGATGACGGTTACTTCTAGAGAAACTTAATTTGTTACGTTCACTAGAGTTCGGACGCACAGGTTTATTATTTATAGTCTTGTGTTTCTTGACTCCTGACAGAGCTGGGAGTAGCAATTTAGGAATATTTCGCAACCTTAGCACCAGACCCCACTCTGATTTATCCACTACTTTAGTGTCTGAGAATTTTCAACAGTATTTATGTAAAATTGATAAAAGCATATTTGAAATGTCAACATTATCTGAATAAACTAAATCAAACCAAAATGGACACTGAATTTGACCTGATGTCGTGTTTATCTAAAGATGAAACTCAAAATTTTACTTTAAATAATTCCTCATTTGATAACATTTATTGATAATATAAATTAACAACAACATGAAAACCATTTTTTAACAACAATATTATTTTTTATTCGCGCTCTTTTCTGACTGCAAACTTTTAACATTACCTTTTTTAAAACCCTAATCTAAGTTTAGTACTTATGTAGAATACAGAATGTGCTATTTTATGGTATGTTTTGTTTTTTTAAATTGTTAGGTGAAAGTACAAAACAGTTACATAACGCCCTCCCCTCCCCATGTTAAGAATGGGTTTCTAAATAATGTCATTATTTCAGCAAGGTCTATTCTGCATAAATACCCTAAATTTTAGAGTTAGTTCGGCAATAGTTTGGTTCAGTTCAAATTCTGTAGAAGTTCTGTCTTCTTCTTCCCTCCACCTACCTCTCCACAGGAAAAAAAAATTGTCCTCTTCTGGGCAATCTAGAAAATAATATACAAATTGTTTGCAAATAAAAAAATCTTTTTGTTTGCCAGGGAGCTACATAAATCTCCGAAAGTACTGAAATTCTAAGCTTTGTTGTTTTCCCCATTTATTTACTTGCAGGAAAATCCAGCTCCCCAAAAAGAAGCACCAGATTAGAAACATTAACAAAAAATAAGCTTTATAGTTCCATCGGTACTCCCCACCTTCCTCATGTGACAGAAAATAAAGCCACCGCCTTCAGAAAGGAGGAGGTAATGCGTAAGAGGATAACCTCCTCCTGAGACTGAACAATTATAACACTTTGATATTAAGAATAACCGAAACGCTTAATGAGTAACACTACATAACTTGGTTCAATTCCTATTTCAGTCACTCTAATCGATACAAAGCGCTCTCCCAACAGCATGTTTCTGCCCTCTTTTTTTCCAATCGACCACACCTGACCTCTCACCACCAATGTCACACCGCAAGTTGGGAGTAAGGCAATTTTTTAGGGCAGTGTATCGGCCGAGTGGCAATGGGATAGTGGAGAGGAATCCTCACACCATCAAGGCTGCTGCGGAAAAAGGCAACATTTCACCCATGGAGGCGGTGTTTTGGTACAACATCTCACCGAAAACCAGACAAGATGAGACAACTGTGCCTCATAGAGCCATCTTCGCATATAAGTGGCGGCATCCGTGCAACAAAACGGTAGGAATTGAGGGTGAAGAAGCTACCATTAAAGTGGGCGAGGAGGTGTGGGTGAAGCCCCCCAATGCAAAATGTACCACTCGCTGGGGGAGGGGGGGTCGTAATGGGAACGCAGTCGAAGAACAACATGATGGTGAATGGTGTTCCCCGGCATATCCTAGACCTGCATCGTATAACCCTGCCGGTGTGCAGTGATGGCAGTGAAGAGGAGGAAGTCGAGATCCACCAAGAAGCTAACGATGCACACCAATTCGACTTAGCCCTACATTGTGGTTCTTTACAACTGGACGAGAATGTCTGTAGTGAACCTGAAAGCGTCAACGCGCAAGAAGTTCTCCCCCAGAGGCCTCAACATGAGAGGAGGAGGCCTGCTTGGATGAAGGATTATGAAGTGTCTTATTGGGGGCGTGTGGGGTATATGGTTAGAAGAAAAAAAAAAAAGGAAGAGACAGGAAAGAAAAATAGCTTCTCTCATCATGCCCTGCCTTCCTAAGATGCCCTTCGTGTATATAAATGAGCTAACCATCCTTTCCTTCTTCTTTCCCAAAGAATGATGCAGATACGCCCAGTATGTTTTTTCTTTTTTTTTTTCTAACCATATACCCCACAGTCACTTGATTTAAAGTTAAAAATCGTTTACTTCCAAGCAACTTATTTTTACTTAAACCATGTTTTATTTATTTTTTATTTTGATATATAAATAATGTTGAAAATACAGTAACATAATTATTTAGAATATCAGGTACTTATGCATTGTGTTTGATATTTGGCAGGTGACCCTGTAAAGAAAAGCATTCGATGGGTTGCACACATGCAAATTAATTCCATTTGAGGAATGCAAAACTTCCACCATTGTCTATTGAAATGCATAATTTGACCAGAAATCTGTGAGAAATATTGGTCAAAGAAGTAGAACAATAGACAATGGGAAATATAAACATTCCAGAATGAAAGAATGCCTATATAAATCGATAACAGAAAGTGGACAGGCCAAAGAGAGTTGGTCACAGAGCGAGGACAAGCTTACAAATTTTCTTCACTGCCAAACATTCACTGATGTCACAACCATCATACTAAAATCAAAAACGTTGTCATTGGGAATAAAGAAAATATTTTATAACCCAGTTGTGTGTGCTTAATTTTGCTGCCAAATGTATATATTGAAACAGTGACAAAAGATGATTTTAGAAATTATATAGATTGAAAAACACATTGCACGATCAGCCAAAGCAAATATATAACACCTTGTATGATCTGTAATTTCCACAAAGTTGGCTTAGGTTCACTCAGCAGCTGACAGAAATAACTGGAAAAGGTTGGCCTCAAGTTTTAAAACTCTACAAATATAGTAAACTTCTATCTAATCCTAAACCCTAACCAGCATGATTTAAGTTAAATTTTTATTGCTTCCAATTCATGAAAAAGTCGCCTGCTTAGATTTTTATTAGCTAAAAAATGACAGCGCATTCATTTCTAACCTTGCAATAGGCCTTCTCCGGTTATTCACGGTAGCTGTCGGACAAACCCGACGAGCTTTGTGAAAATTGAGGGTCATAAAGTCATTCTTAACATGGTAAGGTTAATTTAGACGTGTATGTATACGTTAAAATCATTTCAAGCAACATTGACCTTTTAATTGATAACATTTTTATTGGCTTTTTTTTTTTCATCTTCAGTTGGCCACACAGTTCTTGGAATTAATGGCATTGCATCAGAAGGTCGATTCCTTCGTGATGGTAGAGACATTCTAGAAGTTTTAGCAGCTGAAGAGAATTATCCAATCAACATCAAATTTGGCCGACCTAAACTAACAACCAACGAAAAGATCATGTTAGCCAGTATGTTTCACTCGTAAGTAAATGTTGTTCTGCCTTTTTTTTTTTTATATAATATTTTTTTCTATTTAATTTACTCATGAAGCAAAGATGGCACATAGTTAGCTGAATAGGGAAACCTTCAGAAATTTCTGCAGATAAGTTAAGACAATAATGTTTTTTTAATGGCCTTATCTCGATTCGTTATTTTCTCATAGGTTATGCTAGTACAGTCATGTGGAGGGTTCATCTGAACTGGAGAGAAAAGGTAACTTGGATCTTGTACATTAGTTGTGAAATTTTTTTAAGCCTGCACAAATTGGGGGGAAGAGCATAATTTTTATCATAGATATTGACGCAAACTGAAACAAAATGAAAGGAATGTTTTTGACGCCCAACAGATTGCAAGTCATTTCATCGACATAGGTCTTGTAAGCAGCTGTCTCTTTTTGTACTGATGATACATACGAACTGTAGTAATTTGTTGTTACAGTTATTTTCTTTTTCTTTATAGTTGTAATAATGAAAGCAATAAAAAAAAACAACTCCATTATTTTCTCTGGGTTACTATTATTCTCTTGTTGATCTATTTACTTTTTTTATACAAAATTCATCTTTATTTTATTTATTTATTTGTAGACTGTTATTCTCATCTTCATAGTTGTTGTTTCAGCCAACTCATCCTCTGGTCTTCTTCAGGTGATTAACCATGACAGGATGAGAGTCTTGTAACTGTAGTTCTAGTAGTGTAATTGTTCATGTCTCACCACTGCAATACACTTACGAGACTTAGCATTCCTATCATGTCACAGTTAATCACCTGAAGAAGGCCAGAGGATGAGTTGGCTGAAATGTGGTGAAATAATGACTCTGAAGATGAGGATAACAGTCCACAAATAAATAAATAAATAAATGCACAAATTCTCATCTCAAAGGATTCCAGTAAATAATAATAAAAATAATGATAATAATAATAATAAAAATAATGATAATAATAATAATAAAAAAAATAATAATAATAATAATAATAAAAATATTATTAATAATAATAAAATAATAATAATAAAAAATAATAATAATAATAATAATAAAAAAATAATAATAATAATCAAAAAAAGAAATAATAATAAAAATAATAATAAAATAATAATAATAAAAATATTATTATTAATAATAATAAAATAATAAAAATAATAATAATAATAAAAAAAAAAAATAATAATGTATACCAAGTTAATCTTGATATTTCTTTTTCATTCATTTAATGGAACTTTTCCTTCATCAAGGGATTAAATGTTTTTTGTATTTTACAAGCTCACTCACTAGTCCTTACAGTCCAGCAGGTCAACTGTCTCCAAATTTCACTTCATACATTCTTGCTTGATCTCTTACTTAACCTGATTCAATACATCTATATTTCTGCAATGGTTTATCCAACATGAATGCTTTACATAACTGTCCTAGCATAACCTATTCTTCCTTAGGATAAATCTCTTTTTTTGAACATTCTCTAAAAGAGTGGTAGAAGAACCACAAAACTGTCTATTCAATTCAGCATTCGATACCCAAGAGGCTGGATCTATCTTGCTTCTTTGTCATGTTGACTTCTCATTATTATGCAACAAATGTATTCAGCTGAGTTTGTTTATTTGTCACTAAGGTTTTTGTTTGTTTGGATATAGCCTAGCATTCACACTGTTAGACCAATCTTCACTAAACTTGGTCAAAATATCTGTGATGGTCTAATTTAAAACTGATTTAACTTTGGAATATGTCAAAGTCACAGAAAATGTGAAAGTAACATTTTTGGCGATAACGGGTTTGGTTCACGAGAGAGACTCTCTACTTGACACACATTGTAGCCAATGAAGTCTGGCATTTTATGTGACTTTAATCCTGACAAGTTCAATCAAGGTTGGACTGTTAACTGAATTTCAACTTCTGAATTTTCAAAATTTCATGGTTGGATCTAATGCTCTTTGATAAGAGTAATCACCATACAAGGTTTCAGTCTGTTCATATAAATAGTCTCTTGAGGTATCACTGTCTTCATGGCATAACTTTGGAAATACTTCATACATCATGGAGAATTAAGGGCGTAAAGACTTTGGCCCATTCTTGCATTGTCAAACAGAAGTATGTAGGCTCATGACTACTTACATTTTTGTTTTTTTTACAAAGGAGTCACCACTTATCAAGGCCTGGAGGCCACTCAAGGATAAGGGTTAATGAGTGTACAGTGATCAAAGGGAACATGTCATAGTAATCGTTAGTAGTGGAAAAATTGGATTATGTAAGGGGATGGCTCATCAAGAATTTGTTCACGTTGGACTTGAAGACGACGATATTGAAGTCGGTTGGAAAGCAGGAAAATGGAATGGAGTTCCACAGGCGTGTGATTCTAAGAAAGAAGCTTTGTTCATGGAATCTATGTTTAAGTTTAGGCACAGATAAAGAATGGAGGAAATTATTGTGTTTTTCATGAAAGTCAGGCCAGGAGGGACCATAAGTTGGAGCTCAGATGAGCACTTGCCATGAAAATAATAAAGCAGAGACAGGCTCGCAACATTTCTTGTGTGGGAAAGAGGTTGCAGGAAAGAGGAAAGGGTATCAAAGTTTATTTTGAACTCTGTTAAGGCAGGATAAGTCCTTCTAGCAGCTCCTGCCCAGACGTGGCAACAGTACTCCATCCTTGGACGTACTTGGGTCTTATACGGATAGAGAATTGCATCAGCAGTGAGAACAGCAGAATGATCCCATCATTTTTCCAGCAGCCTTGGCAATGGATTTGATGTACATGTTTCATTTCAGATCAAAAGTAAAGATCGACCTAGAAGTTTATTAACACATGGAGCCTCCCGAAGACAAGAGCCATTTATTTCAAGTGATGCCTGATGGGGATCAGAGTGTTGATGATGGAAAGATAAAAGCTTGGTTTTAAATAAAATCAGCATGCACAGAAAAAATATATTTTCAGGTTATAGTGTCGTACATAATTTTGAAGTCAATATATTTTGTATGTAAACTTAATATTAAAATATTGAGTACATCCATTTCTTTTTCTGGAAGTTATTATAGACCAGTATAAAGCAAGTTGTTTATAAAAAACAGGATTTGCATATTGAAAAATTGAATGCATTTCTCTTTCTCGCTGTAACCATGATGATCAAACTTTTTAAGAGTACTATATTAATGTATTTTGGAACCATACTATTTTTTTCTCTCTTCCTCTTAGTGTAATAATAATGGCAAAAAATTCTTTTGATATAGCATGTTTCTTTTTTTTTACAAGAACTACAGCAACATGCATTGGCAGCATTTTTCCACATGATATATGGAATTGAAACTTGGCCAGTGAAAGTTGCATGGAAAGAAATGCTCTGAGAATTTAATCCACAATCTAAATACATCACCACAATTTCATAGTCTGCAATGGTATCCATTAGACCATGACAGACCTGTTTGTAGTATTTATAAGTTTTCTTTTTTATGGTTTCTCTTCAGATTATAATTTTCTTTTCTCTTTTCTTGTATCCATGTTTTCAGATTGTACACCATCAGCTGCCAGTTGTCACCAGAATCCCGTTCGTCAGGAATTGAGATGTTAGAGACGGATACTTTTAAGTTGCATTGTTTTCAAAGCATGACAGGTAAGAAATTACTTCTACAAAAATCATTAAATGTTTATGCTGTCAGCTATTTCTCTTTCTCTCTTTGTCGTCCTGCTATTATTACTGTGATTAAATGCCTTAAAAACTGGTATAAACCTGTTCTCTTGACAAAGAAAAGAAAAAATAGCTGCTGCTTCTTTTTATATGCTGGCAATATTGTCATCTCATATGCAAATGAGATGCTTCCAGTTCAAATAAAATAACTCAGGGACAGCCTTGATTTTGAATATGGATACTGGGGTATCAAGTTTTGACAGCAGATTGTCAAATTTTGGAGTTTGCGAGTTTTGACAGCAGAGTGTCAAATTTTGGAGTTTTGACAGCAGAGTGTCAAATTTTGGAGTTTTGACAGCAGAGTGTCAAATTTTGGAGTTTTGACAGCAGAGTGTCAAATTTTGGAGTTTTGACAGCAGAGTGTCAAATTTTGGAATTTGGGAGTTTTGGCAGCAGAGTGTCAAATTTTGGAGTTTGGGAGTTGCTAGTTTTGACAGTAGACTATCGAATTTAGGGTAGTGAGTTTTGATATCAGTGTGTCAAATTTAATCCTGGAAATTGTTGGAAATGGAGCATAGTAAACACTTGATTATTTAACCACAATTACAACTCCACATTAGCACTCATTTTTCTTTCAGCTTTTTGAAACTATAACCTGCATTTAAATTATTTGGATTCTTCTGACTGCTACTCTCATCTTGTTTCAGATTTATGAATATTAGTTGAACTCTGGAACCTTTTACTTAATAATCATCACTTATTAATGCACAAAGACTAATCAAGGATAAGAATTAAATAAGTGTCAAGTCGATGGTGCGACACCACCATGATGATTGCTAATGATGGTGGAAGTTTGGCAGAATTTGATCATTTTAGAGGATGGCTCAACAAGAATTTGTTTACATTAGACTTGAAAACAACAGTTGTAGTCAGCTAGGAAGCAGCCTTGTGGTATTGTGTTCCACAGACAGATAGTTCTAGGAAAGAAACTTTGTTTATGGAAGTTTCATTTTAGTTTTAGACACAGAAGGAGAAAGGAAAATTATTGACAGCTTAATCCATAGGAGTAGATTGTTCTCATTTCATCAGCCATGATCGGGTAACAGTGCATTTTTATATTCTTGTAGAATAGTGTTGAATATTGAGCCATTATGTTAAACAAATATGGCTGTAGTAAATCAAATTGGTGAAGGATCAAGGCAGTCACGATCAGCAGTGGTTCGATCGTTTCAAGATGAGGGTTGACAGCGAACTGACTTGAATCCAAAATTCGATATTTTTCTAATGAAGCAAGAGGCTTCTCATTGGTTGATTGTTCTAACCATAGTTATAAATAAAATCGTCCATAGCATTGGGGATCATACTCTCATTAGTCAAAAACATCTTAACGAAGATTCCTAAATTCGAAAATATGCATTTATTAAATAAGAACATTTTATATTGTTATTTTAATGTTTGTATGGCAATCATGTGTCGGACTATCTTTTCCACGTAGCCTGCCGCTGTATTGACTAGGTGTTTTCTTAAGGACAAGAGTCAGAAATAAACAAAAGACAAAATGGAGGTGGAAATGATGATGATAAAGACATGGCTGCATTTATATTTATAAAGATACATTTATTTTTTCACAGAGAAAATTTGTCAAAGACGTGTGTAAAATGGAGCATGATATATGATGCACAAAAAAGGGATGCACAGTAACAGCCTTATTTATTACATGTAAATGTCTGCATTATAAGTTCTTAGGCACAATCATGTATTGCTAGGGCCAATATGGAGAATGCATTGGGCAATGTCAACTAAATTGCAACTTTTTATTGTCCAAAAACTATACTGTACAAGATATTATACTGAAATAGACAGCTGTCTGGGTGTCTCATCTTAACTGTACAGAAACTAAATCTAATGACAGTGCGTTTAACAGTGTGTGGCCATGTAAAAACTTGGAGCTGAGTGTGATACATTCAGCCAGCATTTTGAATCACATGCTGTGTATGCAAGTTCTTTTCTTACTTCAAAACTGAAGAGTCTATTTACTTGCCTCTGCAAGAGGGCAGAGTTAGACACACTCTATTTTTAATGTGGGAAAAATTTACCTCCCCAAGAAAAGGGCATCATGCATTAGGATAAAAATTAAAATTTGCCTCAGTCTTGAAGAATTTCATATTCACTGACCAAAGACAGAAAAAATAAACTGCAGTATTGGAACAGATGCGAATCATTTTTATTGGTTGCTAATATAGTTTGGAGAAAATAACGTGAAAATGTTTAAAGGGACATAACTCCTGATTATATTAGCATAGTAAATCTTAAGAAAGTTGGAAGCTACAACAGCCAAAATGTTTTGAAAATATCAATCACTCCAATCTATGGCGTATTTTACATATCCTTTCAAATAATGAAAAAGTTTGATAAAATATATGGTTCTGTATTATTTCGATTATTCAAACTACTCATCTCTGATATTATTTTCACAATATTTTCTACCGGTGCAGAATTTCAAATGAATCCTTATAATCCACGAAGGTAACTTGCTCTTGTTCAGTCAGCCATGACTAAGCAGAAATCTAAAATAATTTGTGATAGTATTCTTAGTATTACCGATATTGAGTTTTACATTTTCAACCTCCAGAAGAACGTCATTTAGAACTGATTATTTCTTAACAATATTGGAAGAATAAAATCAGAGATAAAAACAATAGTTTGAATAATCAATCACTTCAAGCTCCCACACTGTCAACCGATCTCCAACCACTGTCCCATCACTACAATGTTGCATTCTTGTGCTTGTTTTACAAGTATTTCAGTGGAATATACTTCCATGAACTCTCAGCACTAAAATGCAAATAATTACCCCTGACCAACCCGAAATGCAGCAAAATCCTAACCTTTCAGTGTTATGGTCCAAAGGTGCCGGAAAGCTTTCTACTCTAATAGTTTCTTCCTTCAAACTGATAGGCTTTTAAATTCCCTCTCTGTAGTCTGTCTCCCCAACTGTATTAACATGCTGAAATTTAAATGCAATGTGAACAGACATCTTGCTGCTCAACTCCCTATTTAGTAAGAATGGTTCCTTATTCACAGTAGTCCCTTACATCTCTGTAGCAATCTTGTTCGGGGGTGAGTAAAAGTTTTAAAAAAATTTTAAATTAGTACTTGTTTGAATAATCAAAATAATACAAATTATGTCAATTTTTATTTTTAAAAATTCCGAAATATTAACTAAATGATAAAAATGATAAAAACGTGTAAAGAAAATTACCTAATCTTCATTATAATGTTGCTATCAATGATATTGAGCACTATATACAGAGTTAAGAGATGAGACCACAACCCAAAATATTGGATAATCTATTTTTTAAAAAATTGGCTTATGAAAAAGAAATGATGGGAAAGCAGACCACTTGAAATTCCACAAAAGTTATGTCCGCTCAAGATAATAAACATCCTGGTCAGTCAGTTTTTATAGATTATATATAGTGGATAAATATTGAGGTGTTGTATGGTGTGGTCCAACTTATATATATATGTATATATATATATATAGTAATTTATAAAATACTAGCAGGGGTGCCCGGCGTTGCTCGGGTGTTTGGAGGTGTATGCTGTGCAAAAAAAGCAAAAAAACAAAAAAAATGGTTAATTTTTTAAAACTTTGACCCCTATTATGACCCCTTAAAATTTATAGTTTCGGGCTCAAATCACTTTATTAAGTTAGATCCAGGTTCAAGGAACCTATATCTAAAATTTCAAGTGTCTAGACCCAAAATTGTCGGAGGAGTTTGGTAGAGTTCTTAAAGGTCAAATTGTTGAAATTTGACCCCTTAACAGCCAAATTTCTGGCTGACACCTGTCACATCGATTTTCCCAAATCTCAGTACCCGGTATTTCAAATTTCGAGTCTATAGACTAAAAATTGACAGAGTTATTGCGTAGGGAAATGTACACAGACAGACAGACACACAGACACACACACAGACAGACAGACACTTCACTTTTATAGATATATAGATATATGGCGATTAAGCTACACTGAATATTCGGCGTTTCATCCACTCTAGGACTCTTCAGGCTTATGCGCATAAGCCTGAGGAGTCCTAGAGTGGATGAAATGCCGAATATTCAGTATAGCTTAATTATAATCTGTCAATGCACACAAGCACAAGGGATAAATTCATGAAATGTCTGCCATTATCAACCAGCAGAGTGTTACCACTGTCGACTAAAAGAAGAGTCTAACAAGCATGCATATGTAGTGTGATGATGTATGAAAGTGAAACCTGGCCTATGAGGGTTGAAGACATGCATTGCTTGGAGGGAAATAATATGAGAATGATACAGTGGGTGTGTAATGCGTCATGATACCATCCTCTCAAACATTATATCTTAAGGGGCTGAAGTATCTATTCTGTTATCATGATACCATCCCCCAGGTATTATCTCCTGTTTTGTGGGTGGGGGGGAGAAGAGAGCAGTGTAGTATGTTTGTTCATTGTAGTAACATCTTAACAGGCATTACCTCCTTTTGAGGGAGAAGGAATAGTGTAGTATCTGTTCTGTTTTCATGATAACATCTCCCCATGGATTACCTCCTCCTTTTGTTATTAAGAAGTAAAATAATTTTTATTCTTTCTTTCAGGCATAAAATTCATTGCTCTAACAGATCCGCGCCAAGTTGGAGTTGAACAGCTTTTGAAAAAGCTTTATGAAGTCTATTCGGATTATGCTTTAAAAAATCCATTCTACTCATTGGATATGCCAATACGGTAATTTGTTGTTGATTTGATTTTCAAACATGCATTAAAGTATTGTTGGGTTATGAGGTTATTTTATCTTACAGTTTTGCATTAAGCATATATCCTAAACATATCATCAGAATGAATAATACACAAAACTAAGAATATGTACAATTTGCACATTTAATTTAGAGTTAATAACATATAATAAATAACAATGAATGTTACATCATAAAAAACATTAAAAAAAATTGTTACTAACATGAATAGCTATAGTTTTCTATTAAATGTAGGTTAAAGATAATTTTTAATTTTGTGAAAAATTTTTAAGACACATGCAGCATGTTGGATTCCCTTTCACTCACTGCTTCTTTTCAAGTAAAACAAAGGGAAACAACCGAGCAATGACACCACAGGGATCAGTTCCCAACAATAAAAAAACATAATTCTGATATCAAGTTATTTTCTGAATAGTAAAAAAAAAAAAAAATCAAATTTTAATATTTTTATTATATTTCTCTTAGTTTGTCATTTCACTTTTTTTTTTTTTTCGGATACTACTGGTTCCACCTGGCTGAAATTTTGTATGGATCTTTGTTATTATAAGGTTTAGTGAACTAAGTATTAGGGTATTCATGCAATGACAATTAGTATTTAATGAAAAAATGGGTAAAAATTTAATGATATTCAACCATCAATTTGTCATAATTTAAATCAATGGGCTATAAATTTTGCCTGTTTTTAATGAGCTAAAATGTGTAGTATATATATATATATATATATATATATATATATATATATATATATATATATATATATACACTCTTTATTTGTTTTTACATAAGCAGTAATATATTGCTAGACAGTCATGAGCATGTTTCAGTCAACTAGTTACTAGTAACTCAAGGCCTCTTCAGACGATACAGCTAAAACGAAAGCAAAGTTTGCAATGAAAATATCATGTCTTCCTCCTCACAAGGAGTTAATATCAGGAGGTCCCATCAAATGTTGTGAAAAATAAGATTTGGTAAAGAAGACCCAATAGAGGTACAGATAAGGGTTTGTGTTGAGATATAGAAATGTAGGAGAAAGGTGTGTGTGTGTGTGAGGGGGGGGGTTAAAGATCGGGATAATGTAAGATTAGAAAGAAGAGTATCCGTATGCATGTGTCATGGCCACCCTAAATCTTAGACATTCTAGTGTGTATAGGTTGAATAGCCTCAGATATATATATATATATATATATATATATATATATATATATATATATAATCAGGGGTCTCCAAACTATGGTCCGTAGGCCAGATCTGGCCCTCCAAGGTCTTTAATCCGGTCTGCAAAGCTCTTATGGAAAACATAAAAATATTCAGGAAACGTTTAAGAAATGGAATCGTGAAAATATTGTGGTGTTTTTTCTTTTTGTTCAGAAAACGATTAAAAGAACAAGGTTTTGGAGAATCAGTTGCCCTAAGCAGCAAAGCTAGCAAAACAATCTAAAACCAGTCATTTTTTTTATAAATTTATTTTGGCTCGCATAGCCCTAAAAAGTCAGCAATATGCCTCCTTCCCACCACCACCCCATCCCAAAACTTTGGAGACTCCTGATATATATATATATATATATATATACTAACAGTTACTCCACATTGCTCAGATTAGAGTGTAGTATAGCATCATGTGCAGCATCATATTAGGTAGTGTATATTAACAACCTTGATATTGTCAGCTAGATATCATACACACTGAGCGATTCAAATATGGGTTAATACTCGTTCAAATTACGCTTATTAATAGATTAATGCCATTGAATAATTGTTAGGAAAGTATCATTAGCTTCTTTAAAACCTATTTCCATTACATTCAGATACAAACTGTACATTTGGATACAATTAGATTTAAGGTATACAGGCAGAGAAATGTTTACATGTGTACCTTGCAATCAGAGAATTATTAGTTTCCTACAGGAAAGCTGATACGAATAATAAATCTGTAAATTGATTGCCCCCCCCCTTCTCTCTTTTTTGTTTCTAGTCCGTCTTTTTTACAAATATTATTATGACATGTTTTTCAAAATATTTTATGAAAATCAGACGTTTTCTTTTTGTTACAGAAAGCTATAACACACTGATCTTGTTCAAAATTCTATTACTTTTCTTCTCTCCTGAATATTAACATTAATAATACTCATATTGGAATTTATAAGCCACTCACTGATTGGTTAGTTGTTTTCGCTTGTCCATTTAAAGGTCGTGTGGATTGAAGAAAAGCTAAATTTAATTATTGATCCTTTAAGAATCACATGAGCTAACCTATAAAACTCAAGTGCTTAAGGCTTTTTCTATTTTTATTATTATGGTGATGTCATTCAAATACATTATGACACAAGTCCCTAAACGGTTGTTGCAATCAAACCTATTCCATGATTGGAAGACCTAGCAAATGTTCAGGTCAAAGCATGCACACATGTTAAGAGAACACTTTTTCGCACAAAATAAATTCTGCAAGTGCACGTATGTTCCAATATTGTGTATTTAAATCCTTCCAAACATGGTATGAAGCCACTTTGTGTAAGAAGGTAAAATGAACAAAAGCTGATTATCACAGACACAGGAGATGTTTGTTGGCCTTTGTTTTGAAAAGACTAAGGCTATAGGTAGATTGAAAACAACGGGAAGAGATTTCCACAAGTCTGCAGTTCTTGGAAAGAAGCTGCTGGAATAGGAAGTTGTATTGCAATGAGGTATAAAGCAAATTGATGCAGATCACTAGACCAACTAGTAAAACAAGTTGGAACAAAAGAAAGTGGGAATAGATCAGACAGTCCTGAAGAACACGTCATAATAGTATTTATAAAAAAAAAAAAAAGACTGGGACTAGCAACATCAAGTCTGTGAGAGAGAAGAAAGGGTGAGGGCCGATCAAATTACAGATTTGTTATCTTGTGTCTTACTCTGCCCTTGTGGAGAGACAAGTAAATAGGTACAGTAACTTTTAATCAGAATGAATTTGACAAAGACAACATTGATTGAAAATTATAAAGAAAACAAAGTTTTTTTTTCTCTCCCTTTAAACAAGGCATATTGCAACTTGAACGTGAAGGTAAACTTATAAAGATCATACTCAGGGGACTGTGGGGAGTTGAGCTGCAAGATTTTGATTTGTATTACATTTAAACTTCTGCGGGTTAGTGCAGTCAGGGAAGCAAGGAACAGATTTCCAAAGTCTGTCAGATCCTGGAAAATATGAGAATCTCTATTTCTGGCATTTCAGACCTCAACAGTGAAGTGGGGAAAAGGGATTTTGCAGCTTGTTGGGTTAGTCATGAGTATGTATGTCAAGATAACACAAGTTCTATAAGTTCATCAGAGCACATTCCGTTTAAGTACTTGTAAAACAGGCACAGGGATGCAACATTGTGGTGATGAGACAAAGGTTGGAGCTTGGCTGATAGTGCGTAACTTATTAGATTGGAGACTTTTTTTTTTTTTAACTCTGTCTAAAAGGGAGAGATTAGTGCAGTTGTAATTGCTTAGATGTGACAACAACACTCCCTGCATAGACAAATGGTAGTATTGTAAAGATATACGATACTCTCAGATGCGAGTAATTTTCTAATACATTAGAGGGAGCCCACCTTCTTTGCAACAGCCTTGGCAACATCTTTAATGTATTTGTTCCAATTCATGTCTGTGAATGTTAAGCTGAGGAGTTTGAACGATTAGTTCTTAGGTAGGATGTTATTAGCCATATTAGAAGCTTTCTTGTAATTGTTAAAGGAAAGAAGCTTAGCCTTAGTAGCATTAAATGCTACCATCTATTTACAACCCCCCATTCCACTACAGACTGGGGGGTCGTTTTCTAAGGTTTCTGCATTTGTTTTGATTATGTGTGCATTCGTTTTTTTTTCCATCATATTTGTTATAGAATGTGGTGTCATTAGCAAATATAACCAATCTCAGACACAATTTTATTAAGGATATTATTTATATCAGGAATGATAAAGGTCCAGGATCGACCCCTGAGGTACCCCTTGCATTAATATCATGTTGTTTAGAATATAACGTTATCTATGTATTAACATCACAAGGAACAGAAGAAATGAAAAAAACTTGAATCGCTCTTTTCTCAGTGAAACAACAGACATTTATTTACAGGTACTTCCAGCATAATACCTTGTCTCTTATTCAAAAGTCTTCTCATACTCCAATATGTTTAACAAAACTCTGCCGTGTCAAGCACGTGGTACTCTGTTTTTGTCCGGCCATGTTTAGGATGTGTCTTTTCTCTGTCACTCTTCACCCACATGTGTAACACATCTATCTCTGTCCTTCCTCGCATCAATGGTCCACGTTTTTCTCTTTTTATAATCTTTTTCTTTTCTTCCTCGCCATAATGTCACCTCGCACATGGCTCGGCAATACATAGGTAGGGGCAAAAATGGACGGATAGGGGGCCTAGTTTTGAAAGCCGATTTATCATAATTTTTTGTAGGTTTCCGACTACTTTTTGATTGTATTTGAAAGATTAAAAACTAAAGTTAATTTCTCAAAGGAAAAACATATTTGTCCACGTGAAAAAAAGAAAATGTTTTCATTGCGAACTAACCAATGCAGCTAAATTTTAGTTAAAAATTAAGTTAAATAAATTTATTGTAAAAATCCTTTCAAAGATAAACATTACTTTTCTGGGTCTATTTCAAAGATAATTAGTAAAGTCCTAAGGTATTGAATTAAATAAAAACAAAAGACACTTTGTTTGTACAAAAAATAGCTTAATTAGCCCAAAAAAGTGAGAGATTCTGCCCTTTGCAAAATTGCAACAAACGGAAGTTTTGTAAACATGGATTATACAGAAGCCCAAAATTTCAGACAGTCGAAAGGCTGTCTGAAAATGACGTCAGGTAGTTAAGGGGAGCTGGTTTTCTTTCCCCCCCCCCAAGACATGCATTCGTACATTCCCATTCTGAACGTTTGTATCATTTTTACCATTTTTTAATTTAATTATTTGTCTATGTTCCTGTTTTTAAATTTAATTTTTATTTTATTTTTCAAGATTATGTAAAATTTATGTTATGCCGAAAGTTTCACATTCATGCAAGCAAGGAAAATATTAGAATCTTACACATAAAAATTATGCGAAACCTGTAATTTAAAAAGTAGAAATATTTTTTTCAATTATAATTTTTTTGTGGGAAAATATTAAATAAACAATGCTTAATTCAATGATAATATCGGTAGTTTGAGAAATTAATTTTTCTTTGGGTTATTCATTTTTGTAATGTTCCTGTAAAAATTAAATAATTTTTTTTAATTGTTATAATTTATGCTTTATTTTCATAAAAAAGCAAAAATAAATTCAGTCATTTTTTTTCTTTTTTTTATTACTACTGAAAACCATAACTTTAGTAAAGGTATTTTTTCTTTAACCAAAATAATACATTTCTTCTAAGATTTAAATAAAAATAATGGGTTTATTATATTCCATGACCATTATTTGATAAATACTGAAAATTTCATTAAAATTGGTGAATTTCCTGATTTTTGGTGAATTTTTAAATAAAGGGAGGGGTCAAAATGTTTATACAATTTGAGCATCAGCATTCATTTTGCACGTACTTAGTATTTGCATATGTTGGCTGTTGTTGTTGCTGCTGCCATACACATATCCACACACTGTTACAGGAGATAATTTGTTAAAATAAACAACCAGCATCAAAATTTAAAATGACACACAGTATCTTCTTTCTTTTGTGAAGTGTAGTTTTTTCTTTCCTCGGTTAATGAGGGCGAATTTTTATTTTTGACCTAATCCAGAGTGATCGTTTTGGAGGAAATTGGATTTACTTGCATGAAAAACCGACTTTGTATCTAACTCTGCCCTCGTGAAGAGGAAAATAAATAGGTACATTTCCTAGACAAACATTGTGCCTTTAATGTTTTCTTTTCTTTTTAGAATTTTTGAGATGAGGATTGATAATTTAATTGATATTTGAATTATTCGGACTACTGTTCTCATCTTGAATGTTATTATCACAATTTTTTTTGCTGATGTAACCTCCCGCTTTCTTCAGGTACATCTTGTCAAACTCAAAAATCTTTATAGAATTTTGAACGGAACCTTTTGTTTAATCTATGAGGGTAACTTGCGCTTGTTCCATCACCAGGTAGACGTCTTTAGTCATTCGTAATTGTATTAGTATTGTCTTCACTAAGAATTGAACCTTCACTTATATCCATTATGCCACATATATTTACAGGCTGTTCTTATATAAATTTTAGGAACCTTAAATCTATTCTATTCTAGGCCAAGAAATGGATGAGAATTCCTGAGTTAATAGATGTAGAACAGCTGAGGTAGTAGGATCAGTTGGCAAGGGTGGGTCAAGGAAAACATGGGAGGAAGTGATAAGAATGGGCTTGGGAGAAAGAGGGATAAATAAAGACCTGGTCAGAGATGGGTTAGTCAGTTCCTAAAAGCCAGCATATAAAACCTGAATACAATTTATCATTATCTATTAACCATTAACATCATCTAAAAACAATATGATCATTAAAAGTATAGAATTTGTTTTTGTTTTTTGATAGGAATTTTCTTATTAAATTTTTTGAATAATTTTTGTTTATTTTTATTTTATTTTTTTTTTCATTGTTTTCAGGTGTGAATTATTTGAAACCAATCTTCAGGCATGCATAGAACAATCTGAACGTGCAGCCACTGGAATGTGAGCGAAATAAAACGAGACCAAACGAAATGCCATGCCCTTCCTCACCACCTCACGTTGGGGAATGTTTTCCTTATAAGCTTGGACACTTGTAAATTTCATCTGGGCTGGTCCCAAACGTCAACACTTAAAAATAGGCTTATCCTCACTAATTTCAATTGTCTGATTTGTTATTTTTCATTCAAACAAATATTGGAAATGTAAATAAAATATTTACTTTTATTTTTTTTTCCTTTTTTTTGTTTTCTGTTTAGAAATTTTTTGAGATGAGGATTAATACTTTGGATTACTATTTTCATCTTGGTTCTTATTTTTACAATAATTCAAGAAAAAATTATCTTCTAAAAAAAATCCAAAATTAGTCCTTCTGTCCGCTATCTACTTATCTCTCTTTTCTCTCCAGCTATAGATTAAATAGTATTAACACTCTGATGATATTTCCTATTGTTTATAATGAAATATTCCAATCTTCTATTTTGTAGGTAGTTTTATATTCCAGCCAGCGGTTTTCTCCCCCCCCCCCGTCCCAAAGACGCTAAAATTTAGGCCCTCTTTGCTGAGATATGGTCCTATACAGTTCTAGGTCTGTTCTCCCAGGCTTTGTGTTCTCACTCTTTGAGAAGAGGTTAGCTTATTGCTAATTGCCTGAAGCGGCCCCTACTAGAGTATGTTGACAGGGCTGCCTAGACAGTATTGCAAGTCAAAGTGCTCTTTAGGAAACTGGCTTTTCAAATTCAACTTTCTCAACCTTGTGCCACATCTTCTCACTGTGGGAGAGAGATAAATGTAAGTTAGTTTTATATTTAGTTTTAAGAGCAATACGTTTTACAAACTAAGATGAAGCTTGATAATTTGAATTATTCAGATTATTTTGATAAAAGTTGGTTGTTATATTCCCAATGATTCGCATGATGTAACCTCTGACTTTCAGGTGTGTTTTTTTTTTTTTTTTAACTCTTGTCAGCCATGATGAAATGTTAATTTGTTAGTTTTCATTATAATCACTTGTAGTAGAGATTGAACCTTCAACCTCCAGAAAGCTGTTATTTAGAACTTTCTTTTTTAGAACATCTCACCTGTGGAATAAGATACAGTAGAACCCCAGGATATGGTAACCCTGGAATACGTTTTTTTTTTTTATTTATTTATTTATTTTCCCAGGTTACGATGTGGAATACAATGTTTTTCTGGCCTCTGGTTATGGTATTTGTCCTGCCTTACAGTGTTATTTATAATGTTAATTGATTATATGTGTGTGTATTATATACTGCACTGTATTTTGTTATTAATTTTTAATATGTACTGTATAAAATTTTGCTTAGGCCCTGCCATATAGCGATTTCATCTTAGGACCCAACCCCGGAAAGGATTAATGTCGTATTCTGGGGTTCTACTGTACCACAATGCCCACTGACTATATCATAGTCGTCTTCTCTGCAATGTTGCATTTCTGTGCCTATTTCGCAAGTATTTTAATGGAATGTGCTCTGATGAACTTGTGCCGCCTCAACATAAATACCTTCCCCCCCTCGATTAATCCAACAAGCAGCAAAATCCCATCCCTTCATGTTAGAGGACCCTAGATGCCAAAAAGCATCATACTCTAATAGTTTTTTCCTTTTTGGAATTTCCTCTCAGTCTCCTGTTTCCCTGACTGTAGTGACATGTGGAAATTAAAATGTAATGTGAACAGACATCTCGCTGCTCGACTCACTACGTAGTGTCCCTGTAAATATGGTTCCTTGTATCCATGTGGCAATGTCTTGTTTGAGGTTAATCTGATTTTAAAAAAAAAAAAGGAAAAATTTAAGTCGTCTTCTTGGATAATCTATTCCTTCTGTCTATTCTACCCACTGTTTTCAATCCTCTCATAATGGTTTTCATCGACCAAGCAGTAATTCTTTAACCCTTGTCCTTGAGTGGCCTCCAGGCCTGGATAAATAATGACCCATCAGGATAAAAAACAAAACTGAACTAATGCTTTTATCCATTAGTTTATGTGGGCAATACTTGGTATAAATTTGAGGAGATTTAATCTTGTCTAGATATCGGTATTATTATTTTGGGTATCTACATAAAATGTTGGAAGAAGATATAATATCTTATTTATCGATTTTCAGTATTTACTTCAACAGTGCTCAATACGCGAGTAGGGGTAGATAGTAAGTTATGAAAATATATTTAAGGCAATTACACTGTATTTTACCGTCAGGCTAAATGGTGAAAAAAAAAAAAAAAATACTGACAGAAATCCGCTTGATAAGTGTACCAATGATATTTATTCGGTGAGTTTATGTCAGTAGTTTTTATTTATTTTTTTTTTTTTTTTTTTTTTTTTTTTTTTATCGATGCTCAGGACTCCAAAGGCAAGAGCATCATGGCACCATATTTGTTCTTGTTTAATCTGAAGTGGTCAACGCAACTTGCATTTCGCACTTATAACACACTTTAAAATTAGTAAAAACACCAAATCTTATCCAAGTAGGTAGAAGAATAACTTATCTTGCCTTTGGTAACATTTACTTGTTATATATTTGTTTCTTTACCATTTCTTTGTACAAACTCAAAAAATCATATGTAAATATGGGAGAAAAACTGTAAATAAACAATATGCCACAAATTCTTAAGGGCACATCGGCTGAAATGGAGTCAAAATAGAAGTACCAATTCTGATGAGGACAAGAGTCAAAACGAAAAAATCATTGTAAACTTTTGGTTGACTTGAAATATTTGAAAAGACATAATTTTGATAAAGTTGACATTAAAAGAAATCAAAACATTTTTATGTTTTGCAATTTTGTAGATGAGAACTGATTATTCGGATTACTGTTCTCATCAAGGATGTTATTCTCACAATGTCATGGCTGATATAACCTGCTATCCTTCAGTAGGTATGTGAAAATGCCAAGGCTTTTGCGAGGGTTAAGTGGCACTGGTAACTTGAGTAAGCCGAAATTCTGTGCACTGGGGTATGTGTCATAGATTTGCGCTTAGCATCTGTATCCGGGGGTTAACTACACAGCACGGATACTGATGACATAGCACACATGTTTCGCTACATGCTGGTATTTGAATTATTTTCATACGTTCAGTAGAAGTGAAAAAATTTTTGAAGTGAAGTTTTGTGTCATTTAAGTCATCATTATTCGACCTGAAGGTAAGTTGTAATAGTTTTGAAACTATATATATATTCGTTAATATAGATATTAAACCTTATTTGTGCGAAATATGAAGCCTATATGACTTTACCTTCATTAGTTTTGAGTTTACCTAAAATGTGAAGCCGTTACGAAAATTTTCAAAATTTCACTAACACCATCTTTAACCTACGCACTTTGTTTACAAATATTTTCCGACGGCAATGACACCAGACTACGGCCTGCTAAAAGTATAAAATTTCTTTTAGCATATAAATTATTAAAATTTATTTCAGCATAATGAACTTTTAGGATTTAAATTATTTTAATTTCTTTAAACCAAAATATTTCTCCCCGGCAAAATCAAATGTCAATGTATTTTTTCTATTTTATCATTTCGAGCCGCTTTTTTTTTTCTTCCATTTGTTACTTTGCTTTTTTTTTTCTATAATAAACTAATAAACCAATTTACAATGAAAAAAAATACTAGAGTTATTTTTAAAATTAAAAATAAAACTTTCATAAATATATTTTTATTATGCACATTTTGCAAACTTTAAATTCTAAAAGTTTTAATAATTTAAAAGAAATTTTAATTTATATGCTAAAAGAAATTTTAATAATTTATATGCTAAAAGTTCATGAGAAATGTAAAAAAAAATTATATTTATTGGTGTTTGTATGAGAAATAAAAAAAACGGTCCTTCTTCAGTTTATTCATGACATTAAAAAATGGAAATATTAAAAAAATATACATCGTACGTACTCGTCATAGGATAAAGTATTCATACAGAAAAAAATCATTTAATTTGATCAGACTTCATATGCGGGGATGTAATATTGCCTTAGAAATTGACTGTATCTTCCGCCCCAGCATCCCCCTTCACCTCTTAATCTTGTAAATAATTGATTAATAAACTTTCAAAATATATTTTTCTTGTTCTCCATTCAATAAGCTCTCCAGTGATATTTGTTTTTTTGAAATCGGACAAGAAATAAGAAAGTTATGATAAAATAACTGAGAAAAATCTTGATATCGGTCACAACTTTGTTAAGGAAATCCATTGATTCTATTGTCCAAAATTAGCCTCAAATTTCGGCTTTAGAATTGTAACTTTTTTATTATTTGTCCTACAGAGATGGTTCAAGTATCATTAGAATGGGCTCTGCATACTCTTTCTGCTGAGCTGTTCCATTTTGAGATATGTTAACTTTGAATTTTTCTTTCACGTACCTACCTCCAGTGAGAACAGCTTGTAAGCAATCTTAAAATAGAAACTGGAGTGAATCGAAAGTTGAATTTCTAAGGTTTTCATATCTTCGGTATGAGTGATTTTTTGATGTGATCCTAGTAGAAAATATGTATAAATTATTTAAGGAAAATATTCAATTACCAGATTCAACAAGAAACACCCGAGGAAGGTCAGATGCTGTATCGTACAAAACGTTGTGAGAAAAATATGTAAGCTAAGAATAGTAGTACGAAGAATTTAAACCAACTGTTATAGATTTTTACAAATTTCCATTTTCTTACTGAATAATTTTATTTTTTTAATTAAGTGCACTCATCTCTAAATGATGAAGGGAAATATATCTTAGATGAACCAAAACTCTTGAGATAAGGATTGATACTTCAGGTTATCAGGTTTTCATCTTGGTTGTCATTTTCACAACAGTTTAGCCTAATGTAATCTATGACCTTTTCAAGTGCAATTTTTCAACTTGGGAATCTTTATATTGAACTGAAACTTTTTTTTTATATATATATATATATATATATATATATATATATATACTAGCAGGGAGAGCCGATGTTGCTTGGGATTGAATGATGATCAACGAATGTTTTATGCTCCAATATTTTTTTTGTCATCGAAATCAATGCAATCGACTATTTTTAAATAAGATCAATTGATTGCCTGCTCTAGTTTGGAACTATTGAGGTGCACCAGGAAGAGTGTGACTTAGTCCAAATTACATTGTAGTCTACATTCCACTAATGCTGATTTTATAAAATTATTTTTATATATAATGGTTTGAATAATGGTAAATGGGTTGAATGAGTTTAAAAATAGATTACTTATTTACTATATATTACAAAATATATTTTTTAATGGTATTATATTATCTATAAAATAATATACAAAGACAAGACATATTGCCAAAGAAAAGGAAGCTCAGAAGAACACTGGGAAACCATGAGTTGGATATGATTGACCATATATGGAAGGGAAAGGGAAACCATCTACCATTATGGAACAAAGTAAAAATTATAGACAGAAGAATAGTGCAGAGTAAGACGATTTAAAGTAGTAGCCAATATATTGGGTCGCAATGACCTCTGTAGAATAGTACAGAATTAAAACCATTGATTGTTCTTTGCGTGTCTTCGAAGCATGTGGTCATAAAACAGTTTTTCACTTTTTTACGCATTTTTTTGCATTATCGCCTTATATTGTGCAAGATCTTTCAAGCTGCACCGATTTGGCAGTTAAGAGCAGATAAGGTAATATTGCATCATGGATTCTGCAGATGGTTTGAGAGGAAGATCATATGATGCAACACTGCTTTGGGCCTGTGCTTTTCTTCTGCAGAGTATGCTTGTCTGGTTTAGGAGAAATCAACACATGGCAAAAAACAAAACTCAGCATGGAACAACACCTGTCACTAATGCTTACTAATCTGAATGTGGACCTGGCATTGCTCCTTCCGATAAGAGATGGAAGCTGCCAGCCAAGTAGAAATCGCAAAAGTTATCAGTGATAAACACCATCTCCTTTATGGCTGTGGTCAAATGACTAAAGTTTCCTCAACCATGTAAAACCCCTAACAACTCAGGAAGAGACCAGACTAGAGCTGTTGATCAGATGATTACCCCATTCTGCTAACATGACAAATTCTCCTTTTGAGATCCTCCCGCCCGATTCAGAAGCACCCAGGCTCAAGTTTACTTTACCGCCTAAGAACACGAATGATAAACGAGGCAAGATGGCATAAATATTTATGTAAATCATTTGCGAGAAAATGAGAAATGTAATCAGCTAAGTTTAACATGGCCAGTCTATATATATATATATATATATATATATTTACATTAGCTGCGTCTACAATACCCACCGTTACCCAGGAGGTTTTTTATCTTCATTTGAGCAACAATGTAAACTAATGTACACAAGTTGACTAACAGCTGTGTTTTTATGTACTAACAACTCACTGTTTACCAAGGTTCAAAGGTCACTCCAGAATAAGGGTTAATGGGTCTGTGAGGCGGGTGGTGTGAAAACGCTATGGGGATTAGTAATAATGGTTGAGACTGGGCAATTTGATTATTTAAAAAACGTAACATGCGACCGCAGCTGAGATTGAACTCACTAAACGTGTTTATAGTGTAATTCAAATCTTGTCCATAGCTGAATACTTGATGCTTTGTTAGGGCTATCAAGGGTATTTTTTGTGACGCTATCACTAGATGGATTGCCTACCACGGCTTAAGAGAGGTCCATTTACCCTCAAAAGAAGGATAGATCATACCAGTTTCCCAACCTGGTATTTTACCTTGCAGTATATACAATGCCTCGCCTTCCCAAATGGTCACCCATCTGGTACTGGCCAGGCTCAACGTTGCTTAACTTCTGTGATCCGGTAGTGCTGTGATTATTTAAGGAGATAGCCCAACAAGAATTTGTTAACATTGGACTTGAAGATGACTGTTATAGACAGCTGGGAAGCACACCCATTGTATTGTGTTGCACAGATGGGTAGTTCTTGGAAAAAAACACTTTGCTTATAGAGTTTCTGTTTAGTTTTAAGATTAACAGAAATAGGGGAGGGAGTAACAAAATAAAAACAAGTAGAAAATAGGTGTTTTCTAAAGTCTTTAGGGGAAAAGGGACGAGACTACAGCTGTGCACAAGACAATTAAAAAATGTCTCTCCCCTTCCTACTGACATGGAAATATATACTTGTGAGACCATCCTTTTCTATTATAAAAGTATTTTAGCTCTGAGAACAGGAATTGGTTGATAAAAAGTTGCGATGACCAGATGGGCTACAAAATCATTACTCATATTACCGTTTTGTTACAAAATTTAACAAATGACATGTTAACAAAATAATAGCTTTTATTTACAAATGCTAAAAAAAAAATCGCTTCAATTATTTTTCAGTAGAGTTGTCTTGTAACCTGTGAGACATGAATATCATAGAGAGGAGGGATCGCATCCACTGGAAGAGGCATGTCATCTTGCGGCAATGCATATTCATCTGAAAAACAAAAATAAATATTTTTATAAACATCCAACAGTGATTTTCCAACAAATTGCATTGCCATAGGCTTCAAATACTTGTTTACACACTACACATAATGCTTGAAGCAAACTACATCCTCCCACTTAGTCTGAACCAGACAGAGTTTACAACAATTAAAAAATATTTCAACTTTCAGAGAAACAAACCAAAGTCGGCTGCCAAAACAACTTTTTTAAAATGCTGCACTGTTTAATGCAGCAGACATCCTATAACGTTTGGCTTCTGGCAAAAACAAACCATTTTTTTTTCTCCTTTCATAGATATATCAGTGGTTTTGAACTGAAATTTGAAAAAAAGGGCAGTGAATTAAGACCATCATTTTGAAACAGAGAACAATAGACATAATATGTAAGTTTGTGATAAAAAACCTCCACTAAGTTACTCTCTCTCTCTCTCTCTATATATATATATATATATATATATATATATATATATATATATATATATATATATATATATATATATATATATATTAGTGTTGTGACGATTAATGAGAATCGGAATTGGGAATCGGAAAAATCGACAAATTTGGGGGTATCAAAATCGGAAAAATTGGTGCCTATTTTCCGATGCCAAAACGATTCTTTTGTCTTTTTTTATTTTATTTTGTTTAAAGAAAAATCTTCCATTGCTGGTAATAATAAAATAATAAATATTTATTGATTTTAAAATACGAGTAAAACTAAAATCTATAGATCATCCTCCACAAGTGTAATTTTACGCTTAGGAAAATATCTTCATATTTAACATGTGGTTTTTACAAAAATCGGGGAAAATTACAGCTTTATAGTTAAATATTTAGAGATTTATAAAGAATCGGAATCAGTAATTGTATCGGAATAGGGAAAAATACTGGAATGGTCCCATCAATAATATATATATATTTATTTAGATATTTATCTTCAGAATATATGCACTTCATTATTACATTTTAGGAAACATATATATATATATATATATATATATATATATATATATGTTTCCTAAAATGTAATAATGAAGTGCATATATTCTGAAGATAAACATCTTGTTATAATCACTGATGATTGCAAGGATCTGCCAATGAATTAAATGATATCCAGAAAATAATTTCCACCTAATACTTGTCTTAAACAGAAGAAATAATATACAACACTTGGATCAAAACAATCTGGTTTTGTTCAGGGTTTTTTTTTTGTTTGTTTGTTTTTTTTTTCATATATATATATATATATATATATATATAAATTTGGTGCTTGTTCATAAAAATGTACAGATTAAAATCATATTTGCAAATGATTAATTTGAAAATATTAGAAAACCAAAAAATGCTATGAAATATTTTATTAAATGATTAAACACCTATTTATACTTCCTAATAACTTCCTTCTCTTAAAACGTCCAAATAAACAAGCAAACTCTTTAATATGCATACATATCAGGCAAAAGTAAATATCTATATAAAAAATTAGGAAAAATTATCAAGTAGAGTTTGAATTAAATATATAAGTCAGTTTTATCATATTTTTTCAAGTCGCCATTGATAGACGTAAAACGGGAGATAAGTCAGTCTGTCATTTCACCAAGTAATAGTCAATTTGACCATTACTTTGCTGTTCTTACTTCCTTGCCTCCTCCACAAGGGTAGAGTTAAACACGGTTTTTGATGTGAGGAAAACCCAACTCTCTAAAAAGAGTCCAAATTGAACCAAATTAAAAATTGTCTCAGTTTAGAACACCATTCTCAACCTTTCCCCCAAACATTGATCCCTCAGCTTTACGTATTTTTCCATTTACTTCCTACTTCCAGACAAAAAATTCAAAGACTGAAACGCGAAAATGAGAACAATAATCTGAAGAATCCAAATGTTTATCACATATACTAACAAAAATATACGACCAGGGAGCATATTTTTGCTAGTTTATGAAATTTTGTAAAGAAATAAATTTTAATAAAAAATCTAAAAGAAAAAAAAATGAAGTAAGAGTTGTTAATATATCAACAAAAGAAGAAAGTATATTTCAGCCTTCGTACAAAATCTAAAACCTTGAAATCGTGAATTAGAGATTATTTTTCCCTAGATGTAAGCATTATGTAAATTTAAATTGGAATTTGTAAGCTTCAGAAATCAATACAATAAAGAATGTTTTTTCTTAAATAAATATTTATTTAACAGGAGTTAGTCACGTCTTTTGAAAGTATTATTTCACAAGGTTAAAGTTGAAAATTTTATAAATTAATGCTGTACAATTTTTTAATTATATTTTATTTTTATTAGGTTGAAAAGAAGGTTCTTGGAGAATTTTTAATTTTGATTTCAAATGATGTATTTTGAAATAAGTTTTTGTTATAATACCTTTACTTTATATATCATTTTTAAGAGTGCTTTTCACTATCTCATCATTAAAATTACAATTGCTTTAAAACAATTGTCTTCTTTTCAGAACGTTGAATACAAACTGGAAAAAAAAAGCAAATTTACACAATTTTCTCCTTTAAATTCAACCAAGGTCAAATAATTGCTAAAACAGCTTGCAATATCAACAAAGGTTTGGCCCAGGAACCACTAATAAACGCATACCACAATGGTGGTTTAAAAAATTTTGTTTGCCATCAAATGTTGATCAATTAAAAGCCTTAGTCCACATACAACTGTTTGATAAATTGCTTCTGAATTAGACATATTGTATACGACAATTTCCAACCACTTGAGAGAGATTGCAAAGACAAAAAAAACGATAAATGGATGCCTCACAAATGGAACGACAACCAAAGGAAATGCTGTTATGAAGTGTCATCTTTCCTTCTTTTACACAACAAGAATGACCTGTTTCTCGACCAGGTTGTGACTTGTGATGAAAAGTAGGTTCTTTATGACAACTGGCGATGCTCAGTGGGTAGAAGCCAACACTCCACGACACTTCACAAAGCCAGAGTTGCACCAAAACAAGATCATGCTGACTGTTTGATGGTTTGCGACCGATCTGGTCTATTACAGTTTTTTGAATGCAGGTGAAACCATTTCACTGTCAACAAATGGATGAAATGCATCAGAAACTTCGACAACAACACCCAGCATTAGTCAACAGAAAAGGCCCAATTCTTGTCCACGGTAATTTCCAACTGCACGTTGCTAAACCGACCCTGCAGAAGTTGTTTAAATTGGCCTACCAAACTCTGCCTCATCTGCCGTACTCTCCAGACTTATCAGCTACCGACTACCATTTTTTCAAGCATCCCGACAACTTTCTGCTTCAAAAACCTAAGTGATATCCAAAATGTTTTCAGCGACTTCATTGTCACAAAAACGCAAGATTTTTACGTTACTAGCATAAATACACTTCTCTTTTTTTGGCTAAAGCATGTTGATTCTGATAGTGTTTATTTCGATCAATAAAGTTTTAATTGAGCCAAGATATGTTCATTTAAATTTAAAAGTTAAAAACCGCAAGAACTTTCTTGTCAACTTGATAGTTTATTTTTTTTAAAAAAAGAGGAAGAAAATAATTTGAAAAACGATTTTTCATTTAATAAAAAATTATACAGCATTACTTGTTTTTTTTATTTTTTAAATTTAAATATTTATTTAAAATCAATTTAGTTTCAATGATCATCTACAGGCATAGAAACAGTTTGTGTTTTTGTAACATAGCACATATGGCATGCATGTGAGAAAATCAGTAGCAGCTGATGAAAATTCAGGAGAACGACGTGTATTTAGCAAAAATATTAGCAGCAGCAGCCGTCTTAGCATATATGCAAATTAAGCTAGTGTGAGTGCACTGACGTCATGGGAAGGAGGAGAAAAAAAAAAGGCAGAAAAAAAGACAGCACATAGTTGAGCAAAGGCCAGGAGCAAAGTGTGTGCCAGGGAAGATGGGTGTATGAAGTCAAGGGCGAGAAAGCGCTGACTATGGCCGGTGGCAGGGAGAGAGACTTTTTAAAAGTGCATGTTATATGGCAGAGCATTGTAAAACGTGTGTGCATGAAAAGATTGGAAAAACACAAATAAAAGCATTTCATTTGCACTTAAAAAATGCAGAGTCGGATTTTTATTTATTTCTTTTTTTTTTGTTTGTTTGTTCCTTTGCGACGAGGTACCAGACAACGTGTGGGTCCAAGTGGTTGAAATGTAATGACACGATTCATGTTAAATTTTCCCTTTATTAAATTTTTATTTTTTTTAAAAAGGAAGAAAATAATAATTTCAAAAATGACTTTTCATTTAATACAAAATTATAGTGCATTGCATGTTTTTCTTTTTTTAGTTTTCAAATTTAAATATTTATTTAAAATCAATTTAGTTTCGATGATTTAATGTCATCTTACGGCATAGAAAGTTTGTGTTTTTTTGTTTTTCCTTCCTTGTGGCATTGTGTCATTAGAAAAGTCCATATGATTTTCAACAGTAATTTTCTAATCAGAACCATCATGATGGCTTGCATAAGAGATTTTCAAAATCACCATTGAGGATTATAGGGACTTTACTTTTTTTGGTAACACCATGCCATCTAATATATAAAAAGCAAAATGAGGGCGAGAGGGTTCCGCATACTTCCCAGATCACAATATCTCAGAATCGCAAACGGACATCTGGTCTATCTTTTTTTGATCAAATGAAACAAAATTCCCACCGTGCCATCATGTCGGATGTTTGTTTGTCTTTTTCATATAAATAAAGCAAAATTATTCGAATGCAACCGCTTGGTCCTCGGGCCAAGTAGTATCTGTTCTGTAATTGATCCTTGATCAATGTAGGGGAAACCCTTCATACTTCATACTGAGAAAATTACTATTTATTTGGATACTGCCAGAGTGCCCCCTTCTTGGGGGGAGCTGGTTTTCCCCCCCACATTAAAAACGACCTTGTGTCTAATTTGCTTTCGTGGGAAGTTTAAAAGCAATGTCATTTCTGCAAGTCATCTTGACTACGTTAAATTTGAACGCTTTAGACTTCTGGTCGCATAATGGAGTAGCGGTAAGACGTCACATTTTCTTTCACTTTTTTTTCCGCCTTCGCATCACGCGTTTGAGCCTGCCTGTTACCATTTTTTTTTTTTTTTCCTCAACACACACCTTCAAACATCCGTGCAACGCCAGGCACCCAGGCTAGTTAAAGAGGAAAAAGAAAAAACAAAAACTGCTTCTATGCCTGAAGATGATATTATATCATCGAAACTAAGTTTTTTTTTTATCATGTTCACCCCTAACAAGGCATATTACTACTTGAACGTAAGGTGCTACTATTTGGGACCATGCCTAGGAAAGATTAAGAAGATGTTGGTTTACGTTACATCTAAACTTCTGCATATCAGTACAGTTAGAAAAGTAGGTAGCAGGAAAGGAATTTCAAAGTCTACCTTACGAGGGAAGAAACTATTGGAGTAGAACACTTTCCGGCATTTAGGGACCTCAACTGTGAAGCTGATTTTGAATAAATATTTATTTAAAAGATAATAATTATGAATTGTATTCATTTCTTAATCTTACAAATTACTTGAGATTGTTTTGCTTCCATTATTACCTGTGATAATACTCAAAGAATCCAAGCTTGGAGTGTTGATGAAAACGGATGCGATATACGTGAAATAACCAAGCAACACCAAAACAATTACATATGCAGGTAAAGCCACAGCCCAGTATCTGAAATGAAAATTTAAACAAAAATATTTCACATTAATACAATTTTTTTTTTAAATTTTAGCATTATGGAATACTGTCACCACAGCTGGCCAGAAGTTGCTCGGTGCGCCCTACCTTACCTTGATAGAGTTCAAAACCGGCTTCGAAACCTTGTAGACGATCTCCTTTTCCCTTTCCTGGAACCTCATTGCGAGCCTCTGCTCTGTCGTCATTTTCATGGCAAGTGCTCGTCTGAGCTCCAATCTACAGTTCTTCCCCTTGCCAAACTTTCACAAAAAAAATACTCATCTAGCTACAACCACTATCAACAATTTTCCTCACTTTCTATCTGTGCCTAATTCTAAATGCAGATTCCATGAACAAAGTTTCTTTCCTAGAACTTCTCACGTGTGGAACTCTGTTCCACTAGCATGCTATTCAGATGACTACAAAATGGTAGCCTTCAAGTTCAGAGTAAACAAGTTCTTGATTAGGCATCCCCTTAATTAACCTAAATTCTACCCAATTCACGCCATTCAATAACCCTTATCTTAGAATAGTAACCACTTATCTTCGGGTCTTGATAAGTGGTGACTACCTTGTAAAAACAGTTTACGCTTAATTTTTAGGCATTTACCTATACTAGTTTAGCATTAATACGCTGTATAAATTCAATTATTAACAATTATATTAAAAATTTATTGTACAATTATGCGCACATCCTCTATAAGTTTTGTTATATGACTTTTTATCTTTGTATCATAGTATGAGTGTTTCTAGTGTTTAAATATGATTTTGTTGATTATTTGTGTATCGATCAAACTTTACGATTTCAAGGGATTATTTAAACAAAATAAAAGAAAAAAACTTTGATTATAAAAAGATGTTTTCAAAAAATAAATTTGAATTTTTAAATAGAGATTTTGTTTGCTATGAAAGTGTAACTATTGTTCTGTCTGAAATTTTTAAAAAAGGCATTTATGAACAAGATTGTTTTAGTGCAACATTGATAAGAAAATCAATTTTTAGCATTAGTTTATAGATCTTATTTATTTTTGTCTGATGGAGAGGTATGTGGAGCCATAGTTTAATATACTCTTTTGTTTTTAAATCCCCAAAACAGTGTTTCATGGTAAACAACTGCTGATCCCTGAAAACTATTGTGAATTCAAGAAAGCAAGTTGATTTAGCAATTGCAGGAGATTAAATGAATTACTGGTAAAATAATTTTATGACAAAGGACTAAAAAATTTAAAATAATTTTTTATATAGTCTTCAAGATTAAAAAACTTCCAAGACTATATATATATATATATATATATATATATATATATATATATATATATATATATATTATTATTATTATTATTATTATTATTTCTATGTATATACATTTGAGGTTAGTTTAGGAATAAGTTAGTGTTAGAAAAGATAGTCTGGTTCAAATTCTGTAAAAGTATCAAAAATGTTTACAAACTAAAAAAAAAAGTCATTCCAATTATAAAAATAAATTTGATTCTTTGCAATAAAAATATAAAATGAGTTTGATTCTTGTTCTGGGGTAATTAACACCCTTATATCTATGATAGTATGGATTATTCTGGCACTACATTTTTGCCGTCGAGCAGAGAACACACGAGTTTAACTGCTCGTAGTCAACACTAGGACTCTTTCACCTTAATAATGTGACCCCTTTAATAGGACCGCCACATTTACAACATATGGATTCGAAAAAGGACTCACAAGGATCTCCTTTCGATAAACGACCAACTTCTGTTTTTGAAAAAGTAAAGATTGGTTCCACAAAGTTTTTTTCAACGATGAAAAACAATCTCACCTTGGAAAAGTTTATTTTTCAAAAAGCCGTGAGTAGAAAAACAATCTGCAACACTGTCTATTGCTCAAGAATTGACCTAATTCATTTCTAACTTTTGGTTTGTGCAAGTCATACAAAGTTTTCACATTTGAAATAAGATATTTTTATTGCCCTAGAATTTTTTTTCTTTATCCAAAAGCTTTTATTTTTGGACTGTTTGTTGAAAGTGGTTTTAAGCACACAAATGAAAAAAAAAGAAAAGAAACTAGCTTTTTCTTGCAGACTGGCCGACTTTTGCTTGTGCAAATATCTTAATTTTTCCTCTTTGCAAGGAGCTATTTTCTTTTTACAGTATATATTTGAAAAAAAAACTGTATTACTGTGACCTAAAAATTTCTCCTTCTATAGTCTGCATCATTTTCGTTTTCTTGGTAAAACTATGAGAAAAGAAAAAAAAAAGTATATCAACTCTACGAAGGATCAAAACTGCATTCACTCCATTACGAGAATTCAGGACGATAACGTGAATACTCAACTGGATTTTTGCTACAAAAAGAGATTTCAATTTGTTTTATTATTCCAAATTCTTCTGGACTCAAAATCCTTCATATTTTTTTCTTCTCGAGAAACTTAAAATAAATTCTCAATTGTCTTTTGTTCTCTGGGGAAAACTGGACGTTTTTCCTGTTAAAAACACATGTACGTGACTTTTTTTCTTTGTGAATATTAATTTGGCATATCTTCTCTGTAAAGTTGCGGTTTTTCTGTTGAGCATTTCTTAGACACAGATTTGTCTTGTGAGTCTATTTATTTTTCAAAACGGAAGAACTTTTAAGGCAACTAGTTGAAATGATACGTTTACAGCAGACTTTAGAATTACAGAAACAAAGAGAAGCAGAGAAAGAGAAAGAAAAGAAAGAAGAGAAAGAAAAGAAGAGAAGCAGAAAGAGAAGAAGAAAGAAGAGAAAAAAGTGGAAAAAAGAGAAAGAGAAGAGGAAAGAAAAAATATTGAAAATACAGACTCAAGCAAAGAAAAAATTTGAACTATTAACTAAATAGCAAAGAAAGACAGCAATGAGTCAGACCAGAACGTTTTTTCCCAAACCACGATGTGGTCAGCATTAGAAACATTTCACTATCGTCCTGAAGTGGAGTGGACTTCTGAAGCCCATTTTTGCAGATTTGGTGACGTATTCAGGATTAATTGCAAGTCATAAAACAAGCAGATGAAAGTTCATCTTTTATGGCAAAATCCAAAAAATTCCAACAAAAACCTAACAGCCAGCCATGGTTCTCCCCAGAATGTGCTGCTGCCATCGCGCACAGAAATCACTTTTTCCATAGCTATCAACATAATAGATCTACTGAGACTAAAGCTGCTTTCAGGACTGCCAGCAACCACTGTAAAAGAGTAATAAAAAATGCAAGAGAGCTATAAGCTCAGTCCATTAAATCCAAAGTAGCTGAGCAACGGTTTGGTTCCCACCAGTTTTGGCAAATAGCAAACAGGATCCTGAACAGAAGCGTGTGTTCTATCCCGGCTGTCATCAGTAGACCTGGGGTCATCTCATCAGCATCAGACAAGGCCAAACAATTTGCCAAGAACTTTGAAGCTAATTCTACCCTAGCGACGAAGGCCATCAACTCCCCATATTTCCTCCTATAACACACAACACGCTATGCAACATACAAATATCTGTGCGTGATGTCGCCAAGCTAATCAAAAACCTTGATTCCAGTAAAGCAACTGGCCCTGACAGCATTCCAATTGTAGTATTGAAAAAGCTTCAACAGAACTTGCCCCCATACTTACAAAACTGTTAAAGTGTTGCCTTAAGGAGAAGTGCTTCCCAACACTCTGGAAAACCTCATCAGTATGCCCTGTATTTAAGAATTCAGGTGATAAGTCATCTCTCTCTCATTACAGACCAATGTTTCCTGTGAATCCATTTTAAATAGAGAAGTAGTCAACCACCTCAGCAGAAATAACCTTCTTAGTGATATGCAATACGGTTTCCGTTCTGCCAGATCTACAGCAGATGTGCTAAGGGTTATATCTCATAGGATTACTGAATCTCTCGACAAAGGCTTCCTTTCTAGGGCAATTACTCTTGACACATCAAAGGCCTTTGATAAGGTATGGCATAAGGGCCTACTTCACAAGATTTCCAGCTATGGTATAACTTGAAATGTTTTCTCAATCATTAAATCATTTCTCTCTGATAGGCTCATAAGAGTAATGGTTGATGGGCAGAAATCAGAGGCCCTCAGTATTAATGCTGGAGTCCCTCAGGGGTCCATCCTGGGCCCAACCCTCTTCCTGATCTATATCAATGATCTCCCAAAACACATACGTAAATAATTCATTGACATCTATGCTGATGACACAACCATCTATGACAACACATCTAAGGCCGTAAATGACAAAGTTCTCTCTGATTCTCTCTCCTCTGATCTAGAGCACATGGTACAGTGGGGGAAGAGGTGGCTGGTTACTTTTAATGCATCTAAAACCAAGCTCTTATCTTTACATCATCAATGCTCTGATCCCTATCTGGCATCAATTGAAATGGATGGCTCTCATCTAGGGGAAGCTCCATGTTTTTAAAAGCTTCTGGGCTTGACCTTTACTCCTGACCTGAAATGGAACACGTACATCAAGTCTGTTGCCAAGGTCGCTGGAAAAATGGTAGGATCCTTCTACCTCTCCAGAAGATATCTCACTGCTGATGCAATTCTCTATCTATATAAAAACCAAGTACGTCCAAGGATGAAGTACTGCTGCCACATATGGGCGGGAGCTGCTAAAAACAGCCTATCCTGCTTTGACAGAGTACAAAATAGACTTCGTGGCTTAGTGGGGGATGCCCTTTTCTCTTTCCTGCAACCAGACGTTGCGAGCCTATCTTTGTTTTATCATTACTTCCATGGCAAGTGCTCATCTGAGCTTCAATCTCTGGTCCCCCCTCGCCAATCTTTCATGATAAACACCCATCTAGCTGAAACTACTGTCAAAAATTTTCCCCACTCTTTATCTGTGCCAAAACTAAAACGTAGATTCTATGAACAAAGCTTCTTTCTCAGAAATGCAAGCCTGTGGAACTCTCTTCCGTTTGCCTGTTTCCCACCTGACTACAACTTGAATGTCTTCAAGTCCAACATAAACAAATTCCTGATGAACCGCCCACTTTATCAAATCTACAATACTAACGATTACTATGATACTATCCCATTGATTACTGTACACGCAATAACCCTTGTCCCCGCATGGCTTCCGGGCCTTGGTAAGTGGTGACTACCATGTAAAAAAAAAAATTGGGAGATGTGGAACATAATAAGTTTGTGGACTACGTCATCCTTAAACAGACGAGCAAACTATCTTTCAATGAGACAGTGAAATCTTTAATGGAATTATACAGTGGCTACCGTAATATGATGGCCTAGCAACAACTATAATTTAGTCTGGTGACGTCATGAACATCGGTCTGTTGAAATTTGGTCATGTGTCTCATGACTAAACCAGAAGTTGGTTTAAAGTTTTGGAGGGTTAAATAAATTTAAACATGCCGTTGAGAAGTATAGTTCCAAAATGCCGAGGTAACTATGAACATGGATCAAACCAAAGTTACCGTGTTTTCATCTCTAAAAAAAAGGAAATAATTTACCAGTGGATTAATGCAATAAAAAGAAAGGATTTTACTTTATATTTAAATATAGCAGAGTAAGTGTTAAAATGTTTGAGATATTTAAAAAAAAAAAAAAAAAACGCACCTTTTTTTATTTTTATTTATTTATTTTTTTAGAACGTATTTTAAAATAAAAATGAAAGTATGTATATAAAAAATGAATTTTACATGTAATTTAAGTTATGTGCTGAAATAAATTATTATTTAGAAACTTATTTAAAATGGGGAGTATGGTGAAAATATTATGTACTTTCACCTAACAATTTAATAAAAGCGATATCGTAAAAACGGAATTCCTTGTTTAAATAATTCTAAATAAGAAAAATCATTTATCTTTTTAGTTCAACTATTTTACTGTGCAATATTATATCAGCGTGAAATAGATTAAACTTTTTTTTTAAGTTTATGACCGTTTTTGTTATCCCAAAAGCTTATTAATAATTATTTGTGGTAAATGTTGTGGCCCTGTAGGTGTCAGAATTTTGGAGATTATACTTCTAAAATAAACTATTAAAATTGTTTAAAAAAAATAATAGAAATATTATTTTTTATTTAAAAAAGTGGTTACAAAATGCCGACAATAAAAAAATAATATTTCTATTATTTTTTAAACAATTTTAATAGTTTATTTTGGAAGTATATTCCATAAAGATAATAAACAGCCAACTTTAAATGGAGAAATTACGAGTTTTGTATATGTTATTCGCAGTTTTGTGTTAGGGTTGTCAAAAATTCCCCCAAAATTCTGATACTGCTAGTGGCACTGTAAACGAAAATAACGTTTAAAATTATGGCAAACGAGTAGTTTCCAATATATGAAGAAATGTTAGTTTTAAAAAATGGGGAATCACTTTTCTATAAAAATTTAACGTAAAATGAGCACCCACTTTATGGCCATCGTTTTTTTTTTAGAGCGCTTTCTTTTTAACAAATAAAAGCGAACAAAAATGAGTATGGTCACCTTTATGTTGGAGGTTGGGAGTCAACATACAATGAACACAGTTTAATGTAAAATGAGCACCCCCTTTCAAAAAGTGTAAACAGAATTTTTGTCGGGGAGAGGGGGTCAACTGTAGGTGCTCATTTTATGTTTAGTTGTGTTCATTCCTACATCAAAGAGGCACTTCGCATTGTTTGAGGCGAAAATGTAATTTTTAAAAAAATTGCTCCTTGCCCATGTAAAAAAAAAAAAAAAAAATGGCCATAAAGTGGGTGGTCGTTTTAGGTTTATCCCCCCCCCTTTTTTTTTTAACTAAAATCTCTTTATATCCTGGAAACTACTAGTTTGCCATAATTTTAAACGTAATTTCGTTTTCAGCACCCCCGAAAACCTATAAAAGTGGTAATTAAAAAGGATTTTTCGAGGGTGGACTAATTCTGCACATTTACCTTATTTTTTATTTTATCGTTTTTTTGTCATGTAATTTTCTTCTTTTTTTTTTGTATTAAGTCAAACATGGTACGATTTTCTTTTAAATTATTTCTTTAAGTATGTGAACTTCATTTTCGATCTGAAGACATACAGTGAGTGGCATCAGCATTTAATGAAAGGACTGGAAAGACAATTAGTGTTAAATTAAAAAATCCCTATCTTAATGATGGTGCTATTCCTCGAATATTACCGAACTGTCCCTCCTATTTATCATCATCAACCACTTTTAGAGAGTCTCCTAACGCAAAGAAAATGCGTTTAGAAAATTCTGCTCTTAAGCGTGCATTATGTGAAAGTGTTGCTGACGAGTTAGAATTACGGAAACGTAAAACTTTCCATAATATTGATGATTTAGAAAAAAAATTAACGTTTATAGATAAAAATTATTGGACTTCTATTAGGCAAAACAATACCATCATTATATGTCATATAAAGAGATGCCCATGCCCAAAAATAAAAATGTCTATGGTGATTGAACCGGACTTGGCCGTTAGAGTATTCTGTAGTGATGTGGAAATGAGTGCTATAGGAGAGTATATAATTCCTAAACATGTATCAGAGGAAAATACTCTGCAGATTTTGATGGAAAACATGAAAAAAATGGACATCGAAGAACAGGAAATGAAAACTTCTAATATAAGTTCTTTATTAAAATTAATCTTATCATTTTTGCAATTAGTGCAAGATGAATCATTTAAATATTTTAATGCCATTAAGTTCATATATGAAAAAATTAACATAATGGCAATAAATAAGGTTAATTATTCAAGTGAAATGATGGTATTTTCTTCCTTATTATATAACTGCTCCCCTAGAGGGTACAGACTGTTAAGAGACACTAAAAATGTAATTTTACCATGCTATTCAACCATTCAAAGATTAACCTTATCAACTTCTATGAATCCTGTCATTGAACAACACGATAACAATTTTCTCATATATATTAAAAGTAAGTTCAAGTTACTAATGCAGAATGACATCACAGTATCTTTACTTGTTGATGAAATACGTCTCAAACCTTATCTTGATTATAAAGGTGGTAATATTGTTGGCTTGGCTAGCAACAGCAATGAACTTGCCACAAGTGCATTTGCTTTTATGCTTAGCAGTGTATTCTCACAATATAAGGATGTTGTGCATGTTATGCCAACTAAATGTCTTCTAGCTGAGAACTTATTTGACATAATAAAACGTGTAATAATTGGCTTAGAAGATATAGGGTTTAAGGTATTATCTGTTATAACAGATAATAATGCAATAAATAAAAAAGCGATGTCTTTCTTTTGTAGCCCATCAAAGCTTTCAATTGTATATCCCCATCCAGTTAGAACGTCTAGCCCTCTTTTCTTCTTATTCAAATCAGTGCATATATTAAAATGCATTAGAAACAATTGGTTTGGCCAAAAAGATGAACGTAAATGCATGATGTTCCCAAAGTTTTGTTATAATGGAAATCATGAATTAGATAACATCCAAAGTGCTCCATTTTCTAGTTTACATAAACTTTATGCCCTAGAATCTCAATCACTTGTGAAATATTGCTATAAGTTGACTTCAAAAGCTCTTTCTCCAACTACTTTTGAAAGGCAAAATGTTAATTTGGTTTTGCAAATTTTCAACAAATATACTATTCAAGGTTTGCTAACCTTAGGAAAACAGAAATGCTTGCCAAATTATGCAGAAATCGCAGAATACATTCAAATATTTTATATTTGGTGGACAATACTGAATGTGAAAACACCATATAAAGGTTGTCGACTTCGTAATAAATATGCTAATCCACTTACATTAAATAGTGATAATTATAGTTTCCTAAATGTGTTCTGTGACTGGTTAGAAACTTGGAATAGCATTCCTGGAAGAACTGGTAAGTTAACAAAGGAAACATATACTGATTTGCACCATACTACTTACGCAATTTTAGAATTGACTAAATATTGTATAAATGTACTGAACATGGTGTATATATTACCAGGGAAGTTTCAGACAGATAACTTTGAGGCAAGGTTTGGCCAGTATCGACAACTTAGTGGAGATCAGTATAATATATCGATACATCAGGTGTATGAATGTGAAAAAAAAAAATCAGAATGTTGTCAGTTTTAAAATTGAGCTTACCAATTAATAATCAAACTATTGAATTGAAAAATTTAAAAGAAACTAACTGGGATGAAATGACAAGGGAGCAAGAGTTACATGTTTATAAATTTAACATAGATGTAACAGAAGATGATGTTAATCAATGAAAATAAGTACTTAAAAACTGAAATGCAATAGCTGCAAAAATTTAATATCCGGGAGAGGCTGTTGAAGAAATAGCTAAATTAAACAGCTACTTTCAGGGTATTAACAGAGGTTCTCTGCTATACCCAAATGATATAACTAATAATTTTGTCTTATATAATTATATATAGTTATAAACAAACTTACAAAATGCAATTCTTTTTTACATTCGATTCATCAGAGAAAATTAGCCATGTACATAACTTTAAATATTTTGGCTGATCAAAATCGATTATTTCATGTTGACTGTTGTGATGAGAGTCACACTATTCAGCAAATTAAAAAAATGCTGATATGGAGTTCATCAAATTCCCTTATAAACAATTTTTGTCGCAAAGAGAATGAAAATATTAGTTAAAAAAATATCAGAAAAAGAAAAATTCAAACTTTTAATTAAATTCTACAACAGATTTTTGAAAAGTTTTAATATTCAATGTTTGAAATATTTCTGCCTTAGTAACTTTGTTTATACTAACATTTGTTTGAATTAAATTTTTAACTTATTGTTCGCTATTCAGTTAAACTAATTGTTCGTTATTCAGTTAAACTAATTTATTCTTCGTAATTCAGTTAAACTAATTTATTGTTTGTTATTCAGTTAAACCAATTTATTGTTCGTTTTTCAGTTAAACCAATTTATTGTTCGTTTTTCAGTTAAACTAATTTATTGTTTGTTATTCAGTTAAACCAATTTATTGTTCACTTTTCAGTTAAACCAATTTATTGTTCGTTTTTCAGTTAAACCAATTTATTGTTTCTTATTCAGTTAAACTAATTTATTGTTCACTTTTCAGTTAAACCAATTTATTGTTCATTTTTCAGTTAAACTAATTTATTGTTCGTTTTTCAGTTAAACCAATTTATTGTTCGTTTTCAGTTAAACCAATTTATTGTTCGTTTTTCAGTTAAACCAATTTATTGTTCGTTTTTCAGTTAAACCAATTTATTGTTCGTTTTTCAGTTAAACCAATTTATTGTTCGTTTTTCAGTTAAACCAATTTATTGTTCACTTTTCAGTTAAACCAATTTATTGTTCGTTTTTCAGTTAAACCAATTTATTGTTCACTTTTCAGTTAAACTAATTTATTGTTCGTTTTTCAGTTAAACCAATTTATTGTTCACTTTTCAGTTAAACCAATTTATTGTTCGTTTTTCAGTTAAACCAATTTATTGTTCATTTTTCAGTTAAACCAATTTATTGTTCACTTTTCAGTTAAACCAATTTATTGTTCACTTTTCAGTTAAACCAATTTATTGTTCATTTTTCAGTTAAACCAATTTATTGTTCACTTTTCAGTTAAACCAATTTATTGTTCACTTTTCAGTTAAACCAATTTATTGTTCACTTTTCAGTTAAACCAATTTATTGTTCGTTTTACAGTTAAACCAATTTATTGTTCGTTTTTCAGTTAAACTAATTTATTGTTTCTTATTCAGTTAAACCAATTTATTGTTCACTTTTCAGTTAAACCAATTTATTGTTCGTTTTTCAGTTAAACTAATTTATTGTTCGTTTTTCAGTTAAACCAATTTATTGTTCGTTTTCAGTTAAACCAATTTATTGTTCACTTTTCAGTTAAACTAATTTATTGTTTGTTATTCAGTTAAACCAATTTATTGTTCACTTTTCAGTTAAACCAATTTATTGTTCACTTTTCAGTTAAACCAATTTATTGTTCGTTTTTCAGTTAAACTAATTTATTGTTTCTTATTCAGTTAAACCAATTTATTGTTCACTTTTCAGTTAAACCAATTTATTGTTCGTTTTTCAGTTAAACTAATTTATTGTTCGTTTTTCAGTTAAACCAATTTATTGTTTGTTTTTCAGTTAAACTAATTTATTGTTCGTATTTCAGTTAAACTAATTTATCGTTTGCTTTTCAGTGTTGATTTTTAAAATATTGTTTTTTTTATTTTAAAAATATTTATTGTTCATTTTTATTTATTTCTATTGAATAAACATCAGTTTCATACAAATCAAATCGTATTCCTTTTCTGTTTAAACTTTTTAACAACTTGTCTTCCTTTCAATTCGTTTTTTATTATTAATATTTTTATTATTAATATTGGATGAGTTTCAGTACAAAGTATCATGTTTATCTTTTTTAATCCAATTTTGAAGTTTTCTAATGCTTTCTGTAAAAAATGTCTGCTCATTATCAACAGTCTGTGTTCCACTTATCTTGCTTGCTAGGACCTATGGCGATGACGTCATTTTTCAGCTGACAGGCCATCTACGACGATGGTCACGATTATACTGTCTAAAAATTAGCTTATTCCATGAGACCAAGATTACACCACATTTGTTTCAGTCATAAATAGACACTGTGATGACTTCGAACTATACTAATTGACGGCTGACAATTTTAAGGTCCTGATTTTCATTCAAGGCTTAGTGGAAAAGGAACTAAATACAAATCTTCAACAATTGGCTTATGAATGCCAAAGAATAATCTCAGAGAAGCAAGACTCCAAAAATATAGAAGAGGCAGGTGTAGCACACATTAGAAAGGTACAAAGTAACAAAAAATCTTACTCTCAAAACAGTCAAGCAAAAAGCCAAATATAACCCTCTGAAAAAATCCCAAAAGAAGCCTGAGTTACACCATTACCCATGCCAAGGATGCGGAGAACTCCACTGGCAGAAGCATTGTAATACTGGTCCCGGAAATGAGATCGGTGCAGATGCAATGGACATGAAGCCTCACATTGCAGAGCAAAAGGACTTTGCAGGAGCTATGTAAAAACAACGAGGACTCAAGCAGAGAATGAAAATGTACAGAAGTGCGTAACAGTAAAAATTGAGGACAAGAATGTTAAACAGTGGTTCAGATTTGTCCATCATAAACAACCATACTTGGTGCAAAATCTGAAAACCGAAGATGATGAGAACCAAGAAAGTTGCTTGTTCAATAACTGGAAAGAATGAGAGTTGGAGGTGAGTTTACCACTAACATAACGTTGAAGGGAAAAATACTGAATCTCAAGATGCTTGTATTAAAAAATACTAATAACTTTTTTGGGACAGACTGGATTAAAAAATGTGAACTCTTGGACTCACCCATTAGCGATTTTTGTCAAAAAGTAGACAACCTTACAGCCGAAGCTAAAAAAACTAAAGAAAGATCTGAATGAGTCACTCTCCAATGTTTTTTCAGACAAACTAAGCTGCTGTACAAAAATGGAGGTGAAGTTCAAGTTATAAGATGATGCCACCCTAGTCTTCAAAAGGAAACGCAGCGTACAGTTTGCCTTTATACAAAAGACTGATGTAGAACTGGACAGACTTGTCACACCAAGAATTTTGATTGCAAATGGACTCCCCCTACTGTGCATGTAAAAAAAAATATAAAAGGATATCAGAGTGTGTGCAGACTTCTCGACTGGGTAAAATGCAGCACTTAAGGATAATCATTACTTGCTCCCCAGCCCCGAGGAAGTTTTTATGAAAGTAAATGGAGGAAAATATTCTTAAAATTAGATCTGAGTGAAGCGTACCTACAGATTCCTGTTGAAGAAGAAAGCTCAAAACTTTTGTGCATTACCATTCACAAGGGATTAATTAAGTTCAATAGTTTTGTTTTCAGGATCACCAGCACTCTTTCAACAGATAATCGTCATTGAGTGGCCTTGATTTTTCAATTGGATACTGGGACGATATTCTAATGAAAAGCGAATCTATAGAGCAACATAGAAAACACATTTTTCAGGTGTTCGAAAAGATAAACGAGCACGGCTTCACACTTAAAGACACCAAACGTGAATTTTTCCTCAACCAAATAAAATACCTAGGGCAGATCATAGATAGGAATGGTAGACAGCCTAATCAAGAAAGGCCCATAGCAATAAAAAATATGCCTGAGCCACATGGCATGACAACACTACAAAGTTTTTTAGGCTTAGCCAATTACTATCAAGCCTTAATTCCTTATATGTACACATTGCGTGTACCTTTAAATGAATTACTTAGGCAGGACAAGGTTTAGAACTAGACCATGAAATGAAAGCTAAAAAAAGTGTCCACATCAGAACTATTCCTGACCCATTACAACCCATCATAGACATTATCATCGAAATGCAAATGGAATCAGTGCGTCTAAGATCTCTATTTTTGGCTCGAAGAAAATGTTGCCTACACATACAAGATGGAGAACAATCCTACTAAATTACAACTTTGATATGGAGTTACTTCTGTCAAATAAGTTGGGACACGCAGATGGGCTATCCCGGTTAATACCAAGAAATGGTGAACTACTTAAAGAAAAACTCGGTGATTGCATCACTACGATCAGAGAGAGATTATAGTTCGATCCTATGCAACACTGTGAAAGAACTTCCCATTTCTCTGGATGATATAAAGAAAGAAGCTGAAAGCAACGATTTTTCACGCATAAGAAACACTTGAACCAGATATGCAAATGCACTTCGAATGAGTTAAGTGAAACTCTGCCAGAATAAACATTAGACCTACTGTATGACGCATTTGACCTGGAATCCCCTCAAACTCGTACTGAAATATGTTGTTCCGGCAGAAAAAGGAAACTGACAGACTCCTTGGAGGTCAACCCGAGAAAGAAAAACTATATCTCAAGGAAATAAATCTTCAGAGGAGGGTGTTCTGAGAGAGTTAACACTCCTATATCTATGATAGCATGGATTTGTCTGGCACTCAAACATTTCTGCTGTCAACCAGATAGCCCACACGTTGTTTAACCACTTGTAGTGAACACCAGGACTCTTTTGCCTTAATATTGTGATCCCCTAAACAAGACCACAACAATTTTCTTACATATTAATAATTAAAAAAAATGTTACAGTCAAATTATTTAATTGCCGAAAGAAAGAAAAAGCTGTTACTAAGAAGACGCTTTCCATCTTACCTCTTCTGTTATTTGATTAACATAAGTAAAAAATCATATGAAAATCAAATTAAACTGAAATAGGGTTATTTGTTATAGATTTGTTCACAAATAAATGGTAATTTTTCAGAGGAATTAAAAATAAACAGCTTACTTTTGTGGATAATAAGTGAATCCGACTGAATGTAGCCAAGGGTCAGGTATGAAGGCCCAACATATGTACAAAACTGAAAAGAGAAAAACAATAAAGAAAATGAACTATTGTCGAATACAATTATAACTCTTAAAAGATAATTGGTTTCAATAGTAAAGAGCCTTACATTTCTGAAGTCTTAAGATGAGGATTGATTAAAAAGTTCTGTAAATATATTTTAAAAATGCACAGAAAGACACGCATTTATTTAAATATATTTTGTTTACATACGTCCGTTTTATTACTTACATTAAAAAGTTTTGTGTAATTAGAAAAAAATTTTTTTTTTTAATCCTTAAAAGTTTTGTAAATATTTAATATTAAAAAAAATGTTTTGTAAATATATATATATTTTTTAAATCTTAAAAATTTTTGTAAATATATTTTTTTTAAATCTTGCTTGCGAACATTCGACCATGTTTGTTATTTGACGTGTTTACAAACAACCAACGGCAATGTCAAAGTCAAACAACCGGTGTCACTTGAAATGAATGCCAGTATTCGTCTTCCGTACAGGGTATCTATTCTTTACTTGGTTCAATAATATTTTGCATTATTGGTGAGTTTGAAAGAAGAAATCACAAAAAAAAGACCACAAATGAAGATGAAAATAAATCTTCTTTCACCATGCCACAAGTTGATCACCAATAATGACAAAACTAGATAAATTGCATTTCAGATTGCTTTCATTAGTGACTACTAGTTGCTTGCAGACCTCAATACAATGCTCCAGGAAAGAAATTTATCTACAATGAAAAAGTAATAACAGAAACTGAGGTGTATTTTCAGGCCAAGGACAAATCGTTGTACAAAAAAGGCATAGAATCTTTCAAGAAGTGTTAAAATCAGTGTAGAAGATGTCCATGTTGATAAATAAAGTCAAATTTTCCCTTAAAGTGGTTGCTTTATAAGTTAGGCCTAAGATTTATTGAGTGAGATATTAATTAATTCCATTTTTATCAACTTATATTTTCATATAGGAAGATTGTTTCACAAATGCATTCCACTAATCCATCAGTACTTTGCAAAGGTCAACTTTTTCAACTTTGACCTCTTGGAAGCTAAGTTTTCATCCAAAAACTGATTAAAAAGCTTGCTGCATGTCTGAATACCCTTTAAATAAACTTTCAAATGTTTACACCCAAAATTGTCTGAATGGTTTGCTAGAGAACACAAAGTCAAATCTTTTAAAGTTTGACTCCTTGACAGCCAAATTTTCAGCCAAAAACCGATTAGAAAGCTTGCCCTATGTCTGAATACCCTTTATGTAAAATTTCAAATGTTTAGACCAAAAATTGGCTGAGAAGTCAAATTTTTTTAAATTTTTACCCTAATTTTTACCCCTTAACATTTATTGTTTTGGGCTCAAATTAAGTTAAAACGTTTGATCCATGTCCAATGAACCTACATTTAAAATTTCAAGTGTTTAGACCCAAAATTGGCAGAGGAGTCTGGTAGTGTTTTCAAAGGTTAAATCGTTGAACTTTAACCTCTTAACAGCCAAATTTGTGGTCGAAAACTGATTAAAAAGATTTTCCCAAATCTCAATATCTCGTATGTCAAATCTCGAGTCTGTTGACTGAAAATTGACAGAGTAATTTGGTAGGGAAATGGACACACAGACAATTTCACTTTTATAGATATATAGATTGGCTTTTGTATAACAATCATGCCTACCTAGTTTTGATAGAAAACATTTCTTACCAAGACATATAAATGATCCAAGATACAGAACAAATCCATAAATTGCTCTCTCTGGTGATGGAAACGGTGTGTGTTCGGGTTGAGGTGGCATTTTCTTGATCATCAAAATTTCACCAAAAATCTATTTGGCTTTTCCTGTTATGAAAATGAAAAAGGAAAACTTTACACATCCTGAAAACTTATAAAACTAATGATAAATATGTTGATTATTAACAAAGTCTATTAACATAAAACAGTGGTTTTCAACATGTTTATACCAAATTTTCGAATAGCATTCCTTATATATATATATATATTGCAAGGATGCGATAGAGCTTGTTTTCTTTTCCTTATAAGGGAAATGTTTTCCATAATGTTTTATTGTAAAAGTGTTTTTTTTATTGAAAAGTCTGAAGAAAGGCTGTTCTTGTGAAATTTTTCAAACGAAATAATGTTTGGATTTGTCCAAATGGTCTTGAAACAATTGTAACTAATAATGAAATACACTATTTGTTGCTATCAACCCATTCTTTTAAGTCTTAGTTTTTGTTAAAACAATATATGAATGCCCAATTATGAAATATGATAATTTTGTAGCTTACAGTTTAAGTCATCTCTTTTTGGCTTAAAATTTATTGGTACATAAACGATTACTGAATTATATAAACCCAGTAAAATATGGAATACTACAAATAAGACATATATATGACATTATTGTCATTCATTTGTATATGTTCTGTAGTTATATTGAGCTTCATAAATTAAAGGATTGGTATAAATAAAGGATGAAATATAATTGACTAATCATATTTTTCCTATAAATAGTGTGTGTGTGTGTGTGTGTGTGTGTGTGTGTGTGTATGTATGTATATATATATATATATATATATATATATATATATATATATATATATATAAAGCTCACTTGTCTGATGTTTGTATTAGTATCTCCAAGATGGTGGCATATCATGATTCCATTTTGTAAATATGTCGGTTATACTAGTACATTTACTCATTTAGAAAGTGTTTTTCGTCATCTTTCATCATACTAAACAGATTTTAACTTCAAAAGGTTCATGTCATAATCTTTAAGAAAAAAATAAAATAAAAACATAGCTATTTTATTTCATGCACACAATTTTTCATCAGACTCTATTGTCTATTCAAGCCACTAAACTGCAGTGGTGATTCAGAAACATAGGCAACTCTAAGTGTGATCGTACCAGTGTAAGGTAAAAACCTAGCCTCGATGTGAAAATGTTCCAATTACCAAACTGGACTCCTTTTTTAGTTTAAAATAAATAAGCAAATTAACATGAAAGAAAATATGTGAAACTTTTGAATACGTTTTTCTTTTTATCTATTTAATTTAATATATTTGACAGATTTATTTTAGACTAAAACAGGAAGTTCAGTTCAGTAATCGGAATATTTTCACATTGGGGCTAGGTTTTTATCGGACACCAGTACGGTCGCACTTAGAGTTGCCTATACTTCTGAATTGCCAATTTGGTTTTATCCCTTTGTTAACTATTCTGTACCTTCATTCCTTATCTTAATATGGTATTTTTTTTTCAACTTTTTTTAAAGTGCTGTGAATGCTTAGTGTCGTCTGCCTCTTTTATATATTTTTTTTGTAAATATTACCTTACGCTACAATATAACACTGACCACTCTAATTTTTTTTTTTAGGGATATTCAAGGTCACTGACAACAAATCTGATAATCAAACCCGTCACAAATTTACCGTTTGCATGGTATGAACCCCTAGATCTTGGGACTATTTTGCGCCATTTCACCACCTTCAGTTTTTCTTACATGATGCTTACACGAACTATGGCACACTCATGTTGACACACCGGTTCGCGCCAGATCACTGAAGTTAAGCAACACTGAGCTTGGCCAGTACCAGATGGGTGACCATTTGGGAAGGCTAGGCGCTGTATGTACCTTCTGGGAAGGTTAGGCGTGGGACCAGCACCCTCGTCCTGTAAAAAAAAAAAAAAGAACCCCTTGCTATAAAAGCATCTACAAAAGTTGTAGATGGCCTATGCCCCTCCAGAGGCTCAAAGGCCATGGATGGATGGATGGATGTTTACATGAGGCGAGGGTGGTGTTGGGGCGCGCGCCCCAACACCACACCACCCCCGCTTTAAACAGTAAAATCTTCTAAAAATGTTAAATGGTATTCTAATCGGTAAATGTCAGCGCATTACTTACAAAAAAAAAAAACGGTTAATTAAACTACAGAAGCACCTGTTAAGCTACAAAAGTTCTATAATTGACTCCCCCCCCCCAAAAAAAAAGAACGAAAAGCATAAAAATGTTTGGTGCTTATGTTTTTGTAAACCGCTCATGAAAACTTTATTTTTTAGATCAATTAAAATGCATTAAAAACTACGTAAGACAAAAAAAAAAAAAAAAGGAACCACTTTTATCTATATATATATATATATATATATATATATATATTTTTTTTTTTTTTTTTTTTTTTAACTTTCTTATGTCAAATGGCCGCTTAGAGATTCCTGCGCGATGTGATAAGTCACTTCACTACGCCCGTTCGTACGCGAACGCAAAAACACTACTGAAGGTGGTGAAATGGCGCAAAATAGTCCCAAGGTCCAGGGGGTCATACCATGCAAATGGTAAATCTGCGACGGGTTTGATTATCAGATTCGTTGTCAACGACCTCGAATACCCCTAAAAAAAATTTTTTTTTAATTAGAGTGGTCGATGTTCTGTTGTAGCCTAAAGTAATATTTACCTTTTTTTAAAAAAAAAAAAAAAGGGTTTCAAATTGCAAACTGCTTCGGCCATTTCCACAAGAATACCTAGAATTGACTTTTTAAGTACCAAATCAATCATTTGGATATCCAATGTTAGTAGTACTCAACTACAGTACGAGACGGATTTCTGTGTGAAACTCATCAGACTGCAACAAAAAATTTAATATGTACACAATGGTGAACAAACAAATTTAAATTAGATAAATAAAAGAGATAAAACTCACACTCGGTTTACTTATCTGATGTCATAATTAAATTACTGTTTACACCGGTGTCTACTAGCGGTGGTCGGTGTAACATGCAAAAGTGTACTAGAAAAAAAACTGCACGAAAATATTTTAAATAAGTTAACTTTCAAACCGTAAATTATTCCGTTTATCGTCAAAAACTGTGCCAGTGTACAAACAACTTGCAATTGTTGGTATTTATTTATTTCCCATATATTTATTTGACATAAGGCCATTTAATGTAACTAAAGTCAGCTCCTTCGAAGGTGGGGGAATCTGGCAGATATAAAAAAAAATAATAGAGAAAACAGACTCGTTAATATTCCCCAGTAGTTGTAACTTAGATAACCAGCCCATTCTTCCAAAGAAAGCCTTGAAGAGTGCACCGCACCGACACTTGTACTCTAGAAAATTTAGACAGCCATTTTTAATATAGATGGGGGTGGCTTTGTTAACTATACTCTGCAGGGAGGGGATTTGTTGACGTGTTTCAAGTTTGAGTTATATCCCTTTGGCATTGGCTTTAAATCAAGGCGAAAAAGATGCAGATAGCGCAATGGAGTTTGAAATTCGAGCCTCATTTTTGGTGGGGAAAAATTAGGTCACGTAGTACTCGGCTGACGGGACAAGATCAAAGTGTAGTATCTGTTGTTCAGATGCTGCACTTCTATTTCTTGTTCTCTTTCAGTGGAGGAGAAATCCTTCACAACTGAGACAATTTTTATTTTTGTACCTTTTCTCCACGTTAAAAAACGACCCTGGTGTCTAACTCTGTCCCGTGGGGAGGCATAGTAAATAGGTACTCGGTTGACGGTGTCACAGCAAATAACCTAGCTTCCTCTGTTTTGATCCGTGCTGTCTTTCAGCCCCCTCCCCCCAATAAAAGTTTAAAAAATACAAGCATGCACTATTTTTTCCGGTCATTATTTTTTTTTTACTTAAGGCTTTTTGAGCGATTTTCGAGACTTCAAAAGAGAGAACATCATGGCACTATCTTTTGTAATAAATCTAATCTCATACAGCTTACAACTCAGCAGAGAAGAAATCGACATGAGTCGTGAAATGCAACCTTACCCAGTAGATGAAAACTAGTAGTCTTCTTCTGTGTTGCAAGATCATTATGTCATTTTGCATCTCATTAGAGTCTGGTAGGTGCAGCTTTATAAGCAGTGTTAGTTGAATCTGTACTGAGTAGAGTTGAAAACATTCAATTGGAAATGGATCTGTGGGAGTCTTTTTTAGTCTCACACAAAAACACGCGTTCACATCTCAAGCTATATTACTTGTCACATACATGCGCACACACAAACATATGCGCGCACGTACACACGCGCACATATATTCACGTTCGCGTACATACACTCACATTCACGTGTATACACACACACGCTAACGTACGCACATGTACGCACAGATGGACAACGTCACTTCCCTTTCAAAGGAAATCCACACATGCGCAAAAGACTACCGGAAACAAGTATAAAAGCAAGAGCAATAAGCAGCATCTTCCTTTTCAGACCAGCTTCCAAGCTGAACGGTTCGACAAACCAGCCGCCCCCCTTACCATGTGGAGCAAAAATCTAAGAGACAGTATGTACACCTTACACGTTGTCTATCTCCATGGCCTGGATTGACTTTTTCTCATTCTCTCTCTATACTACAATAGACTTTCCTCCTCACCAGCTAACAGCGAGAGACGCACACCAAACTGGATTGACTTTCTCTCTTTCTCTCTCTACGACAATAGACTTTCCTTCTTACCAGTAAACAGCGAGAGACGCACGCCAAACTAAACACGTGTAATACCCTTTACTTTCACTTGTTTCTTAATGAAATAAATCCTAGTTCATTTAATTCAAGTAAAAGCGTTGTTCATTCCTTCCTCAAAGCAATTCATTTTTTCTTTCCCAATTCAAATCATTTCTCCTATTTTGTACGACTGGAGGATATGTATAATATATCCACCAGTCCACTACAGATCCATTTAGTTATAAATCCAGTTAAAAGAAGACAATGTTTCCGCCAAATAGATAATACAATATCAACATTAATAGCTGATGTAAGGAGACACTATAACGTCATTTAATGAAGCCTAATGTTAGATAAAATAGTCTCACAAAGCAGAGAAGAAAGAGCACCAATCGCTCTTAAATAAATGACTTGTAGGGGAAAAGAAGTTTGAGTGAAATTAAATTTCTCTGCCCCAAACAAAATAATGAAAAAAAAAGGAATAAAACAAAATGACACCTCCTTCTCGTTTAAAATGCACCGCATTTATTTTTCAACAAAAATAACAAGATGAACAAGCAAAGGTCCGATCAGTAAGAGTGATCAAGATTAAAAGATCATGTTAGATGAAAGTCCTTCGTTGAATTAATAAGATTAGAAGGTGAAAGTCTTGTGTGAAAATAATGTCCTTATTTCAAGGTTTGTGTTTTGACTGGCGAAGTTTGCCTTATTCAAAAGTCCCATGAGGAAAGTAGTCCGTTGTTATTAATTCTTATAGAAAATGTACGGAATAGGGGCATGTGTGCATAAGTGTGCTTTTTGGGTGCCCGCGTGGCGTGTGTAATTATGGTTTCAACAGATTTGAAAACGACGATGAGAAGAAAACGAGAGGCATGTTCTTGTGTCACATCGGAGCGAGAAGAGAAGAAGCAATGAAAAAGGGGAAAAAAGAATGTTTGTTGCGTTTAAATACTTTTTGAACGGGCTCCAAAACAAGGTTGCTGCTCCTGGTATTTGTTTTATTGGAAAAGCGTTAAAAAGACAATCTTCTAAATTTTCTCATTGGTCGCTTGTGTCACGTGGTACTGTCTTCAACTACATCCGCCAGAAATATGTCCATTTTACTTTTGTTGTTGTGAGAAAAGCATGTGGGCATATTGTGGAGAAAGTAGCTTAGCGTTAAAGAGACTGCACGTTTGTGCCTGCAGAGCACAAACTAAGAATCAAGATGGCGCCCACGTGCGTTTATGTGGAAAAAAGTCTCGTGGAATCTCGGAGAATCTCGGAGAATCTCGTACCCTGATTCCATAAATAACGAAGAGAGAAAAAGCGGGAAGAGAGACGATTTTGAGTCACGAAAACGAACAGACGTGTGTAAAAGAAGAGGTAGAAGAAAAGAGTGTGGTGAACGAAACAAACAACGACTCGGTTGAAAGTAGAGTTGTAACGAACACACATATTTAAAATTATGTCCTTGCTGGAAGAACTTATTTTGTGCAAATGCGTGGGAAAATTGAAATGAATAAACATTCATTTATTTGCGCGCGAGCGTGTGTGTGTGTGTGTGTGTGTGAGTGAGTGAGTGAGTGAGAGCACAGACTCCATGGATATGAGAAGGAGAGACGCTAACCTGTGTCTCACATCTCTAAGATGAATACTTGAAGTGAAGTAGCAGTTTGAACACCTCACCCCGTGCAATGTTTAAATTTAAATCCACCAATCAAAAGGGCGGTAATAAAACATGGCATTACTTCTTCAACCAATGAAAGTTCGCATTTCAATCATGCAATTTCTGACACTTAGTACCCCCACACACACAAAAAAAAAACAGTTCAAAGAATTTTCAAGCAACTATAATTATAGACAACAAACTGAAAAAGTGGTAAAAAGACAAATATATAACAAATGAATGATACCAAAGCCAAGATAAATTACTCTTTTTTTGTTTTATGGAAATACGCCTTTCTGTATGTGAAGGGCATCTCTCACAAAAACTGTTTTTCTCCACTTCACATTTGTCATTGGCACTCTAGGCACATATTCTTCCCTCCCTATAAAAGTGAAAACAAGGCTTAAATTAATTTCAGACCCCATTGTGCTATTTGTGGCCGGAAAAATAGTTGATAAGAGAATTTGACAATTATTTTTTTCATTTTTACAACAAAAATACTCGATGAATTTGTGTATGTTTTGGTGTACTGTCTTTTTTTAACCTAATACGTGAATACATAATCAACTTTTCTTGTTATTTTATTTTTAAAATCAAATTTAAAAATCAACCATAAAACTAAGAAAGTAGGCACAAGGCAAAGAGGTAATGCAATAAAAGCAACAGATATTCAATCTGTTGCGGACCAGGATATAAATATTTAACTCGCTAAAAAAGAAAACTATGAAACAAAAGGAATGAAGGAAACAAAAACTCAATTGCTGAATAAAATAAACCTGCCGTTTATTTTCTGTTGAAAAATGAATGTTTTAGGTGTAACACGTGTTCATGTCCGCGCGTAGAAAGAGGAATGAATAATGTAGTGGAAATGGGAATGACAGTCCAGTGTGTAGACAAAGAAAAAGATAGAGGATTGACATCAGTAAAAAAAGGGAATAAAAAGAGCGAGAAAGTCAATCCAGTTCATGAAGAGAGAAAGCGTATAAAGTGTACATACTATCTGTTAGCTCTTGCCCCATATACAGTAGCAGGTGGCATGAGGTGTGCGGTGCGCGCACCCCGAAAGGGGCGAATGGTTCGTCGACACTCAGCTCGGAAGGCGAGTTAAAAAAGGAGGAAGCAGTTTATTGCTCTTGCTTTTATAGTTGTTTCCGGTGGTCTTGTGCGCATGTGTGGATTTCCTTCAATGGGGAAGTGACGTTGCCCATATGTGCGTACGTGTGCGTATATGTGAGTACATGTGTGTACGTTAGTGTGTGTGTATATGCATGTGAATGTGAGTGTATGTATGCGAACGTGAATATATGTACGTGTGTGTATGTGTGCGCGTATGTTTGTGTGCGCGTATGTATATGACAAGAAATATGGCTTGAGATGTGAATGCGTGTTTTTGTGTGAGACTAGAAAGGGCTCGCACAAATCGTATGGCAATAGGATTGTGAATCAGGATTGTTTGTTGTAAGAATGAGCGTCTCGTAGGATTAAAATTTGTGCGTCCCTGAGGTAGGATGACGTACCTCAGGTTGGTCCAGGTCGTGTAAATAGGATCTGATGTGTGAAACTAGTACCCTGATGTCGACTGGCACTGAAACTGGTAGCTGGTCATCAACGGGCACTGTAGCTGGTTGCTGGATGTCGGCAGACACTGGAGCTAGTAGTTGAACATTAGTCGGCATTGGAACGGGTAGCTGGACATCAACAGATTTGTGCACTTGTATTTATAGCAGTTGGGAAAAGAGTTCCTGATGTGGGAGTCGTAGATTAGATATCTAACAATTAGATATAGGTCAAGCCTGTTGAAAGAGAGAGAAAAAACGTTTAATGTGTTTACGTATGTAAGAGCGTGCATCCGATAGTAGAGACAGGCCAAAAGGTTAGTGTCTCATGGTAAGAAAGAGTATGTGTGTGGAGTGCATGTGAAAGCAAGTAGGAGTTAGAAGGTCACCTTGTTAGCTTGTTGTACTCATGTTCAACCTGGTGCCAAAGCTCCAGGCTAATATTTGCTGCCAGCTGAAGCCAGGGAGAAAGAGGGAGTAAGAGTTTCAGATTTCGCCTTTTATGTACTCAGTCACATGATTGAGAGCTGGCTTGTGATTAGACAAGCTAGGGAGAAAATGGATTTAAAATCTAGAGCTGCAGGAAATTAGCTCCTGCCTGTAATTGTAGCAAGTTTTGGCTGCTACAACTTATGTCAGGAACATGTGGATGGAAAATATACTCTTCCTTGTGTGATGTAAAGGGATATTAATGATTATTGAAAACATTCAAAAGTAAAGAAAACATGACACAGACTTAATGAACAGCAATACACTTTTATTAATGAGAAAAAAACAAAAACAAAACAAACAAAACCAAACAGAATATCTATGTGCAGAATTGGGTTGCTAACTCGGTTGAGTCTCTTGTATCTGAAATTTGTAATAGCTCAATTCAATACCACCTCGTCCATAAATTGCTGAAAAGTTTGAAACCACAACAAGTTAGGCAAACTAAAAGTTTAGTTTAAAATTCCGTGTCACCCCACAAGGACTGAAACGAAATGTATGGTGTTTAATTTTTTGAGGCGGGGGGGGGGGGGGATCTTGTCGATGAAAATTGAGAGATTAAAATATAATTAGGAAAAGTGTCTTCTTTTTTTGCTGTTGTTGTTATTATTTAAAATTGTATAAATTTCTCGAGGGAAGGGGTGAAATGCTTCGTTGCTGGTAATGCATGGTGGAGTTGAATTTATGAAGGAAATGGTAATTTCCTCTTTAAAAGGATTTGGTCTACACAATTCCTTTTCACCGAAGAGATGAACTCATAATTAATTGTCCTTCTCACAATTTCTTCTTCAAAATTTAGAACAAAAAATTATGCTTGCTTCTTTGTGTGATGCAAATAATTTCTTCTATTATTTGCATTGTCGGCAAGGACCTCTTTTCTACCACATGCTGTCTTCCTGCTTCCTTCGTTTCCAATTGTTCACTGTTTTCCTATCTTTTTTTTTTTTTTACCCTGTGACCCCTAGAGTCACCCTTTCCTCTAAGCAACAGGGTTCTTGTGATTTGATTGGCCCACTAATCCCTCACCATTAAAAATGAAAGGATGACTCATGAAACGTTTCCCATCCTGCCTTTTATATTAGACTGGATATTTTGGCTTAAAATAGGGGAACATGTGCTAGCAATTCTCCCCTTTGTGGAAGAGAATAGGTGAATATAACACGGCTGTTTTACAAATATCAACTGGGTGAACTGGAATTGAATCATAAGTTTTCACCAGATCCAATTTAGAGAAAGTTGTGTGACCATTCAATAACAGAGCCAAATTCTGGTGATTGTGGTGAATCGGATAACAGTCAAGATCACTAATTGCATTTAAATAGCAGAAATCTCTGGCGAGATGTTAATGGTGGGACGTTAATCACCAGAACATTTTGGGACTAAATGTAAAGAGGACAATCGTATGTTCCAACCAGGCATCATTCACCCCTCAAGGGCTAATTGAGGGGTGAATGATCCCTGGTTGGAACATATGAGTAAATTTGGCTCTTCTCCCACCTTTAACAAACCGGAGATTTTCCTCAACACCAAAACCAACTGAGTTTAGATCATTGTTGAGATGACTTGTCTCCTGTAGAGTAAGGTCTGGCTAAATTCAAAGTTTTGTTGTTGATTTCAGAATTAAAACACATTTTTCAGTTAAAATGTTTAACAACACTTTTTTTTTCTGGTACTTGTGCAGTTTACAAGCTGTGCTATTTTTAGATAAGATTTTCAAATTAAATCCAAATTTCACGTTACCTTTCATTTATTAAATTGCTAGATAAAAGTACAAAATAGTTAACACAACTCCCTCCTTGTGTTAAGAATAGCTTTCTAAGTAATAACATTATTTCGGCACGGTCCGTAAACCTCAGCTAAGGGTTTTCCTTCGGCACCAATGCAACAGAATCTAGTTCAGCCATTGTTGAGATTACTTGTTCTCTGTTAGCTGAAGTATGGCTTTGGTCCTATGCAGTTCTAAGAAGTCCACCCTCCTAGGCTTTACCTTCTCTCTTTGAGAAGTGGTTAGTCTATTACTAACCATAATAAGGCACCTCTACCAGGGACTGCTGACAGGGATGCTAAGACATTTTTTGCAGGTCAGAGTGCTCTTCTAGAGTGCTGGCTTTTCAAATTCCACTTTCCAACCTTTGCGTTACATCATCCTGTCATAGAATGAAAATAAATAAATACTTTAATTTCTCAAGATAGGTATTGCAAAGAAATGATAAAACAAGAGCACCTGTCATTTCAATGAAAACTTCCATAAGTAGGAAGGCTTGCTCATTTCAAAACTTAAATTAAAGTTAAATTAATGTAAATTTAAGTTAAATCCTGGAATTCCATAAGAATTGATAATGATTCTAAGAAGAGGTGATAAAAATACCTGAGCACACATTATACGACAGATCTAATACCAGGTATATATAATTTAGTGGTAGTGTCTACTAACATGCATATATGTATATCCACCAAAAACTTTAAATAGTGGAGGAAATCTGCATCCAAAATAGAGCAATGCATATCATCAATAGTCAAATTTCATGTAAAATCTGTATGTATTACAGAGCTACTGAATTAGAAACTGGACGATAGTTAAGTATGGGTTTGTTGCTAGTAGTACAATAGAAGAAACGTATGGTTTTTCTTTTAAGTAATTTAAGGGGCCAGATACTGTACACATGAAGTAACAGTGAAAAAAGACAGAGGAACAAGTGGACATGGTTAGCATGTGCCTGCTGTAAGGAAACAATAACACATGACCCTAGAATCATTTGAGTGCAAGTCAAGGGGGATTATTTTCGGAGTTCAAGATGGCTGAATAAAATGAGATGGATTGTTTTGTTAGGGAATCAATTTTCTTTTTGATGCCATGATGTTCATGTGTTTTGGACTGTTGTCGTTTATCTTTGTTGTTGATGAAAAGAAGAAATGGTACTGCTGCTGCTGCTGCTGCTGCTGCTGTTAGTACATCATCATCATGCAGTCTGTCAATCTTGATGATGACTAGTTGGGGCCTCAGTGCTTTATCCCTCGGTGTTGGCGTAGTCTCACTCCATCACCACAGGACTTTCCACCTTGGCTCCAAACTTGCTTGCGCAGTTTAGGTGCAGTATCTGTTGCGCATCAGATAAACACCCTCTGAACCTCCAATGTTCATGACCAGTGGAGCGAACCGACGACAACTGGCAGCAGAGGAGGCCACAGCTTCTGGCTGAAAGTAATCTCAGTGAGGTAAACAGTAACCCTATCGTGTCCGCTACTATGCCTATTCTTTCTGAATGAGGTTCCATAGCCTTTTAAGGAAAATTGCAGTAAGATCTGAAGTCAGAGTTCCCATCTCTTAGCCTTTTGCTGTGATAAGACCCACAAGGCAGTGGTGTTTGATTTTGGGGTTGGTGCCCCTAGTCTTCGCCCAACTAAGCCCACCCATAAGACAGTGGGGTGGAGGTTGGTAGTGTGCCAGAGCATGTCCACACATCGGTGAGCCATAACACATTACCTCTGTGGTCCCCTACTACTCCGAAATCTCCTACAAGACACCCAGTTACCATGTGTGGCCAACGTGGAGACACTGTAGGAGTCTTGATGATGGAGAGGCTATGTACTGGCAGGGAGGACTTATGCATAGCTGCTCCCTTTTCACCACGAGGTTAGCTAGCAGTGTTAGCTGGAAGCGAGAAGGCATGCAAGCATGAACTTAACACTAACTTATACCTAACACACTAGATGCATCACATCCCCCTGCCGGATTAAGAATCCAAACGCACACACGCTACTGTTAATACTAAGAGCTAATGTCACATCAAAATAGTGGGTAATTTTTTTTTTATTGACGTTAGGTGTTACTCAAAATTTCCAGATGTTTCATAATATTTTACACTGTTTATGTTACAACGTGTACTTTATTATTGTAAGCCTTTCACTTTGTCACTTTCATTTGTTTTTAAAAGCAAATCATTCACATGACACTTGTCTATGGTGGGACACATCAATATTATCCATTGATCGCTTCTCTCAGGACTGCAGCTTGAAGTTTGTCAACTGACAACAGAACACAAAATGAACTACCTAAATACCTATGCAAATAGTAGTCAATCAGCCACTAAAGGAAATGTAGGAGTGAACCTAAGTGACCTCAGGCCACATACTACTACCAGTAAGAAAAGACATTGTTTCTTTAATCCTCTCTTTCTCTAAAAGAACTCAACTAACCAAGATACCCAAAAATCTATTCCCTTTTCTCTTCTGCTGTTGCTGCTCGCTCACCCACACACACACACACACTCTCTCTCTCTCTCTCTCTCTCTCTCTCTCTCTCTCTCTCTCTCTCTCTCTTTGACTGATGATTGACCTAAAAAGGATTGGACAGTCAGTCTCCAGGCTTCTACGTTGTCACACGTGTCATGCGAAGAGCAGACACAGAATTCTAAAAGTATGTAAAAACTAAGAAAAAAAAATATTCCTCTCAAGCTAATATTTGTATCCACTTTGTCAGTTATAACAACCAATAAACAAATATTACAGAAATATGTAGTTATTATAGAAAATATATTGATTATCTCCCCTTGGTTAAGTAGTCGGCAATTCAAGGAAAGATTAAGATGCAAACTTAAGGAGCAACAGCAAGAAGAACCATGTTGGACATTTTTGAGTTGTAAGACAATTTAGCTTTAGAAGAGAAATGTTGTCTCAAACAAAAATTAAAAGCCATTTTTAATTTTAAAAAAGTTTCTGATGGACAGTTATTCTGTACAATTTCTGGAGATGAAGAGTTTTCAGTCAGTAGTTGTTCTGTATGAGATGGAGTGTTTTGTTTGGAAGTCACTTTTAAAAAATTTTGCAGGCAAACAGCAAAAGATTTTTCTTGTATGGACATGAAAAAATTATGTGGGAGAATGCTAAAAAGATTCAATATTTTTATGGAGCAATTCTGGTTTCTGATTGGTTGTTAGCAGAACATGGCTCCATTTGATTGGTCATTTCCTATCGACAGTGTCTATAAGTAGAATCTTCCAACTTTCTTTAATCATACCCTCGCATATATAAAAAAAAATATTCCAACAAAATGTCAGTATCAATCCAGAGAAGCTTTGGATTGTAAAAGATTGCAGACTAAAAATTAAGTGCACACATTCTTAAGAGATTCAGTATATTTATGGAGTGATTCTGGTTTCTGATTGGTTGATAGCATCCCACGGTTTCACCTGATTGGTCAGTTTCTATCATCCCTGCCTATAAACAAAATTGTTCAATTTTTTTGTAATCATACCCTTATAGTTATGCCAAAAATATTGTAACAGACATTGAGAAGGATCGATCGTACCAAGGAGGGTGTCTAGTTGTCTTCTGGAAAAGGCATGTCCAGAACCACTACACAGATAAAAAGTTTATGACCCAATCTTTAGCAACTTTGTGTTTTCATCTTCCAGTAGGTTATGTAAGCAGCTGAAATTTGAGATATAAGGATTATAATAGCTGATCGGTGGCAACAATTATAATCCTCTTTTAATCATTGTAGAGCAATCCTCTCTTGATCACTCATCTTTATCAAGGTTTAATGCCCAGTGCTATTAAGAAGATGAATGCTCTCAGTAACAACAAGTGCAGGTTCTGCCACAGAGAAATAGAGGGGTCAGCTACCTGCATAAACCACCCACTAAATAAGTCATACACCATCACTATGAATATGTAACTTTTACACTGACATACCTAGAAAACTAAACTGTTAAACCTAACATAGTGGTATGAGATAAGAGGGAGAAAATAGCAACTCCCGTTGAAGTGATGCTGACAGAGAGAAGATAATGAAATACCATGGTTTTATGTATGATATGAAAAGAAACTGAAATTTCTATCATTCCAGTAATTATAGGAGCAACCAGGCTTATATAAAGAATTTCAAAAACTATCTGGTAAATATATCCGGTGAACCAAGTGCAAGAAGGATACAAACAATTAAAAGGATGGTTAGTATCTTAAAAAATATCTTTTGATTGGAGTCTTTGAAATAGCAGGTGAATGTTTGGTATCCGCTGGGATTATGACAAAATCTTTTGGTAAATTGATACTCTACAAATCCATAGAAGTGGGAGGTATCTGACAGACCATTGTTGATAAAGAGAATTAGCACACTTAGAAGAAATGAAAATTTTGTTGTTGTTGTTGTTGTTGTTGTTGTTGTTGTTGTTGTATTTTTTTTTTTGTTATTGATTCACAAAATTGACTGATTGGCGTATGGTATTTGCTTACAATGAGTAGCAGAGCAATAGTCTGTTTGCCTTATTTGTTTTTATAAAAATAATAATAACAATATAGTAACAAATCACCTACGTTATAAAGTGTCTCGTCTAAACGTTCTTTGACAGTGTTCCCCTCACTCGTTTTTTTTTTTTATGTCCCTCTGTTTGTAGCTTCATATATTTCTTTACAATTGGAGTTCCTTGGTTGATGTTTGCATTTCATAAGTTCACTTTACACCGTCTCCACGTGTGTAGACTGATGATTGTTTTTGTTTCTTTTCTTCTCTTTTTTTTTCAGTTTGTTTGGAATTTATACTATAATCGTAGATGCCTGTGAATTATTTTGCAACCGCTTCTAACACCATGCTGTGATATTAATAAGTGCGGACGGTTAGGAATTGTGAGGAGACTGAAATGAAACACATTTTATTTACTGAGTTTACAAACTGGAACTACTTGACGATGAGGCTGAAACCAGAAGAAGAGATATGAAAGAGGAGTGGGAGGAAGACTGGACGGGGTTGTTATGACTAATACTACAACATCACATTCTAAAGTTCAATATTTCCTCGCCAAAATTATTTTCAAGGTGTCAGTTCTAGGAAGAATGCTGCTTTGCCCCTGTGAAACAAATGGCAAGTGTTTAATGCGTTCTCTGTCTGAAACCCCTGTAAATACTATGCAGACTAATTTTTATCTTAGTACATATGGATACTGTAAACAGTCCAGAACTTTTGAAAATGCTGTAATCCAGACTATAAATACTGTTTCTTTATTTGCAACTAACTCCATCATGAGATGTAAAATGGTTTGTACCATAGATTTTGCATGTCTCAGAATTAACGCATGTGGACGACTACACTTACCAGGAATTTCTGCCTTGCCAAGTAACCATGAACAATTAACTTCAGAGTTTTTTTCTTTTATCGTGATACAGAATTTATTTCAAACTGCCTTCATTAAATACTACCAAATATTTCTGGACATTCTCTAACAAAATTTGGACTTTAATTACCCATTGATAAATACTGTTCTTAACTAACGTCATAATGGTCTGGCCGACCAAAAAGAGAGTCTATACACCACCTCTATATCCAATAATTACTGTCGTAAATAAAAATCATTTTTCATACATGTGAACAAGGTAGTCCGAGTCCATTGCTATTCATTGGTGTTGTTCTTGAGTGTTGCATTTTATTGATCTTGTTGCGGACCAGGATATAATAATACCCTAACTCGCTACAAGAAAATAATGAAACGAATGGAATTGAAGGAAACAAAAACTCAATTGATGGATAAGATAAATGTCGTTTATTTACTGTTGAAAGAATGTTTTAGATATAACATGTGTTCATGTCCGCGCGTGTGTAACCATCGTTTGTAGAGGACTGGTATTGTAGAAGGAAAAAGGAAATGTGTGTTCATCTCAAGTTCGGGTCACTATCGTTTGTTCGCGCGTGGGAAAAGAAGTGAGTAATGTAATGGAGCGAGAAATGGCAGTCCATCGTGTAGACAAAGAAAAGGATAGAGGGTTGACGTCAGTTAGCAGTCAGCTACGCGAAGGTGTTCTCAGGGACCAGTAGTAGATAGAGAGAGAAAGAGTGTAAAGGTGTACATACGGTCTGTTAGCTTTTTGTCCCACGTAGTAAATGGCGTGAGGTACGCGCGGTCGAAAGCTGGGCCGAAAAGGAGGAGCCGCTTGTTGCTCTTTCTTTTATAGGTGTTTCCACTGATCTTTTGCGCATGTGTGGATTTCCTTTGAAAAGGGAAGTGACGTTGTCCTTGTGTGCGTACGTGTGCGCATGTGTGAGTACATGTGTGTACGTTAGCGTGTGTGTATATACACGTGAATGTGAGTGTATGTACGCGAACGTGAATATATGTACGTTTGTGGACGTGGGCGCGTATGTTTGTGTGCACGTACGTATATGACAAGTAATATAGCTTGAAATGTGAATGCGTGTTTTTGTGTGAGACTAGGAAAAGGCTCGCGCAAGCTACTGTTTTTAATTATAAAGGAGTCTATAATATTTGAATGAATATTTAAATGTTATCGATACCCCCTTTATAAATTAATGACCCCCAACTCCTTTATAAAATCAATTATTTAGCGGGGGGGGGGGCTCAACAAGAATTTGTTTACATTGGACTTGAAGATGACCATATTGTAGTCTTTCGTTGACATCTATGCGGATGACACGGCCATCTATGAGTACTGCTGCCACATCTGGGTGGGAGCTGCTAAAAACAGTCTATCCTACCTTGACAGAGTACAAAATATATATATATATATATATATATATATATATATATATATATATATATATATATATATATTGATTGTTGTTATTGCTTCTGATGAGTTAAGGGCATAATAGATTCACTGATTGATATAATAATTAAGTAATTGATTTTGTACTATGAAACAGATACTGTCAAGATTTCCAGCTACGGTGTAACTGGAAATGTCTTCTCTATCATTAAGTCATTTCTCTCAGATAGGCTCATAAGAGTAGTTGTTGATGAGCAGAAATCAGAGGCCCACAGTATTAATGCTGGAGTCCCTCAGGGGTCTATACAGGGCCCAACTCTCTTCCTGATCTACATCAATGATCTCCCAAAACACATACTAAAATCTTTCGTTGACATCTATGCTGATGACACGACCATCTATGGCAACACATCAAAGGCCGTAAATGATGATGTTCTCTCTGATTCTCTCTCCTCTGATCTTGAGCGCGTGGTACAGTGGGGAAAGAGGTGGCTGGTTACCTTTAATGCATCTAAGACCAAGCTCCTATCTCTACATCATAAACGCTCTGATCCCCATCTGGCATCAATTGAAATGGATGGCTCTCGTCCAGGGGAGGCCCCAGGTTTTGATAAGCTCCTGGGTTTGACCTTCACCCCTGATCTTAAATGGAACACATACATCAAGTCTGTGGCCAAGGTCGCTGGGGAAAATGGTGGAATCCTTCTACCGCTCCAGAAGATATCGCACTAATGATGCAATTCTCTATCTATATAAGAGCCAAGTACGTCCAAAGATGGAGTACTGCTGCCACATATGGGCAGGAGCTGCTAAAAACAGCCTATCCTGCCTTGACAGAGTACAAAATAGACTTTGTGACTTGGTGGGGGATGCCCTTTTCTCTACCCTGCAACCTCTTTCCCACAGAAGAGACGTAGCGAGCCTGTCGTTGTTCTATCATTATTTCCATGGCAAGTGCTCGTCTGAACTCCATTCTCTGGTCCCCCCCCTCGCCAATCTTTTTCAAAAAACACTCGACTAGCTGAAACCAGCATCAATAATTTTCCCACTCTTTATCTGTGCCTAAATCGAAATGTAGATTCCATGAACAAAGCTTCTTTCTTAGAACTTCACGCCTGTGGAACTCTGTTCCGCTTGCCTGTTTCCCTCCCAACTTCAACCTGGATGTTTTCAAGTCTGACACAAACAAATTCCTGATGAACCGCCCCCCCCCAAGTAATGACACCTTATCAATTCTCCAATACTATTGCTACACTATCCCTTTGATTACTGTACACACAATAACCCTTATCCCTGAGTGGCCATTGGGCCTTGATAAGTGGTGAACTCCATGTAAAAAAAAAAAAAAAAAAAAAGCTAGAAAGCAGGCTAGCAGAACAGAGTTCCACAGGCGGGCAGTTCTAGGAAAGAAGTTTATGGAATTTGCATTTAGATTTAGACACAGATAGAGTGAGAAAGAAACTGTTGATGGTCGTTCTAGCTAGAAGAGTGATTTTTGCAAAAGTTTAGCAAGGTGGGACCATAGATTCAAGCTGAGATGAGCACTTACCATGAAAATGATGATAGAGCAGAGACAGGCTCGCAATATCTCTTCTGTGGGAAATAGGCTGCAGGGAAGAAAAAGGGCATTATAGGTTTTGACGCTTGTTTTGAACTTTGTCAAGGCAGGATAAGGTGCTCTAAACAGCTCCCACCCAAATATGGCAACAGTAGGACATATCTGGCTCTTATACAGGTAGAGAATTGTGTTGGGAATTAGATTCTAGCAAAAAGAGATACTGTAACAGTCATAACCTTAACGTTCCTTTTTATGCAAGGATTTGATCACATGAGGACCAATCAAAAACCAGCGTATATTAATCACAACTGAACTCTTGAAGGACTACTTTCTGACACTTAAGGAATTACAGAGAATCAACAGAAAGCTTCCAGGCACCAACAAAATAAGAAGCCTCCTCTCTCGCCTGGTCAACTTGACTCTGATCATGGTCATCTTCCACTAAAAGATATACTGTTTAAAGAACTTTAGTGGCCGACCCTTTCCTATTTTTTTTACTTTATCATTATTCGTTTATTGTGAAACTATTTTAACTTTCAGCAATCTACACCAAACAGTGCAGATCACACATTTAAAATTAATTACACTATTCATTTATTTTGTTATTGTTTCACTACGTTTCGGCCAACTCATCCTTTGGCCTTCTTCAAGTGATTAACTGCAATGGGAAAGGAATGCTAAATCTTGTAACTGCATCCCCAGTAATTACTGCTTCCATAGTTGTTGTTGTCTCAACACGTTTTTGGCCAACTGATCCTCTGGCCTGCTTGGGTAGGATTGAAACCACTATCTTCAGACAATGCTCACCTGGAACCATAGAGACTCAACTCCACTGTACCACAGTTCCAGGTGAGCCTTATTCAACTTTATACAGGCATGCATAAGCATATTAATTTTTTTTTAATTTAAACTAAACATTAAATAAAATATAATCTTAAAAAATGAGATTTAAGTTAGAAAAGCATTTCTTGCAACGAATGAAAATGGTTAAACAAAATGTTTTTTATAAACTTTAAAAATTAAGGTACAAAATTTAATTGGAAATTCATCAATTTTCAGTGTGCTTTTATAAGTTTTACAAAGTAAGGTATAAAAATTTCATTTAAATCAAATAAAAAAAAATACTGTGGATTTATTTATTTTATGTACATTTTGTTGTAATTTTGAGAAATATTTTAGTTGAAAATGATATATCTAGTAGCAGGAAGACCCGACGTTGCTTGGGATTGAATGAACATCAATGAATGTTCTACACTTCCGATACTTTTATTATCATCAAAATCGGTGAAATCGCCCATTTGTCAATCAAATCAAAAAAACTTCTCTAATGCCCTTATGATGTTAGGCTGTATAAGGATGTTAAATTTGGTCAAAACCAAACTGTTCCATTTTATATCAGAATTTTTAGATTATCGATTTTTAATACTTATCGGAGGCATTCCAAGGCAAAACCTTTTCAAATTTACTTGTGATGTTAGGCTGTATAAAAGTGTTAACTATAGTCAAAATTGGACTGTTCCTTTTTTAATGGGATTTTTTTTTTTTTTTTTTTTGACCATCGATTTTCAATAGTTATCAGAGCGCCCCCTCTCTGTAGAAAAATTCCCAGTTGAGGGTGAAGGAATTAATGTTTTTAGCCAAATTTTCGATATTTGTTGTCCAGAGGGCCGACTTCAAAACGATATCAATCTCGTGAAAATTCGTCACCTATGTCGAAAGTTTTAGCCAGACATACAAACATACATACATTTGAACAGACAGGTGAGATTTATATTAGAGATTTCCCCATTTTTAATATATATTTTAGTGGTTTTATTTACGAGGGGCATTCCAAAAGTAATGCCTCTTATTTTTATTCTGCCCAAATGTATCAGATGGAATGGCAAATTGCATTTTTATGATGACTGAACTGAACGTGAAAGTTTCATTGCAGATATTGATGGTATTAGACTCTAAGAAAGCAATCTCTGTTATAGGCCTGTGTCAGAAGCAGAGATACATCGTTGAATTCCTGGAAAAAGTGCAGTAAGAATGGTGATTACTTTGTAGAAAAATAAATTCTAGAGCATAAAAGGTCACTCGTTTTAAGTGTACCACTTTTGTATTTGTAGCTCTTTAACTTTTTTATTTAAAAAAATAGGAGGTTCTACGTTTGGAACGACCTTCATATGTTAATATAAGTTGATATTAATATTAAAACTCTATATGTACTATTGTATTATGAAGTTATAAGAATTTTCTCCATTTTCTATAAAACAAATTGTACATGTAGCACATATTACAAATTTTGTGAAACGTATGAAAATTGTTTCTCTGGATATTATTTTATTAATAAAATATTTGAAACATTATTTTGTTTATAAAATAATTGAAACATTATTTTGTTCATAAAATATTTAAAACATTATTTTGTTCATAAAATATTTTAAACATTTTGTTCATAAAATATTTGAAACATTATTTTGTTCATAAAATATTTAAAACATTATTTTGTTCATAAAATATTTAAAACATTATTTTGTTCATAAAATATTTAAAACATTATGTTGTTCATAAAATATTTGAAACATTATTTTGTTTATAAAATATTTGAAATATTATTTTGTTCATAAAATATTTGAAACATTATTTTGTTTATAAAATATTTGAAACATTATTTTGTTTATAAAATATTTAAAACATTATTTTGTTTATAAAATATTTAAAACATTATTTTGTTCATAAAATATTTGAAACATTATTTTGTTCATAAAATATTTGAAACATTATTTTGTTCATAAAATATTTGAAACATTATTTTGTTCATAAAATATTTAAAACATTATTTTGTTCATAAAATATTTAAAACATTATTTTGTTCATAAAATATTTGAAAAATTTTGTTCATGAAATATTTAAAACTTTATTTTGTTCATAAAATATTTTAAACATTTTGTTCATAAAGTATTGGACTTTCTAAAATGTACAGATAATACATCCAGAATGATTGTATTATCTGTATTACATTTCTCTTAGTCTATCTGTTTGCCAGTCTGTCTGTCTGTCTGTCTGTCTGTCTGTATGTGTGTCTATCTACCCATTTCACTTTTTCTCCGAAACTACTGACCAGTATGGCTGAAATTTTGTGTGAATCTTTGTTATAATAACATATAGCAAACTAGGTATTCTGGTATTCGTTTTGGGATTAGTATTTAATGCAAAACCGAACACAAATTTAACTATATTCAACCGTCAATTTGGCATAAAGCACTCATTCTAAATCAATGGTTTATAGCATTTTCCCATTTTTAATGGGCTTTTAATATGCATTTTTCCATTTTTAATGGGCTAGTTGCATTACATTTTCTGTTTTTTTTTTCTTCATTAGGCCATCGTTATAAAACCGTTAGCAATAGACAGAGACCACCTAAGCTTACTAGGTAAAACAAAAAACTATAAGAATATGTGCGAGCCCTTTCTAGTCTTGCACAAAAACACACGTTCACATCTCAAGCCATATTTCTTGTCATATATATACGCGCACACAAACATACGCACACAAGTACACACATGTAGATAATTTCACGTTCACGTACATACACACACATTCATCTGCATACACACACACGTTCACGCACCCACATGTACGCACACATATGCGCACATGTATGCACACATGGGCAACGTCACTTCACCTTTGAAGGAAATCCACACATGCACAAAAGACCACCGGAAACAACTATAAAAGCAAGAGACCTGACCTGGTTTCTTTCTTTTCGGACCAGCTTCTGACCTGAACGGTCGACGGACCAACCACGCGCCCTTTCTGGATGCGTGCGCCCGCGCATGTCACGTACCCTGCTACTGTATGTGGAGCAAGAGCTAGCAGACAGTACGTACACTTTACACACTTTCTCTCTCCATGAACGGGATTGACTTTCTCACTCTTTTTTCCATGTGCGGACATGAACACGTGTTACACCTAAAACATTCATTTTTCAACAGAAAATAAACGACATGTTTATTTTATCTAGGAATTGAGTTTTGTTTCCTTCTTTCCATTCGTTTCATTATTTTCTTTTGTAGCGAGTTAGGATATTTATATCCTGGCCCGCAACAAACGATGCTGACCCCATTATTTTTAAATGAAATGGATGTGTTTGAACGAAACACTCATACACACACACTCTCTCTCTCTTTACAACAATAGACTTTCCCTCTCACCAGCTAACAGCGAGAGACACATGCCAAACTATAGACTTTCCTTCTCACCAGTTAACAGCGAGAGACGCACGCCAAACTAAACATGTGCTGTACCCTTTTCTTTCATTTGTTTCTTCATGAAATAAATCCTAATTCGTTTAATTCAATAAACACGTTGTTCGTTCCTTCCTCAAAGCAATCCATTTTGCCACACCACAAATTGATGACACCCGAATGCGAGAGGAACACGCATTTCCTTTTATAACCAAAAGTCCACAACAAACCAGTGACCACGACAAGACGTAAAACGAACAAGCATGGTAACCCTACCTTTTTTAAATTAATTGTTTTGAGCGAGACACGCTTTTTATTTGATAAAGAAAAAACGAACATTTCAACAAAGAAAAACAAGTGAACTACTACCGACAAGAATCTTAACAAACTATAATGACGAAACCCCTTGTCAGACTCGGCAGAAAAATAAACACGGAGCTGTCGACTTCATGCCGAATTTTTAAAAAATTCAAGCTCGACAAACATTTTTCACGGTTTCCTGACATTACGCTGCAACAAACACAAGGAGCAAAATCACATAGGCCTACACACATTCTCGTCTGCACATCAGATGCAGCAGCAAAGAAACAATTTCAGGACATCCCTATCACCACATAGGAAGAAGTTGAATCAACAATACGAGTTGAGATGCACCACGCACACTGATAAACTCACAACTGGAAGTTTCATTGACAGTGTGCAACCACACTCCCGTTCAACACGAACGAATGTGCAACTAGCATTCGTACAAACAATGAACACACTTCCGCAGACTCACTTGCGAAGACACTGTCAACTTGACACACGACGTCAACACGAACAAAAAATTTTCCTTCCAAACGAATAATTCACTTCACTTTCCAAGCAACTCGTTGCACATGTCAGCACACACACACACACAAAAAACAAACAAACAAATGTCACCCTAAAAAAGAGTAAACGCCTTTTCCACGTGTAAGTAAATACTTTTTTATACGAACACACTCTGTTTTTGACGTTTTTTTAAACAACCACACCAACAGCAAAAAAAAAACAGGATGAAAAGTCAATTGCCAGACACATTACTTACAAAAAAAAAAAAAAATATATATATATATATACACTTCATATTTTTTTTTCCTGGGAAGGGGAGTATTGTGCGAGCCCTTTCTTGTCTTGCACAAAAACACGCGTTCACATCTCAAGCCATATTTCTTGTCATATACATACGCGCACACAAACATACGCTCACGTACACACATGTAGATATATTCACGTTCACGTACATACACCCACATTCACGTGCATACACACACACGTTCACATACACACATGTACGCACACATACGCGCACACGTACGCACACATGGGCAACGTCGCTTCTCCTTTGAAGGAAATCCACACATGCGCAAAAGACCACCGGAAACAACTATAAAACCAAGAGACCAGACCTGATTTCTTTCTTTTTGAACCAGCTTCCAACCTGAACGGTCGACGGACCAACCACGCGCCCTTTTGGGATACGCGCGCCTGCGCATGTCATGTACCCTGCTACTGTATGTGGAGCAAGAGCTAACAGATAGTATGTACACTTTACACACTTTCTCTCTCCATGAACGGGATTGATTTTCGCAGTCTTTATTCTACGCGCGGACATGAACACGTGTTACACCTAAAACATTCATTTTTCAACAGAAAATAAACGACATGTTTATTTTATCCAGCAATTGAGTTTTGTTTCCTTCTTTCCATTCGTTTCATTATTTTCTTTTGTAGCGAGTTAGGATATTTATATCCTGGCCCGCAACAAATATCACAATAGTTAGACAATACAGGACTCCAAAAATGGCAGTGATCATTCACATAATTTTGAGGCAGCAAGTTCAGTATAGTAGAACACAATGCGAAAGGAGATCGCCGGTACATCTCTCAGCAAACACCTGTGTGATAATGCAGAGGGTCTAATGTGAAAGTATATCTTTGCAGGTTTGGTCTGTTCAAATGCAGAACAGGGCAGTATTTAAGCATTGTTGTAATTAATTAGTCAATATAAACAAAGTTACCCGTGGTTTTAAAATATTTTTAAGATGCATCTAATTTATGGTAAATAAAGAGAGTTTTTGTGCATTGAGTCTGTTTATATGTTTTTTCTTTTTACAAATAAATCAATAATTGCAATTTGCATCCTCCTATGTATAGTTGCTATTTAATTTTTTTTGTTTTACTCAGTTTCACTCCAAATAACACATATTATAAGGGGCTACTATTTGGGATCATATCTAGCAAGGGACTGAAGGGAGTTGAGCAGCAAGATATCTGTTCACATTACATTTAAACTTCTGCATGTTAGTACAATCTGGGGAAGAGGAAACAAGAAGGGAGTTCTAAAGTCCAGCAGTCCGAGCGAAGAAACTATTAGTGTAGAAGACTTTCTGGTGTGTAGCGACCTCAACAGCATAGGGGTAGACTTGTGCTGCTTGTTTAATTAGTTGGAAGTGTTTACGTCGAGAGGGCACAAGTGCTGTGAGTTCATCAGAGCATGTTTCATTAAAGTATTTGTAAAACAGTCACAGGGATGTGATATTACTATGGTTAGATTTTGTTTGATAGCGTCAGACCTATTAGATTTGAGACTCTTTTTTGGACCCAGTCTAAGAGTGGTAGATGTACCAGCCCAGATGTGGCAACAATACTCCATGCATGAGTGAATTATGACTTTGTAAAGATATAGGATGGTCTCTGGTGTCAGTACTAATTATTGGACATTACTAAGAAATTTCTTACTAAAACTTTTTTTTTTTTTCTTACTCATGTTCACCCCTTACAAAGCATATCACCACTTGGACGTAATGGACTACTATATGGAGCCATGTCTAGGAAAGATTAACAAGATATTTGTGGTCCTGGATATGACCTTAAACTATATCCGATGGTGAGGCCCCAGCTTGCAGGCTTTAATTGCCATTGGTCCCAGGTCTACTCTGACCCAGAGTGGTAATACCTGTTAGGGTCCCAACTATGGGTTAAATAGAAACCGACTTAAAAAAACAAAACAAATATACTCTATTACAAAATTGTTCTTCAAAATCACTGTATTTGGCATTAAATAACCTGAAAAGGGTTGATATGCCGTAGAATAAAAACAACCAACCAACCAACCAACCAAGATATTTGTTTATGTTATATTTAAACTTCTGCATATCAGTACAGCCAGGGAAGCAGGCAGCAGGAAGGGAATTCCAGAGTCTAGCTGTTTGAGGGAAGAAACTATTAGAATAGACAGCTTTCTGCCATTTAGGGGCATCACCAGTGAAGGGGTGAGATCTTGTTGCTAAGTAGGTTAGTCGGGGATATGTACGTCGAGGGGGTACAAGTGAAACAAGTTCATCAGAACACATTCCATTAAGATATTTGTAAAACAGGCACAGAGATGCAACATTGCGGTGATGGGACAGTAACTACGTAATAATTATTAACAATAATTTTAGCATTTACATATCTGCTCCACAGTTGTGAACCTCGGTTGAATGTTTGCCAGGCCTGGTATAGATATCATAATGATTTGAACATGTTCTAAAATTAACTTTGCAACTTTTACCCTCATATTAACGTAACACTGAGCTTCAATCTATGGTCCCACTTTGCCAAACTTTCACAAAAAAAACACTCATCTAGCTACAACAACTATCAACAATTTCCCCCACTCTCTATCTGTGCAAAATCTAAACGCAAATTTCATGAACAAAACTTCTTTCCTAGAACTCCTGCCTATGGAACTCTGTTCCATCGGCATGATTTCCAGCTGACTGCAATATGATCATCTTCAAGTCCAATGTAAACAAGTTCTTGTTGAGCCCCCCCCCAATAATCCATTTCTTTCCCATTTCCACCATTAACGCTGTCGTCTCAGTGACTACCATACACTCATTAACCCTTATCCTCGAGTGGCCTTTTGGCCTTGCCAAGTGGTGACTTCCATGTAAATAAAAAAGTTTAACTTATTTAAATTTGCAATATTTTTATTTTGTTTCTTTGTACATTTATGGAAATATGTCAATAATTATAAGTTTCTTCCTAATAATATATTCGCTAATTAACTACTTATTAGACATGGCTAATATATTTCCAATTAAAACGTTTTTCATGAATTTAGTAGTAATTTTGATCTCCATGTATAATAGCTTTCAGTTGTGTATCCCAGTTGTAAATTTACCAGGCCTTGTATAAGTATCGCCTTGAAACTTTCCATAATAAACACGAAGAGATGACAACTGGAGAGTGCTTTAACAGAGAAGGTAGCAAAGAAGCAGAAGAAGAGAGAGAGAGAGAGAGAGAGAGAGAGAGAGAGAGAGAGAGAGAGAGAGAGATGTGACAACAGTAACTCTTGCTTCTTCGTTACTAGTTGCCCCAACTAAAGGGAGATAACTGGTTCACCTCTCCAAAGGGAGATAATTGCGTTCCCCCTCACCACTATACACGCTCATACGGAAAGGCCAGTGACGTCAGAGAAAAAACATGGAGGCTTATGGCCGCGCAACCTGGAAAGACGCGATGTTTTGATGTTCGGGTGAGTAGAGATGGGAGTCGATTCGTTTAACATTCTCGGTAAACCCTAAAAGAGAATAGCTTAATGGATAAACGACTTTTTTATTTTCGCATCTAGCTTCGATATTACGCCATACTCATCGAGAAACACGTCTTTGATAACACCTGTTTTGGAATTTATTTTGCTTTCCTTTGCGAGGTGTGTGATTGAATTGGGTATAATTTTTTTTTTTTTTTTTTAGTTTTATTTAAATCTAAACTCCATGGTATACTTTTTTTTATTATTTTATTTAAAAACTAGTTATTTGATATTACTTACTTTATTTAGTACAAAATCGAGTTTTCTTATGTGGATATTTATTTATTTAATGTCTTGCTCGTATGAGTTGACCATTTTTAAATGTCTTCTACCAATACTTGGGAACCTTTGATGCGGAGTGGCAATGCCTTTTTTTTTTTTTCTTGTGTTCTTCCAAAAACCGAAATTCCTCGATTAATAATTTCCGTTTCAATTAATCAAATTAATAAATCTAAAAATAAGAGCAATCGATCTTAAACTGCAGAAAACGGAAAAATAAAATCGCTTCTTTATTCAGCGATGTTTTAGTTTACTTAAATAGACAACAAACTAATCCCCCACTTTGTGACCACCCTCTGTATTTTCACTAGTAGCCATTATTTAGAACTATTATTATTATTATTATATGATTGTTGTTTCTTATTTTGTTGTTATTGCCGTCATTATTACGAAATAACAACGTGGTTTAGGTTTATTATTACTAACTAGTGTTGGATCTACCAGCAGAAGAAGGATCAAAGAGAAAAACAATGTAGAAATAAACGGGTGAAAAAAGAAAAAAAAAAAAACATGGTTATATTGATAATTATACCATTGTATCTATTGGTTTTGTGTTAATTAGACTGGATTAGTTTTTAGGAGAGCTGGAGAAACGTCTAAAATTATTAACCACAAGCTGTGTCTGTCTGTTGTTGTTCGGGATTTATTTTTTACTTTCATTTTTGCTTTGTTATTTATTTTTATTTATTTAATAATTTTTGGTACTTATGCACTTATGCTACCGTGCTGAAATAATAACGTTTTTAATTAGAAACCCATTCTTATCATGGGAAGGGAGGGTGTTTTGAAATTATTCTGTACTTTCACCTTACAATTTCATAAAAAAAAGATAGCGTAAAACTTGAATTTAACTTGAAAATACTATTTAAAAAATAACACGGTAACGCAAGTGCACAAGAATTTTTTAATTGGATTTTGTGAAAATAAAATGATTACAGCAACGTTAGATCATGAAATTATTAATTATAAATAATTATTAATAAATGTGATATTTTAATCTCTATTAATAAAACTATCGGATAAAAATATCTTTCAAAACTTTCAATCTTAAAAACCAAGAAATGACTGTTCGGCAGTTTAAACTCTTTGAAAATCCTTAAAGTGTCACAAAGTGATTAATTAAAAAAAAAAAAAATGAAAATAGCTCACTTGTTTACGAAGAGGCAGAAATCGATTCTGATCGTAGATTTTAATTTTTAATATTTTAATTCATTTTTTTTTTTAAACAGGATTTAACAAATTTCGTTTTATTCGACGTTGCTACATTTATTCAAAAGTTTCAATAAGCATTCAAATTCAAAAAATGTAAGTCACGTAGAGGCGAGAAACGAACATATACAGGCACACGATGTTATATATATATATATATATATATATATATATATATATATATATATATATATATATATATATATATAGATTAGTCTATTCAGCCATTTCAATCTCTTCATTTTCATTAAAGATGCTCCGGAAAAATCATTTTTTCTTTCTCTTGTATATTTCTGTTTCAAAAGATCAAATAACGTAGCGATGATACCAATTAATGATATCTATTTCGCATACAGTTCTTCAAGAAAGAAAAACAAAGCTATATATTTATAGAATCAAGGAAGATTCTTTAGGGTCAAATCTTTACTTATATAAGTAGACTGATTTTAAAAAGCACACACGCATGGCTCTGTGTATACTGTTTTATTGTGTGTGTGTTTAGGGCAGCCTTTTATTAAATATAAATATTTTTTTTTCTTTGATCGTTATTTTATTTATTTTTTTGTTAAGTACTAGAATTCGCAGCGACATATTTTTTGGCACAATATTAATAAAACTAATCGAACAATCGGACAAGATCTCTTGTTTGTGTGTATGTTTAGTGTTTTTCGTCTGTCACTGAACTTTCACAAATTATACATAAAATTATATATATTTTTTTTTACTATGGATCAAATATTTATTGAGATAATAATCAAATACATGAAAACTATATTTAAAAAAATCGTCTCTAAATAAACAAATAAATAAAAACACGACTAACACACTATTTTTTTTTTTCGTTTCAGCTGTATTGCTGAACGCGACTTAAAAACGTTTCATCATCATTGCTATTATTAATAAAACTATATATATATATATATATATATATATATATATATATATATATAATCTACTTATGCAGAATACGGACCGTGCTAAAATATTAACATTATTACTTAGAAACCTGTTTTGTAACTATTCTGTACTTTCACCTAATAATTTAATAAACATGATGGTTTTATTCCAACAGGATCCCCCGACGCTTGCTGCGGGCCTGCCAGACTAAAATCAAACGTCATTAAAAACGTACCCAATACAGAATATTCCTCCAAAATTTCTTATTTACTATTAAGATTTATTATTGAAATTTAAAAAAAAAAGAAACACTTGGGAGGGGGGGTATTCTGTATTGGATACCTTTTTATATGATGTTTGATTTTAGTCTGACAGTCGGTGGACTTTGCTTGAAGAAAGCCAACATGAGATACTGTAAAACTTGAATTTAACTTGAAAATCCTAAGAAAAAGAAAAAAAATAGCACAGCCCATATTCTGCATAAGCACTAGAAAAACCTTTGACTGTTTTTACCAGCTGGTAGAATATTTTGCACGATCTGATTCTAGGGGAACCCAGTCCTTTTGTCGGATTCAGTTGTAGTTCTCTAAGGCAGGGGTCTCCAAACTACAGCCCGCAGGCCAGATCCAGCCCGCTAAATCTTTAATCTTTATTTAAAAAAGAAAATGCAAAAATATTCAGGAAAAATTAAAAAAATGGAAATGTGTAAAAATAGTGTGATGGTTTTTCTTTTTCTTTTTGTTCAGCAAACGATTAAAAACAATTAGGTTTTGAAGAACCAGTTTCATTAAAAATAAAAACTAATAAGCCAAACTGCATAAGACACGTCCAGGTCTTTCTTTTTTTTTTTTGGCTCGTGTAAAAGTCAGCAACATGGTGCCCCATGCGAAAAATTTTGGACATTCCTGCTCTAGGATACCCAACCCTTTAGTCTGAGTCAGATGTGGTTCTCTAGGGGAACTCTACCCTTATGTCCGAATCAGGTCTGATTCGGTTTGACTCTAGAGAAAATTCTCTCAGGAATTATCTCCTCCTTTGGAAAAAATGGGGGAAGGGTCCTGCTGTTGCCCCAGAGAGACCCTTCCGGAGAATCACAATGCGCCCTTGTTTGACTAAATCCAACTTCCTCAAAATAACACTCTGAATTAGGACAAAAATAAATGTTACCTCAATCTTGAAGGATTTCCTATTACTGACAATAGAAATGTGAACTATTTTGCTCCTAACAAAAATTAAGAGGAGGGGATAGTTTTGTGTCTTAACCGAAATGAGAAGCGGAGTTTTAAACTATCAGACAAAAAGTTTGTGTGTGTTTCTCGGCTATACGTAACTTTGAATTTGAACTAAAAAAAAAAAGTAAAAATAGAACATTTTTTTTTTTTTTTTTTTTTTCAAATCCTATTTTTAAAAAAATATATGTAAACACAAATAGATTTTGAATTTTACCTTGGCCCTCCACCCGGGCAATACCAAGTAAATATAACAAGGAATAATGAATTACTAACGGGACCTGTGGAAATTCCACAGCAGACTTTTAAATATGTAATATATTGATGTTAGCATTCGGTGGATGTTCAGCATAAATGAAGACCCCATGATATTAGTGTAGCTCTTTTGTTAAAACTGCAAAAGTATTTATCTAAGCTAGCAGGGATGCCCAATGTAGCCCGGTCATAAAATACACTTAAATATATTTTAATTTATGCAGATTTCGTATATAATTTTATAGAGTCAATTTTTCTATTGATTCTTATATACTATGAAGTTGTGATTTCAAAAATAAGAAAATATATCCATATGACTTGGGTGAGTCAGCGTCAACCGAAACCAAAACTTATAAAAAAAATATATATATATATATATATATATATATAACTTCAGTTCCGTCGGCTATAATCGAAACCAAAACTTATGAAGAATTCTTGGTAAAATTATTTATTACAAGAAATGAAAGGTCATAGCAATTAAACAACAGTCACTCGGAAGAAAAAAGATATAAGTGTGACACACAAAATGACACACGCTCTCAGATTAATATATAGATTTATTTTTAGAGTGCTGTTGTTTACAGGAATTGAACCCTAAAACAATTGGTCTCTCTCATTTTGTCATAATTCATTTGAAATCTAAATGAAAAAAACGTGAAAGTCATTTTTTTCAAATTACCATCGAAACAGGTTGTGCTTATTTTATTCTGTGATATAACACAATTATTTGAAAGGCCATATATTATGCAATTTCGACAGATACGTACCTAGAAAATGGAGCCATAAAACCTGACATAGTGATATGGGTCAATGAGAAAGAAGCAACCTTAGTAGAAGTTAGTGTCCCTAATGACATTGAGTTAAACAGAGCTGAGAGGGAAAAGATAGCGAAATACCAAGATCTTATGTATGACATGAAAAGAAACTGGAATCTTAGGAAGATTTTCATCATTCCACTAATTATAGGAGCAACTGGACTCATGAAAAAGAATTTCAAAAACTACCTGGCAACTAAACCCGGTGAACCAAGTGAAAGATAGATTCAAGCAAGTGCATTTAAAGAGACAGTCAGCAGCTTAAAAAGATCTATCGGTTGGAATATATGAGTTAGCAGGTGAATGTTTGGCATCCAGTAGGATACCCCATCTCCAGTTTGAGCAAACTATTTGGAAAATTGAAAAAAAAAAAAGAAAATATTTATATTTGGTTGGTGCAAAAATAATGTCATTTCTATATATATATAGTTGAACGTCAAAAAACGTTATTTTTGCACCAACCTAATTTATATATATGAAACTGCAAATATTCACAAACATATAAACAGCTTCTAATAAATTCATGTTCTATAATATACACTTGTAATTTCACATTGTCATTTTTTTCTTATATATATGCAATATTTTTGTCGATAATAAATGTTTCAGACCATCGGGATACTTAGAACAGATACTACACTTTAAAATATTTATTTGCAGAAATATAAAAGTTATATATATATAACAAATTAGATACAAGGTTATTCAAAAGTGTAGGAAAAAATCATTGTCATTGGGCACAAATACTTACAAATGTCTATCTTAGTCTTAACTACAATCACTTCAGTCACCACAATACCACATTTATTCCTGGAACTGTCTTAAGATAGTCCAAATTGATTGAAAAAAATTTTTTTTTCATTGTTCATAAAAAAATATGTGTGTATGTATATATATATATATATAATTTAACTTTTAAAATCCTTTTAACTAAAAAAGAAAAAGTCAAAACAAAAATGAGGACTTCTGGGCAACGCCAGGTTGGTACAATTGCTAATAATAAGTACTCTTGTTTTAATCTGTTTTATTATTTATCATCCTTTGTGATGTATTAAATGTCATAATCGACATTTTTTTTTTTTTTTTTTTATCAAAAAGAGATAATCAGTTTGCATTATTCAGACTTTTCCTAAAGTTCCATTAAATGGTAAGAATTATTTTTAAAACTTTCATATCTATTATTTTACTAAAGTTGAGGAAATCAATGTTTATCTCCAAATCTAATGTAGATGTTTTTAAAGTGCTATCATTTTCTTTTAATAAACTCTCTAATTGCATTAATAGTGATGATGGCAACCTGCTGTCTAATACAACAATGACATTCTGCATCTAGTCTGATGCACTGCAGCATCTATACAGTTCAAAGCTGGAGTTGATGCAGGCCTAGGCATGTAATAAGGAGACCTAGGTTTGCCCAGTTACCAGGGTCCCCCTCTAAGCATTGCAGACAAAGTCTGACAGAAAGGCAAGCCAATACAGTCGGAGGCAGCACAGCTGCAGAAATTGATGGAAAAATATTGCAGTGCCTCCTCATCCACCTGTCGGAACACCAAACTGATTTTTTTGTCAGGGTTTAATCCCTTAGCTATTGCCTTTCCCAAGGCATCCATAAGGGAGTGGAGTAAATTTTATTAATAATTATAATAATATTAATATAGATGAAATTATTGCTTATATATAATAGTATTTGTCAATACCAATTACAAATGTATATCACCTAATATAAATTTATTAGAAACTTTTAAAAAAAAGTACATATGCAAATGAGTCATATTGAGTTTTGTTTGAGAGAGTTTGAGAATAGTGTGTGTATATATATATATATATATATATATGATGATTACAACGTCTTGTCAGACGAGTGCCACTCCCTCAGACATTTAAAATCCATGAGCCCAAATGCCTGAGGGAGTATCTATACAAAGATGATGTTACAGAGTCTTAGCTTTGTACGACAGCTAAGTCTCTCTCTCGGTTCAAAATGTTGAGATCCAGCAACAAGCAAGAGCAAGATAGTCAGCAACAAATTAAACTGCAGACCAGCTTAATGCGGGTACTGATCTCCCGCTTTATGGTTTTTTAAATCAGAGATTTGCTTCTCCTAGAAAGGTTGCCTTCACCACGGCTTACGGGAGCCCTCTCCACCCCAATACACATATACACACACACAAATATACACGGTGCTAGTTGGCCGTTGACCCAGAAAAAGAGTTCATTCGCCCTTTGGAAGGTCTTGTTTTTAATCCTCCAGGGAGACTAGCTGCCCTCCTCACCAAACAAGTCTGGTGGGGGAACCAGTTTAGTCGCCGGTGACCCGACCATGAGGCAGGTAGTACTGGGTTACATTGTACCAGTAGCATATGACATGACCTGTATATATGTATATATATATATATATATATATATATACACACACACACACACAGTATAATAAAGTATGAAGTCTGATCTGTTTTGAAAGAATAGAAACATTCTCATTCATTTAGATTTATTGCAATATTAATGGAGGGGGGGGGGTCTTGCCGGGCGTTAAAATATGCTTAAATATATTTTAATTCTTGCAGATTTCATATTTATTATTGCAGACCCAGTTCTCTATTAAATATTATATTGTACTTCATAATATAGTAGTGATTTCAACAGTTTTTAAAAGATGACTTGGGTACCATCAGCTAGAATCGAAACCAGAACATTTTAGCATTCCAGCCGCATCTCCAACCAAGTGAATTTGGGCATGCATAGAAAAAAGTTAGCCGATATGTCTGTACGTATTATTCATCCATTTAAACAAAGATTTTGCTCATTATAAACCATCCTTGACATATGATTACTATTTCCTGTTAATTTCAGTGTTCTGGGATGAGTATTGTAAAAGTTTATCAGTTAAATATTTACACAGACAAATGCACACGTATCTATTGTTTTATTCATATAGATTTTCTATTTGTAAAAGAAATAAACAAACAGAAAGTAGCACTTATATTGGGATTTGGTATCTGAAGCAGAAATTCGACTTATTGAAGATAATGAAATGTGTTATTTTGAAATAACTACGAATAAATGCATTTCATTTGCATTTAAAAAAAAATGCTGAGTCGGATTTTTATTCCTTTCTTTTGTTTGTTCCTGTGATGATACCAGATGTGTGGGTTCGAGAGCTTTGAAATGTAATAACATGGTTTGAGTGTAACGGTCACGTTATATGTGTTCATATTTTCATGATACCATCTTCCAAGGTTAGCAAAAATATGCAACTTGAGGGAGCATATGTTTGCTAGTATACTTTAATAACACAAAATACAATCTAAAATATTTAGTTCTGGCATTGAGTTATGTTTGAAGTAAATCTCATTCTATTATACTGGATGTCCTCGGGTCACAGATATGTCTAGTATTTCTTTTTGTTTTTACTAAGAACAAAAGATACATGGTTAGTAATGTAGTGTCACAGATTTTGAACTCTAAACTTGAAAATAATGCCAACAGCTGAACTTGCTTGGTTCATTTATTCTTCAAATTTCTATGTTTTCAAACATTTTGTAGTAATAACTAATGTTAAATTTTAATAAAACTATTTTTTAATATTAATTTTGATAAGAACTTTTATCAAATTTTAATATTTACCATATTTAAATTTGTAAAACTTTATACCAGTCTTATACCACCATGTTATTTATAATTTATTCAACTGCACTTACTCAGTGTTGCCCGGGAAGCTTTTTATCTTAAGATCATTTGTAAACATTTATGTTGACGACACTATCATCTATGGCAACACTTCAAAGACTGTAAATGACCAAGATCTCTCTGATTCTCTCTCCTCTGATCTTGAACACATTGGTGCAATGGAGAAAGAGGTGACTGTTTGCTTTAATGCATCTAAAACCAAGCTTCTATCTTTCCATCATCAATGCTTTACATCAATTGAAATGAATGACTCTCATTTTGGGGAGGCTCTATGTTTTGACAAGCTTCTGGGCCTGACTTTCACTCCTGAACTGAAATGGAACACCTACATCAAATCCGTTGTCAAGGTCGCTGGAAAAATGGTGGGATCATTCTACTACTCCAATAGATATCTTACTGCTGATGCAGTTCTCTACCTGTATAAGAGCCAAGTACGTTGCCATATCTGGGTAGGAGCTGTTAGAAGCACCTTATCCTGCCTTGACAGAGTTCAAAATAGACTTCATAACCTAGTAGGGGATGCCTTTTTCTCTTCCCAGCAACCTCTTTCCCACAGAAGAGACATTGCAAGCCTGTCTCTGCTTTATTTTTGTTTTTATGGCAAGTGCTCGTCAGAGCTCCAATCTATGGTCCCTCCTTGCCAAACTTTCATGAAAAACACTTGCCTAGTTGAAACTACTATCAATAATTTCCCCCATTCTTTATCTGTGCTTAAACCTAAATGTGGACTCTGAACAAAGCTTTTTTTCTTAGAACTTCATGCCTGTGGAGAACTCTTCAATTTGCCTGCTTTCTAGCTAACTACAATATGGTTGTCTTCAAGTCCAATGTAAACAAGTTCTTGATGAGCTGTCCCCTTAAGTAATCCAATTTACAAGATTTTCACTAATAATGATCACTACGATATTGTTCAATTAACTACCATACAGTCATTAACCCTTATCCTCGAGTGGCCCTATGGGCCTTGATAAGTAAAAAAAAAATTTTTTTTTTTTTTTTCATATTCCTTAGGGCTAGCTTTAAGGTTAATGAAGGAAAGAACATTTTTTATCTATCCTGTTTATTTTTGTTTCTACTGAAAAATACATGGGGTGGGTGTGGAAATGGGGAAAATATTCGCTTTGTTTTTTTGTTTTTTTTAATATTAAAATTATCATAAAAAAATGTTTAAAAAGAATTATGAATAAGGATAAAAAAAAAATTAACATCTCAGGAATAACAACTGTTAGACTAGGAAATTAGTGACTGTTCTACACATTTGATCTCTATCCTTAATAATAGCATTCTTTCTCCTCTCCGCATTCATTCATTAGCTTTTTTATGCCTACTTGACTGCTTAAAAATTAAATGAAAATAAAAGCAGAAATTATTGCTTTTCTAAAATTAGTTTCATGTTGGAGAAGGGAGGTGGATTATTAAACATCTTAATTATATTTAATTGAAAGTTTTAAATTTTCTAGTCCTTTGGCTTCCAAGTTTTGAGATATATATATACTAGCAAAAAATATGTAATCAGAAGGAGCATATTTTTTTGCTAGCCTGGGGCGATATCATAGTGAACAAACATATACCATGCTGACCTCTCCGTCAAATGAGAAAGTAATGACTCGGATAGTTATATCATGACAAACCCCTCTCCCTCAAGTAGGAGTTAATGCCTGGGAAGATGATATGACAACAGAACAGGTACTACACTAACCTCCACCCCTAGCCAACTCCGAATGGAGCCAATAATCATGTAATGATGATGTCATGAAAGATGAACATATACTATATTGTCCCCTCCCCCAAAGAGGAGATAATACCTAGGCGGCCCACTAAGATAGTGCCTGTAAGTATGGCATCAAAGCAACAAAATATATACTTCACTACTCCAACCTTTACTCCATAAAAAAGGAGAATGTACTTTCTGGGAAGATACCACATTACCCCCTCCTCAATGGAGGATGTTAATAACTTGGAGGATTACTCCCACTTCCTTAAAAAGAGGAAGTAAATCCTGTGAGGATTTTCTTATGACAACAGAGCCGATGCTGCACACTCTACCCCCCCCCATTAAAAAAATAATAAGAGATTAAATCAGTTTTTTTTTTTATTGATTCATTGAAAAATGTCTAGTCATAAAAACATCATGTTTATTAGTCTTTTGATTAAGATCAAAATGCAGTATATAAATATATTCTTATGAACAATAAGATTTTTAACAATTTGAGAAGGTTTAAGTAGGACGGCTCTCAGAGTAAATGTGGTATTATAGTGATTGATGATTCTAGTTAAGACTATAATAGACATTTTTTTTAGATTTTGTGACTAACACCTGTTTACTCGACACTTTTGAATGGACTTGTGCCTAATTGATTTAAAATGTAAACTTCTATAATTTTTGCAAAGTGTAGTATCTGTTCTAAGCATCTCGGTGACATCAGATATTTTACAATTGATGAAAATATTGCAAACGTTTAATAAAATGTAACTGTGCAAAATTACAACTGTATGTTATAGAATGGTTATTAGAAATTGTTTATAAAATAAACTAGCCGAGAGACCCAATGTTGCCCAGGATTGAATGAAGATCAACGAATGTTTCACCCTCCCATATTTTATTGTCATCGAAATCTATGAAATCGCCAATTTTTCAATCAAATTGATTAATTGCATGCTCTAGTTGGGGACCCACCGCGGTGCACCAGGAGAAAGCTTTACATTTCTCCCTGTGGTGATTAGTCTACAATACGTTGTAACTTACATTGCCTTGTAGAGAACCTACAGCTGATTTTATAAAATTATTTTTATATAATGGCTTGAATTAAAGTTCAAAATACAAGAGTTAAGTATCATTGTGCTCTAGACAGAAACATTCGTTTTGAATGCACTCCTGTCATATCAAATAGCCGGGCCTTTATGCTTGTGTGGTAATAAAACTTCTCAAATGCATTTGTGATGTTAGGTTATATAAGGTGTTAACTTTGTTCCTTCTTCTATCGGATTTTTTTCAATTATTGATGACATTTTGATGCAAAACCTATCTAAGAACACTGCCAGGCACATAATGTACCTTTGTGTGAAATTTAAAAAAAATCTGCCCAGCCGTTTAGGAGTTAATAGGGAACAAACTCGCACATACAAAGTTCCTTTTATATAATAGTAAATAGTTGGGTAGATATACAAATTAAGAAGAGATAAATGTGTTTGAGTGTTTGCAATGTACTATATATATATATATATATATATATATATACATATATATATATATATATACATACATACATATATATATATATATATACATACATACATACATATATATATATATATATATATATATATATATATATATACAGTGTTACAAAAAAGCATTATGTATCATAGTATTAAATAAGCACAATCTGTTTTGATCTTAATATTGTTGAGATAGATGAAAAAACTTTTACAGTTATCCATTTAGATAGGAGATATATATTATAGATACGTACAGTCATTTTGAGGTATTTGATTTGCCTGCTCCTCAGCAACTTGCCAATAATATCTGGCTAGCTGGTGTTGGTATTATTAATCATTGTAATAACATGGACATTTCTCCTCCCTCTTTTTCTATTCTAGTCTGTTTTCCCAAGATCTAATCACTTGTTGTTTAGGTTAGGATCAAAATGTACATGTGATAATAAAAAAAAATCACATTTTATAGAAAATAAACTAAAAGGTGGATGCGAATTGCAAACTTATGAATATGTGTTCCCTGTCTGTGCATGGTGCATGTGGTTCTTAGTTTTGTTAGAACTCGTGTTAGTTAAGGTAATCCCATTAGATAGTTAAATGAGTTTCTCTTTTTTTTTTTTTCAATATTTTGTATGTACACATCTTTCAAGATGCCATGCCCTACTTTTATTTTGGAAGGACATTATCCACTTCCAAACTCTACTTCTACTTCATATCCTCCCATTTATGTCCCATCTCCATTTAGAGATCGACCTGTTTGTTTATTGGTTAAAAAAATATGGAAAACAGTGGCTGGTCTATACTTAGTAAAGGTTGGAAGGATCTTACTAATCTTTCCCTGATTTTATTTGGTTTCTTTATTTTTCTTTCTTTGGTGTGTGTGTATATATATATATATATATATATATATATATATATATATATATATATATTTTTGTCTCACTCATTTTTCATGAAATTGTAAATAAAATTTATTTAAAACCATTGTGATTATTGTAAGGCAGTCCAAAGAGTAAACATGGTATTGTGGTGATTACTAGACCAATGGTGAAAGAATGAAAGGAACAATGCTTGTACAAATGGGTCAGAATGCAGCTAGTTAACAGTAAGATAGAAAGAGGATGCCCTCCTCCACATACCCTTCACACTTTGAAGACTAATTTGATAATGGAATATATTATTTTATTGGTGTATAAATAATTCAAAGTATAGTACATTTGTTCTTAGTTAAAGGAGGAGAAATTATTCTAGATTGAGACAATTTAAATTTTTGTGTCACTTTTTGCGAAGCTGAAATTTACTTCCACATTAAAAATTGACCTTTCTAACTTTTACCCTCATGGAGAGCTAAGGAAATAACAACTTTAATAAAAAGAAAAACAAATCTACTGAAGGGGATTTATTGTTAACTAGCCTGAGTGCTCGAAGGTGTGTGTTGAGCAAAAAAAAAAAAAAAGTGGTGGTAGGCTCGAACCCGTACTGTGAAGGAGGAAACAAACATGGAAAAAAGTGACATCTTTGCTGTTGCGTCCATCGCCAAACCGGAAGTGGCAAAGGTTTGGATTAAGGCTAGTCAATCAAAAAGAGGGGATCACTTTCGAAAATATTAGCGAAAAAGCGACCTCTCCCTGTAGAAAAGTGCCCAATATTTTTATATTTTTCATCCGAAGGATCAAGCTTCAAAACCATACCGATCTCGTGAAAGTCTGTCACCTCTGTTGAAAGTTTTTGGCAGACATACAAACATACATATATACATACAGACAGACAGACAGGTGAGATTTGTATTATAAATGCCCTAGTTGACATGATAGCTGCTGCTGTTAAGCATCATTCATTTTGAATGAATCGGATGATTGTTGGCATTTGTTTCCCTAATATCTTTCTAGTAGGAATTCTTTCTAGAAAAATATTGGATACTTATGGGAGGGACCACGTGAATGTTGCCAACATTTCTTAAGTGGAAATGTTTCTGTGGAATCAATTGAATTTGAACTTAGCACACTCAGTTTACCAGTTTGTGTTGCTAACCACTTAGCCACCGTCACCTCCCTGTTGTTGCATGAGTTGGACCTGAATCATTCAGTGAATGCAGCATTCAACATAAAAATGTCAGTATTGTCCACTTTTGATTGATTTCTTTTTTTCGTAAATTTTGATCACTTCCTGTTCTTGAAGGGTTACAGATTAACCCTGACACAGAGATCCACAAAAACCCGTAGTTGCTTGATTTGTTGAGGTGGGTTAACATCTATAGACCTTGAATGGTGATGCACATATGCCATTACATTTGTAATGGAATACTATATGTTCTAGCTTGTCGCAGATTGTCCACAAGTGCATTGACAAAAGCAACCAAAGGCTGCCGAATCCTGATGCAGATACATTTGGATTTTAACCCGAGTTTCAGACCAATCTGCTTTGGGTGGCCTTACCTGGAACTGAAGTGCCTGATGGCATAGTTCTGACAATACTCATTGCCACATCCCTGTTGCATTGAGGAAGGTTTAAGCTTGTTACTGCTTCTCTATTGCTGTTTGCATTCAGGCTCTCTCTGCCTGCTGGCCGTAAATATCTCAAATATTTGTTGTGGTTTTATTTGAAATAATAAAATATGATGGATTTACAACTTTCAGGGATAAAAATTTTATTGAATCCAAGTATGGACCTAAAAAAATATGTACTAAAATACATTCTTGATTTTTGGGGGTGAAGTAATTTGTTGATATATTTTTCGCTGTCATTTTGTTAGGTAAACATTTAGTATTTAAAATTTGGCATGCCAAAAGGTACACAAGCTGTGGTTAAATAATCGATTGTTAACTATTCTGTATTTTCAACTAACGATTTTTGGGGTTAAATTTGACACACTGCTGTAAAAGCTCACTACTCCAAATCCAACACAATTTGATAAGAAGGCAAAAATCCCTATATTAAGCTCATCATATTGACAAGTGTTCCTTTTTTTAAGATGGGACTTGTGGCTCTTTTTATATGCATACACACATGATATCGTACACGCTAATTTGAAAACGCCAACATTTAAAATTTAAAAAATAAATCATCTGTTACAAAAAATAGGAACCTAATTAGAAGTGATCTGGAATAAAAAAAAACAAAAACAACAAAAAACAATGACACTTGAGAAATAAAAAGAAAAGCTAACATTTTATTTACATCCAAAATAAATGAGTTATCACAAGTTGAAATTGGATGGAATATCACTATATTTATTCACTTTTACACACTAAACTCAAGGCTGGCTTGTGATACCCACTTTAATGTTTATTTTTTTTTTAATTATAAATCAAACATATTTATATAGATTGTTTAAAATTCAACATATGGTATTCATTGTGTCATGTGCTGACATAAGACAAATGTCAAAAATCATTTACTTTTTCTCAGTAGCAATGTTTTATTTGTAATTTGTTAGATGCTTAATCTTTTATGACGAGCGACTTGTTAATCAGTATCATTAATATCTTAGTCAACACTGCTTGTAATGTTATCTATATATACTTATTCTTTTAACACCACATCTATAATCTCTTTGACTTATATTTTTATCTGTATGACTCACTCGTACTCTATCAAGCAGAAAAAATAAAAATTTGACAGCAAACATTAGTTGTGTTTTGTAATAACAATATTTATGTATCGTATAATACTGCGTTTTAAAGAGGAGAAATGATGAGAATATTCAGTTATGTTTGCAAGAGCATATTTTAAATGAATAAGTTATTTGTCTAGCATTCATACTTTTGAAAACAAAAATGAGAGGGAAATATATATTTTTCTTCAATAAGGACAAGTGAAGCATTCTTTATTCTTAGTGGTAATTATCTAGAGTTAGTGTCTCGATAAAGATATCCGCATCGCCTCATTGAGTTGGTGTCGGGAGAGACACAGTATGTACTTCCTTTCTACCGCAAGATGTGACACAATGTTGGAAGATGGGAAAATCAAGCTAATCCCGCCTAAAGAAGTAGCACTCTGGTCTATTAAAAATTGCCTGGGCAGATCCATTGGCATTCTCCGGTCAGAGTTCCTTAAACTTAACCTTAAACATAAGCTTACTTTCAGACGATTCTTCAAGTTAATTCTTGGAAAAATTTGATGCATGTTAGAAATTAAATTTTGTTTACATAAAATTTTTGTCAAAATAACCCCCAAAAATGAGGGCTTTATGTTATGAGTGAAACCGTCACATTTGAGAGTGATTTTTTTTTTTTTTCCAGGTGTCGATTAGAAATAATAAAACACTTATCTTTTGGCAATTGTGTTTTTTCACGACAATCTTCCAAACCGCATTACTGAATGAAAAATGTCTTTTCAACCATCATTTGTTTTTTAATAAAACGAGCAAAGTTAAATTATTTAAACAATAAAAGATTTAATAGAATTTTATTTAATAAAAGTTGTTTAAAAAACATCTGAAGAAATTTGCATGTTTATACCTTCAAATCTTAACATAAAATTTGGTGCATAGAATTAGAATTACACTTATTTAAAAAAAAATTTTTTAATTTATGATGTACATACTCCTCGCAGAACGAAGATAATGCTGTGTGATTCCAAAAATCACAGGCCCTGTCGGTGGGGCATTAGAATACGCCGACTGCCCTCCTGCAGAGGGTAAAAGTCCCTCAATGGGGGTCCTGGATATGACCTATACCAAAAACTATATCCAGTGGTGAGGCCCCAGCTTGTGGGCTTTGGGGAGTGTGGAGCCACCCTTTAATTACCATTGCTCCCAGGTCCACTCTGACCCGAAGTGGTAGTACCTGTTAGGGTCCCAACTATGGGTTAAATAGAAACCGACGTGAAAACAACAACTATATTCTATTAAAAAGATTTTTCTTCAAAATCTTTGGATTCGGCATTAAATAACCTGAAAAGGGTTGATATGCCGTAAAACAACCAACCAACCAACCAACCAAAAATCACATGTATTTAGCTAGTAACTTTTTTTATTTGGTTAGTAAACAAAAATATTTAGTTGTCAAAGGTCACCTAAAGATAAATTTGTCCAAAGAACTGTCACAATTTGAAATTGAGAATTTCACTTTATTTACCAATTTTTGCTGTTTGTGATACCGACTTATCATTATTTCATCTTGAAAATAAAGGTCTTTAAAGGCACAAGTATCTATTTCATTAGTTGGTCATATACTCTTACAAAAGCAATATAACAATAAAATTGTTCATTCTTAGTGGATTTAGTCATTTTTTTTATATTAAAGATCTCTTATATGTATAAATGTGATTCATTTATTACTTTATTTTTAACTGCTTCAGCATTATTTTTAAAATGTTATTACAAACAGCAGGGCTATTCAGCATCACCTGATGTTTTAATTTCCATAAATTACAAGAGAAAAAATAATAGTAAAACTAAATAGTCTGTTTAATATTGCAATTTGAAATGTTTAAGTTCATTTTGGGACAAAATCGGAGTTGAATAATTATACCTTGAGTGAGGTTTAAACTTACAACTTCTATTTCTACTCACGGTATGTTAAACAATTAACTCACAGGAGCAAGTACAAAATGTTCATGGTATTAAATACATAAACTTGACGGCCCTTTCCCTTCCACTCTCTTTAGAATCGATTAGGTCAGTTGCTTATCAAAAAGAGAGGAGAATAAAGAATAATTACCAAGGAAACCGTGAATATGGTAAAATTGTATCTTTTTAAATCTAGCCTCCTCCTCCGGTAATCATGCAGACAATAGGAGTAGATAGAAATGAGAGGGTAAAAGCTCTTTCTCTTTCATCTATTTATGATTAATCAGAAATAAAATATTGATCAGGATTAAATATTAAAATTGATTGAAAATATATATTTTTTAACAACACAAACCAATTATATGACAGATGAAATGGATTTAATTATGTAGCTTATAGTAAAAAAAATAAACTAATAACGATACGGGGGGGGGGGATTCTTTGTTTTATATACATATTTGTAAAGAAACCTTATTTATTGACTAGTCGGTTTAAAACTGTGCCCCCTTTTAGGAATCAATTAAATCAAGCTAACATATCTAGGATAATTTCTTTTTCATTATTAATTACAATTGTCTCCAATTGTTCAAACAATAATATGATTGATTGTTGAAGGGTCATAAGTGTTGTAATGGATACCAACACAAATGATGAATTCATTTAAACAGAGATAAATTCCAACCAGATCTATTGTTATTATTATTATGATTATTATTATGATTATTTGTTAAAACTCTTTGATCCTATCAGCTTTTAACTATTTTCTCACTTTAATCTTTAAAAAGTATATTGCTCTATTCAGAAAAGGCGCAATTTCGTATTTTTTGTCCCCATTTGGCACGATTTTATTCCTCTTTTTCTCTCCCTCCCTCTCAGTTTTCTTTTTCTTTTCCTGTTTTCTCTCTTTTTCTCACTTTGGCTTTGTCTTGCATCACCTCTCTTTCCCAGAAAATTTAAGTTTTGCCATGCTTCAAATGATTCGCGGCTAGGGGAGGTAGAAGACGTTGGTTTCATCAATGAATGTCTTCGTTTCCTATAAAACATATCAGTTGATATAGGGGGAAAAAAATGTATTGTAGATTACTAGCCTTCACTAAATACCCCCCCCCCCAAAGAGTTTTTTTTTTTTTTTTTTTTTTTTTTTAGGCGATTATTCTAATTTCTATGTCTAGACTTTGATTGCATTTACTCACACTGTAATAACCATTGAAAAAGATATGAACACTCCTTCCAGAATTACGGCTATAATCATATTGACAGATCGGTTCTTGTAACCAAAGCTAATCAACATTGAGCTTCGCCATGAGTGACGATTTGAAATGACCAGGTGCTGTATGTAACAAATCTTTTCAAATTCAAAGTAACCTCCTACAACTCAATCGTGTATGATTTTGATATAAAATAACCTAATGTTGCTTCTTGTTTGAAAGGAAGTGCTGCCATCAGACAGGACGCAATGCCAACAGTTGTGATCAAGAATATTACCATTGAGAATGATGGGTGTTTTGTCTGCTGGGGCAAAACCGGCAGCGAGTATTTTTGTCTTGGAAGCATTTATTTTGATTCTAATTTGCGATTCAACATGTTGAAGCTCATTAATAGCAGATTGAATACCAGCAAATGTTTCACAGAATAGCACAGTGCTGATGGCAACCTTTTGACTAATGAGACAATCAGGGCTCTACGGACAAATTTATCTTATAGTTGACTTTTGACAAATATGTTCATTTACTAGCCAAGTAGAAAAGTTACTAGCCAAACCCACGTGATTTTTGGAATGTGACATCTTCGTTCTGTGACGAGTATGTACATCATAAAGATTTTTCTGTATTTTTTTTTTTTCTTTTTTAATAAAGTGTAATTCTAAATATGCACCAAACTTTAAGATTTGAAGGTATAAACATTCAAATTTCTGCAGATGGTTTTTAAACAGTTTTCATTAAAACAAAAACAAAAAGGGTATATATTGTTCTATTAAACATTTTATTGTTTAAATAATTTGACTTGTTTTATTAAAAAATAAAGGCTGAAAAGATATTTTTTGTTCAGTAATGAGTTTTGGAAGATTGTCGATGAAAGAAATACAATTACTAAAAAGATTTCATTATTTCTAGTTGCCTCTTTGAAAAATCATTCGCAAATGCGACTGTTTCACTCGCAGTGTAGAGTCCTGACAATGGTGTTCTGCATCTAATGTGGTGCACTACAGCGTCTGCTGTGACTATAACTTTTGACTCCACAAACTTTGTAAAAAGAATGTAGTAGCAGTGAAAGAGGAATGAAAAAAAAAATTGCAATTGAAACTTGCATTTTTTAATTTTATTAATTTTTAAAGGTTCACGTCATTTTCTTTTTAATGTTCATTGTTGTATGTGGATATGCATTATTTTTATTCTTTACCGTTACGATGTCGATGTAGGTGTCCGTATGTGTGTCTCTAACTTGTACTTGTTGCGGCGTTCATCCTGAATCAGTTGAGCCAGCTCCATCCAATAAGTTCACTGCATCCTGTATAACAGCTGACCAGAAATTTATCTTTAGTTGATCTTTGAAAACTAAATATTTTCGTTTACTAGCCAAATAGAAAAGTTATTAGCCAAACCTGTATGAGTTTTTAAATATGACATCTTCGTTCTGTGATGAGTATGTATATCATTTCTAAATATACAACAAATTTTATGTTGATACGTAAAGGTATAAACATTCTGATTTCTTCTGATGTTTTTTTTTTTTTTTAAACAGCCTTCATAAAAAAAAAGAGTATATTCTTCTATTAAATTTGGATTGTTTAAATAATTTAACTTTGTTCGTTTTATTAAAAAAAAAAGTTGAAAAGATATTTTTCACTGAGTAGTGAGGTTTGGAAGATTGTCTGTGAAAGAAATGCAATCGCCAAAAGATAAGCATTTCATTATTTCTAGTCGCTACTTTGAAAAATCACTCGCAAATCCGACTGTTTCACTCGCAATGTAGAGCCCTGATAAGCCATTCGAGGTTCCATTGGCGGAGCCTATAGAGGTGGGATCTAAGGATCATTTCAGCATCCTTTTTCACCGTACTGAGCCAAGTTTTGAATTGGCAATCACGGCGCTTCTTCCAGCCTGGTGGTTGTGCTGGATTGACGGTTTCACGAATGAGGTCACCTGAGTTTCGACGAAGCGCATGACTGAATCAACGAAGGCGTCTGGCAAAGAGGGATTCTTGAAGGGAACATATCTTGCAACGTGCCCTGACCGTGTTGCTAGAGATGAATTGATGCCAAAATAAGTAGAGTAAAAGTCAGTGATCTGCTTTGTTTTTTCTCGCCTTGCCGAACATAAAATTCACACATCTGTCTCAAAGAAACGTTATCTTGAGAATTTTTTAAAAATAAAGTTTAGAAACTTTGAAAAAGTCGCCATAGGCGAATAGTTTTGGTAGTCTAGATTGTTGACAAGCTTTTTTTTTCCTCTTCCTTTTCTGATCCTCTCTTTTCAGTCTTCTTTTCTTTCTTTTTTTTTTTTTTTTTGCCAAAAGGATTTTGTTGATTATATAATGCAGTTTAAATCCCATTCCTCATTGAGGATAATACGTGACTAATTAAAACTACAATAAAATGTCAGCAAGACAATCATGTAAATACTGAGCAGCTTAATGATTATCATCATCATCATTTGCTTTTAGAAATTGACTTCCAAACTAACCTGACTAGGTTTCACTTCCATGCATGCCTGATAGATTCTTCTCTTTGTCATGCACTCCTAACTTTTGCAATTACACTGGCACCTGCTCCTTCCTGTATTCCAATCATGTCATCAAGGTAATACAATTTCAGTATAAACTCAATAGCAACTCTTTATCATGTTTGCATGTGTTGGACAGCTTTAATAAATTGACTTCCACGCTCATCTATCTCTGGTCAGGTCTATATTTATTATCATCTAGTTTCTTTCAGAAAAATACTTTTTTCCAGCTCTGAACATTAATATAGATATTTTTCAATAATGACCTAAACGTCAGCAATTTTTTACAAAATTAATTAAAAAGATTTTTGACATTGCTCTATTGGTGTCTGCTTTCAGATAGACAATTAGATTTAACAAAAAATGTTAATCTATTTTTTAATGTGACTTGTATATCATAATGGTAGGTGGAATAATTTGCTTGCTCATTAAATCCCACTCGGGTAATAAACAAATATTTACTTTTCAATAATTTTTACATTCTTCCTTTCTGAAATTTTGAAATGAGGATTATTATGACATCCATATTATTTGGATTCTTTCAACTACATCCCCATTGTTATTCACACAATGTTTAGGTTGATGTAACCTCTGGCCTTCTTCAAATGTATCTTGTTAAACTTGGGAATCTATTTTATCCACCATGCCACAGGTCCTTATCCATAATGATAAAGTACTTGGTAAAATCAAGTTGTAAAGTTACACTCTTCTGAGGGTTGAAGGCTCAATCTTCAGTGCGGGCGACACTCAAAATATAATTGGGAATTACTTAGGACTTCTATCCAGTCATGGTTGATGGAATAAGAGCATGCTATCTCTTTGAATGAAATAAATTCCATTCAGAATTCTGTATTTAGGGGGCATAATATAGACATTAGCTCTGATTTGAAAATTCAAATCTATCAAATTTGCATTAAATTTGATCCATAGTCATTAGACACCAATTAAGCAAAAATCCCTGAATTTCAGTTTCTTTTTAAGACCTTTGGATTTTAAGTCATAAGTTTTAAACACTTTTTAGAATTTAAATCGTATAATGTATTTTGATCAAAATTCGAATAAGGATTCTAGGCATAAAATTTGCTAGTATTATCTCTTAATTTTAATATTCATAAGGAGACATGAAGTATTGTAAAACTGTTCAGTTCGGGGAATTTTGCCTGGACAGGTATTCTTTTATTGTATGTATATGTACATATCTCCATATATAATATTTTGATTGCAGAAATTCCCCTCTGGATCAAAATACCATAGGTTTGCAACAACAGATGCCACATACAAATTTATTGTCTAGACTATTAGCCACTATCTTATGTAACTTTAGAGCAACATTTTAGACACATTTAGTCATTATAATAAAATCCTACATTTCATCCTAGGCGCAACACCATCACAATTGCAGCATCTTTAGAAGTAGTTCCTATTTTCCCCCCTAAATATTAAGTCCTCCTCCAGCCCTCCGTCAAGACTGGGAAGAAATATATACGTTCTACAGATATTGTGCTTGCATCCTTCGTAACTGGATCATAAACCCATAGACATAACATAATCTTTCCATATCTCAATTCAAAAATAATAAATTCTCCCTTCTCAAATTTTGCCCATTCTCATTGACTGAGAGCTGACAATTCGATTATTCTGGAATCTATCTCTCAATACATAAACAAACGCTCCAGAACTTTTCAAATATGGCGACACTCTCTACAAGAGGCAATTGTTTTAAAAAAAAACAAACAAATACAAACATAACTGCTCATAATCAGAAAATTAAATACTGATAACCTTACACTTACCTATGCACACATTAACAACATGCCACTATCCCCCCCCCCACACACACCAAACAAAAACAAACCCTGAAAAAAAATATGTATTTTTTCAATACGATATTCCAACGGTCTCACAGCTAGAGATGAAAGAATCCACAAATGATGAGACATAGGTCATTCTAAGTCACCGCATATTTGAGGGTCGTAAAATAAATGAGTTTTTCCCGTTTCTTTATTTAAAGAAATTTTATCGACTGGCGAGTGATTTATGACTTTTAGTCGCCCCCAAGAAATTTTCAGTCGACTGTGGCGACCGGTCGTGTAAAGTCTCAAAGGCTGCTTGACGAAATTGTGTCGCTTTTTCAAATATTTAAAGTAAATCATGTTCCGACGTCATATGACGCATGCGTATAAGCGAACTTGTCATGAGAGGATGGTTTTTGCTGATCTCTTCCTGTAGAAAACTGATGATTTTAGGGTGAAGGAATTAATGTTTTTGGCCAATTTTTTGATATTTGTCGGGCGAAGGTTGGAACTTTAAAATGATACCGATCTCGTGAAAATCCGTGACCCATGTCAAAAGTTTTTGCAAGACATACAAACACACATACATACATACAACAAAACATACATACATACAAACATACATTTTCGCTTTTATATATATAGACTAGCGGGGGGTACCCGGCGTTGCCCAGATGTTTGGAAGTGTGTGTGCTCTTAAATAAAAAAGAAACCAGGGGGAGGGGGTAAGATCGAACCCGAAGCCTTGAGGCGAAGTTTTAATATAAAATGTGAAAAAAACATGAACCGTTCAGCCAGCCAGAATGAGTTACTGAAAGATGTTTCAATTTATTTAAGTAAGAACCAAATTGACAGGTGCCCGCACGGAAGTCGTAGAGCGTGACGACGACGTAAGCAATAGCTATTCAGCAAATGAGGTCAATGACCAGGTTTGTTTGTTATAAGTGAAGTAAAAAAAGAAAACATAAAAACGAACGTTAAAACTTAAGCAGGAGGTGTAATCAAAACATCGAAAAAACACAAAAAAAACTAACGTAAGGCAAACGAATGATGTTAAATGTAAAAATCGAAAAAAAAACAAAAAAGAAGACAGAAAAACAAACATTAAAACCAAAAAAAAAAAAAAACAAACACGTGAAAAATGGCTTAAATAAGCCAGTTTCGATATTAAAATTTAAAAAATTGGTGGGTACCTGAGTATTTTTGGGTGTGTGGTTGGGGGTGGATAAGCGAAGTAAAAAAAAAAACCCAGAAAAACGAACGTTACGTGAAAAATGGCTTGTGGTTGGGGGTGGATAAGCGAAGTAAAAAAAACAAAACAAAAACGAACGTTACGTGAAAAATGGCTTAAATAACACTGGTTCAATATTTGAATTTAAAAAAATCGAAAAAAAAGACATCTCACACCACGATTCAAACCCAAAACATTTAGATAACGAACCAACGCGCTAACGCGACATACATGAAATTTAGTCAGTTCTTCAAGTAGTTAAAGTAAATCAGGTCATGACGTCATCTGACGCATGCGTAGAACCAGTCGTCGTCACGAGGGGACGTTTTTTTTTAATAAAATGAACAAAGTTAAATTATTTAAACAATAAAAGTTTAATAGAACAATATACTCATTTTTTAATGAAGGCTGTTTAAAAAACATTTGAAGAAAACATAATGTTTATACCTTGAAGTATCAACATAAAATCTGTCATATTTAGAATTACACTTATTAAAAAATATACAGAAAAATCTTTATGATGTATATACTCCTCACAGAACAAAGATGTCATATTCTAAAAATCATGTGGGTTTGGCTAGTAACTTTTCTATTTGGCTAGTAAATGAAAATATTTAGTTGTCAAAAGTCAGCTAAAGATAAATCTGTCCATAGAGCCCTGTGGGGTAACATATTTCAGAATAAATCAAGTAAAATTTATTTTCCTTTGATCAATCGAACTGCTTTTCTCATATTGAGTGTTATTGAGTGATGGGATGATTCCAATACTTTTCCCTGATTCTGATACAATTACCAACTCTGATTCCATTTAAATTTCTAAATATACAATTGTTTTTGTTGTTGGGATGGTAGTCAGATTATCATAAACTCCCATGTAATATGTGTCTATTTTCGAAAATGTAAAAATACACTTATGGGTGTAACTTAAAGAGTTTTAATTTTATTAGTAGTTTAAAATAAATGAATATGTATCATTTCATTATTAATATGAGCCTTAAAAAATGAGTTTTAAACAAATAAAAGAAATGATAATGATAAAAAGAATCGTTTTGAGCATTGGAAAACATTTTCCGATATCCCCCCCCCCCCGTGCTCAAGTTCGATTTTTCAGATTCCAATTAATCGTCCCAACACTAATATATATACATATGTACATGTGGTTCATCTTTTTCTGGGAATCATCATGTGGAAGATGATTATTCTGCTGGTTACATAATTTGAAATGCTCAGAACCAAGTCAACATTGAAACTGAATGTCCAGGGTTGTACGGTCAAGGTAACAACCATGGTGAAAGGAAGAGAATTAAGATCTATTTATGCCTATGCAAGTCAACATATCTAGAAGACTGTTATAGTGTTTGAATGATCCGGTTGCATGGAACTCTGCATTACACATTTAAATTTGACAGCCTAATTATAATTCTCTTGAAGAGTCTCTTAGTAATAAAGATGCTATAAACAATATTTTATATATATAAAACACTCAAATGACCTTGTAATGGATGTTGTAACCCAACATCCGGTTTACGACTTCCGGTTGCGCATGCGTACATAAACATAAACCCATAACATAATACAGAAATGAACGATGTAAAAAAAAAAAGCAGAACGTATTAACAATTGTTTATTTGGATAATTTAAATGCAAAAAAATTGGGACGCTGAAAATGTATACAGTAAAACAATACGTTTTATTGTCGCGTTGATTATTTATTTGTAACGCAAATTAAAAAAAAAAACATATTTACAAATAAATAAATAATCAATGCGACAATAAAACATATTGCTTTACTGTGTACGTTTTCAGCGTCCCAATTGTTTTTTTCGTGTTTAAATTATCCAAATAAACAATTGCTAATACTTTCTGCATTTTTTTTTTTTTACATCGTTCATTTCCGTATTACGTTTAAGTTATTTTAACACAATTTTCTTACAAATAAATCTACTTTAACCCGTTGACAACCATAAGAACATTTTACAACGGCAATTTACCCACCACCTTCCTTTTTTTTTTTTAATTTATTGTCCATTTTTTAATACACCTTTCTTAAAAAACATTCATACATTTTCTTCTACACTGCCAACATAAATAAATAACCCCAAAAATGTTTTTATAATTTGCGTTACAAATAAATAACACGACAATGAAACACATTGTTTTACCATGTACGTTTTCAGCATCCCAATTGTTTTTTTGTTTTTTTGCATTTAAATTAGAAGATATCTCAAAATTTGAATTTAACTTTAAGTATTATGGTATTTGTTCAGTGCACATTTGCCTATAAGTATGGCAAACAAACCACTTATAGTTCAATGGCTGTAATTTTTTTTTTTTTTTTTTTTTTGAAAATAAACAATTATAAACAGAACTACTCATAGAAATCTATCTCTATTCTTTTTTCATTTTAATATACTTTCATAGAAATATTTGTTATGTCACAAGTGTCACACTCATACATCAATTCCATAGCTAATATAATATACTGACCCAACGAGTCACGGGTAGTCTAGTATATATATATATATATATATATATATCTTGAAACCAAGGAGTTATATAGTATGAAAATATACTTATAGTAAGTAAGCTACACAGGAACATTTGTTTTAGTTTCAGAGGAAATCATAAGGCTAATTTCTCTACTTAGCTGTACTCATACATTATATGAGTGTATTATCTTTATCAAAAATAATGGGAAAAAATTGTTTTATCAGTGTATTTACTAATATTCATAATTTTTTTTTTTTCTTTCCAGTTTGAGATGTTTTCTTTTTCATTGATTCAGACGTTATTTTATATAAATATGAATAAAATGTTTAGTTCTGTTTTAATAAAGCTTATTTTTACTAAATTAATATGGTCGAATGAATCAACCAAAATATGTTGTATCAGTTTTAATGATATCCTTATTTTTACTAATTTGTTTGTTTGCTTGCTTAGCCACTATTCCATAACCTAATTCATCCATGAATATAAGTGTAAACATTGGCTAAGCGTAACAGTTTTTTGTCATTTTTTCACTGAAAGTGTACATGTGTATTTAGATAGAAGGTAAATGTTCTATGAATTTTAAGTGACGTTCCGTATTTAATCATATATATTGTCTGTTATTCATCTGGATTTTCTGTAATCCTTTCTTTCAAACAAAAGCAAAAGCTGTTTGAATGCCTTTTTTATGCATATTCATTATTGCTTAATAGACCTTGAACACTATTAATTGCTATGCTGCTTTTAATGCCGCCAGACATTATTCAAGAACTTTTGGTCTACATGAAATACAAGGGAACTGGGAGGAAGTCTGTTCGTATGACACATCATGAGAAAACTATGCTCTCAGAATTAGTAGCTCAACTCTGCTGTTACAGCAATTTTTGTATTCTTCAGGAAATCTGTTGTTTTTTTTAACATTCCAATCCTTTAGGAATGTGTGTTCATATATATATATATATATATGTGTGTGTGTACGCATGTGTCAGTATTTACTTCAACAGTGCACAAGACATTAGAGTTTAGTACTATAAAAATTCTCTTGGTGAATTATCAGGTTATTAACTTGAATGCAACACAAATGTTTCTGTTCACAAATGTAACACAAATGTTTCTGTGTAGCTTACTTGCCATAAGTGTATTTTCATACTAACTATACAATCGTTATCAGTTCAATAGCATGGATTTCGAAACAAAGGTTTAAAACTTTTTGGGTTAGCCAAAAGTCTTGAGCCGTCTATTCTAATGTATGTATTTTATGATTCGACTTGACAATCAGTGCTATTGGTAGGCTTAAAATATTTTTGGACACCCATCTTGAAACTTATGATATTGAACCCATAAATATTGTTTTACTATGAGTAAATATAGCTCTTAAATCAATTTAATCTTTCTGTTTTCATTAATCCTCACAATATATATATATATATATATATATATATATATATATATATATATATATATATAGGTTAAATTTAAAAATGTTAGAAAACCAAGTAAACATTTTTATTCATTGAAAACTTTTTTTTTATCCTTTCTTTTTCTTTTTCTCATTTTTCTGGTGGTAGGTCACCCGAGAAGAAAAATTGTTCCTGAAAAAAAAAAAAATAATGATTTAAAAAAAAAAAAAAAAAAAATTTGTTCCGTTTTAATAAAAAATTTTCAGCTTTACTTGGTTTACTCAAGCTTTTTAAATTTAACCTTACAAAATAATGCTTTCAAAAGATGTGACTATACTTTCGGCAGCCTTGTAATTCTCGTTTCCTTTATTTTGCCCTTTAGTGCTCACATTTCATGAGTAATGTTTCTTACAAAGGAGGAAGAATTGCTGTTTTCTTGGTCGAAATTTATCCGTTTAGCACTATCATTGGCTGTTTTATTTTCTTTTACCTTTAAGTAGTATTTTCTTTTAGCATCTTCCATCAAGTGGCTTCATGCCTAGTCTGGAGTAATTTCCATAAAATATATTACTGAAATGTATAGCTTTTGCAAAACAAATTATCAAGTTTCCACCGTGCTTTTAATTAATATTATGTTCTTATGACATTTTTTAATAAATATAAAAACTGCTTCTTTTTTTTTTTTTTTTTTTTTTTTTAAACAATGGATTAGATAAAACAAAAAAAAAGCTTCTATATTAATTATAATTAGAAGAATTGGTTGCTGGAAATTTAAAGAAATATAAAACTTGGTAAATGTCATTTTGACATAAATATTTTTTTTTATTATAAGCAAAGCGATACCCATAACAGATCTGACAGCAATGCAACTAGGTTTTACAATTGGGTTGAGCACATGAGAGGGGGGGGGGGCTAAATTACTATTAAATAACAATCCTTGAAAACATTTTTAACTTAGAAATTATTAATAGTTAATTAATTAGTAACTGTACCTATTCTTCGTAAAACCCTTACAGCTATATCAATTATTGATTTCTTTCCATTCATGCAAATGGACAAAGAAAGTATAAAAAAACAATATCCTTTGTTAAACTAAAATAACTAAATGCACAAAAAATCAATTTATTCTCAAGATTTTAGATTATATTCGAAAACAATGTGAATCATCGAGTCAGTCACTGAACTCTGGTTAGTGTTTTAATCAGGAAAAAGTAATGCTTCTGATTTATTTTTTAGATGAGGAGTGATAATTTGGTTTATTCCAACTACTGTTCTCATCTTGAATATTATTTACACAACATTATTGTGAATGTAACCTCTGCAAGGACCCGTGGTGTAACGGATAAAGTACCAGGTAAAATTCAGTTCTAAGTGGCACTCTACTGGAGGTTGAAGGTTCAATCCTCAGTGTGAGCAATACTAAAATAAAGTTGCAAATTACTTCTACCTGATTATGGCTGACAGAAGGAGAGTATGCTACCCACGTGAATTAAATAAAGGGGTCTGTTCGAAATTCCATACGGATTTCCTGAGTTTGGCAGAAAGATTCCCAAGTTCAACAAGATACACCTGACGAAGGTGAAAGGTTACATCAGCCAAAACTAAAGATGAGAACAGTAGTCCAAATAATCCAGTAAAAAGTTAGTATGCAAAGCCGGTAAAAAATTTATTTTAAATAAAAAAGCAAAATCCAAAATTTGTCTCTTTTTCTCATTATATCTCTCCCCCCCCCCTCTGTCAGCTACAGTTCAAATAGTATTGCTAGTTACGGTGATGTTTCCAACAAATTTTACAGTTAGTTTTATTACCTCTGTTAATAGAGAGTGAGAGAAAATCACCGTCTATATATATAAAAGCGAAAATGTATGTATGTATGTTCACTTTTTGTGTATGTCTGTCTTTTTTTCGGCGGGTTCTCGAGGCCGTCGCTCATTTTTAGAACTTTTTATATGCTGTCTAAATGATAATATCTCCGACTTAACAACGGGGGTTGCCTGTCTATTTAATTTGCCCGACTTTGAAACGTTAAATATTCAACATTTTGGGATCGCCACATGTTTGTTTTCGTTTTTCGGTATAAAAAAAGCGAAACTCGATTCGAATCCTGGCCCACGGCCAGTGGTCTCTAGAAAGCGATGTAACGTTTGGTCAATGTCGGCTTACCATTGTCATATCAGATGGTTGCTTTCATTTCAAGATGAGCCACTACCCTAATAAATTTCCTAATAAACTTCCCCAAAGTTAGGTAAAAACAAACAAACCGGGTTATTGACCTCATTAAAAACTGTCCTGCAGAAAATGTTCACTGCTGAATAGCTATTGCTTACGTCGTTGTCGTTGTCGTAACGCTCGCACAAAATGTTAACTCTACAACTTCTACTAGACGTCATTTAGTGCAGGCACCTGTCAATTCTCTTAATTAAATGAATTCAAACTTCTTTCAGTAACTCATTCTTGCTGGCCGAACGGTTAACGTGTCATGTTTTCACATTTTATTTTCCAACTTTGCCTCGGGGCTTCGGGCTTGATTCTACCTAATTACCAAAACTCCCCCCGTGTTTCTTTTTGATTTAAGAGCACACACACTTCGAAACACCTGAGCAACGCCAGGTACCCCCACTAGTCTATAAATATAAAAGCGAAAATGTTTGTGTGTGCGTTTTCGTGTATGTCCAAGAGAGGTTGCCTCACAAATTCTTAAAACTTTTTATATCGCGCCTAAATAATAATATCTACGAGTTAACAACCGGGGTCGCCTGTCTATTTAATTTGCCCGACTTTGAAAAGATAAATATTCAACAATTTTCGATCGCCGCATGTGCATTAAGCTTTTTCGTATAAAAAAAAAGAAGCGAACAGACTTGCGGTAAATAAAACCCTGTCCCACACTCAAAGTTGACGTCATTAACTCATCAAAAACGGGCACCTGCCGTTAAACGTCACACATTTTTTTTTTTTTCACACTTAATTATTTTCCAACTGCGCGTCAAGGCTTCATTTTTTTGGGGTTTTTTTTAAACAAATACCCGGGACACCTGGCCAATGATTTTTCTTTTCATTTACCCAAAAACACACACACCTACAAACACCCGGGCAACGCAAGGTGCCCCCCCCCCCCGCTAGTCTGTCTGTTTAAATGTATGTATGTTTGTATGTCAGCCTAAAACTTTCGACAGAGACGATGGATTTTCACGAGATCGGTATTGTTTTGAAGCTCAACAGTTCGGACAACAAATATCAAAAAAAAACATTAATTCCTTCACCCTCAACTGGGCATTTTTCTACAGGGGGGGGGGTCGCTTTTTTCACTGATATTTTTGAAAGTCATCCCCTCTTTTCGATTAACTAGCCTTAATTTAAACCTTCGTCACTTCTGATTTATCAATGGATGCAACGGCAAAGATGTCAGGTTTTTTTCATGTTCTTTTCCTCCTTTGCGGTACAGGTTTGAACGTGATTGCCTGCTACCACTTTTATTTTTTTGCTCAACACACACCTCCAAAACCCGGGCAATGCCGGGCACCCAGGCTAGTATAAAATAAGATTAGGAAGGGAGTCAAACAAGTGAGAGAGGGTGGCAGTGATAGAAATGGATCATATGGTGAATTAATTGTAAATGGTACTTAATTAGAACTAAAATCAAAGTTTTTATATGTATTTATTTTCAATTTTCAAATCTAACTTGATCCTTAAACTGAGGAATAGCTTAGCATGCATTTTGTGTAATTAAAATATATAAGAAAAAAAAAAAACATGGGGAAACAAACATTGATTAACTCTGCTTTAGTATAATAATAGAAAATTGCAGAAATAATGAGTGGATTTGTGTTATAACAATATTTTTATAATACAACTTCTATTAATGAATTAAACGCATAGAAAATATAATTGCGACCAGAAAACATGTTCAATTTACAAATTCTAAAAATCTAAATAATACAAAACTTATGATAATCTTATTTGCTCATTAAATGTATTAGATTGTTGGAAGAAAGAAGAATGAGATTGATAATTAGGAGAGTAAGAGGATGAGCTGACTAAATTATGTCATCCTCTTGGTTGTCTGTCTGGTCAGTCATTATGGCAACAAAGGTTTTGATTGAATGGTATAAATATAATTTTATTCGGCAACAGTAGTTATGTTTATAACTGTCATTTCTGTTGCATATTCCTGAAATCTTGCCAATTTCCCTTTTTGAAATTTTATTTACTAAGTTTTTGAATCTATTGACCTTCTTGATCAGTTAAGGGTACAAATATATACACTAATGTGAAATATATTTGGCCAAATGGGGTACGGGGATTATCTAGTACTTTATGAAAAATACTAGCGGGGGGTACCCGGCATTGCCTGGTTGTTTGGAAGTGTGTGTGTTGGGGGGGGGGGGGAAGTAAAGAATTAGCGAAGTAATAACCTTGTTTGAATATTAAAAAAAAAAAAAACGATGTTAAACTTTAAAAAATCGGTGAAACTGAGGCAAAAAAAAAAAACAGCAAACAAACGTAAAACTTCTTTAAAAAAGAAATCGGAAAAACAAAAATAAAAAATCAGGGAAAAAATGATGAACGTGTTCAGAAAAACAAAAACAAAAAACACAGTGAAAAGCGAAAAAAAAAAAAATGGCATAAATAACCCTTTGATTCGGTTAAGTCCATGGTGCGTTTCACCCAGTAGAAAGCATAGAACAAAAAGGAACGTTAAAATTCCATTTCAGGTTTTTTAAGCAACTACGAAGTAAAGAAAACCCAAACCAGTGTTCCTTCGTAACTGTCCCTTGTGAATGAATCTGCAACGGTGTAAGTGGTGGTGGGGGAAGGAGGAATTTATTAGAGAGAAAAGATTTGACTACTTCCAATGATTTTAACCGATTTTGGCAGTGCACTCTCAGCAGAAAAAATATAGGAATCTATAATTATGGAGGAAGTGGAGAGGTAATAGGCCTATAACACACCTCAGATATTGTGCTGCAGTTTGTGCATATTACATTTGCATGAAATGTCTTGATTTTTAATCCTATTAAGGTCAAAATCAGAAGGGGAAAAATGAGTTCATTTTATATATATAATAATAATAATAATATATATATATATATATATATATATATATAGGGATAAAGGATCTGAGAGAAGAAATAATATTTGTAATGTCAAATTTTCTTTAATGATTTTTTTTCACAGCATTAACCTTTTGTTTCTTTTTATTTCACAGAAGATAAATATTTATTTCATGAGGATACAATAATTATACCTGCCAACAGATCTTAATTGCATGACTAACAGGCCTCTTATAGGTATCTCCTTGATTATAACCAATATATTTTTTCTCCCCCACTGTATTTATTTTTCAATTCCATATGTAAATGCATTCAGCAATTCCTGTCTCATTATGGCCTTGGGGGTGGGGGGATATGAATGTTCCTATTTCTTTGCCTCCCCACAAGGCAGAGTTAGACACAATATCGGTTTTAAATGTGGGGAAATCCAGCTCCCCAAAAAGAGGTACTTTGGATGAGAACAAAAATAAGAATTGTCTCTGTCATGAAGGACCTCTCCTCCACTGACCGAGGACAGAAAAGGTGAAGCGCGCAGCATTAGAACAGATACCACACTGTGATTCTGGCCTGAAGGCCAAAATATAAATATTGCCAGGCTTCAGTAGTCTTAAGATAAACTTGATGGATCATTTTTTTTTTATTTATTTATTTTTTATTGATTCTTTTTGCTTCCTTGTTGATTTTTCTAATATTTTGTGTTATTTAAATACTAGATGTACCTGGCCAGCATTGCCTGAGATTTTGTTCACTTTCATTTTTTTTTCTCAGTTAAAAAAATTTAAATAAAAAAGAAAAAAAGAAGCAAAATGAAACTGAAAGACTACCAGATAATGTCAGGTAGTTAGTTAAGTTAATAATATTAAATCTTATAAATAAATCTTGTAATCATGATAAGCTCTATTCAAAAAGATATTGAACCTTTTTGTGTGCAAGGTTTGCTGTCTTTAACTATGTTCCAATTCTACAAAATATATATAGAGAGAAAAAGGGAGAATATTAAGAAGATAAAGAGTAAAGTTACATAGGAACCTTATGACATTATCAAGTCAATAAAGGTTACAGAAAGAGGAATAAGGCAGAAACCTCTTTAGGCCGTGCTATTTCGAAACTAAATGCTTCTCATCAGAAGAGAAGAAAAAATATGTATGTATGTGTGTGCATATACTAGAAAAAATGTGATCTGTTGAATCATTGAACTTTGGTTAGATAATGGAACCAAGAAAAAGTTGTTTGTGAAGACCCTTTAAAAAAAATGAAAACTCAAAATCCAAAATTAGTCTTTTTCTGCTTACTATAGCTCTCATTTCTCAACAGCTATAGGTTAAATAATATTAGTACTACTAGTGATATCCTCTTTTGTTTATAATAGAATATTCCAATATTTTTATTCTTTTGTTTATTCACTTCTGCTGTTAATAAACAGTGTGATAAAAGTAAGAATGATACCATATAACATAACTGAGTAGGGATGGATGTGGGGTCAAACAACATACAGTGAGCACAGGTGGAAATTAACAGCTGTGTCACTTGGTGAGTTAATTGCAGATTGTCATTAATTAGAATAATCAAAATGGAAGTTTTTTTTTATTATGTATTTTTTGTCAAACATAACTCTACCTTAAAACTGAAAAATTTGTATTTTGTGTAATTGAATCATATAAGAAAAAGCCTTGGGGAAGCAAACGTTGATTTAGGTTTACACACGCACACATTTTAAAATGTCCTAGAAAGAGTTTAAAAGAGTCTCTTAATCCTGACGAGTCTGACTCTAATAATGCCACTCACAGTTTCCATTGTACTGTATCTTTTGATATTAACGGATTACTCCATTTTCTCTTCCTTTCATTTTGAATTTTTCCAAGGCAGAATTTCGGACCATAATGGGATCTGCACCTGCACAACATGGGCGTCTCCTTTTTTAGTATCATGTGTACTTTTGCCTGCTTGTCTGATGCCAGCCCCCCCCCCTCTCTTTCTCTCTCCGGTTTGCTTTAACCCTCCCCCTCCACCAATCCCACCCTCTGCTGCTGCTTATCCCCATCTGTCAGCACATTTTAACTTTTTTTTTTTTTTTTTTTTTTTTTTTTTTTAAACGGCCTCTTTCCAAAAATTGAAAATTACTGACAAGGAAGAAAGCCATTTTCTGCTTCAATGTTATTTTGAATTCCTCTTTGCTGATTAGCTTTATTTATTTTCTCTGTGGCCTTCATGCAACTTACAGTTCAAATTGGGTATGAGAAAAGGGAAGCTGTGAAACTTTGGAAGAATTATCATTCTTAAGGTTTGTGGGAGAGAACCTCAGCAGAGTGATTGAGTGATAAAGAAAATATCCAAATAAGAGTATAATATTTATTTATAGTTGTGTTATAGGAGATCAAAAAAACATTGGTACCGTCGGTTTCAAATTTAAAACAAAGGGGACCAATATCTGGTCGCTTATGTCAGACTCTCTTCAGCCTCTGTTTATACCAGTCACAGAGTTCCATATAGGGTATGAGATGCCATTTCTGAGGAGACAGATATAAACAGAAACTGAACAGAGTCTGACATAGGTGACCAGATATTGGTCCCCTTTGTTTTGTATTTGAAACTGATGGTATCAATGTTTTTCTGATCTTTCTGTGTGTCTGTGTGTTATTTTATGTATCTACATAAAATTTTATGTAAATATTTTCAGTATTTATTTCGACAGTGCTCATGTGTAAGTATAGCTAGATAGTAAGTTTTGAAAATATATGGCAATTAAGCTATACAGAATTTTTTGCATTTCATCTTTATGAGGATTCATTAGCCTGATAAATCCTCACAAGGATGAAATGTAGAAAATTACGTGTAGTTTAATAGCCATATATATTTTAAAAACTTTATATATATACAGGGTGAAACAATAAATTTGTTGCTCTAAAGAAAACACTACTGCTTTATTTTAAAACTTTTATTGAAAAAATCAATTCAGGTAACTTGATTATGTAGTAGAGCTGACATCTATTCAATGTAGCCACTTTCAGCATCAATCACCACCTCAATATTTGTCTGGAACTGGGAGCATGCCTTTTTCAGAAGTGCCGGCAGGAGCTCGACAAATACTCGGCAGAGGGTGTCGATCAGGCTGGCTTTGATGTTGTACTGAAAATATTTACATAAAAGTTTTTCTGGCTCTGTATCATTTAACAAAATTTGTTAAATTGAAATACTTGAAACATTAAATTAATGTAATAAATATTTCATTCATAATTCTATTGTAACCGCAAACAAAATCTTTCTCATTTATTCATAAAGATGAATATTTTGGTAATTTCAATAAAAATTTATGTATCTTTTAAATGTGATCATAAAGAAAAATATTGCCTTTTCACTTGCAATTTAGAAATAGTTCACAACTTGCAAATCAAGTTGGCCCTATTAAAAAGAAAGGAACATTTAAACACAAATGCTAAATAGTCATCCAAAAAATAACACAATATTGCAAAACAACTATTTATTAAATCAAAGCAATCGTTGAATAAAAAAAAACAATAATAAAGAATAGTTAATTGATAATTAGTTCTTTTTCAAAACTAATATGCAAATTAGCTAATCTTTCAACTCGTATCGTCTGTAGATAAACAGTATGTAAAAATGTATTGTGTGAATTGTGTTAAATTGGATTAACTTGAAATAAGGTATTTGAACTTTATTGTTAGTGTGAGAACTGGGTCCAATTTTAGCATTTATTCATTTATTAAATCTTTGTGGATCTTGCTGGCCACTTGTTTCCATGTTTAGTGAATGATGTCATTATGGGAGATAACTGGGTACAGTAGATGACGCCACAAAATGTCATTTTATGAGAACCTTTATCCTTGGGTTATGGGTCATCTACTAGACAACTAAAACTCTGTAACTCTTGTTTGTTCTCATTACAATCTCCACAAGGCAAGCAGGCCTGTTCACTGGAAAATGATGCCATGCACATGGTAAGCAAACAAGATCTGTTAAACAGTGTGTCAATAATGAATGGGAGCTTTTTTTTTTAAGAAAAAAAAAGAAAACATTACAAAATTTTAAAAAAATGCATTTAAAAAAGAGAAAAATAAGAAACCCGATTTATACTGGAACTGAACGTTATTCAATATTAATAAAGAAAAAAGAAAAAGCAAGAATTAATTTAAAAAGAAAATTTGTGTTGCTTCTGTGTTAAAAGTAAATAAACATCGTTTTGTCTCTTGAATTTTAAAGACCAAAATTCATTTATTTAAATTGTGAAAACATTTTTATATATATAGCAAAAACCTAACAGCCAGCCATGGTTCTCTCCAGAATGTGCTGCTGCCATTGCGCACAGAAATCACTTTTTCCACTGCTTCAAACGTAATAGATGTATGGAAACTAAAGCCGTTTTCAGGACTGCCAGCAACCATTGTAAGAAAGTAATAAGGAACGCAAGAGTGTTGTATGCTCAATCTGTTAAGTCTAAAGTAGCTGAGCAGCGGCTTGGTTCCCACCAGTTTTGGCAAATAGCAAACAGAATCCTGAACAGAAGCGTGTGCTCCATCCCAACTATTATCAATGGACCTGAGGTAATCTCGTCAGCATCAGACAAAGCCAAACTCTTTGTCAAGAACTTTGCAGCTAATTCTACCCTTTGCGACCAAGACCGCCAACCCCCAATATTTCCTCCTGTATCAGAAAACACACTATGTGATATACGTATATCTGTACATGATGTTGCGAAGCTAATCAAAAACCTTGATTCGAGTAAAGCAACTGGCCCTGATGGTATTCCAATTATAGTACTCAAAAAACTTCTACCTGAATTAGCGCCCATACTTACTAAACTGTTTAAACGTTGTCTTAAGGAGAATAGTTTCCCATCTCCCTGGAAAATCTCATCAGTATGCCCTGTATTTAAGAATTCAGGTGATCGCTCATCCCCCTCTCAGTACAGGCCAATAAGTCTCCTGTGCGTCATGAGTAAGTTGCTAGAATCTGTGTTAAATACAGAAGTAATCAAACATCTCAACAAAAATAACCTTCTTAGTGACACTCAATATGGTTTCCGTTCTGCTAGATCTACAGCAGATGTCCTTACAGTTATATCGCATAGGATTAGCAAATCTCTCGACGGTGGCAATCTTTCTAGGGCAATTGCTCTTGACATATCTAAAGCCTTTGATAGGGTATGGCATAAAGGTTTACTTCATAAGATCGCTAGCTATGGTATAGCTGGAAAAGTCTTCTCAATTATTAAATCATTTCTTTCTGATAGGTTCATAAGAGTAGTAGTTGAGGGGCAAAAATCAGAAGCTCACAGTATTAATGCCGGTGTCCCTCAGGGATCCATCCTGGGCCCAACTCTTTTCCTGATCTACATTAATGATCTTCCAAATCATATCCTTACATCATTTGTAGACATTTATGCTGACGACACTACCATTTATGGTACCACATCTAAGACAGTAAACGACCAAGTTCTCTCCAATTCTCTCTCCTCTGATCTTGAGCACGTAGTACAATGGGGAAAGGAGTGACTGGTTACTTTTAATGCATCTAAAACCAAGCTTCTCTCTTTACATCATCAACATTCTAATTCACATTTGTCATCAATTGAAATGAATGGCTCTCGTCTTCAGGAGGCCTCAAGTTTTGACAAGCTTCTGGGCTTGACCATTACTCCTGATCTTAAATGGAACACGTATATCAAATCTGTTGCCAAGGCCACTGGAAAAATGGTGAGATCTTTCTATCGATCCAGTAGATATCTCACTGCTGATGCTATTCTCTACCTATATAAGAGCCAGGTACGTTCAAGGATGGAATACTGTTGCCACATCTGGGCAGGAGCTGCTAGAAAGGACTTGTCCTGCCTCGATAGAGTTCAAAATAGACTTCGTAGCCTCGTAGGAGATGTCCTTTTCTTCTCCTTGCAACCTCTATCTCACAGAAGAGATGTTGCGAGTTTGTCTCTGATGTATCGTTATTTTCATGGAAAGTGTTCGACTGAGCTTCAATCTATGGTCCCCTCTCGCCAAACTTTCACAAGAAACACTCGTCTAGCTGTAAACACTATCAATAATTTCCCCCACTCTTTATCTGTGCCTAAACCTAAACGTAGATTCCATGAACAAAGCTTCTTTCTTAGAACTGCACGCCTGTGGAATTGTCTTCCGTTTTCCTGCTTTCCGGCTGACTACAATATGGTTGTGTTCAAGTCTAAAGTAAATAAGTTCTTGATGAGCCGTTCCATATAAGTTATTAAATTTACCAAATTTTCATTACTAATGATTACTATATTGACCAATTTCTACTGTACACTCTTTAACCCTTATCCTTGAGTGGCCTCTGGGCCTTGATAATGTGGTGATGCCTTTGTAAAAAAAAAAAAAAAAAAAAAATATATATATATATATATATATATATATATTTATATTTTATGTATAATCAATAAAACCATAAATATCTTTTCTTAAATACCAAACAATTATTTCAATTGGAATTCATTATTGAGATGAGTATTATTTATATTAATTTATTTATTGCGAACTATTATTCTCATCTTTATTAGGTTGTTGTTTCACAACGTTCTGGCCAACTATTCCTGACGAAGGCCATAGCAATAGTTGTCCGAAACGTTCTGAAACAACAACTAATAAAGATGAGAATAATAGTCTGCAATAAATTAATATCAAACAATTAGTAGATCAAAGATTAAATAATTTAAGGAAGGCATAAACGCAGTGATATGTCTACATGTAGTGTGTAACCGTTCTTTTCAAACCATCTTGTTTATCTAATTAGGCGCGACTTATTACCAACAGCCCTCCCAGACTTTACCTTCTCTCTTTCAGATGGGGCTAGTTTATTGCTAATGCCCTAAGGCACCCCTACTGGGGAATGCAGACAGGGCTGGCCAGACACATTTCGCAGGTCAGAGTGCTCCTCCTAGGGGCCGCTGGCTTTTCAATCCCGCCTTCTTGACTCGTGTCTATCTAATCTTCTTGCAGTGGGAGGATATTAAATACACTTAATTTCCACAGCTCTGACGTCAGCAGATGAACAAGACTTCTTGGACAGGTCCGCTATATGATGGTCTTGGTTCTCATGCACACTGGATGACATCACAAAGGGATGATATCATCCATTGAAATAAAAGTTAGATGACATTGAGAAGATTCTTTCTGAAGTCATACATATCGTTTTGTGAGATCGCCCAGTAGAAAGAAAGTGGAAGACACTGAGAAGAGATCTTTATGACATCTATATATATAAAAGCGAAAATGTGTGTATGTATGTATGTTCGCTTTTGTGTATGTCCAAAAAAGGCTTTTTTCAGAGAAGCGGTCGGTCGGCTCGCAACTTCTTAAAACTTTTTATACAAATAGAAATCATAATATCTCAGAGTTAACAACGGCGCTCGCCTGTCTATTTAATTTGCTCGACTTCAGGAAGATAAATATTCAACATTTGTCGCTCGCCGCATGTGGATTAGTCTTTTTCCTATAATAAAAGCGACACTAATTCTGGTGGTATTTTCCGTCTATCAAAATGTCCGAAAGCAATCAGCTTTGATCAACGTGGATATATTTTCCTTATATAAAACAATTGCTATTCAATTTGGACAAGGGGAGCTGCCCCCCCCCCCACCACCACCAACATCTTGGGAAAATAAAAATAAAAAAAGGCGTTCCCCGCAGTAAATGAAATACTATTCCGCAGTCAAAGTTGACCTCATTAAGTCATTAAAACGTGCACCTGCCAAATCTAAGTAATTAAATAAATTCAAACGTGTTTCCGTTAGTATCTCGCGGTGGGTCAATGGTTAAAGTCGCACACTTTTTTTTTTTCACACTTTAATTCCCAACTTCGCCTCAAGGGTTCGGGTTTGATTCTCATACTCACCTACCAAAACTTTTTTTAAAATTTTACCCCCCCCCCCCAGTTTTGATGTACCCAAAACCACACACACCTCCAAACACCCGGGCAACGCCAGTTACCCCATCCCCCCGCTAGTCTATATATATAAAAGGCAAAAGTGGCGTGCGCGTTTTTGTATGCCCAAAAAAGGCTTTAGAGGGGGGGGGGGGTATACTATGTTTTAGAACTTTTAATATACTCCCTAGATTATAATATCTACGATTTGCGAACGGATGTCATCTCTAGATTTATTTTGATCGTTGATCGACTTTTATAAAATTCACACTATTCTATCCTCTCGCGTGTTTGTTCATGTTTTTCGTAAAAAGCAAAACTAATCAAAAGCAAAGGCAACTTCCTGGCCTTTCGTGCCAGGACGTCCAGAAAGCAATTAGCTTTGATCAATGTTGGGGGAAACCCCTCATATCAGACAATTGTTATTCATTTGGACACTCCCTTTTTGTGGGAAGCTGGTTTCCCCAACATCGTGGGGAAACAAATAAATGAAACAGCAGAAAGCTGAACTGGCCTTCAGCCAACGTTCATTTCTGCATCTGTGTATTTACTTAGCAAGTTAACTTTTTCATTGGCATTGCTACATATGAACGCTTTTCACTTCCGATGGCCTCGTAGCGTAGTGGTAAGATGTCATGTTTTCTTTCACTTTCTTTTTCGCTTTTGCATCACCGCGTTATGGATTCGAGCCTACCTACTAACACTTTTTTCTTTTACACCTCCAAACACCCAGACAATGCTGGGTACCCCTGCTAGTTATAAATGAAGTGACAAAAGGATGATGATATTCATTGAAATTCAGGCCATAGACGACCTGTGACCTGAAGGATCATGAGTTATGTATGTGGACAATTGCTTATATAAAATCAAGAAAAATTGATGATGAAAATAAAAGTTGAATAAATTACAATCTTTATTAATCCATCAATAATTGAAATGAGGAATTAAAATAAAGAATAATCCTTAATCCATGGATTTTCAAAGATAGGTTTTTTTTCATCAGAGGATAAATATTAGTAAAAAAAAAAAAAAAAATTAGCATAAATTTGAAAATATATTTAAAAAATATAAACAACTTTTTGTAAACTAAAAGGCATTTACAATAGGATTGAATAGAATTAAAATATATAGAAATTTATTTCATGTATATATACATAAGGTGATATATATTGTGTGTATATCTTTATGATTTGCTTTAACAATGCCTGATGTTTCCCTGTTAGGATGTAGCATGGACACCTCCATGTAGCTTAATTGTATATTTCCATACTAATATACGTATATATATATATATATATATATATATATATATATATATATATATATACACACACACACACAGTCACACTAGATGAACCATCCAGAGCAGGGGGTTGGCAACTCATTCAATCCCATACGCTGGATCATATTATCATTACTGGTTATTAATGAAAAATTAAGGAAAATTACATGTGCAGACCCCTGTCAATCAAAATATTTAAAACCATAATAAAAATAAACATTAAGAAATCAGAAAAACAAACAAAATCTAAAATTTAAAAAAAAAACACCCAACAAAGATTAGTTTCCTTCAAGAAAGTCAATATACTTCAAAGTGAAAAAAAAAACCTACCCAATGCAAAATGGATGAAATTATGACGTGTATGTTTGAAACTGTTATTGAAAAGATAAAAACATGGCCCATTGCAAGATTCCGGAAACCTACATAGGATAGGTGGTAAGGGTAAGTGATGGGAGGTCGCTGTTGAAGGAATGAAATAGAAAGGCAACTGAGACAACCATGTCCCTTTGAAGCTTTCCTCGCCTAATGTCTGTCGCTGCTCAATTGGTCGAATCGACTCTCAGTTTGTGTTTATTTTTTAAATTTTTTATGCAGAGATGGCGTTTGATTTTGATTATGTTTTTGCAGTCATAGCATTTAAATTCTGCTGAGTGGATCATAAGATAACAGCAGGTTTTTTTGTTGAATTCAAAAGTTTTGTCTCTTATGTTAAAAATAGGCATGGTAATCGGGTTCACAGGCCAATCACAATGCCTTTGTGGGCTGGATCCCAATCCGGATCCGGCCCGCAGTTGCTGGCCTGATTTGATCTAGAGCCAAAGCGTCTTGTATATTATTTAAACTTAGTGAATCTTGTTTATTATCTTATCTTGTATTTGTTTATTATCTTGATCCCTCCTCATTGATTAAAATAGAGAGAGGCCTAACCATGCATAATGGATGACATTACGCATGCAACGATAAAAGCTGGGGGGGGGGATTAAGAGATCCTTTAATATTTTATCTTGTTTGTTTTCTTGATAATAATTCAGAAGACAGGAAAGGGAAAGAAAAAAGAGAAAAGGAAGATATATATTTAATATATGTAACAAATACTGACCCAATAGAAATTTTGGTTCGTGCTTATCCATATATTATCCGCATTGAATCTTTGTTCATATTTTCTCTTTATGGCTTTTTATTTGATCTTTTTTATCCCTTGCTACAATAAAATTACAATTAATGAACTGATAAACTTATGAAGCATTGAATTGCAACATTATATTTGACAAAAAAAAATAAGATTTAAATATAATCGATAGGAAAACTCCAGTGTTGTTCAGGGTGGAATGAGGAACACTATGTATTTTTCGCGATATTCATATTATTTTGTTTTAAAATATATTTGTTACTACACTAATTAACTGATCATTATGAATTTTGAACCACAGTTGCTAAACAAGAGATTGTGATGTGTATCATATTTAGTTTTAGTTTTGTGCAAAGGGGGTGGTGGTAGATACTCATGAAAATTGAAATTTTAACAATAGGAATGAGATATAAATTAATAAATATTTTTCAAAGTTCAGTTTCTTAGTAGTATTTTAATGGGGTTTTAGGGAGCATCATATGGGCAGAATCTCCCATTTAAAAATTACAATATTTCAAATTTGCATTAGATTTGATCTATAGTCATTAGACACCGATTAAGCCAGATTGCTTGAATTTTACTTTCTTAAGACCTTTTAAATGTTAGAAATTTACTAAAATCAAAATTATGTAATTGATTTTGATTAAAATTAGAATAAGGTTTCTAGACATAAGGTTTTGTATTCTATCTTGATTTCAATCTTTGCAAGGGGACATAAAAGTGGTGCAAACTGTTTGAGGAATTAAATTTGCTTATCCTGGGATCTTGTGTGTGTATATATATATATATATATATATATATATATATATATATATATATATATATTCACACTGAAGAAGACTAAAGGATCGGTCGAAAATTATGTGCTTTTGAAAGAAACCCTTAAGATATAAACATTTATATATTTTTTGTATTGATATTTTATTCATATATATATATAGACACTCAGTTTCTTACACTTTACTTATATATGTACGCATATAAATAGGCAGTGCTGATTTTGGCCTACTGACTTGTCAGATAAGGATCATTTTACTCATTCTCGTTTGATTCTGATATGATTGCCCTGCTTGCAATTCTGTACACAGGAAGCTACATAGGGATCAGTTTGAAACCATTTACATTACCAACTAGTTTCATGGTGAGACTCCACGTTCACAGAGGCTGACATTGTTTAGGCTAACCTTTTCTGACCTCACATTATCGGTGCCTCACAATTCACTTTGAAAGATATGAGCTTCTAATCACTAACATACACATGACAATGTCTATGTTAAAAATGCCTAATCGTGTGTGTGTGTGTGTGTGTGTGTGTGTGTGTGTGCATGTCTTTATCTGTGTCTGCTATGCTCCTGAACATAAATTCACACACTTACAAATAGATTTGTTTTTATCTATTGTTTTATCATAGTGTATTTTCCATCTACCGAGAATGTTTGCCTATATTGTTCTCATACCAGTACCTTCCTGTTCCGAAGAGACAAAATAATTATATATTGTTTTTTTTTCTCTCTTTTCGATAATTTAAAACTGTATGACTACGACATAGAAATATAATCCAATGATAATTTTGACCCATGTCAAATAACAGATTAAAATCTGTCTGCCCTTTCCAATATTCATATATTTGTTCAGTTCTCTGGGACATTCGTTGTTTGAGTTTTCCTAAATCGATTCTTATTAATATAATTTATATTGTCAAGGCAAGAAACCTGATATTTGAAAAGAAATGGTTTTTGTCACATACTTTCTCTAATGACCCTTTTATGATCAGAAATGGCCAAGTCATATATATGAATAAAATCTATTATGCATTCACTTTTTTTTTCTTCATAATTTGTTGTTTTACCACGCTTCGGTCAACTCATCCTCTGGCCTTCTTCAGGTGATTAACGGCGACAGAACAGGAATGCTGAGTCTTGTAAATTATCCTCAGCAATTACTGCCTTCCACAGTTGTTGTCTCGCTACGTTTTGGCCAAGTAATCCTGTGACCTGCTTGGGTAGGATTGAAACCACAATCTTCAGACATTGCTCACCTGGAACCATAGAGACTCAATGCCTCTATCCACTGCTTCATGGACCCTGAAGAAATCTATTATATATTAAAATTAAAAATGGGTACTTTTTAAATTAAGAAAATGCTATTTGTTGTGAAGCCCTCCATCATAGATTCTTTTGTGAAACTTTGCTAATAAAATTATAAGACGACTTCATGTGTGTGACTCGTGACTACATAACTTAAACATGTCATTAATATATTTTTGATTTATTTGCTATTAATTAAATGTTTATTGAAATCAAAAATGCATTAGTATACAATAAAAAAAAAGATCAATGGTGAAATAGAGGAAGTACTAGGACTTCTACCTGATCATGGCTGACAGAATGAGAGCATCTTATCCCCGTGGATTAAATAAAGGGTTCTGTTTGAAATTCCATGCAGATTCCTGAGTTGGACAAGATTAATAAGGTTGGATGTTACATTGGCAAAATAAAATTCAGTAGTTGGAATAAGCCAAATAAAATTACATTTGAAAAATGATATAATTACGAAATTACATCCACTGATTTGATAGTTTTATAACAATTTATTTCTTTCCAAAGGCTTTAAAAAAAAATGATTTAAAAACAAAAAAAAAACATAGATGGTATAAAAAAAAATCCAAAGTTGCCTTATTGATTTTATTAATTGCAGAACCAATTTCTTTTAAATAACATGGATTCCTTCATTGAATTATCTTTTTTTTTTTTTTTAATATGATCATTATTTCTTTTTACTTATGAATCCCCTCTAATCAGAGCTAAAAGCCACTTGAGGACACAAATCAATGAGAAAGAAAGATTGTCAGTTGAATGATGAAGAATATTATGAGAGGATTAAAAATGATTAATAGAAATGAGCAAAATTTGATTGCTTATGATTTTATAGCAAGAAGCATTGGATTTGGAGACAGTCAGAGTAATGTATTCTACAGATGATAATTTATTGGAAAGAAATTCTGTTCATGGAAATTCCATTTGATATTAGCCACAAAGGGGGGGGGACTTTACAATTGTGATGAAAGTAGAAAGTTGAGTTCTTGCTGTGAAGGTCTTAGAAAGAGGAATTAGTGAGTAGAGAAACATATTTAATTTCTTATGAGAAATTAAGAGAAAAGACAAGGTTCTCCAAACGGAACTACATCTCCACTCATGCAGTGTCGAGTAAATTCCGCTAGCTGTTAATATTTGCACAATATCTACAAAGTTTGGCATGAAATCATTTTAGTGGAGTAGGAGGAGGACAAGTCTTCATTGTTTTAGTACACAATCTTTGACCGAATTCTTCTCATAATTAAACTGAGTCACTAATAAGTCTACATATTTATTCTATCCTTACTGATGATATATCAAAGTGAAATCTGGCGAATGGGAATTGAGGACATGCGTTGCATGGAGAGAAATAATAGGAGAATGATACGATGGATGTGTAATGTGAGTCTTTGAGACAGGCCTTGATCCAATGACATCGGAGGAAAACTAAATATGGACAGGACAGAGAGATCTGTGGAGAAGAGTAGAATTTGATGATATGGCCACATTGAAAGCATGGCGGAGAGTTCTTGGGTTAGTAGATGTAGAACAGGTAGGGTAGCAGGGTCAGTTCACAGGGATAGGCCAAGGAAAACATGGAAGTGATAAAGATGGACTTGAGAAAAAGAGGGATGACTAAAAACCTGGGATAGGTTAGTTTGGAAGTCAATTTCTGAAAGCTATCCAATGCAAGCTAGAATGTAAAACGTACATTAAACTGGATATGATGATGATGTATGTATGTCAGTCACAAACACTGTTCAACCTCTGGGTTGAAAGCCTATTTAATCCCTAATTTGTATACTTATTAGAAGCATTTATGAAAACAGGTAAGCTCATTTTTAATTAGAAGGTGCAGTATAGAGTAATTCAACATATTGATGGGATTACTTGAACAATCTCCATACTAATAGTCATCAGAAAGGTAGAAAAGTGCAGTTAATACTATTTACAATTGTGATTGTAGCTAGAATTATATAAAAAATTTTTTTAGTTTTCCCTTTATAGTAACTGCGAATCAATGTTGTTATATCATTGTTCTCCTTGTAAGAATTGCCTTTATACATTCATCAGGAGAGTAGAAAGTGGACTTTAAGTTTACTTTTGGCACCTTTATAACCCTCCCTTCCTTTACTTTGTCTTTTAGTCCTCACATTCCATGAATGATGTTTCTGACTAAGGAGGAAGAATTGCTGTTTCCTGGGTTGGAATCTATCAAACAGTTATTATTGGCTAGTTTTTGACATTGAAGTAATACTTGACTTCATACCTTGTTTGGAACAGTTTCCATTAAAAACAAAAATACAGCACTAGCACGACTTCCTGGCACTGTCTAAAAGCATGAGTAATGAAATAGTTTTAGAAAATGTGTGTAATATCTTTAACTCTCTCTCTCTCTCTCTCTCTCTCTCTCTCACTCACACACCAATTTTTTGGCTGCTTCTTCAATTCTCTCTCTCTCTTTGGCAGCTGTCTATAAATGACATATATATATATATATATATATATATATATATATATATATATATATTCTCCATTATAACATCCAACTGTACATACCCGTTGTTACCTAGGTATTAAATTCATATTTATAAGTAAGATAAGTTGCTAAAACATTTCATGATAATGAATGTGGGTGACTGAAACAGGAATTAACCTTAATGTTTATTTTGTTCCATGCAGAGTTTCCGCTTCTGTCAGACTTTGAGAAGGCAAGTACCATATATTGCCGGCGTATAAGATGACCCTTAAAGTAAAAAAATCATCTTAAAAAATTGGGGGTTGTCTTATACAACTGATATAAAAGTAATATATATATATATATATATATATATATATAAATTTATGAAAATTTGCTCCAATTTTGTACCTCGTCTTATCTGACGCTTGCCTTATATGCCAAAATATACAGTAATTAAGATGTACACTCAAAAATGTATTAAAGAAATTTTGAGCCTAATGTAGGTGTTTTATTTTTACACAATGGAAATATATACATATATATTTTCCTATGGCAATGTAATCAGTTCTCCAGAAAAAGACAAATGACAATTTAATATATCTATTATTATAAAGAAAGGTTGTCTGTGTGCTGAAAGTAAAAAACTACACAAGATAAACCTATAAAACTGATATATTTTTCAGGATTGTCTCTCACATTATATAGAAACATCTTTTCTTTTTTTTTAATATTCAATTTTTAATGAAACAGAATCAGTCAGGGGGATCAACATTTATAGCAGTTTTTTTTTTTTAATGTTATTATGTAGTAATTTGTGTTTTTTTTTTTTTTTCTAGTCGCCAGAGAAAGCAAGATGGGATAAATAGCTGGCTAAAAAGACTGAAAGAAAAGTTTTGAAGATGTTACATACACTTTTTAACTTCTATTTTGTTATCTATGTCCTTGGGCAGTGCTGGGTAACCATGCAATTTTTCTAATAAAAGAGAGTAACAATATTTATTTTTAACAAAAGTTGGTAAGAAGCAATCAGTATTAAAAAAAAAAAAAAAAAAAGAATAAGTATCTAAACAAGTGAAATTGGATATTTTACTTGGAAACATGTTTGGTTTTTTCTTTGTTATTTTAGCAAAAATTGAACTATTGAATTTCAAGTGAAACCAATGGTATCAATTGAATTGTCACGTCGCAGTAATGAAAATTTCCAAAAATTACGAAAAACAATAAGGTAGAAAATTAATTATTAAAAAGTTTTTGAAGAAATTATCAGTTTACATAATAGGTTTTGCTTCATTTCCCTTGTATTTACATTGCATGTCACATGTAACAAAACAAATATGCATGAAATCATTTTTTCGTTGAATCATGGAAATACGTGTTTTATATAATACTAACCTGGGTGCCCAGCGTTGCCCGGGTGTTTGGAGATGTGTGTTGAGCAAAAGAAAAAAAGTGGTAGTAGGCAAGCAGGTTCGAACCCGTACCGCAAAGGAGGCAAAGAACATGAAAAAAAAAAAAACTGACGTCTTTGCTGTTGCACCCATTTGCCAAACCGGAAGCGGCAAAGGTTTTAATTTAGGGTAGACAATCGAAAGAAAGGGGTGACTTTTGAAAATATCAGCGAAAAAAATGAACCCTCCCTGTAGAAAAGTGCCCAGTTGAGGGTGAAGGAATTAATGTTTTGGGGCCAATTTTTCAATATCTGTTGTCCGAAAGGTCGAGCTTCAAAACAATACCTATCTTGTAAAAATCAGTCGCCTCTGTTGAAAGTTTTAGGCAGACATACAAACATACATACATTTAAACAGACAGGTGAGATTTATATTATAGATTAAAAAAAAATAGTTATGTAATTGTGACATGACAATTATGTAGATAACATTGCTCATTGTTGAAACTGACAAAAAATTTAAGTAGATATTGTTTTTTAATGAAAACTCAGTTTTTTCGCTGCCAGATTTCACTACAACAGCGAAGAACCACCACGTTTTTACATTTTAACGTGATAAAATCAGTTGCCAAATAAAAGACAGTGAGCGTCAATTAAATCCATTCGCTAGTAAAATAGAATAAAAAAGTATTATTATTCAAGGAACAGTCATTAATTCTGAATGCGCAATGAAAATAATTTAAATTCATTGTATTTTTACCTGGAGATTTTTGCTTTGCTATAACAATATAAAAGAGATGGAAGGAATAAGTATTACAATCTTTATGTTGAACAAAACTTAGTAAGGTGCAGTCATTAATTTTGAATATGCTAACACCTGACATTTATTGTGAGATTGTTTTAAAAAATACAAATCAAATACGCTTAGTTAAAATTAATTTACAACAAAAAATATCCTATTTTAAATTTCTGTAACTGTCTGTGTGTGTGTGTGTGTGTGATGCGGTTTAAGTCAGCCTACAGGCAACCCACCCAAGCAATTTAGGTACCAAAATGAAGCTTACGACCCAGCGGATGTTTTAGTGGTATTTATATCCATGTTTGGTTTATGGAAATGCAAAATAAATGCAAAGAAATGCAAAGTTGTAGTGGTGATAGGAGTTAAATCGGTGGGAATAGCAGCAGAGACAAAAATAGTAGTTGTGATAGGAGTTAAATTGGGGGGAGTAGCATCAGCAGCTGTTAGGCAAAGTGGTGGTGAGAGGCATTAAATCGGTCGGAGTAGCAGCAGCAGTCAACGATTAATATTGGTTGAAAAATACAAGATTTTTTTTTTATTTAAAAAAAAATGACTTCCATTTTCTCCATCTGATTAACAAAACAAAAAAAAGGACTTTCTCTGATTTGTAACTAAAAAAAAAATTAAGTAAAAAGGTTTCGATTATGAGGTTTTATGGTTGAAAAATACAAGATTTTTTTTTTTGTTTACTTTTTTAAAAAAATTACTTCCATTTTCTCCGTCTGATTAAAAAAACAAAAAAAAAAAGGGACTTTCTCTGATTTGCCTAGGGTGGTCAGTTTAGAACACCGGTCATTAAATAAGATAATACTTTTACCCATGTATCTCATACTTTTTTTCATTAATATTGGTTGAAAAAATACAATTTTTTTTTTTTTCTTTTTAAAACTAATTACTTTCATTTTCTCCATCTGATTACAAAAAAAAAACAAAATTGGACTTTCTCTGATTCGACCAGGGTGGTCAGTTTAAACCACCGGTCATTAAATAAAATAATACTTTTACCCATGTATCTCATATTTTTTTTTTTCGTTAATATTGGTTGAAAATACAATATTTTTTTTTTTTTATTAAAGTAGTTCAAGGAGACATCTCCTACAGGAGAACCGACGAAAAAATAAGTAATTGCTAACTTTAGTTTTGTAAATATTGGTTGTGTAAATACACTGTACTTACTCGCTTTTCTTTCACAATATGCAGCCATCTGGCTGCAACGGGGCTACTTGTATACATAAACAACTGAAATCAATTATTGCTAAAGCAGTCTAATTCATTCATCGATAAAAGACAATCAATGATTTCATTTAAAGAATAGAATAAGTATCATAATATTTAAGAAAACATTTTTAAAGCCAAATTTAATCATTCCTCCCCCCCCCCCCAATAAATGAAAACAATATGAATCCAATTTTTTCACTGACTACCAACCATCTTCAGTGAATTTTAAAACTTTTTTATTCTTTTTCCTCATTGTTGATTTGTAATGACAAATGCTTAACAATCGAACTCTCCTGTTAAATGGAGACGGTTACAAATATTTTATGTGTCGAGATCATTGTGTGTAATTGTAACAGATTCAATATTTCTACATTTAAAAGCATCATGGAATTAGGGAAAAATCTCTTAATACTGAATGTCATGTTTTTAATTCTATGGTAATGTAGAAATATTGGATTTGTTATTATAATATTTAATTATGAGTGAAACAATTATTAGATTGTATTGTTAATATTGGGTAATTTGTTACGGATGAAAGAAACAAATGTATTTTGATTTTAGTATTTTATCAGGAATGTGAGTTTTACATATTTTTTGTAGAATTTTTTTTTTTTTTTTAATTCAGGAAAGAAAGATTATTGTTTAAATCAATATTGCCCTTCATGGATGTGATTTTTTTTTTTTTTTTTTTTTTTTTTTTTTTAATAGACAAAAGATAATATGTGGCAAATCACGTTAGACACGTTTTTTCTTTTTTTTTGTTGTTACTATTTCATTTTCCTTCTCTCTTACTTTATCTTTCTTTCTCTCTTCCTGCTTTTTCTCTTTTTCCTCTTCCCATCTTGTCCCTTACCTTCCTTTTTCCAATAACAGTTCTCTCTCAAAACTGAAAATATTAATTTTGCCATGAAGGCTAAGACTTCAAAAAATTCATGAAGGAGGTAGGAAAGTTAAATGATTTTTTTTTTTTTTTTTTTTTTATCAAAGAATGACTTCCTATCTCATTTTCTCCCACATATGCATTCGATATCTTTTAATTTTGATTTTCTTTATTTGCTCAGTAATGTAAACAAAATGGCCGTTTTGTTCACAATCAATATTTATGCAAACTCTAAAGACATATAGTTTCTCTTGAATGTAAATATCTTTTAATGCAAACATATCACAAATGAGTGGGTAAAGTAAAAAAAATTGTTTTTGACTAATTTATGTTGGTAATAATAATGATTACCATCTTACGTATTCCTTGATAATGCCGGGTACATCCATATATTAATACGATAGTGTAAGTGTCATTTTGTGTCTCACGCTTACATCTTTTTTCTTCTGAGTAACTGTTGTTATGACCTTCCATTTCTTGTAATAAATAATTTTACCAAGAATTCTTCATAAGTTTTGGTTTCAGTTTCAGCTGAAGGAACTAAAGTGTTATATATATATATATATATATATATATATATCCAGGCTTGAAATATTCAAAAGTAGGAACTAATGAACTCAATGAGGTTGTTAGATAGTGCTCGATAACAAGAGCAAATTATTTTTTTATTTATTAAAAGGTAAACCGTTACATTTGGTCGTTACAAACAGCCATCAGTCAATGAGACATCATCAGGCGACCCTGAACCATCTGATGCTAAAGAAAAAAAGTTTTTTTTTAGCATCAGATGGCTCAGGGTCGCCTGATAAAGTCTCATTGACTGAAACAGATGGCTATTTGTAGTGACTAAATGTAACTTTTAATAAATAAAAACATATATATATTCCTTTTTATAAGTTTTTGTTTCAATTTCGATTAAAGTTGATGCACCTCAGTTATATATATATTTTTTGAAATCACAACTTTATAATATAAAAGAATTGACATATCGAAGGCCTTCGATAAGGTATGGCATAAAGGCCTACTTCACAAGATTTCCAGCTACGGTATCACTGAAAATGTTTTCTCAATCATTAAATCATTTCTCTCTGATAGGTTCATAAGAGTAGTGGTTGATGGGCAGAAATCAGAGGTCCACAGTATTAATGTTGGAGTCACTCAGGGGTCCATCCTAGGCCCAACTCTCTTCCTGATCTACATCAATGATCTCCCAAAACACATACTTAAATCACTCGTTGGCATCTATGCTGATGACACGACCATCTATGGCAACACATCAAAGGCCGTAAATGACAAGGTTCTTTCTAATTCTCTCTCTTCTGATCTTGAGCACGTGGTACAGTGGGGGAAGAGGTGGCTGGTTACGTTTAATGCATCCAAAACCAAGCTGCTATCTTTACATCATCAACGCTCTGATCCCCATCTGGCATCAGTTGAAATGGATGGTTCTCGTCTTGGGGAGGCTCCATGTTTTGACAAGCTTCTGAGTTTGACCTTTACTCCTGATCTGAAATGGTCTGTTGCCAAGAACGCTGGGAAAATGGTTGGATCCTTCTACTGCTCCAGAAGATATCTCACTACTGATGCAATTCTCTATCTGTATAAAAGCCAAGTATGTCCAAGGATGGAGTACTGCTGCCACATCTGGGCAGGAGCTGCTAAAAACAGCCTATCCTGCTTTGGCAGAGTACAAAATAGACTTCGTAGCTTAGTGGGGGATGCTCTTTTCTCTTCCCTGCAACCTCTCTCCCACAGAAGAGACGTTGCGAGCCTATCTTTGTTTTATCGTTATTTCCATGGCAAGTGCTCGTCTGAGCTCCTATCTCTCGTCCCCCTCACCAATCTTTCACAAGAAACACCTATCTGGCTGAAACTACTGTCTAATTTTCCCCACTCTTTATCTGTGCCTAAATCCAAACGTAGATTCCATGAACAGAGCTTCTTTCTCAGAAGTGCACGACTGTGGAACTCTCTTCTGTTTGCCTGTTTCCCACCTGACTACAACTTGGATGTCTTCAAGTCCAACATAAACAAATTCCTGACAAACCGCCCTCTTAAGTAAGACACTCTATGAAATCTCCAATTGTACACGCAATAACCCTTATCCCTGAGTGGCCTCCAGGCCTTGATAAGTGGTGACCACCATGTAAAAAAATAAAAAAAATAAAAAATAAATTGACTCTATAGTAATATATGAAATCTGCATAAATTAAAATATCATATTTAACCGTATTTTACGACCAAGCTACGCCAGGCATCTTTGCTAGCTCAGATAAATACTTTTGTATTTTTAATAAAAGAGCTACAATAATATCAGGGCGTCTCTATTTAAGCTGAGTATCTACCGAATGCCAACATCAATATATTACATATGAAAGAGTCTGCTGTGGAATTTCCACAGGTCTCACTAGTCTGTTAATTAAGAAATAAATCAGATTAAATCTTAAGAATTAGGAGAATATTTTTCTCATTGTGTGATACGGTGTAGATTGATACTTTCTTTTTGTAAAAACTTTAACCACACAAGACGTTATAAACTATTGACCTTGAGCTGAATTCTTTTTCTAAGCTTTTATTCAATAATTACCGTGGCCCACCGCTACCTACTCGCTCAGTTCACATGATCCGTGCATGAATATGTAGATTTATTTTGTTAACCTTACGTTTTAGTCTAGATTTTACATTGCTGTTACGTTCTAAATATTCATGTCTTGCGTGTTCCAAGTTGTCAGTCACACGTTGTTTAAACAATCTCGAGAGTCTCTTTCGAGATAAAAGACTCATTTTTGCCGTTTTTCAGTTTTTTTAATCCCATTGATTCTGTCATTTCAATGTGTTAACATTAGCAATACACATGAAAAAATTTAAATGGTTTAAAATATTTCAATATTGGTATATATAGAAAGAGCTTGATAAGCTAAGAAAGAATCTTTTTAAATTTTTTAAAATCCAATTAAAATCAAGGAAGTTATGACTATTTTTATGCCCTGCGTGTTTGAATATTTTCCCCTCTTTAAGACCATATGCGTTTTGTCACATTTTTTCACTTTTTCAGTAAAAATGCTATATCTTTGTTAAAAACACAAGATTAAGCAATGAAATTTGCCATATAAATGTATTTTTGTGCAAAGAATCTGAATATGCTATTGAAAATCTCCAGAAATGAATGGTTTCCAAATAATCTGCAGTAAATGCACATAAATATGCTGTGATTGCTTAAAAATGTCATATATTCATTAAAAGAAAAGTTAGAGAACTCAAAGTTTAGTTGTAATGCATTTTATGTGCCAAAAACTGAAATCGAAATCTAGGATTGATTAAAAATGAATATATTGCAATATTTCTTTGGTATTATTGTAGATTAATACCTTCTGTTACCCCTCCCCATCTGACCACCTCTCCAAAATGTGATTCTACCTTAATAGACATTTGCATGTGAACAACTTGAAAAACTTTAATAAAAGATAAACAAAAATTTATTTTAGAATTTAATGTAAAATGATTTCTCATTTTGAATCATTCGAGCGTTTTAGGGCAGTTACCCCCCCCCCCCTTTTTTCCTATGATAGATAAATTCTGGGTGTTTTTTTTTTGTTTGTTTATTTGTTTTCTAAAAGGTGATTATGCATGGTTTTAAGAGGGTCTTTGTGCAATTATGAGAAGGTAGGGAGGTTGCTACTCTGACTTTGGGTTAATGATAGGGCTAAGGAAAATTGTGTGAACATCCTGAAGACTTGATAGAAACAAAACAAAAATAATTTTAGAATTTAGAGTGGGGTTGGTTTCACATAAATGTAAAATAATTCACCATTTCAAGACGATACTAGTGTTTTAGGAAAGTTGACCAATTTATTTTTATTTTTTTTGGGGGGGGGGGGATTAATCATGTGCACTTTTCTTTAAACGTTTTTTTATGCTTTTTTTTTTTTTTAAACGTTTATATGAGCTCACAGAGGAAGTTTGCTTAGTGGGGAGCTCTGCCACTTGTACTTAACGTTATTGTTCAGGCTAAAGGTTTTAGGAGGAGGCTTGCCACTCAAACCTAGGATTAGACATAGAATTAAGTGAGTTTTTTTTTTTTTTTAAGAGGGTGTTTGATACCCATTGTGAAACTTTACAAGAATTATGACAAACAGACAAAAATAAATGTTATTTAAAAAAGTGACGTCCCCCTAACAGAAAACATGATGCTTGGAATTTAAATACTTGATATTTTTCTATTTAAATATAAAAAAAGAAACAAGTTTTTGCTAAAGCTGGGAAATTGTTAAAAATTTTGAATTAATGTTATTTTAATTTTTAATTACATTTCGTTCTTTTCCTACCGTTGTTATTTTTTAACTGAGCACCTCCTACAGATATTTAAATATTGATTATTTTTTTATTTTTTTTTTTTAATAATTGGGTAGATTAGTTTCCATTCGATAATAATTCACTGAAAATATTTTTTAAGAGACGAAAATTAGAAGTGTGTGTACCGATCGTACACGTGAATCAAAACATCATATTTCACATTTTTGCTTGTTAAAATATTTTAAAATTTACTACTACCCAATTTTTAAAAATATTTGTATGGTTGATAACAAAATAGCTCTAACTAAACATGTAAGAATTTTTTTTTTATAACCAGAATTTTTTTTATCACACTTTCCGACACATGTGTCACATATTCTCACTGTGGGAGGGAAATAAATTTCACTCCCAAGTTCACTCTGATCCCAAGTTGATACTTGTCAGGGTCCCATCTTGAAGTTAAAAGGAATCCATAATTTACAGACTATTTAGTTGTGAGATCACGTGCCCCCCCACTCGACAACATCGCTGACCCCAATGTTGCAGGTTTTTCTTTCATCTTTTCTAGTTCTGGCTGTCGTCATCTTTTATGCATTGCTGGCTGTCAGTTGAGTGTGCATAGGTTCACAAGTATAAAAATAAAATTAAATAAGGAAAACAAAAGAAAACACAACATCCAACGCTTTACACACATATTGATTGGACTCTGTGTGTGTGACACCATCATAGGAAATTACCCTTCGTCCACATCTACATATACTGTTGAGGCTGTGTTTATCAGTTGGTTTTTTCCCATCTGCTCCGAGCCACAATTTGTGTTCAATTGTGTCAAAATAGTAACTGCCTTTGATTGTACTCCATTGTCAATCCTAAATGTATCTATTGTTCGGTCCTTTGTCATTTTAATAACTGCCCCACCTTGTTTAACTATTTCTAAAAAATAATCCACCTTGATAATCCTATTTTCTCTTCCTTTGTTATATTTCATTTTCTCTTTCTCCCTCGCTTCCCAACACTCAGGAGGGAAGGTGGGTACCTATAGTATCACACTTCTTATGCCCAACTTGTCTTTTATTACATAAATTATGAAAATAAAGGACATTGCATAAATTAAATATAATTCATATTACATAAGTTATGAAATGGTACAGATATGACAGACATCCCAAAAACAAGAACAGCACAATACCCAAGAAGCTGACTTCTGATCTGGAATTATGTGTTCATTTAACTCTCTTGCCAGCCAAAGGATATTTGGCACCTTTAAAAAACAGAGCAAAGCAATTCCTTTTTGTCCACTGGTACATGCTTATCATACCAAAGAGAGGAAATTAACTTGTCCTTTCATAGAGGTAAAAGAAAAAAAATGGGCTTATCATGGGATATTTAAAAATTATTGATCAGTATGTGTGGAGAGCATACAATTTGGGGAGCTCATAACTTTTGGAAAGTCTCAAGTGGTTCATAATCATAGCATGAAACCTCATATCCAGGAAGACATTGTTTTAAATAGCCAACCAATTTTGTTGAGTGTTTTCGCTCTCTTAACTAAATGTTGTTCCCATTAGAGGCCTGCTGTCCATAGCATACATCTATGCACCTTACTAAACATGCAGCATTATGCATGTTTACAATGTAGCATAACCAAGAAAGGGGCTGATATGCTATGGACAATAACAATGTCAGAAACCTAATTAAAATAATCAAACTAAGCAGAAATTTACATGAGTACATATTTAAAGATATTAAGGATTTGAAGCTTTTACCAAAATTGAGCAGATTTAGCATCAAATAACCTGAAAAGAAGTGATATGTCACAAAATAAAACAAGCTGGTCAAACCAAAACCTGTTGTGTTTTCAGGTTTGACATCTTTCAAGTCCTTATTTACTTGCATCCCTACAAGAGCAGAGTAAGATGCAAGATCAGTTTTTAATGTGGTGAAAACCTCATTCCACCAAAAAAGCATACTCTGAATTACTGCAAAAATAAAAATTGCTTCAGTCTAGAAGGATTTCTCTTTCACTGACTGAGGACAGAAAAAATGAAGTGTAGCAAGTGTAGCATCAGACAGATACTGCACTTTGCTCTTAGTTAAAAAGCTAAAGAGAGATGATGGAATAGTTATAAGTTGGCATAAGTTTGTTCTAGATATATTTTTTTTCTTTTGATTCTATCTAGACAAGACATGAAGCCACTTGATGTAAAAATCTTTAAAAAAAAATAAAAATGAAAGTTGATTATTGGAAAGATAGATGTTCCATGACCTTAATCTTGAAAAGACCAAAGTCATATGTAGGAGGAAAACAGTCAGCAGGAAGAGAGTTCCATAATCTTGCAGTTTTTGGAAAGAAGCTACTGAAATAGGAAATCTTATTACAGTGAGGTATCAAAACAACAAATCAAAAGACACCACTAGTTCAACAAGTCAAATGAGCTAAAACAATAAATGAAATAAAACAATAAATCAAACCATTCTGAAGAATACATGTCATCTTATTTAATGAATATCATTTTAAATCGTGAAACAGCAAATATTCATTTCAAGTTGCTAAGAATCTTCTAGGTAGATGAATTTAATTCCATCGAGCTTTCGCATAACTGACATTCCTTATAATACATAAACGTTAAATCTTTTTATACTTTATAACCGACACAGCTTGTTACTATCATGTTTCAGAATTTTTGAGATAAGGATTGATTATTTGCATTATTTTGATTACTATTCTCATCTTGGTTTTTATACTGTTTTTATTTTTTTGTTATGCGATTTGGACGTAAGGGGCTATTATTTCGGGCCAATTATGCAAGGATACTCTGTAGGAAGTTGAGCAGTGAGATGTCTGTTTACATTACACTTGAACTTGTGCGTGTCGATACAGTCAGGGAAACCAGGACCTGGGAGGGAATTCCGAAGTTCAGCAGTTTGAGGAAAGAAACTATAAGTTAAAAGCTTTCCAGCATCTAGGGATCTCTACAGTTATTTTGCATTCCATTAAAATACTTGTAAAACAGGCACAGGGATGCAACATTTCAGTGATGGGACAGAGTTTGGAGTTTGGTTGATAGTGTGGGATCTATTAATCTATCTATTAAATGCACCAGCCAAGATGTGGAGACAATACTCCATGCATGGGTGAATGGTGACTTTGTACAGGATACTCTCCAGTGTGAGTAATTTTCTAGTACGGTAGAAAAAGCCCACCTTTTCAGCAGCCTTGGCAATGTCTTCAATGTATTTGTTCCAATTCATATTGCCCGTAAACGTTAAGCCAAGGGGTTTGAATGAAGAGATATCAGACGATATATTATTAGCCATGGCAATCAGTGGTTGAAAAGGTTTCTTGTAATTATTAAAGGAAAGAAGCTTAGTCTTTGCAGTATTGAATGTTACAATCCATCTACGTTCTTATTCTACTACAAACTGGAGGTCTTCCACTAAGATTTTAGCCATTTCCTTAGATATGTTTCTATTCATTTTCCTCTCATGTCTATTATAGAGCATGGTGTCATTAACAAATATACCCATCTCGGAGATAATTTTATCAGGGAGGTCATTTATGAATATCAGAAATAATAAAGGTCCAAAGATCGATATAAGATAATGTGAAACCATAGTAGCAAGTTTTAGTCCCCCCCCCCCTCAATCAAGGCCAGCGGTTTGGGGGAAATATCAGGTATTTTGTAATTCATATGCAAAACTAGGAAACAAATGACTATGATTAAAATATTGGTAAACGCGCAGTATCTTTCCACCCACAAAAAAATCCTTTAAAATTACCACTATTATAGGTTTTCGAGGATGCTAAAAATGAAGACAGTTAAAATTCCAGGAAACGAGTAATTTCAATGATATGAATAAATTATAGTTTTAAAAAGTCGGGGATCACTTTTCCATATTAATTTAAAATAAAATAAACACCCAGTTTATAGCCAAGGTGGCCATAAAGTGGGCGCTCATTTACATTAAATTTTACGGCAAATGTCACATAGCCCACTACACAATTCAGGTCATTCGCTTTCCAACGAACCTTCATTTGTTAAATTCTGATCAATAGTCGCCGAGATTTTGAACTTATAAAATTGCCAAAAAAATAAAGTGGTATATCTATAATATATATATATATATATATGTGTGTGTGTGTGTGTGGATATATCTATACTTGTAGCCAAATTGAATATTGAAATGCTCATATGTTTGGTTCTATGGGTCGAAACTACATGAAAATTTGTAGGCTTTTAGAAGATACTAATCTATGATTAAAATTTTATGACAATTGATAAAAAAGAACATATATTTTCAAACTAATAAAATATGCCCAAATTTGCTTGCATTTGTATATATAGTGTCCTAGCAGGCCAGCTTTAGTTTTGCTGCTTCTGTTGTCTCCCCCAGGCCATTAATATATATATATATATATATATATATATATATATATATATATATATATACTCACATCTAGACAAGACCAGGTTTAAAGCTTCTAGAATTCATACTAGTATTGTCTACATAAATTCATAATGAAACTTAAATACATTGATAAGTAATCAGTTCTTAATGACAGTCTTCTGAAGGTTGAAAGTTCAATCTTTACTACGGGCAATAATTAAGAATAACATGTAATTAACACTTCTCCCCGGTCATAGTTGACAGAACAAGAACAATCTATTCCTACGAATTAAAAAGAAAATGGGATTCAGTTCAATATTCTGTATAGATTCTTGAAATTAACATAAAGATTTCCAAGTTCGAAAAGATTCGATGTTACATTGTGAAAATAATTTTGATGAGAATAGTAGTTGAAATAATGCAACTTGTTACTTGCAATTCTTTCTTACTTTCATGGTAATAGTCAGCTAACATACTTCCACACTTCCGGTGTGTCTGCTACAGGAAGCACTTTTATTGTTCTAGTATGAAGCGATTTATTTAAATAAAATATAAGAAAAAGACATTACTGAAAAATATACAATAAAAATGAACAAAATTAATCAGATGAAAACAAAATTAGTTTTTATTCGCACGTTTAATAACAGAATTAAACAAAAGTTATTTTATTGAAAATCTTCTAAGAAATATATGTTTATGAAATTAAAGTGTTATTTATAATTCTTTAAAAAGCTAAAACCAATTTCAATAATTCTTAATTAAAATAAGACCGAAAGAAGCTTTTCAATAATTATTTAAAAAAAAAAAAAAAAAAAAAAATCATCAGAAAAACGTAATAAGAAGAGAGTTCATGTACAGGGGAGATATAAGTGGGAGAAAAAAAAAAAGCAAAGGAACTGATTTTCCTTGTCACCGCTTCCGGTAACAGACACACTGGAAGTTTGGAAGCACATTAGCTGACTATTAACACTTTGATTCTTATATCTATATATATCCTATATCATGATATAGAGTTACAACTATCGATAATTTATACATTATTTTTCCAAATACCAAAACCATATAAATTTATGATGTTGAAAAATCTTTTAAAATATAGTTTTGATTTTGCATAGCATAATATTTATAGTTAAAAAAATGTTCTTTCTTTTGTTTGTATTTGTGTATCTGTATTTGTGTCTTCCTTTTATTGGTTTCCCTCTCCTTTCTCCTGGCCGAATTTCTGACCTAGCTGTTTGTAATAAGATTGATCCCCTTCCCATACACACTTTTTATGCCACTGTGTCCATTTTACATTTGATTCTCTTTCGTTTTCTCTGCTCTTTATTGAAGCTATCACTATTTCTAACCCAACCCATTTCTATGTATTCTTTGGAATTTGAAAACGCATATCATTTTTCTTTTCTATTTGAAATTCTGAAAATTTTAGTACTTGAAGGAAATTGAAGTCGTGTCAAAAGTTTATAGGATTTTCATCATCAGTGTTCTAAGAATATGTTTGCAATAAATTACAATTATCATCTCACGATTAGATGCAATTGCTCGTAAAGTACACACATCTAAAAGACTGCAGTAAAACTCTATGCATCTCTGGGATGTACCTCGATTTTCCCAAGGTTTGGCTGCATACAATTTTATGTTAAAAAAAAATGACTTTTCAAAATAAACAAATTTAATGTTTGACATCTTCCGAGGTGAGTGGGAGGAAAAATGTTACTTTCTTAGATAAAAACTGTAAACATTTAAAATGTAGCTTTTGATGAAATTTATTTCATTGATCGTTTGTCATTTAAACAGTCTATAAAAAAATTTGCAACATTAATTTAACAAAAAACAAACTTTGTACCGTTAATTAAAAAAACAAAACTTTGTACCGTTAATTAAAAAAACAAAACTTTGTACCGTTAATTAAAAAATGACAAAACTTTGTACCGTTAATAAAAAAAAACAACTTTGTACCGTTAATTAAAAATGACAAAACTTTGTACCGTTAATTTAAAATGACAAAACTTTGTACCGTTAATTTAAAAAAGAAAACAAAAACAGGAAACGTTATCATTTTCTTAATTAGATTGTGATTGTTTTTCTTTTTATTTTATTCATCTGATTTTTATTTTATTTTTAGATTATTTTATCAATTAACTAGCAGGCCACCCGTCATTGCCTAATCATAAAATACACTTAAATATATTATTTTAATTCATGCAGACTTCATATTTATTATAGAGCCAATACTCTATTGATTATTATATTGTACCCAATATGCAGTTGTGATTTCAAAACTTAAAACAATTGACTTGGGTGCCATCAGTTAGAATCAAAATCGAAACATGTAGCTCTCCAGCATTATTTGTTAACATCTGAGCTAAATCCATACGCTTATAAAAACTCAGAAAAATAACGTTGTTAAAGGTATAAATGTATATTTGCACATGTGTAGAAGTAACACATTTAGTCAATTTAATATTTTTTAATTGAAATTAATGGAATTCCATTTCTCTTGGAGAGCAACAATGCTTGGAATATCAGACAGTACAATCTGTTGATTAATTAAAAAGTATTTCTTTTTCTTATCATTTTATGTATAACAAAAACAAAAGATTGCAGACTAAATACATTTTCTTTAAGAATTAAAAAAAATAAAATCGATATTTTTTATTTATTTTTTTTATTATTCAAACTATTATTCTCATCTTGGTTGTTATTTTCATAACTTTCAATTGATGTAATCTCCAATCTCTTGTACAGATGTACCTTTTGTAAATTATATAGTTTAATTGACATATTGGTTCTCATTAGTTAAGCAACATTGAATCTGGTCAGTACCAGATGGGTGACTATTTGGGAATACCAGATGTTGTATGTAAGAGAAGAACAACACTTTTCTGCCATAAAATTGCAAAAACTAACATTGTTAAAAAAAATGTTGGCTGAGTTGCATGCACATTTGACTGAGGATTTTGAATTTTATATTCCCTAGAGACTTACCTATTTGAAGGAAGCCAGTTGAATCCGACTTACATGAATGCCACAACAATACTGATCTTTTCAAACTCTGAAATATTCTAGTTGAAATATGGAACCTATACAGAATTTCGAACTGAAATTTACGGGGCTAGATTATTCTCGTTCAATCAGCCATGACTTTGTAGAAGTGTAGTTATTGTCTGTAGTAAGAATTTAACCATCAACCTCAATAAAGTGTCACTGAACTGATTGTTCATATTTACTTGTCTTCTCATGGGGACAAAAGTCGGTTTTTAATGTAGGGGAAAATCCAGCTCTCTTTAAAGGGGCACTCTGGATTGGTGTAAAAATAAAAATTGCCTCAGTTAAGAAGGGCTTCTCTTTTACAGACCGACGGTAGAATAGACTAAGTGTCAGATCAGAACAGATCCTACACTTGATTTCTTTACAAAAGATGAAGGAAAAAAAAATTTTTAATCAACATTATTTACCATTAAGCCGTATATCAGTGTGGACAATAATTCCTGTGGATAAAATAAAGGATTCAACTCTGTATAGGTTCCTGAGTATGACATAAAAACTCCAGTTTGAATAGAAAGTTTTCAACTTCAGAAAGAAGCACCTGAATAAGGTCAGAGGTTACATCAGTTAAAAAGTTGTGAATAAGATAACAACCGAGATGAGAAAAGTAGTCTGAATGATTCAAATAATACAAAGTACATTTTCTCTCCTTGAAATCCAGGCCATTTGTTTGTGTTTAATAAATCACTACTTCCTCTGACTTCTCCAAATGTCAGCATTCCCTTCTTTTTTTTTTTTCTCAGTCTCTCTCTCTATTATAGAATACTTAACCCCTCAACCACCCCACCAGAAAGTCAGTTATATTCTTCCCTGTTTTCTAGCTTCTCACCACTTCCTTTTTAAAAACTCAGTAAATAATTTATTATCTGCTTTGAAACAGCAACACACTTTGTTCAAATCTTAGACTTGACTACAAATGTTAAACTTTTATTACTACGTGACAATCTCTTCAACTTGTGGTTGTGCAACAGTGACATTATAAACCAGGCAAGACACTAATTTATCCTTTTGTCAAATTAGATATGCTTCAAGTGTCGCTTTTGCATGTGACAGATAAACACTTGTAACATTAGACATTATTTAGCTGTTCTAACATCTTAAAATAATCTATCAAACGTGTTTATTTTTAGATTCTTTTTAGATTCTTTGACACAACAGTATTGTATCATTTTATTGCTAAATTCTGTCATCAACTGTAAATCCAGGTAACTGATTAGCACATCACACACATATTTATAGGATGCATAATATATTGAAGAACAGATTTATATGTACACAAAAATCACCCCCCTTGAAGCAGATATTAACGTCTTTTTAATGAAAAACGTTTTTGAAGAAAAATATTATTTTGCAATTTTATTCAGTCTCTTTCTCACTGACGAAATGTTTCCTCCCTCTGCCTGTTTTACAAGTATTTTAATCATAGATGCTCCAACGAACTACAAGCCCTTGTAGCCCCTCAGTGTAAATACCTCCGATAAACCCGATAAGCAGCAAAATCCCACCCCTACACAGTAGAGATCACCAGATGCCAGAAAGCCTTCTACTCTAATAGTTTCTTTCTTAGAACTGCTGGACTTTGGAATTCCCTTTCGGATTCATGCTTCCCTTACTGTACTGACATACAAATGTTCAAGTGTAATGTAAACAAATATCTTGCTGTGAAACTCCCTACATAGTATATCTGCAAATTATGTCCCAGATAGTAGCTCCCGACATCAAAGTGGCACCATGCCTAGTTTGAGGTGCAAATACAATCAAAAAAAGAATAAAATCTCTGTAAACTTTAATAATGACTTTTATGTGAGGTATAGCATACATGAATACAGCATAATTCACATTGACACACCAGTTCCCATTAGATTACTGAAGTTAAGTGACATTGAGCCTTGTCAGTACTAAAATGGGTGACTATTTAGGAATTCTAGGTGCTTATCTGCTTTCCACTCCTCTTGGCATTGTTTCTAGTCATCTAGCAGTTCTTGCCACTGGACTCGAGTACCGATTCAGGAGAGGTGTTGTTGGGCTTGCGCAACCCTTGCTTCACAATTACATGTACAGCTACCCTTATAGGGGGTATCCATTGTTTCCTTAGAATGAACGGAGGCATCGCAGCATACATGCTAGGATCAGGGATTATTTAGTGTTATGAGGATAGTCACTATTTTTCCCAACTAAGCTCCATACATAATGGTTTGATATCTGGGGAATAAGATGTACAGAGTGGAACGATAAAATTGTCGCTCTAGCAAAGCCGACATGATTCCATTTCTGTTTAATGAAAACCGACTTTCTTTTTTTGTTGCAGACCATCTGCTAGTTGGCCACTTGTGTATAAATCCCAAGAGTATCATGTCTGAAAGTAACACAATGTTCAATGAGCAAGATCAAAGATGCGTCACTGTACAACTCCTGCTCTCTACCGATCCAAGTTATGACAACAGGGCTATTGTCAGCACCCTCAAAATGCAAATCCGGACAGTTCAACATTTGAGGACACAGCTCAACAAAGTTTCCAGCCACAGTTATGGTCTTTGGTGTATTTTCAAGTGAGGGCCATATCATGCCATTTCACATCTTTGAAGTCAGCCTGAAAGTCAAAACACCAAAGTGTACCTGGATGTACTGAAGAGTGTGGTGATCCCTTGGTGTAATCAAGTGGCTGCTGATAGACCCTGGGTGTGACAACAGGACTCTGTGCTAGCCCACAAGTCAAAAGAGATCCAGGCTTGGCTCCAGAAGGAATGATACGACTTTGTACCATTCTCTCACTGCTCCCCCTCCTCCCCCGACATGACCCCACGGGACTACTTTGTTTGGTCATATGTTGAGGACATCACCAGCATGACCTCCCACAACACCAAAGCCAGCCTGATCATTGCCATCCGTTGAGTATTTGCCGAGCTCCCACTGACGCTTGTGGAAATGGTATGCTCCCAGTTCCGGATCCCTATCAAGGTGGTGATTGAGGGTGAAGGCGGCTACATTGAATAGATGTCAGCTCTACTACATAATCAAGTTACCTGAATTGATCCTATCAATAAAAGTTTTAAAATAAAGCTGTAGTGTTGTTTTCTTTAGGGCGACAAATTTATCCTTCCATCCTGTAAGTGAGCCATGTGATTATGAAATTTTTACAATTTGTTTAGAAGACTTTTCGGTCAAATTTTCCTTTACTTTGACTGGCATGAAACAACTTCTACTCATCGCATAAGGTTTGTTGTCTTTGTGAATAATATTTTAGATTGTTCCTTATGGTGCAATGTGTTCTTTTGCAATCAACCTCTTTTAGGATTACCACCAGGACTACTAGCCAACTAAATTCAGTTGTTTTAATGCCGTCTATCAATAGAATGTCTCTTCCATTTTGATAATGATGATATCATTCCATCTTATGTCTTATTTTTTGCTAACATTGTAAAAAAACGATCAAACAATTTTTTTTCCAGAGGAATCACCACTTATCAAGGCCTGAAGGTCACTCAAGGATAAGGGTTAATGAGTGTATGGCGGTCACCAGGATAACAGTGAAGTAATTGTTAGAGGTGGAAATTGGGTATAATTTGATTGTTTAAGGGGCCAGTTCAATAAGAACTTGTTTACATTGAACTTGAAGATAATCATATTGTAGTCAGCTGGAAAGCAAACTAGTGCACTAGAGTTCCATAGGTCGACAGTGCTAGGGAAGAAGCTTTGTTCATGGAATTTGCGCTTATATTTAGACACAAATAGATAGTAGGGGAAATTATTGCTAGTGATTGTAGCTAGATGAGTGCTTTTTGTGAAAGTTAGGCAAAGGAGAACCATAAATTGAAGCTCAGATGAGCACTTGCCATGAAAATAACGATAGAACAAAGACAGGCTTGCAACATTTCTTCTGTGGGAAAGAGGTTGCAGGGAAAAGAAAAGGGCATCACCTACTAGGTTTCAAAGCCGGATTTCAACTCTGTGAAGACAGAATAGGGTACTGTGAGCAGCTTCTGCCCAGATGTGGCAACAGTACTCCATTCAAGGACACACAGGTAGAGAACTGAATCGGCAGTGAGATATCTCCTGAAGTGGTAGAGTGATCCAACCATTTTTCCAATATTGACAACAAATTTTTAAAATGGTTTAATTTCTAAATTGCTGTATTCAGTCTTTATAATTCTGATAACTGTGCGCCTCCTGACAATAAAAATGTATTTTTTCTCAATCATTCCATTTTTCTTTTTGAACTTAACAATAACTTGTCAATTACAATTTAACCAGGAGGTAAAATATGAGGATAGAAAGGGAAAACATGGGACCAGAAGAAACAGAAAATAAAAGAAAAAGTCTCTTTTGAAATTTAAGTGAAATTCTTTCGGTTTACAGATATTAGAAAAACGTTTTGTTCCTAAACTAAACATATTAAATTTAGCTCTGATGAAATAAAGCATAATCACATTGACACACTTGTTCTTGTTTGATCACCAAAGTGAAGTGACATTGAGCCTGCTCAGTATTAAGTGGGTGATATTGATATGGAGACGGCTAATTACTACCATCAACAGTGTGTGCTGTACTTGTCAAATAAATTCAGTTGTTTTAATGCCATCTATAAAACTGGTTGATTATTATTATCAGAAAAATAAAACAATTAAATTTTGGAAAATTTGTAATTACAACTTGGAATGTTTAGTCAGGAATTTAAGCAGAACTTAATTTTTCAGTTGGTTATCATGCAGTGCCCCTGCAACCTTTTCTACAAAAAAGGTTTTCTTTCAAAAAAGACAGTTTTCTTTTTTTTATATATTGGAATAGAATGGAATTGTTTTTTGTTTTTTTTTTTCTTGTTTTTTTTTTTCTTTTAGAATTTATTAATCCATTTCAGAAAGAACAAAACTTATTTAGATTTTTGATTCCTAAATTAACAAATTATGAATTTTGGTTTTTAGAGTGCACTTAAAAATTCAAATATTTCAGATTTACATTGAATTTTGATGGTTACAGATCATATAGTCATTAAACACCACTTAAGCAAGATTTCATGAATCTCAATTTTTCTTAAGACCCCTTAAATTTTGAAATTCAATTTTTCTTAAGACCCCTTAAATTTTGAAATTCAATTTTTCTTAAGACCCCTTAAATTTTGAAATTCAATTTTTCTTAAGACCCCTTAAATTTTAAATGTTTTCTAGAATCAAAATTATGTGATAGATTTGGATCAACTGCTTCATCTTTGCTGAGCAAAATTTTTGACTCAAGTGTAATTACTTGATCCTTTTTTTTTCTTTTTTTTATTTTTTAAAATTAAGTGTATTCATGGACATTTCTCCAGCGATTGAAGCTATGATTGCTTCTCCTATTGAGTTTGCTCTGTCCACATTCACCTTTTTGTCTCCAGTTATTCCACTTGAAATGCTGTGAAAGGATGGATTTTCCATGAAAGAATCATATGTCTGGAGAAATGCAATGAGCTTCCATGTATTCCTCACATCTCACTCTTTTCTTGCTGAAGTAACCTCCTGGTGCTGGTTACTAGTGCTATAACGAATGCCTGTTAATTCTTGCATTGTAAACTTGATTTCAACGCACACTGGCAGTGATAGTATCCAAACCAATCATTGAATTTTGTCCATTCCTCTGCCATGAGCAAGACCTCCAGACATCTTCATGCTTCTCATAAGCACCTGCTCAATAACCAAATCCATCGACAAGCCAGCCCAGTAGTGATCACATGGAACCCTTCAGAAAATTTCTGGTATACTTCAGGATGGCTTTTCGGCAGTCCTCCATTTTCTGCAAGTGCAAGTAGGCCAACTTTGCATATAGGATGTGTCCTGCTGCAACAAATATTGGCAGCATTTTCCTAATAGCGTCAAGATGCAATTCCCAGTTTTCAGTGCACTCTGCCTTGATAAACAATTGCAGGATCTTCATCATATCAAGGTATTGAATTCACAATTTTGCTGTTTGCTGGTCACCTATCACATCCTTCACATGGTTGATTCTCTAAGCAATCCTGGTCACGTGCTTGACTGTGTTTTCACCATACACAAGTTCAAAAAGTTCTTGCAATCCATAACCTGTCATCAAATGACCAATTGAACCCAGTAAGCTCATCTGTATATGAACCCACCATGTCACAAGACATGATTTCAGGGGATTGCAACTAGACTGTGACTTGACGATCATCATTGTTTTGTACCAAAGTGGCTGATCGAATGTTAAAATTGGTGTAATGTTGTTTTTCCTGGCTAAATCACTAATGTAACATAATCATTTATCATTATTACACTGTGAAAAATCCAAAATGGCCACCACAACACGATTCAAAGAAATTATTAACAAAATATGGCTTGTAGCATATCAAATTAAAGGAAATTTTGTACAGATTCCAATTATGTTTTCAAGTACATTAAACTAATTAGGATAATTAAATTTCCTTTTAACAGCTTCAAGTTACTGTGACAATTATCGGCGGAGTTTCTACCACTACTTTGTATAATTTTTTATTTTTAAGTCATTGTTGAGACTTCAAGAGACATTGCGGACATTTTTTCTTGTTCTCATATAACACTGGACACTACTTATTTTTTGAACAGAATAAACATTTACAGCACTAAAAATTTATCGAGGTAGGTAGAAGAGTAACTTGCCTTTGGCAACATTTATTTGTTATATATTTGTTTTTTGGCCATTTTTTTCATACCTCTGTGGATTGTAAAACAACCCCCAATAAAAGTTATTCTTTTACTTAACTGGATAAGTGGTTTGTGTGTTTTAACTTATTTAAAAGCATGGTCATTGTCGGTTATTTTTTTCAAAGAATTTATTTTTTTAAAATATTCTTTTCCTTTCCATAATTAAAAACTTATGTTTTCTAAATAATAACAAAAATAAAATGAATAATTTATGTTAGTAAGTTAGTTGACAAACACTTGTTCACAGATTTTTTTGTGCGCCTCACAACGCACAAAAATTTTCATGTTTATATGCGGTTGTCACTACTTCTTTCGATTCGTGCATAAGTTTTTATCCAATTCTTTTCAAAATTTAGGATAAAATATATTCGTTATTAAATAGTGTTTGAACAGTTTCTGTCTTTATTTATCTTTGTACTACAAAGTGTTAACTTTGAGATGTTGTATTTGTGACTCAAAAATCAAAAACAAAAAAAAAATGTTCATTGTTGGTTATTTTCAAATAAATATTCTTTTCCTCTCCATAATTAAAAACTTATCCTTTCTAAATCATAAAAAATAAATACTTTATGTTCATAAGTTAGTTGACGAATGTTTTGTTTACAGATTTTTTTTCATGTGCGTCTCGGCACACAACAATTCTCATGTTTATATGCAGTGGCCACTACTTCTATCGATTTGTGCATAAAAAGTTTTTATCCAATTCTTTTCAAACCTTAGGATAAAAGAAATTATTATATTCGCTATTAAATAGCATTTGAACACAATTTCCATCTGTACTTACTACTAAGCATCAACTTTGAGATATTCTAACTTTTGGCTGAAAAGACGTACATGTATTACAATTCCGTAGTAAAGACAATTCTTTTCCCTGATTAGCTAAAACAACTAGAAATGTTGTCGACGGGTACAACTTCCGCTTTGAGTATTTATGTGAACGCACCCTGACCACTTATTTGCAAAAGGTGATCTACCGCCAGCGTGCATGCTATGCTGGCATGTTTCATTGTAAATAGCGATTTCTTCAAATATACAAATCACAACAAAAATATTAAAATACCATTTTAAAGTAAATTTTATTGTGAATCCAGTTATAAAAGTATTATTTTGATGGAGGTAGGAGAAATGAACTTATTATTGATTTAAAGACTATGAGTGTCAAATTTAGTAGCAGTGTGCCTTGTCCAGTGCTGAACGTTATGGTGTCTGGTATTGCTATTTGCTGTATTTAAGAATGTAACAACATTAGGTTTCCCATTAATTTCAGTCACAATGATTTTGTCTTTGAAATGTTCTAGCAATCGAGATTTCATGTATGAGAAACTATATGGTTCAAAGCCAGTGTCCACCGAAAATTTCCTCCATTTTTTTGACAAGATTGAGTTGCTCCTTGTCATTTTGCTGCAAATAATTAGCAACTTCCAGAAATGCCTGCTTTCTCTCTGAATCCTCTGGTCCACCAAGGTTTTATTTCTTAGAAGAATCAGCAGAAGAAAATGCCTTAGGAATGTTTTTTATTGGAATCAAAGTTTGCAAAACATGTTCTGTGATAATGTGCTTCTTGTGAAACAAGGTCAACTACATAACCAATTCTACCTTAAACAGTGGATGCTCGGCCATCATTTTTTCGGAATTTCACAAACTTTTAATACTCTGTCCTTAAACTCAATAGTTTCTTCATGGGAAACATCAGTCTCTTTTCTTTCAATCAGATTTTGCCCCCCCCCAAAAAAACAAAAAACAAAATATTGTTCTTTAAAGTTAAACACACACAAAAAGTGGATTGCACAGGATGGCATTTTATCATGGGTGGACCTGTTTTTCTATATATTTGGGGTTGATACAACGCAGTCTGTATTTTTTGTTAAGATGTTGACCAATCTGAATTATGATCTTCTCTCCACGTTGTTCAGAAGTTCTGTTAATGGAATCCATTCCTTTCTGGCTGACGATAAATGTTTCTTCATTACTGGACAGTTCATTGTTACAAATAGCACACTTGTCAGCATCCATAATCATCGGTACTTCACTTTGGCCAACCTGAAATTAGAATATCATACAATATTAAGCTCCTGCAGTAATACATCAAAAGAGGAAAAAAAAAAAAAAGGCATAAGAAGTTATAATTATAATATTGAATTTCTAAACCACCTGAATTCAAGCTGTCATCATTGGCCACTGTCTGGAAGGCACAGATCATAATAAACAGCTCAGAACTGTCCATTATATTTGCAGATTGATATCGGTCCTTGGCTTGTAAGACCACTAGAACTACATTTTACATACACTACCTGGTATTACTAAATAACCAGTCATCTAAGTATATAGTAGCAACCAAGAAACAAGACCGGAAAAGTTGAAATACATCAGGGGATGTGCTTTATTCTCTTTAACAGTCAAGAACAGATCTGACCCACTTTTACATAGATCTTGTAAACCATAATCACTTAATTACATAAAGAGGAATCTGAGTCAGAAGTGTCAAAAAAGTAGAGGAGTCTGTAGACAGTAAATGAGTCTTTTTTTTTGTTTTGTTTTTTCGTCCTTTTTGATACTTGGAAATATGTATAGCTTTGTTTCATCCAAAATCAAAGTCAGTAGCTACAACCAATGATGCAGTTGAAATTGTTAAAGAAACTTGTTGATACTTCATTTTTCAATTTTATACTGCAATTACAATTCATACAAATTCTGGTTAAAGTAAAGATTTGAAAATCTTAATAAATTTTCACTCTCCACAAAGAAAGAATTATATTCAAATATCAAGTAAGTTTCATCATCTCCATCATAGTTCTCAGCTTCTGTTAATATTTTAAAATGAGAATCCGCTGGAAAATGGCAAAGAGCTCTTCTTTCTGACGAATTGATCATATTATAACTTATAATATATAATACATGCTGTCCCTATTTACTACCTCCCCACAAGTGTTGGATGCAACCTATGATCAATTTAATGTGGGGATATCCATCTGCCTCAAAATGGGCACTATAGATCAGACAAAAATGAAAATTATTCCAGTTAAAAAGGATTTTTCCTATTCTGACCAAAGACAAATACTACATTTTTATTCTTGTTTGAAGGGCAGACATCTTACTTGTTTTATTTGATACCTCCCATGCACCAAGTAAGTATCAAGAAAGAAATATATAATAATTTTTCTTTTATACATACACACACTAGTGTTTCATGCTTATGCAATCATCAGTGTAGGATGACAGTTCTTGCTGAACGGGAGATTCGAACCCAGCCACAAAGCCATCTTTGACTCTATTTGCTAAGCCTCTACCTCCAGGCCACCAAACAATTGCCATGAGAATGAAAAAAAATAAGAACTAATACACACTGAATTTAGGCGCGGACATTAGACAATCCATAGTGACAGGAAGTCATGAACGCTATATATTTGAAAATGGATGACGTTATAAAGGATGAATGTGAGCCGCCAAAAACTGGACATGTATGTTTGTTTGAAAGCAACAACGTTTGTAACTGCTGTTGTTATTGTTAAGTGAGTCAGACTTCTGCATAGAGCTCACGAAGATCGTCACCTCAGAATTGTCTGGTCTTTATGAAGTTCTCCTTGATAATTGCAGCTATTCACCAACCTGCAGAATTGCAGGTTTTTTTTACCCCATCATCGACAACAGTAAGGCTCAGCATTTGCACGTGAAGTTGGCGAACGTTTGCTACATGTAGAATCAATGGTGTCTCACTCCATTGATTTGCAGTTTTATGTTTGACAGGTTTTTGCTTGTCACATGCAGACGACGACAGATCCTGATCCAGACTCTTCCTGGATTTTCACTATTAGCCAGATACCTCTAACACTACCATGATGCCACTTCCCTTACCATAGTAAGGAAGGGTTCAATTTTAGAGATGCTGCCGTTGTTGAACGAATTGGACTTCTGTACAGTCCACAATTGTGTGTCAGGATTCTCTGGTCTGTATGGTTCTAATTGGTGGTAACTATTCATCATATTTGCGAGAGACTGCCACCCAAAACAGCAAGGTGCATTGGCTGCATAAAAAATCTGATAAAGGTTGGCATAGGACACGTAAAGGAATGGCGGTTGCATATTCACAGAAACAATGTTGTCTTCATTCTATAGATTTGCAGTTCTGCATTTGACATGCCCTTGTTTCTTAAAGATGACGATAGAATAATGGATCTTGATATTGATTCATTTTAGATTTTTATCAGAGATCTGTTAGCTTGGTAGCCCTGCCATTAACCCGTTACCACTGCCCCTACCATGATTAGGAGTGGGGCTTTATCAGCCAATGTTAAGAAATTATATATTCAATATGTATAACCGATATTGACCTAACTGATCACTGATAGTCTAATCTAAATGAATAAATATGAAAGATCTTTTTATGCAAAGTAATCATGTAAAATTATTCAGGAATATATAATTGTTTTATTTGACCAATTGACATTCCATTTTTTTTTTTTTTTTTCTGGTTTATTATTTTATTATATTGGTAATTAATGGAGAATTCATTTTTATGGTTATACAAAATCAAATCCTTTAACTTTGCATATAAAAAAAAAAAACAGCATAAAAGAACCTTTTTGTTATTTTCATAATTAATAAAATGTGACAGTCATGTTTAATTAAAATTTTTACATCAATTTTCCTCAATATTGGAATATTATGACAATCATCTTTTTGTTGTTTATCTCAAAATTACTAAAATGTGAAGTCAAAATTATTTTTTTTTCTTTTTTTTTTTTTTCTTTCTTCTGTGAAGAAGGCTACAGCTAGATTAGGTACTGCTCTGGAATGGAGGAGGGTTGAGTTTTTACTAGTTATATATAAATTTAGGATTGAAAAACAAACAAACTTGAAAGCATTTATAGAAGTACAACAAGCCGTGCATACGTGGTCTCCCTCTGGTGCTGTATGTGAGATGATGCCACAAAAAATAGTGAAGAAATGATGAATATGAGAAGTGTGAACGTTGAGTTAGTCCTAAAACAAATATTACTTTCGTCATAGTTAAAAATTAAGTCATTTAAACTTACATTTTTTTCGCTCTTTTTGACTCCATCATGGTGCTTGGGCATCCTAAGAAATTACAGTGCATTCGGGGTACTCCCCCAACCAATTCTCACGATTGCAATTCAGTCGTTCCAAGCAACATGTTTCCCCCTGTCAGACTCGTCAACATTGGGAACACGTGTTTCTTCAATTCTGCGATGCAAAACTTCTCTTGTGACCCCTTTTGAGCTTCTGGGAATGCTGAATCCCAGTGAAAATGGACAAACAGTGCAGTTTCACGCCGTAAGACATGTATATTTGAATTCAGCACCATGGAAAACCACTATATAGACATATCAAGTTTTTGAGTAATATGAAAAAAGAGCTCCAAAAAGGCATGTATTTTTTTAGCCCTAAAAGTCCCAAAGAGATGCGAACCAGAATTTTGCCAGGGTCGCTCATACTGAATTTATATTAAGAATAATGGTCTCCACTTTTTGGTCAAGTTTCAAGAAAATCTAATGTATGGATCAAACGCTATGGGGTAAAAAGTGTCATTTTTTTCAATTTTGGGGCATTTTTTACCTCTTGAGCCCGTGTGGACACCAAATGCCAGTATAAATAGATAGCGGTACAGTTTCAGTCCTTAACACGTGTATATTTGACCACTGTGTAAAACCACTGTATAGTCTGATATATCAAGTATTTGTTTAGAAATATGAAAAAAGAGCCACGAAAAGGGCGTTTTTAGCACTAAAAGTCCCTGGGGACACAAACCAGAATTTTGCCAGGATCATCCATACTGGATTTATATTAAGAACAATGGACTCCACATTTTCGCTAAGTTTCAGAAAAATCTAATGGATGGATCAAAAGTATGGGGCAAAAATGTGTCATTTTTGGCTATTTTTGGCCTCTTTTGAGCCCCTGGAGACGCAACGGGAATAATTGCAAAAAAAAATTTTTCACTGTGCACATCTATTTAATGAAATACAATTTATTGCAAAATTTCAGGAAAAACTAATGGACGGTTATCTGGCAATTGCACTGACAGCACTGAAAACATAGGTCCCTCTCCACTAAATCGGGAGACCAATTAAACACTTTCAGGCAACACCATGTACTACAGCTATTAAGTGGTAAAATTTAAAAAAAAAAAAAAAAAAAAATATCTCTCTTTCTCTCTCTACACTATAATAATTAAATACCTACAGACACTAGTGTTTCATCCTTTCGGGAATCATCAGTGCAGGGTGTCATGATTAACACCAGTCAATAACATTTGAATCCCTGGCTTCATTAGCAAGGACCTAATCGAGATATATATATATATATATATATATATATATATATATATATATATATATATATATATATATATTTTAATCATGGAATGATTCCTGCTTATAATAATATCTAAACTTTGTTTCTTTTATTATTATGTTTCTGCAGAATTTTCATCATGAATTCTCTTTGTGCAAATTTCTCATCATGAACAACCAAACTTTCCAAACAAAATTAATATCTCAGCAAGACCCCGTGAAAATTCCATGCTGCTTCATACATCAATCTTTATAATTTACTTTTAAAACTAATTATCTTTTTAAGATAATATTTATAAGAAAAAAGACTTCCTTCTTCCATAAAAATAATAGTTAATGTCAGCTAAATACTTTTTGAATAAATAAAACAAATATGTTTCTTTATTTGGAGTTGTAGCAATTTGATTCTTATCAAGCAATAAATATTCGTTGTCTTCTTATCATAAAAATGACTTTCAACTAAATATTCTTCAAATTAGTAAGACAAATGTAACATTTTAGAAATGCTTTTATTTAAAATTATGCCATTTTTAGTCGACGGGATGACATAATTTGATTTGGGAACAATTTTATTTTCGAATTGGTAAAGTCGGAATTTTTACCTTGGTGACAATCAACATTTTTACTGATTTGATTATTTCATGTTTTTAATTGTCTGTGAAAACGTGATAACATACATACAAACATGAAATGCCTTAGCATATTATTATATAGATTTTTTACTCCCAATTTACATATTATTTTATTATCTTTGGCTTTCAATCATTTGAAAAGTTTTAAAATTTATATTAAAGATTCTAAAACATAACCGGTGAAAAAAAAATTGCTTTTTGTATATGTCGATGTAAGTGTGAGATTCATCTGTGTTTTGAGGGAGGGAGGGAGGAGGGTATTATTGTCAAATAGGCAGAATGTTTTCATAAACTTATTGATCTTCCTGCATAACAAATTTAGTCTAAGACTGCAATAATCCCTCGCATGACATATTGATGGATGCTTCCAATTTTACTTCACTTATATAAGGCATATCATATATTTATATTGGCTACTATATTTTCCGGGTAATGTTTTACTGGAAAAATAGAAGAGAAAAAGAGAACCTCATCTTGGCATATATTGATAATGGCACTAATTTGGAGATTGAGATAGAAATATCTAAACCATTGCTGCTTATTGGACAACAGTGTTCGTTCATGCTGCCTACTTTCTTCAACAATAACATTGCAAATTTCTATCATAACATTACAATAAAAAGTTTTTTTTTTTTTATTTCAACAAGGAAATACTTTTATCATATAAAAGAAACTTTTATTTTAGTTCAGTTAGTTTTCAAAGATCAAGGGAATCCCTCTTGGAGCTAACACTTGATTTCATTAAAATTTAAATAAGTATCTTTTAAGGACAAACGTTGTCCCTTTTATGGCTGTTATCTGTATTTTGCTACAACTTGTTGGTCTTCCAAGAATTGTGGTCCTGGATATGACCTTAAACTATATCCAGTGGTGAGGCCCCAGCTTGTGGGCTTTGGGGAGTGTGGAGCCACCCTTTAATTGCCATTGCTCCCAGGTCCATTCTGACCCGGAGTGGTAGTACCTGTTAGGGTCCCAACTATGGGTTGAATAGAAACTGACTTGAAAACAACAAATATATTCTATTAAAAAATCTTTCTTCAAAATCTTTGGATTTCGCATTAAATAACCTGAAAAGGGTTGATATGTTGTAAAGCAAAAACAACCAACCAATCCAAGAATTGTTTCTAAGTATTTCTGAAGATTTCTATTTCATTAGGCCAATTGCTCCTACAACAACCAGTATAATACTTATTGGTCCCTCAACAAAGGAGGGATTGGACCTAGTAATTCACTCCCGTTTGTTTGTTCGCACTTTTCTCAACCATGCCTTGGATTTTTTTTTTTTTTTTTTTTAATTTTACATAGACATTAGTCATGATGAAAGTAAATTTTTGCCAGAGCGGATTTTCCGGAATAATTCTAATTGCCCCCTAGGGGCCATTATAGGGGTAAAATTGCTACAAAATCGTGTGTTCATTCGTTTATTTGCACTTTTCTCAATAACCACTCATTGAATCTTTTTTTAAATTTTGCACAATTATCATGGTGAAAGTAAATTTTTGCCGGAATGGATTTTCCAGGATAACTTTGGTTGCCTCCCTAGGGGGCATTATAGGGGTAAAATTTCCCCCAAATCACTCATTCGTTCACACTTTTCTCAATAATCACACCTTGGATTTTTTTTTTTTTTACTTTTGCACAAACATTAGTCATGGTAAAAGTAATTTTTTTACTTGTGGAGAGGGACCCCACATGCTCAGCTTATTTCTTTCAAAGACCATGTCATTTTTAAATCATTCTTTAGGCCATGATATTTTGTTATCTTTTCCGATTCAGCTCTATTAAAGCCATCGCCATTTGGAACAATAACATCAATAATAAGTGCGACTCTTTCTGATTTGTTCCATATAACAATGTCTGGCTTGATAGCCTTGTTTTTGTTTTTTTATTTATCTGCCTATCTGTATGTCTTTGTCATAGAACACTGTCACTTTTCCATTTGATGTTATTGGTGACTCCTCTTTTCTGCCTGTTGGCTTGTCAAGCTAAAACTCCTAAATTACCAAGGATACACTTACAAACAGTATATATTGTAATTTAGTAATAGCATAAAAGGGAGCTGGTTACTTTTAATACGTCTAAACCTAAACTTTTCTTTTTTTTTCACAATCAACTCTTCAGTTGAAACAAAAATGGCTCCTTCCTTGAGGAAGCCCCTTGTTTTAATGAACTCCTCGGACTGACTTTCACTCCAGATCATAAATTTGTTGCTAAGATGGTTGGATCATTCTACTATTCCAGAAAGTATCTCACTCCTAATACAATCCTTTATCTGCATAAAAAGTCAAATACATCCTAAGATGAAGTACTGTTGCCACATCTGGAGAGGTGCCTTAGAGTACCCTTTCCTGCCTTGACAAACTAGAAAACGGATTTTGAAATCTTCTGGTGTGGAGTGGGGTTGTTTTCTCTTTCTTATAGTCTCTTTCTAAAACTATTGTAAATAAAAATGTTTTCAATTAATAATTGTTGCTTTTTTTCTTGTAAAAAATATGATTATCAACCAAAATCTAAATTTAGAACTTAAATATTTAACTAGAAGAAAACCTATCCCAGAACGGGTTTGAGCAATGAATATAGCATTAGTTGTAATTTTTTTTTTTTTTTTTTTTTTCTTTTTTTGGGTGATATGACACTGTTTCAGATGCCCCCCCCCCCCCAAAAAAAACACTCTAAATAGTAAATTTACAAAAACAACAAGTAAATACCCATATTACTCACCCTATTGCTTAGAATACATATCTTTTATTTCATGATAAGGTCAATAGTTTAGTATGTTATCACACATGTACATATTATTGACGCTCACATGTGTACACCAATCCTTTTTGATATGTATTACTTAATATAACTTAAAATTTGATGTATAGCAATTCTTTTCTCTATTAAATTTTTTTATATCTAACTTAATAGGTTTTTTTTTTGGGGGGGGGGGTAGGCGCGAGTTTGTGTAGACGCAACCCCTAAATGTTAAAATTTACAAAAAAATATAATGTGCCTATGTTACTCACCAGGTTGCTGAGAATATATATTCTAAAATTCATAATGATGTGTTCATTAGTTTAGGAGATTACCCTGTACGTTTTATATAAATATACACACATACCTTACTTATATATATATATATATATATATATATATATATATATATATATATATATATATATATATATATATATATATATAGAGAGAGAGAGAGAAGAGATAATATATAACAAATTTTGACTTAACAGATTGAAAGTGGTCTTGTAACAAAATAACTTGGACTTATTTAAATTTCTAGTCAACAGTTTAGCTGCTTAATAAACATGAGCAATCAAACGAAAAACGATGTATTAGCATGTGTTTGCATCAGCCACTCGAGAGTGACTCATATAATCGACTTAGAGGAGTAAATGAACCTTAGTGTTATTATTGCAATGAAGAACTAATAGAGCATTAATAAAATGTAAAACATGCACATGTATGCAGCAAATGTTACAAAGTAACAAATATAAAAACCATTATTTGGAAATACACTGTTTTCACAAATAATAGACCAATTGACTACTGTACACTCTTAACCCTTATCCTTGAGTGGTCTCTGGGCCTTGATAAGTGGTGATGCCTATTTAAAAAAAAAAATATAATAATAATAGGATTTCATAAAGAAACTAATTTGTACAATCATCTTTAAGAAAATTAATTCAGTACTGCTGGTAAGGGCCTTGCCTGGTCATGATATTTTAATTTGTACAGGTTGTATTATTTATTTATTTTTTTATTTTGTATATATTATCATAGTCATGATTTCAAAAGTAAAAAAATATATATGGGTGTGATCAGCTAGAATCAAAACCGAAAGCAAAACTTTAGCATTCAAGGCTGGTGACGTTACCACTGTACCAACGTGACACGCATATGAACTGATTAAAAATAAACTAAGATGAATGTACAAAATGTATAACGATTTTTTTCAATTTTGACCTCTTTTTCACCCCTTAAAAACTATTTTAACCGGCTAAAGACCCCTAAAAAATGGGTCTATAAAAAATCCAATCATTTGAGGCCCCTAGCACTACTCTGCAACTTTTAGTTTCAGAAGAGATAGTTTGAAAATATGGAGACAGACAGACATAGTGAATTTTATAAATTTGATTAACAAAATAATGACAGCCAAAAAAAGAAAACAAATATTAATTAACCTGCATAGAAATGTTCAAGTAAATGAAAAGAAGCAAAAAAAAAAAACCGCATATGAAAATCTAAAAATCATACAAAATCACTCGCACATTATGGATAGTCAAATTTCACGCTCTAAAACAACTTCACAAAAATGAAATGTAAAAACTGACTCTAGAAGAAAAAAAAATCTTTTTTAATATGGGATGAATGGTTAAAAGGCCATTAAACTCTAAAAACAAATCTTTTTTTTATCTTTTTTATTGTTTCATTATTTTGATCCTAGTTTGTTTGAAAAGTAAAGTTTTCAAAGTTAATCATTTTATTTTGATATTAAAAGTGACAAAAGCAGAATATCTGCTGAAGTAAGATTGAATTATTGATAAGATGTTAATCATGTTTTAAAAACAAATCTAACAGCTTATTTTTATTTTTTTCACAGCATGATTGTTTTCTGATGTCTAGGGAATTATGGATTCCGACCGGTCATCTCGTGGCATATATGGTGAGTGCTTCATGTCTTTTTATGTTATAATTTAAATTCAATTCTGAGCAGCAGATTAATTTATGAGATTTGAGCTTGATCAAATCATTTTTTTTTTTTTTTTTTAGTAAATTAAGTAAATTTTTAGGTATTATTTATTTTTTTTAATGAACATAACTACGATAAATGAAAAATTTGTTATAAGTAGGGCTATGAGGAAAGAATATTCTTTTCATTATTTTAACTCTTGAGTATATATCAGTTACTTATATGTTTTTTAGATAGAGTAATGTGGTTCTCAATTGATTAACTGTGTATAATATATACTCGAGAGTCAAAACAATAGAAAGAATATGCTCTTTTCATAGCCCTAGTTATAACTTAGGCAAAGCATTTAAGTTACCCCTCAGATAAAACGCTTGTATTATAATTTTATGTAGTCTAATTGATTAAATTTTAAAATTTAACATTAATATTGTTTATGTTTCAAATATGATGGCATGATATATATAAATTAAACTTTCTTAATATAAAACATCTTTTTGGATGAAAAATAAATTGTGATATTTGATAAGACTTAATTTTCATATAACAGAAAATCTTTGGACATATTATTTTAATAATATCGGAATAAAAAAACAAAGTATTGGCAATTCTTTATTGCAGTGTCACAACCTAGGTTTGCAGCTGAAGATATTTTGTATTTTGAGCCCTTTTCATAACTCTGTCAGTCTAACATGGGAAGTCTGTCAATAAAAAACATGAAAAAAAAAAAGCACAATATAATGGAGGAAACGCACAAAAAAAAAAAAAAATTATTTCAGAAACCAATCCTCACAGAGGTGAATAAGAAATCCTTTTAAAAATTAATATGTATATGAAGAGAAAGAAGAGATAATATATAACAAATTCTGGCTTAACAGGTTGAAAGTGGTCTAGTAACAAAATGACTTTACTTATTTCTATTCAACAGTTTAGCTGCTTAATAAATACGCGAAACAATGAAACGGGAAACGATATATTAACATGCGTTTGCATCAGCCACTCAAGAGTGACTCACACTTATAATCTTCACAATCTAAAAGCTGAGAAAATATCTTAATAATTCTTTTTCAAAAATGATAATAGTTGTATATGATGTATGCAGTTGCTCAGTGTCATTGTTTAAACGAGGAGATCTGATGCGGTGTATGTTGACATGGAACAGAAAACTGTCCTTTGTTTAATATATATATATACATACTAGACTACCCGTGACCCGTTGGGTCAGTATGTTATATTAGCTATAGAATTTATGTATGAGCGTGACACTTGTGATGTAAAAAAATAGGGTTTTTTTTTTTTCTTTTGACATAACAGAAACATTTCTATGAAAGTATATTAAAATGAAAAAATAATATATAGATTTCTATGAGTCCTTCTGTTTATTATAATTGATTATTTTTGAAAAAAAAAATTTACAGTTACTGAATTATAAGTGGTTGGCCATACTTATAGGTAAATATGCACTGAACAGATACTATAATACTTATTATAGTTATATTCAAATTTTGATATATCTGCTTTTTTTTTTTTTTTTTTTTACATCGTTCATTTCTGTATTACATTTAAGTTATTTTAAACCCCACTCTTCCCATGTTAAATAATAATTTCAAAATAATAATATTAATATTTCAGCGTCTCAATTGTTCTTTTGTTTTTTGCTTATTTTAAACCCCACTCTGCCATAGTTAAATAATAATTTTGAAATAACATTAATATTTCAGCGTCCCGATCGTTCTTTTTTTTTTTTTTATTGTTTTAAATTATCCAAATAATTGTTAATACAATCTGTTTTGTTTTTTTACATCATTCATTTCTGTATTACGTTTAAGTTATTTTAAACTCCGCTCTTCCCATGTTAAATAATAATTTTAAAATAATAACGTTAATATTTTAGTGCACAGGTCATGCGCGCATGCGCAACCGGATGTCGTAAACCGGAAAGTGGGTTACATACATCATAACACGATCATTTGAGTTTTATAATCATATATATATATATATATATATATATATATATATATATATATATATATATATATATATATATATATATATATATATATCTATATAAAGAGAGAGAGATGTAGATGAGTAGACACACCTTCCTATGAGCAGACAGGGGAAAGGAACTAGTAGGCAAGTGAAGGTGCAGGCCTCTACTGAGCAGTAGGTCTAATAGTCTTGAGAGGAGGGACTCGACGATCTTCAGGTTACCAATTCCTTCCGGCTCCTAAGAATGCGCTGCTTTCTTTTCCACAAGATGAGTAGCGACGACCAAATTTCTGATGTTAACTGATGACTAGATTCCACTTAAGCTTTAACAAAATGGTATGTCCCATTCCAATATATGTATTATTATGTAGAATATTTACAAGATGACCACAGCTTCATTTGGTCCAACAGATATCCCGCTCCCCCCAAGTTCATATGAAATTTGGGAAAATGACGTGGAAAAGAATGCGCTGCTGGTTACACTCTGGAACAATAGAAAGGGGTGTGAGTAATTAATATGAGGGGTACAAGTACAATACTATCTATCTCCCTCACCCACGGCGAGTTTTTTGCGAAGAAAATCTGTTTCAACTATTTACACTGTACAGGTATCAGTGAATTTTACTAGTGCTGGGAGCGCCGGTTGCGCGACCTGTTGCCTGGTTGAGTCTCAGCGATACCGGAGGCATTGTGCGATGCCAGTCGGCGTAAAGCCATCGGAGGCTTCTTGGGGGTTGTGTGTATGGCAGGTATATGAAGCTGTGGAGAGGCTGTATGCGTGGCGTCTACATTCTGCATGGGAAGACCAATATGTGTTGACTCTGCTGTATGTGCAGGGTCTCCAGCTGTCGGTGTGGCTGTGTCTACGGCTCTCTCAGGTGATGGGCCAGGGCTTGCGGGCGCGCCAAGGCACTTATCTTCCTCACCTGATGCTGATTCAGGGTTCCTTGCTGGAACGTTAATGGTAGGTTTTCCTAATCCAATTGAGTGGATGACCGCATCCCTGATGATGGGGCTGAGGGACTCAATGATATCTTCATGGGAGGCTGCTTTAAAGGGGGTGAACTTACGAAGATGCTGGCGGTTTCGCAGAGTTAGTCTCCCAGAGCCATCTATCTTCACGACATATTGGTGGAACTGCCTGACCTCTACGATGGTGCCTGTCCTTTCCCAGCACTTTGGATGATTGCCTATCAGGTTCTGTAAGTAGACATGATCCCCGATACGAAGAGGAAGCAAGGATGGAGTGTGTTCCCTCCATTTCTCATGTTCTCGGGAGTGTCGCTTTGCAAGAACCTTTTCTCTGTTGATAAGGGTCTCTGTCCATGTCGGATGAGGGCAGTACCGACCCATGGGGATGAGGATAGGGTCACGGATAGGTCTTCCGAAGACTATGAGAGCCGGAGATGCCTTAGTCTCCGGGTCGATTGAGTTCCGATAAATGAGCATGGCGTGCTGGAACTTGTCTACATCAATAGACCCACTTGTAGATGTATTGTCCATCAGCATGCGCTTGACAGTCTTTACACCTATCTCAGCTCTGCAGTTGGCGTGAGGGTTGGCGACTGAGGTAAGACAGTGGTGTACACCCCATGAGCGAAGGAATTCCTGCGTCTTTCCAGCTGTGAACTGGGGCCCTCCATCTGAGGTTAACTCTTCAGGTACTCCAAAAGTCACAAACACTTCCCTGAGGCGCCTGACAAGACCATCTGCACCATTTTCTGCTCTAAACACCATTGGCCAATTGGAGTACCTGTCAACGACTACTACGTAATCGTGATTGTTGTGTGCAAAATAGTTGCAGGCGATCTTCTGGAAAGGATACTCGGGGGGCACCAAATCAGATGGTGGCTGCATGGCATTCGACTTTGCAATCCTATGGCAGCTAGCGCACTGGTCCCTGATGCGCTGGATGTCAGTGCTGATGTTTGGCCAATAGACGGAGTCTGTTGCCCGGGCGCACATGACACTGACTCCTTGGTGGGCTGCATGCAAAGCCTCCAGAATCTGTGAGCGCAGTGCTGTAGGAACGATGACACGGTTGACTGTCAATACCACACCGTCTATGTTGTACAAGCTACTAGAGATGCGATGGTAAGGGCGCAATGCGGCTTTCATCTGTCTGCAGTCTGATGGAAAGCCTTCACAGATGAACTGCTGTAGCTCCTGGAGGTCCGGGTCAGAGGATGTAGCTTCCTACAGCATGGTCCATGTGACAACATTAGTTATGGCGTACAGTGTGCTGGACATTAATGCTAAAGTGGAGGCATCTTCTCCGATATCCACTGGCTCTTCTGGTTTGTAGTTAGTGATTGGGGTGCTATGGGGTGGGTAGCGTGATGCCGCGTCAGCACCAAGGTTACGTTTTCCAGAAATGTGGATGATCTTGAACCTATAGGCAAGAGTCTTCTCTTTTAGGTTGAGCAGGCGGCGATTGTTAATCTCAGTAAGGGAACGGTCTGTTTTTGGGTCACCTAAGAGGTCAGACATGATTTCAGGGTCGGCAATACCTCGGATTAGGTTGTCCCTAACTATTTCATCGCTGTAATCATATATGTGGCCACAGTTGGGCTCTTTACACTTTGCCGTGTACTGACACAACGTAGTTTGACCTCGGAGGGTTGCAAGAAAGGTCCTGATTGGTGTGCCGGGGGCCTGTGTCAATTTGCTCAGCTTGATACGATGGACAAGAGTGCTCTCCTCCCTGACTGCCAGGCGCTTGATGGCAGCAAGGAGGTCTACCTCAGCCATTTTTGACACATCTTCGCGTAGGTCTCTCAGGAGGTCATTCATTAAATCCTGGTCACAACAGTGGAACAGTGCTGTGGCACACATTGAATTAGGTATGGCCATGCCGGTTTTATACATGGCCCACTGTCTTGTGAATGCAGACCATTGGTCGGGATTGCTACCAGCGCCGATGGACGGTGATTTGAGTTTTAGGGTCGGGATTGGGGGTTGTGTAGACTGCATTGCTGGAGGTGGGTGGGCAGTTTGCGCATGCAGCGTCATGGCAGCAGCCAAAACACTGGAGAGGGATTCAGAGAGTGATTGGGAGGTCCAGGTACATTCTGTGACTGGGCATGTGAGCTGAATATTAGACATGATTGTATTGACAAAAGTGTGTATTCAGCGGCACATAGATGAGTAGACACACCTTCCTATGAGCAGACAGGGGAAAGGAACTAGTAGGCGAGTGAAGGTGCAGGCCTCTACTGAGCAGTAGGTCCAATAGTCTTGAGAGGAGGGACTCGACGATCTTCAGGTTACCAATTCCTTCCGGCTCCTAAGAATGTGCTGCTGGTTACACTCTGGAACAATAGAAAGGGGTGTGAGTAATTAATATGAGGGGTACAAGTACAATACTATCTAAGATGTTAGCGATGTCTTTGTGATATGCAGATATTCCACTAGTCCTTGTGTTAGCTTTGTATCAGTAAATGAAAAAGAATGATTTTGTCTTCAAATCCGATTAGCAAGCAAAACTGAATTCTCCTATTAGAGCTCTCTCACCCAAGGCAAACACGTTTCTTCAACTGACTTATTATTAAAGATGCTTTAAAAAATGTTGCACATCATTTGGTCCAGGAATAAGTATATTTTACAATACAACCACTTGTATTCTTTGTTGTTTTTACCCTTATATCCAGCATCAGCTGCACAAGGGAAAGAAGTGAAAGAAAGAGGGAAGCATCTTGTAGTTTCTGTTCATATGACCTCTATCATAAGTGTGCATGTATAGCTGACATGAGAGTTATATTTACTGCTATCATTATTATTGCTTAACTTCAATACTATGGGAACTTATATGTTGACGGGATACTAGTTGCATACGGTCTATATATTCCAACAAAATATGTCCTGTTTGCTCAGTATACAAAAAGAAAAATATTAATTGAAGCACATATTGTATTACGACACAAAAGAAGATTTATATAGAACCCCCCCCCCCCCAAAAAAAAATGTCGGCAATAGAAGCCTAACTTGTCTACCAAGTTGCAGTCATGAATACCAAACAAATTTTTGTTTTATCGTTGTCAAACGATGTACTCTAAAATGTTCACCTGTGCGTTGCAAGCACATTTGAATACAACACGCAAAATTGTAAATAACTAACACATTCCTCTTTGCATTGAATTACCGGTTCTGTTGTCTTTAATGTTCAAATCAAACATTGTTCCACGGGCTCTGAATTCGAGTGAATTTTTCTTAAAATGAGTTTACACAGTTACTATTAATTTTGTTATCTTTTGAACGGGATATCTGAAACTACTCAATTTTAATCTTCCTAGCTATGGTTCTTCTTCTTCATCAACTTGAAATGTTACAGTAATTGCTTAATTAGTACAGATTTTACAGACGTTTTAATGGCATTTCTTGGTAGAAGGTGGGGGGGGTGCAGAACCTTATCTAGTGCTAATTTAATCAGGAGACATAAATGTATAAAATCTTAAAATTTCCAATTACAAAATAAATTCTGCCACATTTACTGCTGGGAGTAAAGGAAAAGTGTTGTATAAAACTTTAAAAAAGAAATAGTGCTATTGAACATTTTGACTAAAAATTTGCTTCACTTGTGTTATCGCATCTTGTTAAGAACGACAAGATGGTCACATAACAGAAAAAAAAACCCAAAAAAGTATGAATATACGCAAAAACAAGTAGGATTCTTCCTGAAGAGACTTATAAAATGAGGATATACATATGGTAAACATTGAAAAAAAGGAAGATCAGCACAAGTTGAAGATTTGAAAATGATAAGTTTTATTACATAAAATGCAGAAAGAAATAATATAAAGAAACAAAAATAGAATGGTGTGTAGTTAGAATGAACAAAGAATGCATATCAGCTTGAGTAAAAAGAAATGGTTTGTATTTAAAATTAATGTCTGTTGATGTAAGTTCAGAGTTCATAAAAAGAAATGTTCTGTTGCAATATTTTTGATCCATAATGGGAGTATGGTCTCTCACAGTTGGAAGATTCTATTTATAAACGATGATGCTAGGAACTGATGAATCAAATTAATTCACGTTCTGCTACCAACCAATCAGAAACCAGAATTCCACTATAAAAATTCAACCTTTTCTTTAGCAACCTTGCATATGTTTTCTTCGTGTCAACACGGGAAGAATCTTTTGCTCTGTCGCTACAAAAATTATAAAATCTCTATTTCTTGGCCTTCGGGACAAGATCAAAGTGTAGTATCTGTTCCGGCAGATACTGCAAGCTATGACTAGCTAGGACTAGCTATGACTAGCAAAGACCAGATGTGGGGGCAACCCCACATGCTTGACCTTTAACCAGCTCCCATTTCCCACCTCTCGGGAGCTGGTCCCCTTTTTCCCTTCCCCCTCCCTTCACTCCTCACATTAAAAATTGGCCTTGTGCCTAATTTGCTCGGTGGGGGAGCAAATAAATACCATCTCTATTTCTTGGCCTTCGGGACAAGATCAAAATGTAGTATCTGTTCCGACAGATACTGCAAGCAAAGACCATATGTGGGGGCGACCCCACATATAAGACCTTGGTCAATGTAGGGGTAACCCTTCATACCAATTGTCACTATCCAGCTCCCTTACTCCCCGGGGAGTTGGTCCCCATTTCCCCTTAACTCCTCACATTAAAAATCGGCCTTGTGCCTAATTTGCTCGGTGGGGGAGCAAATAAATACCATCTGTTCTTCAGATGCTGCACTTCTATTTCTTGTTCTCTTTCGGTGAAGGAGAAATCCTTCACGACTGAGACAATTTTTATTTTTGTACCTTTTCTCCACGTTAAAAAACGACCCTGGTGTCTAACTCTGTCCCGTGGGGAGGCATAGTAAATAGGTACAAAAATTATAAAGTCAGGAACCTGAACAAAAGAACTGTCTACTGAGAACCAGTCACCTCCAAAACTTGTATAGAACAACTAACCATCGGAAACTGTTCTGAAACTAAACATGGCTTGCAACCCAAGATGTTCAAATACCTTCGACACCTGTGAACAATAATATTAGTCCAACTGTAGTCAACATGCAGTTATTTGTCACTAGAATAGTCCAATTTGTTTATTTTGGCAATCCTGATCAATCCATTATTTTTCAATATGCCTTTGGCATTCATTAAGATATGTCCAAGGCAGTTTTCCTTTTGTTAGTGTCCGTAATGATATCAAACCATTTGGTAATATTGGATATAACCCATCTCAAAATCAGTAGTCTCGATCTTTTGTTTTTTTTCTGTTTTGAGAGCGGTGATATTTCGCCTCTTCCTTTATCAGCCTCACCTGAATTTTTGTCGATAGTTGTCTTCTTTCTTTTTTTTTTTTTCTTTTTTGCAAAAGACGTTCCACTGTCTCTGCATATACCATTCTACATGGGAAGAGAGGCGAGTTGTGTGAACTTTTGTGTTGTGACCTCTCATGAAGAGGGAAAATGGCTCCTTCGTTTCACAATAACTATAGGTCCGAGCATGCAAAGATTTGAAAAAGTGAAAAGAGGTTGACGTCGAATTTGCCACAATATAATCTGTACAATCTTACAAGCTGAGAAAAATAATTCTTTTTCAAAAATTCATCTTGACATGCTCTGTGATATTTTACATTGTTCAATAAATTTATGCAACAGGACTAGAGTTTTGAGATAAAATAGTCTACGCTTGGAAGTAGGTAAATGAATGCGCATTCTAATTTTGTCAAATTGGTTGATTTGATGGTTTGAGACATAAATTATAAAATCATGAAAAAACTTGTATTTTAAGAAGCACTTGCAGAATTTTACTCAGATTGTGTTTGCCATTTAAATGACTTATTAGCATGATCAGCTTACATGATAAAACAACAGGAGATAAGTACTTGATGTAAATCAGTTAAACTCTGTGTGCATGCGTGTGATACCATTGTGTAACGTAGAAATGAGAACCTAACGTCTGTTGGTAGCTGTTTGGTTGTATCCCTCCCTAGCGATTTTTTTTTTTTTTTTTTTTTTTTTTTTCTTTGCATGGCTTCAGCTCCAATCTCTAATCTCTTTCACAAACACTCCCCTGTTCTTAACTCTTAATTGTCATTAACCATCACAAACTGTCCCCAACTATTTGCAACTGTCATGAAGACTGTCACAAAATTCATGGCATGCCTAAAATTAGCCATACATTTTACAGGGTGGACCATAAATTGAAGTTCAGTTGAGCACCTACTACAGAAGTTGTCAACCACCTCAGCAAAAACAACCAATTTAGTGACAAGCAATATGGCTTCTGTTCTGAAAAATCAACAGCTGATGTACTGACGCGAATATCACACAGGATCGGTAAATTTATTGACAGTGGCCTCGTTTCTAGTGTAGTAGCTCTTGACATATCTAAGGCATTTGATAGGATTTGGTATAAAGGTCAACTTCACAAGATTTCTAGCTACATGATAATTGGAAATGTCCTCTCAACCATCAAATCCTTTCTCTCCAATAGATTTATTAAAGTAGTCATTGATGGGCAGAAATCCAAAGTTTACAGTATTAACACTGGTGTGCTTCAGGTATCCATCCTGGGCCCAATTCTCTTCCTGATCTTTATCAACGATCTCCCAAATCATATTCTAAGATTATTTGTCAACATTGCAGATGGTACTACCATCTGCAGCAACACTTCAAAGGTTGATAATGACTTAGATCTTTCTGATTCTCCTTTGATCTGGAGAGTGTTTCACAATGGGGTAAAAAAAAATGGCCAACCTTTAATGCTTCCAAAACAAAGTTCAATCTTTTCACCACCAACACTCAAATCCTCATTTTCCCCCAATTGAAATGAATGGTTCTCGTCTTGAGGAAGCTCCTACTTTGACAAACTTCGATGTCTCTCCTTTCCCTTCTCCTCTTCGATGTCTCTCCTTTCCCTTCTCCTCTTCGATGTCTCTCCTTTCCCTTCTCCTCTTCGATGTCTCTCCTTTCCCTTCTCCTCTTCGATGTCTCTCCTTTCCCTTCTCCTCTTCGATGTCTCTCCTTTCCCTTCTCCTCTTCGATGTCTCTCCTTTCCCTTCTCCTCTTCGATGTCTCTCCTTTCCCTTCTCCTCTTCGATGTCTCTCCTTTCCCTTCTCCTCTTCGATGTCTCTCCTTTCCCTTCTCCTCTTCGATGTCTCTCCTTTCCCTTCTCCTCTTCGATGTCTCTCCTTTCCCTTCTCCTCTTCGATGTCTCTCCTTTCCCTTCTCCTCTTCGATGTCTCTCCTTTCCCTTCTCCTCTTCGATGTCTCTCCTTTCCCTTCTCCTCTTCGATGTCTCTCCTTTCCCTTCTCCTCTTCGATGTCTCTCCTTTCCCTTCTCCTCTTCGATGTCTCTCCTTTCCCTTCTCCTCTTCGATGTCTCTCCTTTCCCTTCTCCTCTTCGATGTCTCTCCTTTCCCTTCTCCTCTTCGATGTCTCTCCTTTCCCTTCTCCTCTTCGATGTCTCTCCTTCCCCTTCTCCTCTTCGATGTCTCTCCTTTCCCTTCTCCTCTTCGATGTCTCTCCTTCCCCTTCTCCTCTTCGATGTCTCTTCTTTCCCTTCTCCTCGATGTTTCCTTTTCTCATCTCCATTATTCTTCTTTCTTTTCATCCCCTCCTCTTTCTCTTCTCTCTATCTCCTAATCTTATTAATTACACACTATTGTATCTTGTTGCTTAGCAAACAACAACAAAAAAAAAGGCAATTACAGCTGCTTTTAAAAGAGTATATCAGACAGTAAATTTAAAAAAAAAAATTTTTTTACAAAGGAGTCACCACTTATCAAGGCCCAGAGGTCATTCGAATATAAGGGTTAATGAGTGTACGGTAGTCCATGGGAAAATATCATTAGCAGTGGAAATTTGGTAAATTGGATTACTTAAGGGGATGCCTCATTTAAGAACTTGCTCACATTGGACTTGAAGACGACCATATTGTAGTCAGTTGGAAAGTATTTGTTATTAATAGTCTTTATGTTAAGTGATAGACTGAGTATTTAGATTACAATGCCTTGATTATTAAAACGAACTAAGCGAAATATAAAATGTAGGTTAGATAAATTCAACATCTACTTAAGAAATAAAACTCTGTCAAGTCTGTTTTGTCTGAACTTCTTTCTTCAGCTGTTTCTTGCTTTATCCCTATGTCGAAGTCTCTGAGATTTGTTTAGTAATTGAGACTAGGGTGTTTCCATTTTCTTACTTTCTGCACATTAATATAAGGATTCAAATGGACTTGTTCATTCTGCAGAGTTTACTTTATCTGCTTTATCTTGCATCAACTCCTTATTGTTCATTTAATGCCAAGATACCATGCTGAGTTAAACAAGTTCATATTTTACTTATAATGGGGGAGGGGGTAAGTTAATACTTTTCTCAGTAGTATTAGTTTGAATACAATGGGTTCAATAGGATGTTAACTCAACCAATTCCATTGTCATAAAGGATATCCATTAGGTCAACAGATCATACCTTGAACACGCTTCAGGTAGGGTGCTTGCTCCACAAACAGGAAATCCAACTTTTCTAGTTCTTTTTATTGTTATTTCTTCTGTCTAGCTTTTTGGAGGGAGGGGTATGTTATCATCCGTTAGTTGTCATTACTTCCAGGTTTTGTCTGACAAAAACTACTTATGTCTCAATAGCCCCTTAAGTCAAGAAATAAAACTCTGTCAAGGTGAACATGTTGTAGTCTGCAGGGAAGTAGTCTCTTTGCAATGTGTTCCGCAAATAGGAAATTCTTAGGAAGAAACTTTTTATGGAAATGTACTTGGTTTTAGGTACACTGAAGAAAAAATAGTTCTTTGCTGTGTTAGAAGAGTTCTTTCTGTGAATGTTTTACAAAGAGGAACCAGAGATGCTCAGTCGAGCATCTTCTGTGAAAATAATGATGGTGGATAAAAAAAATAGAATCTATTATTTGCAAACTATTTATAAAATATTAAAAAAAAAACATTTGCAAACATTGCACTTACAGTACGAATAAAATTTGAAAGTCTTGGAGCATAAAACGTTTAACCAAAATGACCCAAAAGGGACCGATATATCATCAAACAAAACAACCAAACCATTAGGTCAACCATGAACCTCCTCCAGTGTTCAGTGTTGATTATCAGTCTTCTTCTTTTTTTTTTTTTTAATTGATTTCTTTTTCTGTTAGTTGTTTGCGATGTCCGGCTCAACTCTGCCTACATTTCTATGTAGAGCTTCCTCTCTCTCTCTCTCTCTCTCTCTCTCTCTCTCTCTCTCTCTCTCTCTCTCTCTCTCTCTCTCTCTCTCTCTCTCTCTCTCTCTCTCTCTCTCTCTCTCACACACACACACACACTGCTTGTGGCGATCTGTTTTCATTTAGGACTGAAATGATATGGCATAATTGCCCAACAGGATTTTGGCTAATCTTTACATAAGCATTGTCAGTGTGGAAACTCTTTATTCATACCCCCCCCCTTTCCTCGTCTTTTTTCGCTGGAAGCAAATACACAATTTAAAACAAAGACAAAAATGACACATTCAGCAAACAGCGTTGGCAAAACTGTACTTAGTCATCTGCTGTCTGAGTTTAGTATAGTACACTATGGTATGTGCCTCTATGCTGTATGTGTGCCGGTCTATTAATGTACACGGGGATAAAGAGAGAGAGAACTATTCTTGTTGTAGAATGCAACACAATACATAATGTTCTATAAATGCACCTTGCTCTTTTTCTTCTTTCCTAATCAATACTTTCTATCACTGTTCAGTTATTGGATTTGGAGAGATCATAAAATTAACCTATATTAAAAAAAAAAAAATGGTAGTCCATGACATTTTTCTATTTCTATATAACTTATAAAAGGAATTGAAAATCTTTAAAATTCCTATACCTTGCAGTCTCTATATTAATCAAAATTATGTTACTACTTCTTGTGTGTCTGTGTATCTAACCTTTATGTAACTTACACATTATTTTTTTTATTATTAATCAAAAAATCCAATACGATAAAGTATGAGATCAAACTATTTAAATAATGATTTAATTACGAAATTAAATCTGCTAGAATGCATTTCAGTTCCTTCATAAAGAAGTTGGCCATTTTAATCTTTTGTTAATTGAAAAGAAAGATGGATTACTTTGTGACCTTCCTGAATTAAAAAAAAATTTAAACTATCAGATGAAAAATTATTTCTTGATTTCAAATTTTTAGTAAATCCCTGTATATTAAGATTGAAAATTTTGGAAGCTATTGGTATCCAAGCATTTTATAAAAGACATTAATTGATACATCTGGTTCAATTAATAATTTAATGACTGAACAATATCATAATGGTTAACTTACATTTTCAAGATCCTATTTTGTAAAAAATAATTTGATTAAAAAAAAAAAAAATATCTAAGATCATCTTAGAATTTTTCTTTCCCTTAAACGAACTGAATTTTTGTTTTCTCTTTTGAAAAGCAGAGAATTTCTCCTGAAATATCAAAAATGTTCCATAATCCCAAATCTTATTAATATCAACAGTGAGTCTTATATTTACTGAGGGTGTATATGAAAGATTAATTGAAAAATAAATGGATAATTGTGAAGATTATAATCAAATATTGTCTTCGCTTATTTATATTCTTCCCCTTTTCATCATTTCAAGTTTGCTACATTGCTATCATCCTTAATAATACCTCATACATATTTATATATTATCGCTATTCACCTAATGTCCCCTGTGTGGAGATATAATATGAGTCAAAAGTTTTGTTAGGAAAAAAATGATTTCAAATATATTTACAATTTTTGCCTTGTAAAAAAAAGTTAATATAATATTAGGAATATGAGGTTGAGTGATAAAAAAACAAATATGTTAGTGAGGTGGTGTTTTCAAATGGAAATATAGTTAAAAGATGTGGAAATATATTGCTGCTCCTAAACAATTTCAAATTAATAAAAAAAAAACAAATATGTAAGTGAGGTGGTGTTTTCAAATGGAAATATAGTTAAAAGATGTGGAAATATATTGCTGCTCCTAAACAATTTCAAATTAATAAAAAAAACAAATATTTTAGTGAGGTGGTGTTTTCAAATGGAAATATAGTTAAAAGATGTGGAAATATATTGCTGCTCCTAAACAATTTCAAATTAATAAAAAAAACAAATATGTAAGTGAGGTGGTGTTTTCAAATGGGAATATAGTTAAAAGATGTGGAAATATATTGCTGCTCCTAAACAATTTCAAATTAATAAAAAAAAAAAACAAATATGTAAGTGAGGTGGTGTTTTCAAATGGAAATATAGTTAAAAGATGTGGAAATATATTGCTGCTCCTAAACAATTTCAAATTAATAAAAAAAACAAATATTTTAGTGAGGTGGTGTTTTCAAATGGAAATATAGTTAAAAGATGTAGAAATATATTGCTGCTCCTAAACAATTTCAAATTAATAAAAAAAAAACAAATATGTAAGTGAGGTGGTGTTTTCAAATGGAAATATAGTTAAAAGATGTGGAAATATATTGCTGCTCCTAAACAATTTCAAATTAATAAAAAAAAAAAACAAATATGTAAGTGAGGTGGTGTTTTCAAATGGAAATATAGTTAAAAGATGTGGAAATATATTGCTGCTCCTAAACAATTTCAAATTAATAAAAAAAACAAATATTTTAGTGAGGTGGTGTTTTCAAATGGAAATATAGTTAAAAGATGTAGAAATATATTGCTGCTCCTAAACAATTTCAAATTAATAAAAAAAAAACAAATATGTAAGTGAGGTGGTGTTTTCAAATGGAAATATAGTTAAAAGATGTGGAAATATATTGCTGCTCCTAAACAATTTCAAATTAATAAAAAAAAAAAACAAATATGTAAGTGAGGTGGTGTTTTCAAATGGAAATATAGTTAAAAGATGTGGAAATATATTGCTGCTCCTAAACAATTTCAAATTAATAAAAAAAACAAATATTTTAGTGAGGTGGTGTTTTCAAATGGAAATATAGTTAAAAGATGTAGAAATATATTGCTGCTCCTAAACAATTTCAAATTAATAAAAAAAAAACAAATATGTAAGTGAGGTGGTGTTTTCAAATGGAAATATAGTTAAAAGATGTGGAAATATATTGCTGCTCCTAAACAATTTCAAATTAATAAAAAAAAAAAACAAATATGTAAGTGAGGTGGTGTTTTCAAATGGAAATATAGTTAAAAGATGTGGAAATATATTGCTGCTCCTAAACAATTTCAAATTAATAAAAAAAACAAATATTTTAGTGAGGTGGTGTTTTCAAATGGAAATATAGTTAAAAGATGTAGAAATATATTGCTGCTCCTAAACAATTTCAAATTAATAAAAAAAAAACAAATATGTAAGTGAGGTGGTGTTTTCAAATGGAAATATAGTTAAAAGATGTGGAAATATATTGCTGCTCCTAAACAATTTCAAATTAATAAAAAAAAAAAACAAATATGTAAGTGAGGTGGTGTTTTCAAATGGAAATATAGTTAAAAGATGTGGAAATATATTGCTGCTCCTAAACAATTTCAAATTAATAAAAAAAACAAATATTTTAGTGAGGTGGTGTTTTCAAATGGAAATATAGTTAAAAGATGTAGAAATATATTGCTGCTCCTAAACAATTTCAAATTAATAAAAAAAAAACAAATATGTAAGTGAGGTGGTGTTTTCAAATGGAAATATAGTTAAAAGATGTGGAAATATCTTGCTGCTCCTAAACAATTTCAAATTAATAAAAAAAAAAAACAAATATGTAAGTGAGGTGGTGTTTTCAAATGGAAATATAGTTAAAAGATGTGGAAATATATTGCTGCTCCTAAACAATTTCAAATTAATAAAAAAAACAAATATTTTAGTGAGGTGGTGTTTTCAAATGGAAATATAGTTAAAAGATGTAGAAATATATTGCTGCTCCTAAACAATTTCAAATTAATAAAAAAAAAAACAAATATGTAAGTGAGGTGGTGTTTTCAAATGGAAATATAGTTAAAAGATGTAGAAATATATTGCTGCTCCTAAACAATTTCAAATTAATAAAAAAAAACAAATATGTTAGTGAGGTGGTGTTTTCAAATGGGAATATAATTAAAAGATGTGGAAATATATTGCTGCTCCTAAACAATTTCAAATTAATAAAAAAAAAACAAATGTCATAGTTGTCTAGTTAATAATTACATTTCAGTTTCTTTTGGCAGTCAGTATTTAAAAAGGTTTGAACATTTAAATAATTATTATTAGCAATACCATACCATTTTTTTCTTTAGATCGAATAAACTGAAATCAAACATTACTGAAAAGAGCATAAAAAACAAAGAAGTATTATCTTTAGTTATTTAAAATCAGCCCTTACCTGTTTAAAGAAAAAATAAATGTCCAAGATCATCTTAGAATTTTTCTTTCTCTTAGACAAACTAAGCTTTTGAGAAGCAGAGTTATGACCATTCAAAGTATCAAAAAATATGTGGTGGTGTGTGTGTGTGGGGGGGGGGTAATAAACGCCCCAACCTCCTCATGTTAAGAACAACTTTCAGAATAAACACCCCCAACCTAGAAAGTCGTTCTTAACATTGGGGGGGGGGGGGTTATTCCCAAAGCTGTTCTTAAGATAGGGTGATTGGGGGTGTTTATACTATGCTGGAGCAAGTCATAAAAAATACCAAGTGTGGTTCACTGGACATTTTGCATTAAATCAGTCCTATTCAAATGCATATAAGCTTGTGACTGAAAATGGTAGGAAATTTGCACATCTTTAAAAAGCTAGTTCTTCAGATCTTTTTAAGATATTATGGTAAAATTTTGAACATATTATCATAATACCATGAAAGTTAAGTTGGCGTTATTTATGACCATCTCACTTGGTAACTTGCATACTAATTAGCATATTTCAGTTTTATTTTAACGGCTTTAAGTAGAAACATCATAAAAACAGCTAAGAAAAATGGTAAGTAAGGCTTTATCATCATAGGAAGTTTTATTCTGATGGACATTATCATTTGACATTATCACATCATGAAAAATCCAAGATGGCAACCGGTAAATTCAAAATGGCCACCACGACACACTTCAAAGAAATTATTAACAAAATATGGCTTGTAGCATATTAATTTAAAGGAAATTTTGTACAGATCAGAATTATGTTTTCAAGTACATTAAACTAATTAGCATAATTAAGCTTCATTTTAGTGGCTTTAAGTAGTAGCATAATAAAAAACGGTTAAAAATATGGGATGTAAGGCTTTATCATCATGCGAAATATTATTCTGATGGACTTTATTATTTGTCATCATTACACTGTGAAAAATCCAAGATGGCAACCAGGAATCTAAGATGGTCACCATGACACGATTCAAAGAAATTATTAATAAAATATGGCTTGTAGCATATCAAATGAAAGGAAATTCTGTACAGATTAAAATTATAATGTTTTCAAGTGCATTGAACTAATTAAGATGATTAAATTTCATTTTAACTGCTTCAAGTACCCGTGACAATTATCCGAGTTTCTACCACTATTTTGTATAATTTTTTATTTTTAAATTATTGTTGAAACTTCGAGATATTGCAGCCATTTTTTCTTGTAACGCTCGACACTACTTGTTTTTTAAACGGAATAAACATTTACAACACCAAAAATTTATCAAAGTAGGTAGAAGAGTGACTTGGCTTTGGTAACATTTATTTGTTTTTTTTATTTGTTTTTTTACCACTTTTTAATACCTCTGTGGATTGTAAAACAAACTCAATAAGAGTTATTCTTGTACTTTACTGGATAAGTAGTTTATATATTTTAACTCGTTTAAAAGCGTGGTCATTGTCGATCATTCTTTTTCAGAGAATTTATTTAAAAATATTCTTTTCTTTCCATAATTAAAAACTTATGTTTTATAAATGATAAAAATAAAACGAATACTTTGTTTGTAAGTTGACAAACACTTTATTTACAAATTTTTTGTGCACGTCACGACGCACAACAATTCTCATATTTATATGCATGTCATTATTTTTATCCACTCGTACATAAAAAGTTTTTATCCAATTCTTTTTAAATTTTAGGACAAAAGAAATTAATATATTCGCTATTAAAAAGCGTTTGAACACAGTTTCTATCTGTACTTATTTTTCTGCTACAAAGCATTAACTTTGAGATGTTTTATTTGCGACTCACAAATCAAGAACAAAAAAAAAAAAAACAATGTACATTGTCGGTTATTCTTTTTCAAAGAATTCATTTTTAAAAAAAGTATGCTTTTCCTATCCATAATTAAAAACATGTTTTCTAAATAACAAAAATAAAATGAATACTTTATGTTCATAAGTTGATGAAAACTTTGTTTACCGATTTTTTTTGTGCGCGCCACGATGCGCAATAATTCTCATATTTATATGCAGTTGTCACAACTTCTATCGATTCGTGCATAAAAGTTTTTATCCAATTCTTTTCAAATTTTAGGACAAAAGAAATTAATATATTCACTATTAAATAGCATTTGAACACAATTTCTATCTTTACTTATCTTTGTACTACAAAGCGTCAACTTTGAGATATTTTAACTTTTGCGTGAGAAAGACGTACGTGTTTTGTTTGAATTCCATAGTAAAGACAATTCTTTTCCTTGGTTAGCTAAAATAACTAGAATCGTTGTCGACGGGTACAACTTTCGAGTATTTATGTGAACACACTCTGACCGCTTTTTTGCAGAAAGTGATCTACCGCTAACGGGCATGCTATGTGGCATGTTTCGTTGTTAATGGTCAGATTTAAATAGCGATTTATTCGAATATACAAATTACAACAAAAATATTAAAATACCATTTTAAAGTAAATTTTATTGTGAATCCAGTTATATAATTTTATTTTGATGGACATACGAGAAATGTACTTATTACTGATTTAAAGACTATGAGTGTCAAATTTAGTAGCAGGGTGCGCCTTGTCCAGTGCTGAAAGTTATGGTTTTTTGGTATTGCTATAATATAATTGCTATTTTTAAGATCTAAAATAATGAATTTATTTGGATTTGTAAAAAAAAAACTGTTTTAAAGTTGTAAGAAACTCAGTATCAACAAGTATTTGTTTTTTGGGAAAATACCAACTTTCTAACAATCTGTTTTATTAATCTCATATTGAAAATGTTATTTTTAACTTTTCTATTGGGGTAAAAAATTGTAAATATGGCTATATTTGAAATTATTATGTATAAACTCCGCCAAATGACACCTATGGAATTGTTAATAAACTTCTAATCCTTTCTGTAAATCAAACCATATCTGGTATATATAAACTTTAGTATATGCCTGATTTGTCCAAGTTTAAGTCATCAATAGCCATTCAGGATCACCAAAGTGTTCTCATCATTCAATGGTGATGAAAAATAGAAACTGTTGGCAATTCTTGATTGAAACTTGGTGGACAAGTCATGCATAGATTGAAGTTTATTTGTACTTAAAATGGTTGCATTACAGAAACGATTATGCATTTTTTAAAAAGATTTTCTGGGTGACATTTTTTGCAGTCAACCTGTATAGAAAATATAACAGTTCTAGTTCATTTATGATGATCAGCGCTAACTAGTTGCTGGATGGCAAAAATAGGTCAAACTTGATCAGCAATATATCTCCAAATAAGCAATAACTTAAAGGCAAAAACTTTCAAAAGAGGAATGAAATAATTTGCTCATTTTTATATCAACTACTATAATGACTGTGTGAGTGTCTTTCTCTTCATGTGGCAAGAAGCAATGGGAGCAACAAGAGAGCAAATTCAATACAAATGTCTTAGTCTAAATGATGTGCGTTCAATCGTATGCAGGACAGTACATTTTTACTTCAATTACATTCCAAAATAAAATTTTACCAAACAATAGCCAAGAAGAAAATTGATGTAAGTAGTTCATTGTTTGAATGTAAAAAAATGTTATCACATAAAAATGTTGGCTAATATTTTTCAATACATGATAGATTTGTTTGAAATTTGTACCATTTTACAAAAGCATTAAAGAACAATTCTAAACAAAATAAAATAAATGTCAGTTTTATTCTAGTAACAGAAGATTGAGACAGACAGAAACAGTTTCTCTTCATGCAAATTTATAATAGATTTGATTCCTTTATTGTTGTGTTATTGACTGGGAAACCAAAAGAGATATACTGTTGGATGTTTTTTTTTTGTCTTGTTCTGAACTGCTTCTATGTTGTTAGCATTAATACAGCACAGTCTCCTAAAATGATGTGCTTAAGAGTCTATGTAAAATAGGACAGATATGACGTTTCTGAATTTTTTGAGATGAGGATTGGTTATTTGTATTATTTGGATTCATCGGACTACTGTTTTCATCTTGAGTGTCATTTTCACATTTCGGTCGATATAACCTCTGACCTTCTTCAGGTGTGTATCTTGTGAAACTCGGGAATGTTTCTGTTGAACTCGGGGATTTGGACAGAATTTCGAGTTGAACCCTTTATTTACTTCATGGGGATAGTGTTCTCTTGTTCTGTGAGCCACGACTGGGTAAAGGTCCTAATAATTCACAATTATATTCTTCAGTCGCCCACACTGTGGATGTAACCTTCAACCTTCAGGAGAATATCACTTTTTACCATTGATTTTTCCAAGTCTCTAACCACTGCGCCACGGGTTCTTGCATCCCGAGTTCGACAGAAACGTTCCTGAGCTCGACAAGATACACCTGAAGAAGGTCGGAGGTTACATCGACCGAAACATTGTGAAAATCACACTCAAGATGAGAACAGTAGTTCGATGAATCCAAATAATATGAATAGGACAGATATGTTCTCAACTAGAGAACAGAAGAAAGAATACAGTCAGCTACATTTTTGTCTTGGATTGCTTCGATGTTGCTATATACTTAGATGGGTGACCGATCCTACCCCTCAAATGCCATTCATTGAATCGTTAATAAAATTTATAATTCTTTCTACAAATCCAATCATATCTGGTGCAAATAAACTTCAGTCTATACCTAACTTTTCCAAGTGTCAATCATAAATATTTATTTAAGATCACACCTCCTATTGATGAGATGATTGCCAAAGTGTCCTCATATAACATTAAATGGTAATGAAAAATACTGTTGAACATTTATAATTAAAACTTGGTGGACAAGCCATGCATTGACTGAAGTTTTTCTATCAAATATGGTTCGATTGCAAAAAGGATTGTGAATTTTATTCGTCATCCCATGGGTGACATTTTTTGCAGTCAACCTGTATAGTAAATATAATAGTCCTAGTCCATTGATTGTGATCAGCATTAATCAGATACTGACTGTCGATAATAGATCGAATTCAGGTGTAGCATTTATCTGTGGGAATTTTTTTTTTTTTTTTTTTTTTTTTTTTTTTGAAGGAAATGCCACCTTATTTTTCTAATAATTTTATGTTACAATGAAGTGAAGTACATTGCTATTTCTATAATATTAATCTCACCTGTCTGTTTAAATGTAAGTATGTATGTTTGTCTACTTAAAACTTTTGACAGAGGCGACAGAGTTTCACAAGATCGGTATCTTTTTGAAGCTTGACCTTTCGGACGACAAATATCGAAAAATTGGCTATAAACACTAATTCCTTCACCCTTAACTGGGCACTTTTCTACAAGGAGGGGTCGCTTTTTTCCACCAATATTTTCGAAAGTCATCCCCTCTTTTCGATTGACTAGCCTTAATTTAAACCTTTGCTACTTCCTGTTAGGTGTTTTTTTTTTTCAAGTCCTTTCCTCCTTCGCGGTACAGGTCTGAGTCTGCCTGCCTACTACCACTTTTTTTTTTTTTTTTCTCAACACACACCGCCAAACACCCGGGCAATGCTGGGCACCCAGGCTAGTTTATTATAAAAAGAAATTGACAGTTTGTAGAAATGTATTAGCCAATAGCACAACAGCTGTTACTAGTATTGATGTGGATGTATGTTTAATAATATCTTGTGTGAAAAAAAAAAATCATGTTACTTGTATATTTATTAAAATGGGGAAAAAATGCAAATAAATATTTTGTTTCCAAACATTCCTTTTTATTCAACAAAATGTAATTCATGCTGTTGACACTAATTTCATGACTATTTTACCAGTTAACGCTTTCTATATTTTTCACCTCAACTAATTTAAATGTTGTATGGATTTTGTAAATTCTTAAATATTTCAGTATTTATTTATGTCTGTATTTAGTTTACACAATTTCCAATTTCATTTAATCTTCATCTTTGTCAAGGCTTTTCTATTAATTACCTAAAATGACGTTTGGATATCAAATCTCAGTTGTTGGTTTGTGAAATTCATACTTATAACTGAATATTCCTTTAAACTAAAAAAAAAAAAAAAGCTGCATTGTGTATGGACTTTAAAACTTGCTTATAACAAATTGGACTAGTTAGATCTATGATTAATAGAATTAAGAGTTTAAAAAGAAAGAAAAGAAAAAACTACAAAAAATGACTATTGCATAATACTAAAAAAAAATATGTATGGTGTCTCAAAATTGTTTGTCATCTAATTAGAAAATAGATTGAAGCTATTGTTATGGAAGTCCATTTATATTAAAACAAAAAACACTGTCAAATGTGACTGACAGTGTCGCTGGTCTGCATCTGACATGGATTACAAAAAGGACTGATAGTTAGACTCAGTTACACTCGACTGTCTACATAACTTTATAATGCGATTTTTATTTTGATTGTGAAATTGTAAATTTCATATTGTTTTCATTGCATAAGACAAGAAAAGGAAAAATTTCAGTCTTAATTAATGTCACCAATATGGTGAACACTAGAAACATGAATGTTGCCAAAACATATATTCACCACTGCTTAAACCTCTTTTGTCAGTTTTTTTTTTTTTTTTTTTTTTTTACCCACATGCGCACACACTTTTATTTGTATAGATCAAACGTCAAACTTAGGTTCCCCTAAGAGCCATGAGGGCTATAAGTGACTGGTTTAATAAAATTATTGAATATTTTACTTACTTAGGAAGATACAGTATGCACACCACATGTTTATTTTTTATCATTCCTTCTGATAGTACACCAGAATTTCAAGAATTTGAAACCTTTTTTTTTCTTTTTGTAAATCAGTAAAGGTAGAATTCAGCTTTTTCTTTGAATTTAAAAAGTGCTTTTGCTATTTTCAGAAAGTTTTTTTTTTTGGGGGGGGGGTATCACTCAGATTTAGATTTAGTAATATTTGTTTTTTTACTAACGCTTCATCATGACCCCCCCCCTCTTCTTGAGAAAATATATACAGAATTTATCTCCCTTACTAAAATATGTTTTAGTTAATTGCTCTAAAAAAAAAAAAAAACAAACTAGAATGGTCTGGAAATAGGGGAACACTTACCCCATAGAAGTATCCATATGATACTGAGCTTTTGAAAATTTTTTAAATATGATGTATCATATTTATGTATAAAGAAGTTTACTTAATGAGGTAAATCTTGTTGCTTTTCAATAAATATACACAGGTTTATCCCAGTTTAGATGATAACAAAATTGCATATTTTGGCAGATAAATGATGAAATCATAGTATCTTTTATATGGGTCTGAAGTGTGCTTGGAAAGGGTACCATGTTTGACATGTCTCATTATTTTTCATTATTTTATTCTGCTTTTCAGAAAATAATTAAAATACAGAAAAAAGACATTTACAACATAAGAAATTGTTTGCTCATTGATTGTTTTTTTCATTATATGTCTAAAGAATCATTCAAGAAAAATATAAAGGATTTAAATATATTTTTTTATGGAAGTCGCCCCAGACAAGGCATGAAATTGCTTGATGAAAGGTGTTAATCCTAATCATGAATAGGAAGATGAAATAGAATCACTTCAAGACCAACCAAACCCAAAAGAAACACCCCCATCAGCTTTACATCTGTTAGACTCCAAACAGGCTAGCCAAAAAGTAAGCCCTTCAAGAGACCAATAGAAAAAGAAAGGGTTATAAGGTTGATTTACAAAAACCTCTTTCTCACAGAAGAGACATTGCGAGCTTGTCTCTGCTTTATCGTTATTTTCATGGCAAGTGCTCGTCTGAGCTCCAATCTATGGTCCCCCCTCGTCAAACATTCACGAGAAACACTCATCTAGCTGAAAACACTATCAATAGTTTTCCTCCACTTTTCACCTGTGCCTAAATCTAAACATGGATTCCATGAACAGAGCTTCTTTCTTAGAACGGCACATTTGTGGAACTCTCTTTTGTTGTTTGCCTGCTTTCCAGCTGACTACAATATGGCCGTCTTCAAAACCAAGTTCTTGATGAGCCATTCCCCTTAAGTAATCCAATTTACACTTCTAATGATTACTATGATATTATCCTTTTGCCTACTGTACACTCTTTAATCCTTATCCTCGAGTGGCCTCTGGGCCTTGATAAGTGGTGATTCCTTTGTGGGGAAAAAAAGATCTACTCTTAAACTGATTAAGTAGCTGGCCAGAAAGCCAAGGGGGGCGGGTATCATTACTCCATTATCGGTTGTTTTTTTACTGGTCCCCTGACTAAAAAGGGATTGTCCCCCTGACAAAAGAGGGATTGGACCTAGTAATTTACTCCCGTCTTTCCGTTTGTTTGTTCATTTATTCACACTTTTCTCAATAATCACTCCTTAGATTTTTTTTTTTTAATTTTGCACAAACATTAGTCATGGTGGAAGTAAATTTTTCACTTGTGTAGGGGGACCCCGCATGCTCAGCTTGTTATATTTTATAATATACTCACATATATATAATAATAAATACTTAAAAGAAACCCCATTACAGCTTACTAGTAAATCTGATAGAAGTATTTCTATCCCACACATTGCTGTATGTCTAGAATTTGAACATTAAATTTCTAAACACTTTTCAACGTTATTTGACAAAAAAAAAACATCTTACAAAATAATCTTCGCTTATGAATATTGTTAAACAATAGTGTCTTTCTTTATTATTTGTTTGCTTAGTATGCCTTTATAATATACTCTCACTCACACACATGCACACTCTCACACACTCACAGTCCCTCACACACACGCACACATACACAGACACAAAAATATATATTTAAAAGAAACTTATCTCAAAACCCACTGCTGTTTCACAATTGCGTTGAATCTTTTTGTTGTTGTTTTTAATTTGTGGTCATTTGTTCTTGATTAAAATTTCATATTTTATCATAACACAACTAGATTTTAGTACAATTTCATTTTAATTGCTGTGTATTTATGTATAATACTATAATATAATAATATATGCTATAATTTGTCTGTTGGTCTATTTTCGAAAAATACTTTAAAAAAGAAACAAAAACAGTTTCAAATAATGCAATAATAAAAATCTGAAGCTAATATTTTTATTTACACTTTTATTTCTCATTGCATTAACACCAGCAGAAGTGTGTGTGTCATCAGTCATTTTTATGTTTTTTTTTCTGTTTTAATTATTATTTTATTGCTTTTACAATAGCAGAAGATGAGCTAATGTTATTCTTATGCTTGCCAATATTAAAAGAGCCGTAAGATGAGGAAAAGTGTTGTATAAATTTTAACTTGACAACATGATAACGCAACTATTGCTAATATCCAGACAGACGTATTAACAATTAATTGGCAGGACTCTGTGGAAATTCCACACCGATTTTTACACCAATCGGTTAATTTATTGTATCCTGTATTAATAAAGTTACTTTTCTCCTTATATCTAATTTTCATAATAACTGAACGCTTTCTAAACAAGTTTTTGACAGTATTTCCTAAAGCGTGTTTCACAAAACTATTAATACATTTTATTCATGTGTACAAATTATTACATTTATTCCAAATCAAATGCTTCTTTCAAATAAGGTAGCAAAGAGTTCTACTCTCTGTCTATTTACTACTCACACGCAACTCATTGACACCATGTCCATTCCTTAATTGGTATAAATATTTGTTAGCATCTGTTTATTATTTCCTTTTTTATTTCATACAATTTATTACATGATATGCTAGAATTTTATCATAACAAATGCTCTAGCTATTTCACTTACATTATAGCTGGCATTCTGCTTGTTGATGATAATAATAATATTCCTTTTGGAATAATGTTTGTCACGGTTATTAAGAAAAATATGATTTATTTCTTAAAAAAATAATTGCCATTGCCAGCTAAATATTCTTTGAATCAATAAAACGATTCTGTCCCGTATAAAAATGATTATTAGCTAAATATTCTTAAAATCAGTAAAACAAAGGTCACTTTGTAATATGTATTTAATTGTGCTGGTTTACTCAACAGGACAAAAATTTGATTTTGGAACAATTCATTTTAAAATGGATCAAGTCAAAATATTTTGTCTAAGCAACATCAGATAAATCACAAATCTATATCAGACCATCTCATTTTTTTATTAGCATGAAAGGTGATAATATATGTACATATGAACATGAATTCCATCGCATATAAATAGGTTTTGTTTTTTTTCGCTTATAAAAAGTATTATGCATAAATGGAGGGGGGGATTTTGCATTCTCAGACGGCAATTGAACTTTGAGTTTCATCTTCGCACGAGTCTTGTTTGCTTTACGAATGTACCAGTGTTTTTGATATGCAGATTATAAAACATGCTATCGATACGTTTTGTGTACGTAGCATACAATAAAGGAAAATCATTTGTCAAAAGAAAGAAGAGAAAGAGTATTAGCAGCCAAATTTAAAAAAAAAATGACTCTAACTAGATTTCTATAAGACTTCTTCAGTGTCATTAGTGGCAGAAAGAGAAATTAAGATTGAGAGAGGGTTAGCTCCCTATAAGTAATCAAAATAAATACTGTTAATTGGATTAAATATGAAATTTCATAAAATCAATTGGAAATGATATTTTTATATTTAAGAACACAGACTAATATTTGTTAAAACTGACTGATTGAACATTTTTTTTTAATATATATCCTTTATATAAAAAACAAAAATAGTTTTATAGAAGGCAGAACAATGCAGAGCTGTATAACAAATAGGTTAACACTGAAGCAACTTAAGATATTATGGTGGAACCAGCTGTACAGTTTGTTTCACTTTATTGAATCAATACATGTGTGTATATATGTATCATCAAATACACACGCACACACATATATATGTATGTATATATTTCATGTTTTATTTATACCTAGCCTTCAATTTATGAAGCTAAATGTAATTACAGAGCATATAAAAAATAAATGACAAAAGTCTATCTTCCAAATTTCAAGATGTTGACCATCTTATTTATTCCTTTAAGTATGTTTGACATGCTGGCCTTGTTGATGAGGCATTAGAATACACCGACTGCCCCCCTGCAGAGAGTAAAAGTTCCTCAACGGGGCTCATCTGTTGACCATGGGTGGCAACTCATAATGCCTAAGGATGGGATCCTGGTGATTGAGCATATCATCTTCAAGGTTTTATTAGGACATGAGATGCAACACGTCACTTTGACGCTTACTTGGACTAAGACAGGCGGTTAGATAAGCCCGATCCAATCAATCGGTTGGTCATGACTAGCACTAAATCAGACAAACACAACAAGAAAATACATTCACATTCCCCATATTAGACAACTGATTTAGTAAGCAGTGACTGAGGGTACATCAACTTGCTGAAGAATGGATAAAACACAGCTGGAAAACTAACATCTTTTCTAGAAATGGGCCATCAGAAAAGACAAAGGAAACGCTAGTGCTTGAATCCATCAGCAGAATAAGTATTTCAAATCCACCACGTATGTTTGAAAGTCAAACACGCCTGATAAAGGGGTGACTTTCTGAAGTATATATCATCGTGGATATGCTAGCTGATCACCTAACGCAAGTAAGAACATATTACATGTAGTATGTTATATAAAAAATACGGATATATGATTGTACACATATACACACGTATTGATTCAATAAAGTGAAACTGCATTGCCGGTTCCACCATTATATTTTAAGCTGCTCCAGTGTGAGTCTATCCGTTACATCTCTGCATTATTCAGCTTTCTTTAATGCAAATTTCGTTTATATACACACTAGCGGAGGTACCCGGCATTGCCCGGGTGTTTGGAGGTGTAAAAGAAAAAAAAGTGTTAGTAGTCAGGCAAGCTCAAACCCGTGATGCGAAGGCGGAAAAGAAAGTGAAAGAAAATGTGAAATTTTACCGCTACGCTACAAGGCCATAGGAAGTGAAAAACGTTCAAATTTAGCAATGTCAATCAAAAAGTTGACTTGCTCAGTGAATTAGTTCACGCAGGGGCAGGAATGAAGGTTGGCTGAAGGCCAGTTCAGTTTTCTGCCGTTTCATTTATTTGTTTCCCCACGATGTTGGAGAAAACCAGTTTCCCACAAAATGGGAGTGTCCAAATGAATAGCAATTGTCTGTTATGAAGGGTTTCCCTCACATTGATCAAAGCTAATTGCTTTCTGGACATCCCTGGCAGAAAAGCCAGGAAGCTGCCATCGCTTTTTATTAGTTTTGCTTTTATAGGAAAAATACGAGAGGATGGAATAGCGTGAATTTTATAAAAGTCAATCAAAATAAATTTAGAGACGATGTCCGTTCGCAGATCGTAGATAATAATATCTACAATCTGCGAACAGACGTCGTCTCATAAGATCTAGGGAGTATATAAAAAGTTCTAAAACATAGTTACCTCCCTCCCCAGAACCCACACAAAAAAAGCCTTTGCTGGGCATACAGAAACGTGCGTGCCTCCTTTGCCTTTTATATATATGGAAGATTAAACTGCTTCAAGCATACTACTTCAGCCTCTTATATATCCTTTGTTAAGAAAGCTATTAAGATCACAGCAAGAGGAGATAGTTTAGCTCTTTTAAATATAAGATGAATTAATTAAACAAATAAGTTTGGCATGACTGCTTCTCAAATTTTCTTTTTCATTTCTTGAGGACTGAAAAAACAAATATCAGATCATTTCTTTCCAATGTTTCTGAATGGAAAAAGAGTGTTTTTTTTTTAACTGAAATAATTAATTAGTAATTCTGACATTATCTTTTTCACAGTAGTTTGTATTTTCCTATCATGACGTTGTCGTAGTAATATGTACTTTGCTAGTACAGTATGTGGTATCAGTTAACAAATGATTTGAATGTTTTGCTTTTATGATGACAAAGAGGCTCCAGGAAAAATTCCTTTATATTTCTAACGTCCGTTTTTAAACTTGGTAAACTGCATTTCTTACATGTTTTCTTAAATACATATTTTAATTTACAGCCAATATTTACACGCAAAGATTTCTTTTTTGGTAAAGTTTTCCATACTTGTGTTCTGCACTGTCATTGTGACTGTGTTGATGTGCCGTTTGAATTTTTTTTTTTTTATATTGAGTCACCACCTAAAGCGAACAGCTACTCAAGGATAAGGCTTGATGAGATAGATTATCAGTTGAAAGTCGAATATTATGAGAGGATTGTGAACGATGAATGGAATGAACAATATTTGATTATATAAAAAAAAAAAAAGCTTGACAAGTATTTGTTGCCACAAGATTTGAAAACGATGTTGTAGTTTTCAGGATAGCAATCCAATGGCAATGTGTTCCACTGGTGAGGAATTCTTGGAAAGAAACTATCTTTATGAAAATTTTATTTGGTTTTAGGTCACAACATCCTTGCAATGCGAAAGATTATAAGACCACATAAGCACAGTCCAACTTAAAGGGTGTCTATTGCTTTTGTAAATTCAGGATTTCTATCACTGCTTTATGAACAAAAGAACTTTTTTTTTATTAAAAGAGTAACTTCACGCTTTATGTTTTTTGTTCCTTTATCTGATTGCTAGAAATGTGAATGTGGAACACTGTTGTTATCACCCCTTTCATCAAGGAGTTTCATGCTTGAGGGAACCAAAAGTATAATGGCATCAACCGAAACAAGAGAAGAATCTTATGGAGAAGCTGTATGTCTGAATTATGTTAGACTTCACTTGAGAAGGATCATAGATTCTGTCATTGATGGAGAGCTTGAGTTGGTATTCGATCCACACAGCAGAGAATTGTCAAAGACTTCAAACCATTGCAGATTAGCTGTTCTCATTGGACATAATTCTTTTAACTTATAATTCTAACACGATTAGCAAAACATTTCATAACTTGAAATTTATTTTTGTTAATTCTGTAGTTGTTTTTTTGTTTTGTTTTCTTTTGTGTTTTTGTTTTTTTGTAACTTAGCTTTCTTTTCTATTTTTAGGATTAGCTTCTGCTAATTCAGCTCTCGATGGCATTCCATTTAAGATTGGTGGTAAATTTAAAGTACCTAATAAGGTAAGCACCATTTACAGAAACAGCATCCTTTAATTACTGATTAAATTTTCTATTTTACTCACATAATTTATTTTACTCTTGTGATGTCAAGAAAGCTTGTAACTGTTAATGTAGACATTGGTTACCTCCCTTGCTTCAGTTACATGGTTACCTCCCTTGCTTGTGGTGATATAAATAGGAGTCGGCCATCTTGGTTTAGTCAGTTCGTTCGTACAGTTTAGACAGACTACAAGTGTCTCAACAAATGGTAGCAGAGATATCCCTCTGTGTGCGACAAAACGAAAAAAAAAAAAAAAAAAAAAAAAAAAATTTTTTTTTTGTACAGCTTGTCTGTAGCACTAGACAGATCGGATATCGGATATGGCAACTTCGAACAAACAACCTCCATTGTTGGAGGGGGAGGATGTTTACGAGAACTGGAAACAAGACGTTGAAATGTGGTCGTTGTTCACGGATCTTTCTGAGGAAAAAAAAGGGCCAGCAGTGTTTTTGACGCTACCACCGAATATTAGAGAATGTGTCCGTGAATTGCCAACAAGTGACATCGGCGGACGAGATGGCTTGAAGATCTTAATAAAGAAACTGGATGACATATATTTAAAGGATGAACACACGCGCGCTTACATGACTTTTAAGCAATTTTACACTTATAAAAGATCGTCAGGTACCAGTATAAATGACTTTCTTGTTCGTTATGAGTTTTTGTACCAAAGATTAAAAAAATTCTGCATTATTCTACCGGAAGGAGTGCAAGCTTTTCTTGTTTTGAACGCGGTTAACATATCGGAAGAGAACGAAAAATTAGCGCGGACAACGTGTTCTGTTTTGACGTATCAAAACATGAAGGAATCGATAAAGAAAGTATTTGGTGACATTTATCGTGATGAAAATGTACCGGCAGTGAAATCAGAGCCCGAAATCGTCAACTATAATTATTCTAAACCGGGTAACAACAAAAGGCGTTTTCGTCGAGGACAATCTAATCCATGTGACCGAAGTGGAAACGTGTTGTTGTGTTAAAAATGTCAGTCTCCGAACCATCTAATTAGAGAGTGTCCTAGAAATACGCCCAGGTTTACGGAAGCGACAGAACAAATACACATTACGTTGTTCATTCAAGAAAATATTTATTTGAACAGTACAAATGAAAAAATCTCAAATCTTGTAAAGGAAACATTTGGAATGGCAGTCTTGGATTCTGCTTGTACTCGCACACTGGCTGGCGAAGTGTGGCTTGATGTTTATTTAGATACTTTAAATGAAAGTGACCTGCAACTAGTGAAGTATACGAACTCAGACCGGAGTTTTTGTTTTGGTGATGGAGTGGCTGTCACAGCAATTAAAGTTGCTAAATTTCCGGTTACACTCGGAGGTATAAGAGTTTATATCGAAGCAGATATTGTGAAAAACGACTTGCCTCTTCTATTAAGTCACAAATCAATGAAGACAGCAGGAATAGTGCTAGATTTCCGGAAAGATATGTGCTGGATTTTTGATAAATGTATTGAACTAAAGACCACAACTTCAGGGCACTATTGTCTCCCCTTAACAAATAAGTTGTTGGATCATAGTGGTACTAAGAACATTGTATTACATGTTCAGAATTTTGGTCAGTGTTCTTTCACAGAAAAAAAAAAAAAAGCAGAAAAACTTCATCGACAGTTTGCTCATGCCTCGAAGGAAAAACTTGTTTCCTTGGTTAAAAAAAGTGGCAAATTCAATGTCTCCACAAGTGATGCATTATCTGTCTTGCAGAGAACGTCTGGCAATTTAGATAACTGAAATACCTCTTGTATCATAACCGCAGTCAAAACACCAGCATCAGCTCCCTCATTCAGAGCAAGAGTCTCTGAGGCCAATGGGCTTTTTGTCACTCTGTCCAATTTCTTTGACGCCCAACACATGGGGGCCATTTTGTCATTGATCAAAACAAAGAAGAAGGAGGAGATCATCAAAAACATCTTTATGATGTGGATTACCTATTTCGGATCTCCTGTTCGTTTTCTGAGTGATAATGGGGGTGAATTCAACAACGAACACTATAGACAGATGAATGAAAATGAAAAACTCAACATAGAGACCTGTACTACTGCCGCAGAAAGTCCATTCAGCAACGGTACTGTAGAACGTCATAATTTGATAGTTGCTGAGGCAATGAAAAAAACAATTGACGATGAGAAGTGTGAACCTGAAATTGCCTTGGCATGGGCTATTTGTGCAAAAAATGCCCTCCTCAATTACTCTGGACACAGTCCAAATGAACTTGTATTCGGTTTCAATGTAAATACATCCTCAATTCTGACAGACCAGTTACCTGCTATGGAGTCCTCTACTACAAGTGACATGGTGAGAAAAAATTTAAATGCTCTCCATAGTGCAAGGAGAAACTTTTTGGAAGCTGAGTCCAGTGAGAGAATTAGGAGAGCTCTCAGGTCTAATGTCAGAACTTATGCTGATGAAGATTATGCTACCGGAGACCAAATCTATTATCGGAGGCAGGGTTTTAAAGGATGGCGTGGTCCAGCAAAAGTGTTAGGCAGAGAAGGCCAGTTTGTCTTAATCAGACATGGCGGAGCATTTTATAGGATGCATCCGTGCCAATTGATGAAAGTGAATAAAAACAACGAAAAAAGAACAAAAAAAGCTGAAATGCTGGGAAACACTACAGAAGGGAAGAATGAATACCTTTCAGTTGAGGAGGAGGAGTTGCAGAATCAAGTGGTAGAAAGTGAAGATATAGACAGAGAAGAAGTTGTTGATAGTTCTACCAGTTTAAGAGATAAGACTGAAAAACCTGGCCGAAATAAGACCATAACTTATAAAATAAATGGAAGTGGGGAGTGGAAGAAAGGAAAGGTTATGTCAGTACAGCCTAAATCAACTGGCAAATATAGTCATTGGATCAATATAGAACCTGAGGATGAAAACGGACTCCCCAACATGTAGCCGTGAAGCTATGCGAATGGTCATGCTAACCGCATCAATAAAGAATTGGATGCTGCAGACCATAGATTTTACCTCAGCCTTTTTGCAAGGTGGTATTTTAGAGAGAGATGTGTACCTGAGGCCACCATCTGATGTTTGTCCTAAATCTCAAGTGTGGAAATTAAAAAGATGCATCTATGGATTGAATGATGCTCCACGGGCATGGTACAAGAGAGTTACTCAGGCTTTGATTGAATTAAAAGGAGTAGCAAGTGCTTATGATAATGCATTGTTTTTGTGGCATGATATTAAAGGAAATTTGACTGGAATTCTTGCTATGCACGTGGATGATTTTGTTTTCTGTGGAAACACAGAGTTTGAAAGGGATGTGATTGCAACATTGAAAGAAAAATTTAAGGTGGGATCTCATGAAAGTGGAACATTCAAATATGTTGGACTGAATGTTAATCAACAGGAAAATGGGATCACTGTAGAACAAGATCTATATGTATCTTCCATATCTCCAATAGAAATAAGCAAAGGGAGGATACTGAGGAAAAATCATGAACTGAATGAAGAAGAAAAGCATGAGTTGAAGAGACTTGCAGGTCAGATGATGTGGGTTTCAACTCAAACACGCCCTGATATAGCTTTTGATGTGTGTAAAATGAGCAACACTGGAAAGCATCCCAAAGTAAAAGCCTTATTTGAGGCGAATAAAGCCTTATCAAAATTGAAATCCAAGAAGGGTTCTATAACATTTCCAAAATTGGGAAAGCCCTCAGATTTACACATTTTGTGTTATACTGATGCCTCTTATGCCAGTCTGGAAGATGGATCTTCACAGGGTGGTTTTGTTGTCTTTATTGGAGGAAGTACTGACAAAATGGCCCCCATGTGTTGGGCGTCAAAGAAATTGGACAGAGTGACAAAAAGCCCATTGGCCTCAGAGACTCTTGCTCTGAATGAGGGAGCTGATGCTGGTGTTTTGACTGCGGTTATGATACAAGAGGTATTTCAGTTATCTAAATTGCCAGACGTTCTCTGCAAGACAGATAATGCATCACTTGTGGAGACATTGAATTCCAACAATCTGGTAAGCGATCGACGATTGAGAATAGATGTAGCAAGGCTGAAGGAAATGAAGAGTAGAGGAGAGATACAGATAGAATGGATCAAGGGTTGTGATCAGGTCTCTGATTGTTTGACCAAGGCAGGAGCTTCGTCTGAGCTTCTAAGGGACTTGTTAAATCAGAAATAAATTATTCACTTGAGGACAGCAGCAATGTTAATGTAGACATTGGTTACCTCCCTTGCTTCAGTTACATGGTTACCTCCCTTGCTTGTGGTGATATAAATAGGAGTCGGCCATCTTGGTTTAGTCAGTTCGTTCGTACAGTTTAGACAGACTACAAGTGTCTCAACAGTAACTATCTCTTCAGTTAAGATGTTAAAAATTCCCAAACAAAATTGCATTTATTACATAAGAAATAGGAATTGTACTCCAAGTGCAGAAAGCTGAATCAGAGCGACAACTTTTCAATATAAAAAGCTTACTACTTCTTCATTCAGTTTTGATATTTAAGATGCTGTGAGAGTCTCAGATTCCAGGGCAAGCAACATCTCACATTTGTTCTCTATGCAGTCCAGTTCAAAGGTTAGACATCCACCAGGTTGGATGCCATCATATTGTTCCTTACAAACTCAAACCAAGTCTTCCTTGATTGATGATGCTCCCTTGTGTCTGAGATATCCAGACACGTTATGGAATCAATGCTGTACGTGAATGAATCCTCTGAAAATGGCGGACGCATAAACATCCGTAATCCTACTGATACTAAGTTTTTGATGAAGCATAATTGACGCCATCTTTTCTTTTAGTTTGCAGCCGTTTATCCATCCAACACCTTCATGTAGTTAATGTCAGGTCCTCAACAATTCACCATTTCAGACTACTTTTCACCATGTATATTAATTGAACAATTTTACTTAAGTAATAAGGAATGATATGCATAACTGTAGAGTGAATATATAGAAAGAGGGCTTTCAAACTCCTGCATCCACAGAACTTATCTAATGTGAAGACGTGTTCTGTTGCAAGTGTTGGCTCTTCAGTTGTACAACTTTCTAAAGCTTGTGCCATAATGCAAATAACCTTTAACCTCCATCAATACACATGGAAAAATTGAAATGGCTTGCTATATTTCAGTATTGGTATATATAGAAAGAGCTTGATAAGCTAAGAAAGAATCTTTTTAGATTTTTAAAATCTGATTAAAAATAAAAAAGTTATGACTATTTTTGCGCCTCACACGTTTAGATATTTTTTCCCTATTTAAGACCATATGCGTTTTGTCACATTTTTTACACTACTTTTTCAGTAAAAATGTTATATCTTTGTTAAAACAGAAGATTAAGCAATAAGCATATAAGTGTATTTTTGTGCAAGGAATTAGAATATGCTACTGAAAACCTATAAAAATTAATGGTTTCCAAATAATCTGCAGTAAATGCACACATAAATATGCTGCAATTCCTTAAAAAATGCAATGTATCCATTAAAAGAAAAGGAGTTAATTGAGATACATTTTTGCACTGTTTTTTTTTTTAATATCAAGTCAGAATTAAGAAAAGAAATTTGACTTTTGTTTAATTTGCTTGTTCTTCTATGAAGTCGGGATAACAAATAGATGTTGAATTTTTCTACCCATTTAATAACTGGCATTGGTTTTATAACTTGGTACAGACGAAACACTGATTTCCTAGCAGATGATTGTCTGACTCTTTTTTATTTATTTTTTTTTTATCCAGCCAAATTCACAAGAGGAGGATTTGCTACCACTGCCACCAGACTAGTTTACTGATTCAGGTGATAAGTCATCTCCCTCTCAGTACAGACCAATAAGTCTCCTCTGTGTTATGAGTAAGTTGCTGGAATCAATATTAAATAGAGAAATAGTCAACCACCTCAGCAGGAATAACCTTCTTAGTGACACACAATATGGTTTCCGCTCTGCAAGATCTACCGCAGATGTGCTGACGGTTATATCCCACAGGATTAGTGAATCTCTTGACAAAGGCTTCCTTTCTAGGGCAATTGCTCTTGACATATCAAAGGCCTTCGACAAGGTATGGCATAAGGGTCTACTTCACAAGATTTCCAGCTACGGTATAACTGGAAATGTTTTCTCAATCATTAAATCATTTCTCTCCGATAGGCTCATAAGAGTAGTGGTAGATGGACAAAAATCGGAGGCCTGCAATATAAATGCTGGGGTCCCTCAGGGGTCAATCCTGGGCCCAACTCTCTTCCTGATCTACATCAATGACCTCCCTAAACACATACTTAAATCATTCGTTGACATCTATGCTGATGACACGACCATCTACAGCAACACATCAAAGGCTGTAAATGACAAAGTTCTCTCTGATTCTCTCTCCTCTGATCTCGAGCGCATGGTTCAGTGGGGGAAGATGTGGCTAGTTACCTTTAATGCATCCAAAACCAAACTCCTATCCTTACATCATCAACGCTCTGATCCCCATCTGGCATCAATTGTGATGGATGGCTCTCGTCTGGGTGAGGCCCCGTGTTTTGACAAGCTTCTGGGTTTGACCTTTACTCCTGATCTGAAATGGAACACGTACATCAAGTCTGTTGCCAAGGTCGCTGGAAAGATGGTGGGATCCTTCTACCGCTCCAGAAGATATCTCACTACTGATGCAATTCTCTATCTATATAAAAGCCAAGTACGTCCAAGGATGAAATACTGTTGCCATATCTGGGCAGGAACTGCCAAAAACAGCCTATGATGCCTTGACAGAGTACAAAATAGACTTTGTGGCTTAGTGGGGGATGCCCTTTTCTCTACCCTGCAACCCCTCTCTCACAGAAGAGACGTTGCGAGCCTATCCTTGTTTTATCGTTATTTTCATGGCAGGTGCTCGTCTGAACTCCAATCCCTGGTCCCCCTCGCCAATCTTTCACGAAAAACACCCGTCTAGCTGAATCCACTGTGAAAAATTTCCCCCACTCTATATCTGTGCCTAAATCAAAACGCGGATTCCATGAACAAAGCTTCTTTCTTAGAACTGCACGCCTGTGGAACTCTGTTCCGTCTGCCTGCTTCCCTCCGGACTACAACTTGGATGTCTTCAAGTCTAATGTTAACAAATTCCTAATGAACCGCCCCCTTAAGTAAACACTCCATCAAATCTCCACACTAACGTAATGTACTTGCAATAACCCTTATCCCTGAGTGGCTTCCGGGCCTTGATAAGTGGTGATCACTGTGTAAAAAAAAAAAAAAAAAAAAAAAAAAAAAACTGATGGCTCTGTGTAGAGCATCATCAAATCGTTGGTGGTAGTCTTCTTTTATTTTGGGGGTTATTTTGCTTAAAATCAACTCTAGTTAAAGTTTTACAGATAAATTCAAGGGGTAGCCAGGATGTTAGATGTAAACATGGTTTATTTTCATAAAAAATTAAATTACATTTAATGCTTGCTTAGGTTTTTAGCAATCCATGGTGATTTTGAGACTTAAGTGTACAGTAAAACTCCAGGATATGGTTGCCCTAGGATGCGTTTTTTTTTTTTTGTTTTTTTTCCCCCCAAGTTATGAGGTGGAATACAATGTTTTTCTGATTCCTGGTTCTTGTATTTGCCTGCCTTACGGTGTTATTTATAATGTTATTTGATTATTGCAATCATGACAGGAATACCCGTTTTGATGTTCATGATTAAAAGTAAGAAATTAAAAAAAAAATATAAAATAATAAATGAGGGAGGTCAGCTGACTGGTTTTGCCCTCACTTTTCGTAAGCTAGATCGAGGAATTTCTTTTTTTTTTTTTTTTTTTTTTTTTTTTTTTAATCAATAAAATTGAGTGAAATGGGAGATGATACGATTAAAATAAAATGGGAGACAATACGTTAAAAAAAAAAATAATAGCAATATAGTGTATTAGAAAAAAAAATGGGATACACTATATGTCTAAAATAATGATACATATGATATCACCTAGAGACTGATTACATTCAAACCTAAGAGACATTCCCTCTGCTCGCAGAGAGAAGGCTTCTTCAAGCAAACGTGAATAGTCTCCAAGATCTTCAGGTGATAGATCGAATGAGCATGATTCAGAATAGAGAATGAGTCGGTGCTAAAGTTTGTGGCACATGCTGGGTTTTTATGTAAATGTTCATTTAATTATATACTTGTGTATTATATACTGTACTGTATTTTGTTACTAATTTTTAATTCCATATCCAGGGTTCTACTGTATAATTAATGGGTTAGCTGTGTGTTGATATTCCCAATAGTTTCAAAATAATTTATTTAAAACAGTAATTTAATCAGATGGTGGCGGGGATAAAAAATTTAATCTAGTAAGGTTTTGAAATCCAGGGTGTTTGAACATGCGTACTGCCCATGCGATAAATAAAACTGTGAAAGATCATAATTTCGAATAAATTCTCCTTTTTTTTTCTTTCCCATTTATTCTTTTCTCTTGTGACAAAATGGATAGATATACCATGAAAGGGAAAAAAATCTGTGTTCACAAAAGTCTTCATAAAAGTTGATTGTTATCTTCATCAGTATTGTTATAACTTTTTTGTTCTTCTTCTTATAAAAAATATAACAAGGGAGATAATATTTTTAATAATGCAAATTGATATGCTATGTTTTTTTTTTTTCTTCTAAAAATAAAAAAATAAGTTTACTTTTAAATAATAAACATGCTATTCATATATATTTAAAATAGTTTATATATTTTTTTTATTTTCTGTTCATTTCACGCATTATTTTGCTCTTTTTTAAAAAATTTTCTTAGAATGTTCTTACAACTTTTCATTTATTTCAATAGGTTTTAATTCCTAAAGAACTGCTAGCACGGAGAAAATGCAGTGCTCTCGACGACGAGGTAAATTATTTTCATTTTTTTTATTCACTGATCAAGTTATATGAGGAACTGTTGTTTTTCATAACTCTAGTCAGTTTTATTTTTTAATTGATTCATGCTTTCAAGAAAACCAGGTTCATATTTGGAAGTATTATTTTAATACAGTTTATTTATTATAAAAAATACATGTTTTGGGGCAGAATTTTGAAGAATAAAAGAAAAACCTTTATTCATATGCATTATATGTGTCTATATGTTTATATATTTCTATGTACAGGATTTTCACTTAAACTAATTAATTCAACATTATGATTTTTGGAACATAGCTGCTAAGCATAAGAGTTGGTAATGTGGACTATATTTAGTTTAGTTTATAATTTTAATTTTTTTTTAAAGGGAGCAAAGAGTGTGTAAAATCCTATCATGAAAATTCAGATACTTACAATTTTTGTGAAATTTCAATATTAGATATTAGACATCAATTAATAAATATTCTCCAAACTTCAGTTATTTGGCTATTTTGTTTGAAATTTAAAGCTTAAGGTATCTTAGGAAGGAAATTCAAATTCAGGGAATCTTGCTTAATTGGTATATAATTATTAGAGATGAAATTAATGTAACTCTGGAATACTTGAATTTTCAAATGGGAGGTCATGTACATATAATGTTCCCAAAAGTAAAAGAAAAAAAAAACCCTGAAATTTGGGAAATATTTATTAATTGATATCTAACAACATCAGAATTTCACAAAAAAGATATCTGAATTTCCATGAAGGGTTTCTGCTATTTCTTTGAACTCCTTTTCATAAAACTAAAATGAAATATAGCCTACATTACCTACCCTTACACTAAGCAGCTCTGTTCTAAGATTCATGATGTTAATTAATTAGTTTAGGAGTAAATCCTATGCATATAGAAATACATAAACATATGCACATTAAGTTCTTAATTCAACTAATTCCATGATACCCAGATTTGATTTGAATGAGTTCTAGTAAGATTTTCTGAATCCAATGAAAATTTTTTATGTCCTAACTGAAGTTTCTTAATTGATTGTAATGTCAAAGTGTAGGGCTCGGAATAAGTTTGATTTCTATTGTCATTCTGCAAAACAATTTTAATCATCCTGAAGCACTCAAATTGATTGAACATGTGAAGGTTGAGGATACGCATTGTATAGAAAGAAGTTTTCCTCATTTTGTCTCTGGGATAGTTCTCTGCTTTCTCGGCGCATCTCGCTCTAGTCGACACTGAACAGCATTGCTGAGAGGCTATGTACTCATCTGATGATCGTCTCGATTTTTAATCCATTTGTGGATTTATGTTTGTAGTTTGAAATTAGAATTTTCAATCTTTCTGCTTCATAAGCCTCCAATTCTTCCTCAGTTATGAAGAGCAAATGAGGTGGAAACTTAACGCACCAAATCAGCACAACAGAGAAGAAATGTTTGCAAAACTGGAATGCATGTTACTTATTGATATTTAATTTTAATATTTAATTTCACTTTTATTAAAGCCGCATGCACATTTTATGTTTGCAAGGACTGGACTAAGATGGTATTGGGAGCATAAGATCTGCAGTGATGCTAATGAATTTCTTTGCTCTAATCTATATTTGTTTTGTTTTTAAGCCATTTAACTTTGTTTTGTTTTTTGTTTTTTTCTGAAATCAAATATATTTCATGGAAGTATGCCAACAGGCTATCAATTGTTCTATGCACAGGCTGAAGAACATTGTAGTCTGACAACGATCTAATGCAATGTTTTGTATTATATGTTTATTTTGACTGTTCATTTGGGACTAACACAGAAATAATAAAATTGATGTTAGTATCTGCCGATGCCTTTTCAAATCTTCTATTGACTCTGCTGCTTGAGCTGTCCACAAGGACAGAAAGTAGACAATAGAGTGCACATTCACTATACGATTGTTGATGGACTTAAATTGTGTATCTTTAAGTCCTTACAATAGTTTCACCCGATCACATGCTCATCATCAGGTTTATGGTGTTATGCTGGTCAAACAAATAGGAAAACGAATCTCACTTTAATTTATAAATATACAAAAATCTTTGACGAAGATCACAAACTAAAAACGCAGACTCTTGATATGTGATTAATTTGGTCAAAAAAAACTAACTTAATGCAAAAAGTATCTTAACATTCTTTGCATATAGTTTTCTTTTAAAGCCAAAAAATTACTAACGATTTTTTTTTTCTCTCGGATTGCTATAATGGAGTGGTTAACTTTCAAAATTTTTTTTTTTTTTTTAAATATTTTAGTCCAGTAGTTAGGCATTGATAGCTTTCATTATATCAACATATGTGGTGAAACACAGTTTTGTCAGATCTTCCTTTGTGTTTGGAAATAGATGGAAGTCAGAAGTTGTAAAATCTGACGAGTAGAGTGGATAGTACAAAATTTGGAAGGCACAGTTATAGATTGTTACCATTGTTCTTGTTAGATTGAGGTGTGGCCGCTATTTAATTTTCTTCATATTCTAAACATGTATTAGTTCTTTACTTCAACAAAAATAAAACCGTGTTAGAACCTACAAATTTGTTACTTGAACATCTAAATAACGACAAATTCCATTGGCAATATTTTAATTGGTTTATCACCCAGACATTGGAGTGAGGCTCAGTAATCTTATTGTCTTTTATGATTTTTATGCAGTGGTTAATCTGCACAATCTATTATGATCAATCTGTAAGGTTTCTTGCAATAATACCATTTGTATATTAATAAAATTATGCGACAACTTCATGTGTGTATCTTACATCAACATTACACTTTGAATTACAGGGTGGAACAATAAAATTATCATTTTAAAGAAAACAACACTACTGCTTTATTTCAAAACGTTTATTGAAAAAATCAATTCAGTTAACTTGGTTATGTCGTAGAGCTGACATCTATTCAATGTAGCCACCTTCAGCCTCAATCATCAACTCGATACAGGTCCAAAACTAGGAGCATGCTTTTTCTGCAAGCACCAACAGGAGCTCAATGAGTACTCAGTGGATGGCGGCAATCAGACTTGCTTTGGTGTTGTGGGAGGTCATGTAGGTGATGTTCTCGATGTATGACCAAACAAAGTAGTCCAGCGGGTTTAGGTTGGAGGAGGAGGTGGGGCAGTGAGAGAAGGGTACAAAGTCGTAGCACTCCTACTGAAGCCAAGCCTGGGTCTCTTTGAATTTGTGGGCCGGCACCAACAGGTGGCTACTGCCACACCCAGGGTCTGCCAGCAGCCACCTGATTGCACTAGGAGATCACCACACTCTTCAGCACATCCAGGTACACTTCAGTGTTAACTTTCAAGCCAACTTCAAAGATGTGAGGTGGCATGATGTGGCCTGCACTTGAAACAACACCAAAAACCATAACCGTGGCTGGAAACTTTGCTTTTATCACCCTGGGCATGTTCCTGTTATTCATGGCAATTCAGCGATGGTTTTGGCTGTTGGGCACCTGGTCTTAGCAAAAGTCCTTTCCATCTGAAAAGAACCAGAGCATGTTTGGCTTATTGGGATGCTTCAGTTTGTTGAGCAACCTGGCAGACTTGATTAGCCTGAGATTCTTTGTTTTCTCAATCAAGATCTTGTCTGGTGCCTGTAGGACCTACACTTTAAGTCCTCTTTCACACATGCATTCACAGTTGTGTGTGAGATTCCTAAATCTCTGGCAATCTGCCAAATAGGCCGCTGAGGAGTTTCATCACTGATTGCCTGGACCTTTTTGATGAACTCCTTGGGTCAGGTCTTCCTGGCAGTGGCCTCAGCCTGGGATTTCCACTCCACCACTTCCAAAGAGTCAGCTAATGCATTGAGCTATGTCTACAAGTGTTGAACCATTCGGATTTGTATTTTGAGGGTGCTGGCAATGGTTCTGTTGTCATAACTTGGATCAATAGAGAGTATGAGTTGTGCAGCGGCGCATCTCCGATATCGTTTGTTGTGTCACTTTCAGACCTGATAGAAGGCTCCTGTCACTCTTGAGATTTGTACACAACTGGCCAGCTAGTAGATGGTCTGCAACAAAAAAAGAAAACTGGTTTTCATCAAATGGGAATGGAGTCACGTCATCTTTTATATGGCGACAATTTTATCGTTTCACCCTGTATTATTTTACATTTTTTTTAATAGGATTTTTTCAAGTTATTTTCAATGTTTTAGATTTTTGCATTGTTTTATTTCGATAAGCAATTTATCTACATATTATTAAAAGTTATGGTGGTTTGGGGAGTTTATTTGTATGCAAATAAAAATATAATTTATTGACAAAAATTAGAATAGGTAGAGTAGACAGTAGTTTTTACGACGCCAATGCCCAATTTTAAATATACAAGTGAAAAGAATTTTTTAACTGCACGTTTTTTAAATTTAAAGAAATTAACGTAACATTAAAAAATATTATATAAATATATATGTGTGTGTGTATTTTTTTTTTTTTTTTAACTAAGTGGCCTTTTTTTAGTTTTTGATAATCTACAAAGAAAGATATAAAAGATATTCAGCATTAATTTAAAACAAATTTTTCTGTTTAAAAACATAATTTCTATTTTTTTTTTTTTGTCTCTAAAATCTATGTACATACATTCATCATAGTTACTTACTCTCTCTCTTATAGATGCTAATTTTTTTTTGGGGGGGGGTCCACCAAATTTCACAAATTTTTTCTCTACTAGAAATGAAATAGTAAAAGCTACATACAGATGTAAATTGACATATCTAGGTACTCTGACAACAGTGCTCAAGGGACTGCTATAAAATTGTATTAAATACAAAAAAATGTGCCAGTAACATGGAGGAGAAAAACACTAGTCACACAATTTTATTGATACAGAAGTATCTATGTATTTCTTTTTTGTGGAAATCGCCCCAGACAAGACATCAAATTATTTGATGTAAGGAGCTAACAAGAACGAAAGATTATCACAAAAATAGGTGATGACATGACCTTATTCTAAAGATAAAGGTATAGGTAGGAGGAAAACAGCCAGCAGGAAGAGAGTTTCACAAAGTCTGCAGTTCTTGGAAAGAAGTTACTTGTATATGAAGCTGTATTGCGATGAGTATCAAAACAGCAAATTGATGGAGACCACTAGATCAGCAAGTCAAGCAAGCTGGAACAAAGGAAGCAGGCAGTTCTGAAGAACACATGCCATAATTTCCTCTGACTATTAGATATTTTCTCAAGATTGAAGAAAAAACATATTGGATAACACATAATAAATTGTTACTATTACCTTTTGTTATTATCTTGTTGTGATTTTATATATTTTGTATATTATATTTTTTTTTTTTTTTTTTTCAGTATTTTTTCAACACAGAAGAAGGTGTTATCCACTGGGCAAAAGCACAGCAACGGATGAAGGAAAGTAAAGAGAAAGTGATGCGAGAGCGGGCAGCAGCAAAGGCCGCAGAAGCGTTAAACAAGCAGTGCCTGGCCGAGGCGGAGATGAAGAGCCAACAGATGCTGATGCCTGTCGCATCGGAGGATGTCTACGCAAACATCCACAATATGGCCGACAAGATGCTCACCCCAACGCCCATCTCTCAGCACCCGACCACCAACTCTTCTAGCAACACGGTCGGCACCGACACAAACACCAACATGTCGCAATTTGATGTAACTCAGTTTGAGCGGGAGGATGACCCATTTGAAAATGTTGAGCGTCAAGTAATCAACGAGTTTGAGGAGCTGAACCAAGTTTTTCAGAAGTCTGCTGAAAGCTCCGAGTCTCCTGAGGGGAACTATGAGAACGTGGTTGTGGTGAGCAAGCCACCGCCGGATGCGGCTGCCCCACCACCTTTACCACCACCCCCATTGCCTCCACCTCCGGGTTCAGCGGCGGCGGCAGCAGCAGCTGCAGCAGCCTCGCCGTCGTCTGAGCATGAATCTCCCAGACATGCACCTCTTGGCTCGCAATCAGCATCTTTTGAAAATTCCACGGCTCCAGTTGAGCCGGAGACAACTAATGTTGAAGATGATGGACCAGACGAGGACTCAGAAGCCGAATTTGATGACGATGATGCTATCTATGGAAATTTACCATGCCGTAAAAAATCAAGTGCTAATTCTCCGAAACGGAAGGACACTAATAATTATGTGATGGTGTCGTATGTGAATGGGAGATTGGTGCGTGATGCGAGCAAAAGACAAGCCGTTGCTGCGGCAAGACAATTGTCTCTTGATGAGGAATTAAAAAGTAAGAATGTGATGTCCAATTCGATAAATCAAAACACTTGTACAGTATCTGCCGCTGCCGCCGCCGCCTGTGTTGTGTCTGGAAACAGTGAGAAAAGTATGGGCCCATGTCCAGACACGACCAATCTAAATGAAGGAATCTATGAAAATATGCCTGTTTCTTCTCCAGATAAAAACAATTATGAAAACTGTTTTCTAGCACAGAGGTCAAGGCATTCTGTAGCATTTGATGGGGATTCACCTGTCTGTCCACCGGTCATCCCTCCTAGAACTGACCTGGCTAAACTACGAGGTACACACAGTACGCCCAATATTCACCAAGCCTCTTCAGGCAAGGACGCTAAGTCCGTATCGCCTTTTAAGTCCCCTCCTTCACCAATGCCAAGAAAACAGGTGAGTCCTTTTTGTTTTCTCTTTTGTCTCAAAAGAATGATGCCCTCACTGAGCATCGCATTCCTGATTTCCCAGCTAGGATAAAGTATAGGACATTTTTATTTTTTGTTTCCATTTAGAGTGCCATTTTTTTGTAAGGATTGTTTCCACATTAAAAAATGACTTTGGATATAGTGGTGCAAGTAAATGACCCCCACCCCCTCCCCATCTGCCTCTAGATGTCCAGTTTGCAGTTTTGTTTTTTTTCTTTTTACCAGTACAAAACGTCTTTTCAGATCACAAATATGGATGAAAGAATACCATATTAGTTGTATTCTTCAAACTACTATTCATATCTTGATTGCTATTTTCACAATGTTTCAGTCGATGTAACCTTTAACCTTCAAGTGTATCTGGTTGAACTCTGAGGGGAATCTTTCTGGCAAACTGTAAAGCCTGCTTGGAATTTCAAACAGAAGCTAAAGAAGTCCTAAAAATTTGCAATTGTATTTTGAGTATCGCCCGCACTGAGGATTGAACCTTCAACCCCCAGAAAGGTGTAACTTACAACTGAATTTTACCAAGTGCTTGATGCAGACAATTCTAGTATGAATTTTGGGAGCCTTGAACCTATTCTTGTTTTTCGATGTATCATCTTAAAGATTACAATCGTGCAGAATCCCGAGTTTGACAAGATATACATGAAGAAGGTCAGATATTACATCAATTAAAACACTAAAGTGAGAATAACACTCAAGATGAGAACAATAATTCGAATAATCTAAATCTGAGTTATCAATCCTCATCTCAAAAATTCAGAAATAGAAAGAATATCAGTTTCCATTATGATCAATCATTATGATCAATGATGATTTTTTTAAAAATGAATCACTATATTGATAGAATTACAAAACTACATCACGTGTGTTTTTGCTGCAAGTATGTGACTTTGATAATTACACATTCAATTTTTTATTTTTTTTGTTTACTCTTGATTGAATATTTTTAATCTGCTGAATGCAGAATGAAATTTAAAACATTCTATTGAAAATATAATTTAATTATGAAATTAAATCTTCCTGAATGCAGCTTGGTGTCTTCATAAACAAGTCACCCATCTTAATCTTTTCTTAATAGTTCAAAAAAGAAAAAAAAAAATTGTGACCCTTGGAAAATTAGAAAGGAATTTGAACAGCATTCGAACTTTAGAATAAGAAAATCATTTCTGGTCTGGTTTTAAAATTCTTAGCAAATCTTTGTGTATTGAAAAGTTTTGAAGATATTTACATCCAACAATTTTATAAATAGAAATGTAAATAAAAAAAAAAAAAACAACAGGAAAATTATTTACAGCTTTAGTACAATGTCATTCAATTAATAATTTAATGATTAAACAAGACCATGATAATTAAATTTAACTGTCACCCTCCTAATCTATATATATAAAAGGCAAAATGTGTGTGACCATTTCGTGTATGTCTCGCAAAGGCTTTTCTCGCACACGCTCCCCGGGGGGGGGGGGGTACGATCGCTTAGAACTGATTATATAGGCCGTAGATAATAATATCTAGGATTTGGGAAAGCGCGTCACGTCTACATTTATTTACATCGACTTTTACAAAATTATTGCTATTTTGACTTCTCACGTGTTGATTTGGCTTTTTTGTATAAAAAGCGAAACTAATTCAAATACACATCGTTCTCGGCATCGCGCCGGGAAATGTCCAGAAGCAATCAGCTTTGATCAATCTTGTATATCAGACAATTGCTATTCAATTTGGACAATTGGGAGCTGCTTTCCTCCTCCCCAACATCTGTTGGGAAAAAAAACAATCAAATTTGGGTAAACAAACCCAACCGCTGCCTCGCAGCAAAAGTGAACTGCGTGACTTCTATTTGACCTTCTTAATTAGGTCAAATGAAAACTTTTATTGCGGACACGTGTTTTTATTAGTTAAATAAATAAATTCAAACATGTCTCCCTTGTATGTCGTGGTGGCCCAATGGTTAATGTCGCACGGGTTTTCCAACTTTGCCTCAAGGGTTCGGGTTCGATCCTCATACACACCTACCAAAACATTTTTTTTTTTAACCCCCCCCCCCCCCCCGATTTTGATTTACCTCAAAACACCCTGGCATCGCCGGGTACCCCCCGCTAGTTAAATATAAAAAAATTTAAAAACAAAAAAAACAACAACAATGGGAATAAACACAATGAAACTGAAAGTAAAAAGACTCCCGGCAATACCAGACAGCTGGTGGTTTATATAATAAAATTCTCAGAAACGATATCTTTCTGCCATTTTGCATTTTAGCTTAGTTATCCTTCAGATATCAAGGGACCACTTGTCCCGAGCTAATACTTGGTTTGTTTATTATATACATGGATATTTGAGTATTTAAAATTCTTCTCTCCTTCTAAAACCTTGAGTAAATAAAGCATTGAAAATAATAATTTTCTATTTAATTATGTTATAGTTTATTTTTCTTGTGGTCTTTACTTGATTTTTTCCTGGATTCCATGCGTAAAATGTCTTGTCTCATGAAATATCCAGCTTAGCAGTTTTTACTTGTAATATCCCTAGAAGATACACCACAGTGTGTAGCTATTTAATTTTGGCTGCAAATACTATGTTATTTTAAATATTGGTTAGGGTTTACTTATGCAAAGCATTCCCATATAAGGTTATTCTGACAAACTCCTGTGCAGAGATACCAAAGATGCTCATGCATGGTGTTTAGAAGGCATTCAAACACTCTTCGAGTTGATGCGTAACTATTTAAATTAAGTTTTAATGCTAAACAATTTCAATCAATTAAATTAATGACCAAAAATACTTTAATTTATTTAAATGTCACAAATGACCTAATTTAAAAGAATAATTTAGTAAAAATGTGAATTTAACTGTAAAGAATTTATGACTGAATTTTGTAATGAAAACAATAGATGACATTAGAATGAATAAAAATAATAATAAAATCACAGTAAGTGAGAATAGATATTCATGGCTTAATCTAAATGATAAATGTTGAAGTTTTTCATTTATTGCACCCATCTAACCATCAAATCAGCTTACTGTTAATTAAATTACTAATACAATATATCCTTTTAAAATAATATATATATATATATATATATATATATTATATCAAAACACGCAATATTTTCATACATAATTTTTTCTTTCTACAGTAAATAATTTCCTATTTTTTTTAAGAGTCTATGATGAACATATTTAGTATTGACATACTAATAACTGATTGATTCTACATAATGAAACAGCTGCTGTAAAAAATATATGGAATTTTTGACATGTTGAAAAATAAAAAATCAGTTGAATAAAACTTTGGAATGTAGCTGTACTGTTATCCATATATATATATATATATATATATATATATATATATATATATATATAACTAACAGGCAGACCCGACATTGCTTGAGATTGAATAAGGATAAACAAATGTTCCACATCATACTTTTATTGCCATCGAAATCGCTAAAGTTGACCACTTTTCAATCAAATTGATTGATTGTATTGTTTACACTAGTTGGGGTCTCACTTTGATGCACCAAGAGAAAACTTCATGTGCCTTTCCACAGTAACTTAATCCAGGTTTCTCAAAGTGGACTCCACAGAGTCCTGAAGCTCCGTGAGTGAGACTGAGGGGCTCCAGAAGCCCTTTCTTAAAGAGAACCAAATGCTTTATATGGAAAAATTAAATGGCTGCAGACATTTAATCATTGATCTTTTTTCTTGGAAAAAGACATAATACATAACTAAAGGTGTAAAAAAGACTTTCAGGATGGTTCATGAAAAAGAAAAAAAAAAAGAAAATAACAGAAAATGCAGCGATTTTTGATTAATCAAAAACAAAAAATCGTTGTAAACATTATTAGTTAGTTTCAAGATTTGAAATTAATGTATTTCATATTTATTTTAGAAATTATCTTGTTAGTCCTCCATTAAAAGCTTTTACCCTGCTAATGGGTTCCATGGTATTCTGAAGTTTGGGAAACCCTGACTTAGTTTATAATACATTGTAGCTTACATTGCACTGTAGAGAACCCACTGTTGATTTTATAAAATTATTTCTATATAATGGCTTGAATTAAAGTTTCAAGTTAAAAATTCAAGTCAAGTATCATGGTTCAGTTGTGCTCTACACAAAAGCATTCATTTCGAACACGCCCGTTTCATCAAAGAACCTACTGTTGATTTTTATATGCTTTATGTTAGGCTTTAGAAGGTGTTAACTTTATTCAAAATCAGACTGTTCCTTTAATCGGATTTTTGGGTTCTTGATTTTCGATACTTATCAGAAACATTTGATACAAAACCTCTCTAAGAACACTCCCAGGCACATAAACTATATTTGTTTTAAATTTCATAAAAATTAGCCCTATCGTTTTGGAGTCCATAGAAATGAATTCACATACACATACAAAGTGTTTTTATATATATATATATATATATATATATATATATATATATATATATATATATATATATATAAACTACTTCATTTATTCACATAAATTTAACATACGAAAGTATAGATTTATGCGTAAATTTTAAGTATTTACTTCAAAAGTGCTCAATACGTAGGTAGAGCTAGTTAGTAATTTATAAAATATATATGGCGATTAAAACTAACAATAACAATAGAAAACAAATAAATAAATTAAATAAACATGAATATACATAAACGATCACACACATATATGTGTGTATATATATATATATATATATATATATATATATGTATATATATATGTGCATTATTGTGTACACAGGTATATTTATATGTATAAAAAAAAAAAAAAAAAAAGGAGAACGGCCACCTAAAACCACTAACCTAGTTCTAAAACAGATCCTTTGTTTGATAAAATGCATGCCCATTGGCTGATAGGAAGGGGTGCGGTGGAGACTAAAAAGCTGATTGGCCAACTAGAAATCCTCAACATATATAAAAACAAGAAGCAACGACAGAATTCGCGCATAAGCCTGACGAATCCTATAGTTGGATGAAACGCAGAATATTCAGTGTAGCTTAATCGCCATATATATTTTATAAATTACTATATATATATATATATATATATATATATATATATATATAGACAAATATTACATAGTCGCTATGCTGAACATGCTAGTATTTCAGACAAATTGGTTTGCATGAAACCAAAAGTCACTCGTCGGGTGACATAAAAAGGTTTATTTGCCACCGAAGGCATCAGATGTGAGCTCAGTATGAATTGAAATATGGCGTTAAGAATGGGCCTATTTCATTTGTGATCTACAAACTCAACTTCTTTCTTTCTTCTGCATATCAGTATGTCTTCAATGTTTTATCAATACCAAGTGGATGTTTTACTGGATTTCGGATTTTTATGTCTTTTAAATGTTTCTAATACGTGTTAAAATTACCTTTCACTTTTGAACCAAGGAAAAAAAACAAAAATACTGTACGTTTTCTTCTTTGATAAACTAATGAAAAGACTCTGATTTGTTTGGTTTGTGCCATGCAATGAAACACGTGTAAGATGCAATAATTTGAACAGTATTAATGTGAATTAAGTGTATATTCCTGTGATTTTGAAATGTTTAATAAAGTTATATATATATATATATATATATATATATATATATATATATATATGAGAGCAAAGATCCAAACACAGTTCTTTATATACCTAGTTTGCATAACTCATTTTAAACAGTTTATAAATTAATGTTTGGTTTTATTCATTTGGAATTTTGTTTATATATGCAATAAGTTTAATATTAGGAATATTTAAAATGATGTCAGTACTATATTCAGCAAAAACTTTCACACTGTACAGAGACCATATAAAGAGGTTGTAAACGATACAATGACGCCACCTAAGAAAAATGATAAAAATTAAATGGAACGATCTTATACCAAATGTTGAAATACTCAACAGAGCCAACATGGACACTACACAACAGCAATGAACTGGACATGTGGCCAGAATGGAAAACAATCATATCCCAAAAATCCTATTGTATGGAGAATTGGAAAATGGGTGCAGGAAGATTGGTGGGCAGAAACTCTGCTACAAGGCTGTGATAAAGCGCAATGAATATGAAAACGAAAAATTGGGAAGAATCAGCAGCAGACTGAAGTTGCTGGTGCAGTACTTTTCACAAAGGAAAGGCAGAAATAGAGGTAAAAATAAAGGCCAGGTCTGAACAGAAACATTACCAAACGCAAAACCCTGGTAACTACCCATGTATGACTTGTGGGGGAACTTTCCATACTGAACCTGGAATGCTACAACACCATAGGATAAAGCATTGAGACCCTGACTAGTCATTTTCAGCTATGAAGGACTGCATGATGATGATTGGAAGTGATTTAATAATAAAAAGGATAAATTACGAAAACCTTTTTTAAAATATGTTCATTAATTTTCAAGGGAGATAAGTTAAACAAAAACTTATTACAATACATTTCTATTAAAGATATGTAATGTAAGTTATACATTTGAAAAGAATACTTAGAGCTAGATTAATAGCCATCAGATGATGGTAAGATTTTTGCTTGTGACTAATAAAAAGACCATTCTTGAAGCAATTTTTTTTTTTTAATTATGTTTAGTAATAATTTTCAAGACTATATTCTTATCTCTTCTTGAAATTTTCTTTTGAATATCAACTTATGAAAGCTTTGCTAAATTCATTTATATCATCTTTTTTTAAATTACAAATCATTCTCAAATTTTAATTCTCTTTAATTTAAAAATTATTAAAAATTTCTTATGATTAAAGTTTTCAAAATTATTTCGTCATGACCATTATTGAATGCATACTTTCCTAATACAGTTAATAGGGAAATTTAATTTACAGTTATTTAATTTTAAAACATCTCTCTCCAATATGTAAATAAATTAAAATGCAAATAATTACATTAATCAAACAGGTAAATTAATGATGCTAAAAACAAGAAATACCTTGTTTTATTGATGGGATTTTAAATTTCAAGTAAAAAGTTTCGCAAAAATGGTTAGATTCAGGTTGTTTAGACTGATTAGTTGTATAGAAATGTTGGTGCATTTTGCGAAGCAGACATATGTAAGCTTCCACTTGTGTTTGCCTGGAACCTGCTGTAAACTGCTGGAATATGCCGAGCGTCAACAAGCAAATCTTACAAATGCTATGAAACAGGAAATAGTAACATTCATCGGATACGAATTACAATAAAAAAATATGGAAAAGCAAACAAAAAAAAATATAACAACAACCTACCGTAAGTTTTTTTTTTTTTTCTTGCATGATTAAGAACTAAACTGTAATGGTAGGAAACAACAACAGTTAGCGAAAAAAAATAAATGAAAAACAATGAAAGAAAAAAATAACTTACCAGAATAGTGTCTTATTTGTAATTTTTTTCAATAGAAACTTTCAAATTTTTATTTTTTTAATTTTTTTTTTTTTTGCAAGATAATTTGAAGAAACATTTTAAAAATGATTGTTTAACAAATTTTAAGAATATAGCATGTTTTGGTAATATATAGTATCGTTGGTTTTGTAATAAAAGTTAATTATTTTTTTAAGATAATGTTAAGAAAAGTGTTAAAAATAGCTCAAACAGCACTCGCCTTATTCCAACAGGTTCTGGACAAATTTTAGTGGACACTTACATCTGGTTCACAAAATGCACAAGTACCTAAGTGTTTTATGGTTTTATCTGTACATGATCAAATGAAGGTCAAATTAATATTTTCTGGCATATTTTGCCCTTATTTTATTTATTTTTTTTTCTATTTGCTTATTTGTAAAAAAAAAAATTTTTTTTTTTTAATATCTGTATAATAATACACTAAGGCGCTTCATATTCATATGTACATTTTCACCTTTCACATTCATTTAAAAAATGAGATTGTTCGATTAGTAAAGATGGCGACTCATTATAAATCTGATGTCGCTAAAAAAATAAAATAAAAAATTCTAATCTAAGATTCATTTTAAAATTAATTATTCTAAAATCACATTATAAGGTCCTGTCAACTAAAATGACAATTTTAAGTAAATACATTCCAAAACATTGATTGAGAGGACATTTAGATGACAATCACTTTTTGTGGTAAGAAAACAGGACATTGTTATAAAAAGAATTAAATTGCTACAAATTTTAATAAAAAGAAGAAACATGTTAGTGTTATTTAAAGAATATTTAGTTGATAATGAAATTACTTTTACAGAAGAAGATAAAGGCTTATTTTTTTTTGTATTGATCCAGACATATTATTTCAAAAGGAAAATTATTATAACGAGTACATTATCCAGGTTGTGAAATTTCGATAGTGTCCTGTTATTATTACTAATAAATTTACAAAGTATTGCTTGGGTATCAGATATGCTGAAAATAACTCATAACACTTACAAGAGATATTGTTTGGTCATTAAATTATTAATTAAACCAAATTGTTATAAAACTAATTGTTATTATGGTAATGTTGTTTCCTATGCAGTTATTGGATGTAAATAACTTCAAAAAGATTAGATGTAAAGGCCCTAAAAGTAGTCAAGAGAATAATTGAACCATAAATAAAAAGAAACGCGTAAATGAAATGCAGTTCGGTTTTATGTCTAGTACTACTGGTGTTATATTTATCCTGAAATAAATCAAAGAGACGTATCTTGATAAGAATTGTATTCTGCTTTTGTTGATTTTAAGAAAATCTTTTGAAAGAATTCCAAAAGACATTTAGTATACTTTGTAGAAATTAGTGGCAAACAATTGGTTAGCTAAAGTTGTTCAAGCATTGTACAGAAATGCTCAAGTCATATTAGAATTAACAGTACATTTAATGACAGCTTTAATGCTAGTGGGAGTATTGTAATCTGTACTAAATCCTTTGCTTTTCATTTGTGTCTTAGAAGTGTTCTCCAAAGACTTATATGTACACGTTGCCAAGAAGAGATGCTGGTTATACTCAGCTAACATACTTCCTAACTATTAGTGTGTCTGCTACGGTGACAAGGCAAATCAGTTCCTTCATTTTTATTGTTCTTCAGTATTTCTATTGTGAAGCAATTTATTGAAGCATAAGAAAAGAACATTATTGCAAAAATATACAATAAAATTTAACAAAATTATACTGATAAAAATAACACTTAGTCTTTATGTGCATTTTTAATAACAAAATTAAAAAATAAGTTTTTATTTTATTTGAAATTTTATAAGAAATATGTTTATGAAATTATAAAAATAAAATTATATTTTGATTTCAATAATTACATTTGTTATTTTTATTTCAATTTCATTTTGATACTTTCATAAACATATATTAAATAAATTCAAAGTTTTATTTTTAAAATTAAAAAAAAAACAATAACTTATTTTTATTATTTCATAAACATATTTTTTATAAAATTTCAAATGAAATAAAAACTTATTTTTTAAATTTTGTTATTAAAAATGCAAATAAAGACTAACCGTGTTATTTTTATCTGTATAATTTTTTAAATTTTTATTGTATATTTTTCCTTAATGCCCTTTTTTTATATTTTATTTCAATAAATCAGTTCACAATAGAAATGCTGAAGAACAATAAAAGTGAAGGAACTGATTTTCCTTGTCATCGCTTGAAGATAGGAAGTACATTAGCTGACTATAATCAGAGATGCTGTATGCTGATTAAGTACTTGCCTATAAAACAATGGCAGATTTACTTGTGAAGTTCATAACTTGGAGAAATGGTATGGAAAGTGAATTGGAGAAGGAATGTTACCAATATGATGATCAGTGCTTTTAGTGTCTGAAAGCCCCCTGAAAGGGGAAAGTTTCTCTGCTCAATGTTTTCTGATAAACGTAAACATTGAGTACAGAAGTGCAATGGAAGTTGAGAGATTGTAATCAGTTTGTGTGCAAGAATGTGAGACGATTAAGACTGATAACTCTGAAGTAAATTTTGGTAGCAAGGCTAATGAGATTGTTCAAAGATTTTGTTACCTTGATGGGTGCTTCTACAGAATTGGGACGAGATTTTGTAGTCGATAAATGGAGTTTTCAGATAAATAAACAATGGTTTCAACCGATTTTTTTTGTCAATTCTAATAAATTACAATGTTAGCTTCCAAATTATGCAGTCGAAATTACCTGAATATTACTGAATTATTTAACAAAACAACTTTAATCGTGTTTTTTTTTTGTTTTTTTTTTACAAAGACATCACCACATTATCAAGGCCCAGAGGCCACTCAAGGATAAGGGTTAAAGAGTGTACAGTAGAAATTGGTCAATATAGTAATCATTAGTAATGAAAATTTGGTAAATTTGATAACTTATATGGAACGGCTCATCAAGAACTTATTTACTTTAGACTTGAACACAACCATATTGTAGTCAGCCGGAAAGCAGGAAAACGGAAGACAATTCCACAGGCGTGCAGTTCTAAGAAAGAAGCTTTGTTCATGGAATCTACGTTTAGGTTTAGGCACAGACAAAGAGTGGGGGAAATTATTGATAGTGTTTACAGCTATACGAGTGTTTCTTGTGAAAGTTTGGCGAGGGGGGACCATAGATTGAAGCTCAGTTGAACACTTTCCATGAAAATAACGATACATCAGAGACAAACTCGCAACATCTCTTCTGTGAGATAGAGGTTGCAAGGAGGAGAAAAGGACATCTCCTACGAGGCTACGAAGTCTATTTTGAACTCTATCAAGGCAGGACAAGTCCTTTCTAGCAGCTCCTGCCCAGATGTGGCAACAGTATTCCATCCTTGGACGTACCTGGCTCTTATATAGATAGAGAATAGCATCAGCAGTGAGATATCTACCGGATCGATAGAAAGATCCCACCATTTTTCCAGCGGCCTTGGCAACAGATTTGATATACGTGTTCCATTTAAGATCAGGAGTAATGGTCAAGCCCAGAAGCTTGTCAAAACTTGAGGCCTCCTGAAGACGAGAGCCATTCATTTCAATTGATGACAAATGTGGATTAGAATGTTGATGATGTAAAGAGAGAAGCTTGGTTTTAGATGCATTAAAAGTAACCAGCCACTCCTTTCCCCATTGTACTATGTGCTCAAGATCAGAGGAGAGAGAATTGGAGAGAACTTGGTCGTTTACTGTCTTAGATGTGGTACCATAAATGGTAGTGTCGTCAGCATAAATGTCTACAAATGATGTAAGGATATGATTTGGAAGATCATTAATGTAGATCAGGAAAAGAGTTGGGCCCAGGATGGATCCCTGAGGGACACCGGCATTAATACTGTGAGCTTCTGATTTTTGCCCCTCAACTACTACTCTTATGAACCTATCAGAAAGAAATGATTTAATAATTGAGAAGACTTTTCCAGCTATACCATAGCTAGCGATCTTATGAAGTAAACCTTTATGCCATATCCTATCAAAGGCTTTAGATATGTCAAGAGCAATTGCCCTAAAAAGATTGCCACCGTCGAGAGATTTGCTAATCCTATGCGATATAACTGTAAGGACATCAGCTGTAGATCTAGCAGAACGGAAACCATATTGAGTGTCACTAAGAAGGTTATTTTTGTTGAGATGGTTGATTACTTCTGTATTTAACACAGATTCTAGCAACTTACTCATGACGCACAGGAGACTTATTGGCCTGTACTGAGAGGGGGATGAGCGATCACCTGAATTCTTAAATACAGGGCATACTGATGAGATTTTCCAAGGTGATGGGAATCAATTCCCCTTAAGACAACATTTAAACAGTTTTGTAAGGATGGGCGCTAGTTCTGGCTGAAGTCTTTTGAGTACAATAATTGGAATACCGTCAGGGCCGGTTGCTTTACTGGAATCAAGGTTCTTGATTAGCTTGGCAACATCACGTACAGATATTTGTATATCACATAGCGTGTTTTCTGATACAGGAGGAAATATTGGAGGTTGGCGGCCTTAGTCGCGAAGGGTAAAATTAGCTGCAAAGTTTTTTGGCAAAGAGTTTGGCTTTGTCTGATGCTGACGAGATTACCTCAGGTCCATTGATAATAGTTGGGATGGAGCACACGCTTCTGTTCAAGATTCTGTTTGCTATTTGCCAAAACTGGTGGGAACCAAGCCGCTGCTCAGCTACTTTGGACTTAACAGATTGAGCATACAACTCTCTTGCGTTCCTTATTACTTTATAACAGACGAAATATTGCCGCCATCTTTTTTAAATCAAAACGGAAAATTACCTCCCTTTTGAACTCTCCTATGTCTTACGATCATTTTCATCAAATTCTTTTTTGTATTTTCTTTAATAAATAATTTTTTACCTTGTTGATTTTCGTAATTTTTGGATATAATCATCTTAAAAATACAAGGAATACGTAGATACCATTGTTTGCATGTGGAATTCAGTATTACGATTTCCAAAATTCTGTCCCAATAGTGTAGAAGTGTCCCTTGATATGATTGAAACATAGAGAGAAGATGATGCTAATGTGGTTTCAAGAGTTTTGGTTGAGTTGAGCAAGTTCCATTGCTGTGATCAACCAAGATGTGTGGATGGAATGTGATGATATATGGAAGTGAAACCTGACTAAATTGAGGATAGATGTTGCATGGAGTGAAATGATAAGAGAATGATATGATAGATGTGTAATATTAGTCTTAAAAACAAGCTTAGATGCGATGATCTCAGAAGAAGATTAAATTTGGAGAATATAGGGAGATTTGTCAGAATGGGAGACTTTGATGAAATGGTCAGATTAAAAGAATGGATAAGAATTTGTGACAATTGAAGTAGCTTGGTCAGTTTGTAGGTGATGGCCAAGAAAAGCCTCTCTGGAGATAGGTTAATTCTGAAGACGATTTCTTAAAGCCGTCTTATAGATGGTGGCATGTAAAACGGCTGTTAAATTGATGAGGATGATGATGATGATGATGATGATTTGTTAAAAACAAAGCTAAAAATTACTTTTTATTTGATAATTGTCTCCAAATTCATTTAAAATTTCAAAATAATTCATTCCTTTTTATTTCAATTATTGGCAAAAAGATTAAAATGGCTGACTTGAAATGCATTCTGGTGGATTTAATTTGGTATATTTTTTTAATAACATTTTTAAAAAAATAAGTTTGCAGTATTTTATACTATTGAAGCTTTGATTTCTATAAATGATTAATAGTAATTAGAAAAAGTCACGTAAAAGTCTCATAAAAGCAAAAAAAACAAAAAAAAACGGACATACATATGAGAAGTGGTCACAAGTTTATTAATATAAAGAACAAGAAAAATACCCGTTTCAGGACGAGTAAAATTAATTCCCCAAATAGAGCAGTTTTCTGCAACTTTTATATCCTCCTACAAAGATGAAAATTAAGACTATGCTACTAAACCATATGTCTAGAATTCTTATTCCTATTTTGATCAAAATCCATAATGTTATTTCAATTCTAGAAAAAGTTTCAAATTTAAGACTTAATGAAACTTAAAAAGAATTTAAAATTCAGGGAATCTTGCTTAATTAGTGTCTAATAACTATGGATCAAATTTAATGTAAATCTGAAATATTTTAATTTTCTACTGGGTGTGGGGGTCTACCCATATTATGCTGCCTACAAACCTTTTAAAATACTAAAAAAATTGGGGTATTTTTATTGATTGATGTTTAATACCTATTGTTTGAAAGTTTTCCAAAATCAGAAGTGTCTGTATTTTCGTGAAGAGCTTCCATCCTCTGTTTGGTCCTGTTTGCTATAAACTAAGTTAAATTAGATATAATGCATGTTATCAGTTATTATGCCTAACATCTATGTTCCAACATTTATAATGACTTTAAATTAGTTTAGGAGTGAATCCTATACATGGAAATATATATAAAAGTATTTTACAGACCTAACTTTATCATTCAAACATGGTAGTGTTTGAATATATGTTTAAGTGGCAGTTTTAGTCATTTAGAACTGCTTTAAAGCTTCACCGCTCACTCACTTTTTGACCAAATTTCAAACAATTATTACAGTTTTTAGATCACTATATTGTGAAACGAAAATTTTCAATATTCGTTCAGTAAAACAAAAATTCTGATGAATTTAGTGGTGTCCAAAATCGTTAAAAAAACGTATGGTGTACGACGTTTTTTATGACTGGTTTCCATAGCAACCACGTCGTTTCAGCAACTGTTGCTACTAATTCACCGCTTGTGAAAAGAGAAGTAACAAGTGAAAGAATGAAAGCAGACGAGTGCTGTACATTGTTATTACATATGTGTATGTTATATTTATGGAGGCAAAAAAATAAGACTTTAATTAAACAAAGAACATGAATTTATTGGAAGCCTGGAAAAATTATGGATTACAATAGAAAAATGCGAGCATAGAAAAGTAATATGGTTAAGCTTAAACATGAAAAAGAAAAGGACAAGATATTCTAGTAAAAAATATAATAAATTCATAACTTAAAATGTTGCAGCATTTTTTAAAAATTCAATTTAACATTATATTATCAATTCTTAATGCTGCAATATTTTTAAGTTATAAATTTACATTTTAAACTTAACCATATTAATTTTCATGCTTGCATTTTTCTATTGTAATATAGATATATTTTACACCCTTAAAAAGGTTTTTTGTTTGTTTTTTTTTTTGCTTTTTGTTTTTTTTTACCCAAATAAACTCAAATATATTTTCATGATGTAGTAAGAAAAATATTCAATAGATTTGCTTGTGTCGATTAATTATAATAAATACTTTATATTTCATTTCAGTTTGTAATGATTTCACTTTTATTCATTCTTTTTTTTTCTATCTAAACTTTTCAGTCGTGGAGCCGACAGCCACCAGTTCCACCAGTAAGAAGCCGGCATAATGGTCAGGTTTCGCAAAGCTCGGTGGAGACAAGCTGTAGTGACGACAGCCCGACAGACAGTAACCAGGTGAACGATCCATTCCCCAACATGTCACAGGAAGCCCAGAACTTTGTGCAACAATACCTCTCCATGGGATTCCCTCGGGCCCGTGTGGCCAGAGCCGTGGAGAAATTAGGATTGGATGAGAAAGAAGTAAGTGTTATTTATAGTCTTTCTCTCCACATCATACACTGCTTTTGTGCTTGTGTGTATCTTTTTTGTTGGGATTTTTGGCACTTGTACAGTTTAGTCAAGACATTAAAAAATGAAAATATCGAACACGGTTATATTGTACGTATACGTTTTGGACTGAAGATCTCCGAAAAAAAATTTCATTTAATTTGATCGAGTAGGTTTTTTTTTTTTTTTTTTTTACAGCGGAAAAACACGTTCTTATGAGAGCGCGTTGAAGTCAGCCATTGTGAAATTTGTTGAACCTGAACAACATGCCACGGGGAGATAACTCAATGTAAAGTGCCGACACTCCCTTCCCGTCTTTAATTCGAGCTTTTCTTCCTAAAAATCAAACCTTTTGCTCGGTATCATAACAAATTGTTTTTTCACTGTAAAAAAAAACTACTTGATGAAATTAAGTTAAAAAAATTTTCGGAGAACTTTGTTTCATAACGGATACGTGAAATATAACCTTTTTTCGATATTTTCATTTTTTAATGTCTTGACTAAACTGTACAAGTACCGGATTTTCTTTACAGCACGCCATTGCCCCGGAGCAAAAGTGTTACATAACTTTTATCTGTCTCTCTTTTCCTCACACCCGTTTTCCTCCTCCTCCTCCTCCTCCTCCTCCTCCTCCTCCTCCACCACCCAGCCTATTCCTCTTTCTTCCTCTCTGGACAGACACATGCACAACTTGAGCCAGCATAAGGAAAATAATCCTTTAGAAAAAAAAGTTACTTACCTTTAGTGTTAGTGGCTGGAAAACAGACTATATAATAACATTAAATTATATAAATGACCATTTCAACCACAAATAATGAATCTTTTTTTTTTTTTTTTTTTTTTTATAGATATACAGGGCTCTGCAGACAAATTTATCTTTAGTTAACCTTTGACAACTAAATATTTTCCAAATAGTCAAATAGAAAAGTTACTAGTCAAACATATGATTTTTGGAATATGACATCTTCATTCTGTGACAAGAATGTGCATCATAAAGATTTTTCTGTGTTTTTTTTTAAATAAGTATAATTCTAAATATGTACAAAATTTTATGTTAAAATTTGAAAGTATAAACATTTGAATTTCTTCAGATGTTTTTAAACAGCTTTTGTTAAAAAAAAAAAGTATATTGTTCTTTTAAACTTTTATTGCTTAAATAATTTGACTGTGCTCATTTTATTCAAACAAAAATAGGCTGAAAAGACATTTTTAACTCGGCAATGAGCTTTGGAAGATTGTCGGTGATAAAAATACAACTTGTCAAAAGATAAACATTTTATTTTTTGCGAGTTGCCACCTAGAAAAATTACTCACAAATGCAACTGTTTTACTTGCAACTCTGATATATATCCAGGGTTAAGTTAATTAAAAAAAAAATACCAACTTTTTGTGTGTTTGTTGTTTATTTTCTAAGATTTATCTGGTCATACAAATAGATATTTGCCCTTTATATAACAGATTAGTCCTTATAAGAACAAACAAATAACTAGCTGGAAGATCCAATGTTGAATAAGGAACCTTATGTTGTTTTGCACCCAGCCCGGAATATTATTTTACCTTCACATTTTATAATATTCAATTTGGGGGTTTATGCCAAGTAGATACTCGGCATTGACTGGTTGAGGCAGAATGCAAATAAAGTAAAGTGGCATTAAAAATACATCTTAAACTCCATTGAGGCACAGTCAGCATTTCTCAGAAATCCTTTTAGGAACTTCTGCTCCATGCTCTGAACCCTTTATTAAAATTTCTTATTTTCAAATTTCTATAATTTTCATATTATAAATGAAATAAAGTATTATAATAATGTTGCATCTGTTAAGATGAAAATGAAATATACTTATCCAAGTACTCTTAGTAATGTAATCCTAGAATATATATATATATATATATATATATATATATATATATATATATATATATATGTATGTATGTATGTATGGGGGGGTATCTATTCTAAAGTTTTACTCTAGGAAGGGTTTGTGAACAAATAAAGAAGTATGGTATACTTTTCTGAATAAAATGATGAAACAACTCATGTGAAAGAATGTCACAAAGATTGAAAAATCGAATGTGAACTATGTACCCCCAGGATTCTAATAAAGGATTTTGTTCACAATTTTGTGACAGTTTCCATGTTTGACACAAAGCAGCTGAAGAAGACTGGAAATCAAAACTGTTGAAACATTGTGCTCCTTCTTCTCTGATATTTAAAGTGCTGTAAGTATTCCAGACACCAAGGTGGGAAACACCAGGTAACATCTCACGTCTGCTCTCCCATGTGGTCTGTTCATTAGGGTTGATACCAATTATGTTGCAAGGAGTCAAGTTACTTTGTACATGCTCAAGCAAGGTTTTTTTTTTTATATTCCACACTTCCTCATACCTGGGATATCCATGCAGTGATGCAGAAAGTGGCTAGCTGTACATAACCAAACCACCTGAAACACTGAGCACGTAAGGTATTCAAAATCCTACTCCTATCAAACTTCTGATACAAAACAACTGAAAGGATTTTTTTCCTCTAACAATAAAAATGAGGAAGCCAGTCTAAAAATTATAGCAATGAAAATTTCTCATCCCTAAAAACATGAATAACAATAACATATGCACAATATTGAAAAACAAGAAATGGAGACATGGAACAAGAATAAGAATGTATTTTTAACTAATCCGTAAAGAATCAAATTGTTGCTGCTATTTAATTTGTTTATGGTTGGTTATAATTCTTAAGTGTAAAATGTTTGTACTGTTATTTTTGCGTGAAGTGAAATATTTTTTAGTGATTTTTAGCGACTTAAAAGTATAGAAAGTAATTTACATAATCAAATGTTTACCTTCTTGAATCGCTCTAAAAAGAGTTGAACTCTCACATGGTTCTTTTTGAACTCTTTTTTACTAAGTGCTTTATGCTAAAAGTTGAAGTCATTCGAAGAAACTCACAGCATTGTTGATGATGCGCAATGAAGTGACATGGGGGGGCTTATGACCTTGCTGCTGGTTGGAAGACCTTTGGTAGGTCAGGAACTGAGGTTCACTTTTCCAATATTTGGAGGATGAGGAACGGATCATTTGACAGAACATCTTGAATCGATGGATTCATGTATAGTCATAGATAATGTGCTCAGCTGTCTCTTCTTCAACACCACATTTTTGCCACATTCGATCATCAACATGATTAATATTATGGAGCAAATACTTGTAGTCTGGATAGTGGCCACTTTTGAGTGCTGCTGATCAGAGACTTTTCAGCTGTTCAGTTTTTTTGCTATATTACTCATAGATCCTCCTAAGTCATGCAAGTCTGTTGCCAAGGTCGCTGGAAAGATGGTGGGATCCTTCTACCCCTCCAAAAGATATCTCACTACTGATGCAATTCTCTATCTGTATAAAAGCCAAGTACGTCCAAGGATGGAATACTGCTGCCATATCTGGGCAGGAGCTGCTAAAAACAGCCTATCCTGCCTTGACAGAGTACAAAATAGACTTTGTGGCTTAGTGGGGGATGCCCTTTTCTCTTCCCTGCAACCTCTCTCCCACAAAAGAGACGTTGCAAGCCTATCTTTGTTTTATCATTATTTCCATGGCAGGTGCTCGTCTGAACTCCAATCTCTGGTCCCCCCCTCGCCAATCTTTTACGAAAAACACCCATCTAGCTGAATCCAGTGTCAAAAACTTTCCCCACTCTTTATCTATGCCTAAATCAAAACGTAGATTCCATGAACAAAGCTTCTTTCTTAGAACTGCACGCCTGTAGAACTCTATTCCGTCTGCTTGCTTCCCACCTGACTACAACCTGGATGTCTTCAAGTCCAACGTAAGCAAATTCCTGATGAACCGCTCGTTTAAGTAGACACTTTATTAAATCTCCACACTAACGTACTGTACTTACAATAACCCTTATCCCTAAGTGGCTTCCAGGCCTTGATAAGTGGTGACCACCCTTGTAAACAAAAAAAGAAATGCAAAAAGAGTGGTGGTTTGATTACACGGTAAATCACTGCATTGTAGTAGTGATGGTAGATTTGTATTTGTTTTTTTCCGTCGCTTCTATGTTCTTTTTGTTGATTATTTCATTGTTGCTGTCTGCATGAAGTCCTCATTGGCTGTAGCTATTCATTATATTTGCAAGATTATTCTCATCTTTCATAACGTTTTGGCCAACTTAATCTCAGGCCTTCTTCAGGTGAATCTTGTTTGCCTTGAGAACCTAATACTACAATTGCTAGTTGAACCTTGGTATCTGTATGAAATTTCTGAACCTTTTCTTTAACCTATGGAGTAGATTGTTTTCATTCCATCATCAATTTTTTGTTATTCTTATTATTGTTTGTAGTCAAGATTGAACCTTCACCCTCCAGAAGGCATTCACTTAAAACTGCTTGTCAATCAACGCCTTTAGTTGTTATGTGATGGGTCAATGTTGTGAATTTAACAACCCAGATAAGAATAATAAAAATTTTACTGACTAAAGTTAACTTTGAGTTAAAAATATAATTTTAGAGTAAAGTAACAACCTAGTTCAACAAAACAATACAAAAACTGAAAATAAAAACATTATCCCAAGCAACACTGGATAGATACAGCCAGTTGGAAATCTATAACTCCGTTCTTACTTTGAAAGCTGATGAAAATACTAGGTTTGTGTTATTCATTGCAAATCAGCCTAGTTTAATGTACCAAAAAACAGTGTGTAAAAATAGTGAAATACCCTTTAATTTTAACATGCAATATCTTTTTATGTTATTATGATAAAGTTTACATGTAAACAAAATTTAGTCTTTTCTATTTATAAACGTTCAATTCATTCGCTTGTGTTATTAATAGTATTTTTTTACAGCTTACTTCAACTTAGGTTAGTGTCTCCATGCATATAAAAAATAGTTATATCTTTAAAAAAAGTCACTTGTCAATGTGATGGGTTTAATTTGAAGTTCTGAGATTTCCCCCCAAAAAAATCTGTTGAAAATTTCCCAAATGAAATGTTTACCTTATGAAATCGTGTTTCCGTCTATTTTTACACGATTCAAATTCAAGTTTGTTTTATTGATTTGCACTTAAAAAAAATTTAGGTTTGTTTTCTAATGTGCTATGAATCTTAAGAAGATTCAATGTGTTATCTGTGGAAATAAATTTTATATGAACTGCAGCTAAAATAGTACTTCCATATCATTTTTCATGTTTTTCCGTATGGTAATCAGCTTTTGGCCCAATATTTGTACTTGGTTTTATCTAAATACTAGCGGGGGGGTACCCGGGGTGTCTTGAGGTAAATCAAAACTCGGGGGGGGGGGGGATAAATAATGAAATAAATGTTTTGGTAGGTAAGTATGAGAATCGAACCGGTACCCTTGAGTTGGAAATTAATGTGTGAAAAAAAAAAACCATGCTCCGTTACCCATTCAGCTACGGCGACAGACAACATTAAACAGGTTATTTAACTATAAAAAGAGGCGTGCGCAATAAAAGTTAACTCTGCTGCTTCCATTTTACCTAATTAAGAAGGTCAAATAGAAGTCACACAGCGTTTGGGTTTGTTTACCCAAATTTAACTTCCCCCAACAGATGTTGGGGAGGGGTGTCTGATCAAAGCTGATTGCTTCTGGACGTTTTCCCGGTGCAATGCCGAGAAGACGTCGTTTGAGTTTAGTTTCACATATTTATACTAAAAAGCCCAATCAACACGCGAGAAGCCAAAATAGCAATAATTTTGTACAAGTCGACCTAAATAAATCTATAAGCTACATGCTTTCCCAAATCCTACATATTATGATATAGGACCTATATAAACAGTTTTAAGTGATAGTAACGACCCCGGGAGCGTGTGCAAGAAAAGCCTTTTGAAGACATACACAAAATGGTCACACACATTTTGCCTTTTATATATGTAGATTAGCGGGGGTGGGGGGGGGGTACCCGGCGATGCCCAGGTGTCTTGAGGTAAATCAAAACTCCGGGGGGGGGGGGGTGTTAAATAATAAAAAAAAAATGTTTTGATAGGTGAGTATGAGAATCGAACCGGTACCCTTGAGTTGAAAATTATTTTGTGAAAAAAAAAACCGTGCTACATTAACCATTGAGCTACGGTGACACACAACATTAAGCAGGTTATTTAACTATAAAAAGAGACGTGTGCAATAAAATTTAACTCTGCTGCTTCCATTTGTCCTAATTAAGAAGGTCAAATAGAAGTCACGCAGCGTTTGGGTTTGTTTACCCAAATTTAACTGTTTCTTCCCCCAACAGATGTTGGGGAGGGGTGTCTGATCAAAGCTGATTGCTTCTGAACGTTTTTCCAGCGCAATGCCGCGAAAACCCCCTTTAGAGGTTAGTTTCACATATTTATACTAAAAAGCCCAATCAACACGCGAGAAGCCAAAATAGCAATAATTTTGTAAAAATCGACGTAAATAAATCTATACGCTACGCGCTTTTCTAATTCCTAGATATTATTATATAGGACCCATATACAGAGTTTTAAGCGATAGTAACGAACCCGGGAGCGTGTGCTCGAAAAGCCTTTTGAAGACATACACGAAATGGTCACACACATTTTGCCTTTTATATATATAGACTAGCGGGGCTACCCGGCGTTGCTCGGGACCGTACACACAATGAAAAAATTGAATTTGGTTTTGTAATATATTTATTATTCTTATGAGAGAGGAATTTTGTATGTTTATGTATCATTTGCTATTTCGAGCAAAAGAATATTTTACGGGTATTACACATATGAAATATTGACGGGTATTGCACATATGAAATAATTGTATCTTACCTAGGGTAGGTAATTTACAGCATGTATATGCAAGGACAGGTAATATGCAACACATTTATCTCATCAAATCCCAAGCGATGCCAGATATTTTGCTAATATATATTCTCACCTAATTCATTCAATCCCGGGCAACGCTGAGTGTTTTGCTAGTATATATCTCAATCAATCTCATGAAATCCTGGGCGACGCAAGGTATTCTCCTAGTATATATTTCAATCAATCTAATTCAATCCAAGGAAACGCCAAGTATTCTGCTAGTATATATTTGCATCTATCTCATTACATCCCAGCTGACCATGTATTCTGCTTGCATACATTTGCATGTATCTCATTGAATCCAGGGTGACTCCTGGTAATCTGTAAGTATATATGTTGACGTATCTCGTTGAATCCCATAATTCTTGGATTGTTACACATTTTGACAATTTAACCCACATTATCGTTCACCTGTCTAAAAAAATAACTTTAAGATATTGTAATGAAAAACCAGCCCAGACATATATTTGCTACCATGTTCTATATTGTGTAAAGATCTGTGTCTACATAAAATATTTTTTTGATTTAATGAAAATATATTTTGGGGGGTTTGGAATACTTATTAGAATTTTATTTGAATAACTTTTTGTGTTTGAAACAAATTTTCTCTTTAATTTGTGTCTACATTTTCTTTTCTCAGGTGATTGATCATCTTTGTATGGTGGATAAATTAGGAGAAGAAGGTCATGACCCCCAATTGGTGGAAGATGCTCTGCACTTATTTGACAATGACATTCAAAAGGTTCAGTTTCAGTCACTTTCATTTACTTTCAGTGGCACATGTAGCAAAATATTAATTCAACATATAAAGTTATCTTGTCAGATTTTCAAGGTCAGACCCATATAGCATTTAAGTTAACAAATCAAACTTCTGACTAGCCAATTTCCATTTTTTTTTAATGTTAGACTATGTTATTGACAAATTAATGTATTTGGCTACAATTTCTTTTTTTTTAATTATTTAGTTCAGTCTAGATGACTGCTAATATAAAGCATTTTTAAATAATCATCTAAAAATAATAATCATTGAAGATAACTGATTTTAAATTGAAAAATATATTAACAGTTGCCTATCCTATTGTGAAAATGTGCAAGCAAAAAAAATTATTTCATTGCATTCTGGTATTAATTATGCAATGAAGTAATTTTTTCAGAATGTTCACACATAATAACATAAGAAAAATATAGAAAAATAGAATCCTTTTTTTGTTTGTTTTTGGTAAGAGGTGGGATGATGTTAATCTACAATTATACCAAAATATGAATCTTTTTTTTGGGGGGGGGGGGTTATTTTGGCAGATCAGTGCTACTAAACTTTTGTTTTCATTTGTCAATGAGATTAATGAAAATAGGTTTGTGAACATTAAATAATAAGTTTGTTTTTTAACTTTACAAATAAGGCATTTACTTATCCAATTAAAAAGTTTATTTTTCACGGAAAAATGTAAAACTGTAAGTAGAGAAAAACAAGTAGGACAGACATCCTCTCACGCTTCCTTTTTCTCTTCTCATGCCATGCATGTAGTGAACGTGTGTTGTTTAACTGAAGATGCTTTTTTCATTTATTTTATTTATTAAATGACCATCATTAATTACTATTAATACTAACATTTATTTGATTTATTAAATCATTTATCTTATTAATCATATTAAATCATATTTTATATTTGATTTATTAAATAACCATCATTAATTACTATTAATATTAACAAGGCTATTCCATATATATAGTAAAAATAAGACAGTGCAATTCCAAATTGACAGAATGAAACGAGAGACTATATTTCAATGTAGATTTAAGAAAAAAAATCAAGTGGGTTCTTTAAAATAAGGGAATATGTCAAATATTATGCTGTCTGTCTGAAGGACAGGCAGTAATAAAAAGCTTCTTTTCCTACTTCCTCTTTGAGTCTGCAGCAAATTAAATAAAAAACATCAACAATTGGTCAAGAAAACGGGGTGGGATAATGAAACTACTACTACTACTACAGTTGGCCAATATGGTGGCAGCTACAAAGTATACAATACTGTTTTCATAAATATGACTGTCATTTATTTTTATTGAACAAAGTTTATAACAACACAAACCAAAATATGTCAGCTTTGAAAATGCATACCTTCGCTTAATAATGTAAAGATTGGCCAAAGTTTTCTCAGCCTTACTCCTTCATATTCTATAAAGTATTCCTGAAATTATCCTATGGAAATAAGGATAACTTAAGGACTATCTGATCAGACTGAGATTTTGTATAATGATTATCAGTTATTATCAAATTCATACATTAAATTTTGAAGAAAGTAGAAATTTCATGAAAATTTCAACCATGTCTGAACTTTTCACGGTGAAGATCATATTTGCTACAATATTGACCAAGTAATGAGTCTCTACAATGAACCTGGTGCTACTAGATCAGGCTGTCTGAAGATATTAGCTTCCTGAGATGAAATGCACTTAACATTGATGCTTTTTTTGTTTTTCCACTTTCTTTTACAAAATTTAATTATGTTCTGCAAAAACTAGAAACAAAAACAACTACCCACCTTTTTCCCCTTTTCCTTCTTCACATTCCCCCTTTCTCTTTCTATCTCTCCCACTTCCTGATTTTCCTAACTTAAGATGTACCAAACATTAATACTGTAATCCTTTTTCCTCTCTCATTGCAAAACTCATTCATGTTCTGCAGGGCAGGGAACAAAAACCATGAAATTTACTATAAAACAGCTAAACTAAACACTACAAACTAGCGGTTGAAAATAGAAAGAGCTTAAAGAATAAAAACTTTCTACGAAATGACTGGATGCAACACAAATAGCCCAAAGGGGTTGAGGTACTATAAAACAAAATGACTAAAACAAATATCACAAAGAAATGCTTGAATAACTTGAAACATAAAAACTTTACACGTTTAAAGGCTCTGTCTGTGAGGCTCCAGAATACACTGACTGCCCCCCCCCTCCCGTGCAAAGGATGAAAGTCCCTCAATGGGGCCACCTGTTGGCTGTAGGTAGCGGCCCATAATGCTCTAGAATGGGATCCTGGTGGCTGAGCACTTCACGATCCGGATCCAAGTGACAGTGATTTAGAACACTCCACTTTAGCCCTTACTTTGGTGAGACAGATGGTCGAAGAGACCTAATCTGATCAATCGGCTGGTCATGACAAGCCCTAATAACAGTCAACCCTCACAAAAAGAGAAATACAAATGCATCACATACAAACACATGCACAACAATAAAAAAGAAAAAAAAAATGTATATTCATATTAGAAAGCGATAGCAAGGGCCAATCAAATAGTGAAACCAGATGCCACCAACAACAAAGAAAATACTATTTCATACGGCTCCCCAAAAAATCAAAAGACCCCATCCAGATTCAAACACAGAAAGCGATGAAGATGAAAATACAATCTTTCCTGAATATATAATCTTAGAATCGCAAGACAATACACAAATAGGCAAAATGTCTCCATTCCTAATCGAAAAAATTATAAGCAAAAACATAAGTACAAAGCAAATAAAAATTTGAAAATGGAACCTTACTTGTACAAGTATCTACTAAAATAGTGCCAAAAAATTTTAACATGGACAAAGTTTTCATGATATAAACATTAAAACCTACCCTTACACAACCCTAAACACCTTAAAAGGAGTCCTCAAATGTCCAGAATTAAGCAACTGCTCCCTAAATGAAATAAAAACAAACCCTAAAAAAACAAAAAGTTATAGATATTAAAAGAATTACAATAAAAAGAAACGAACAAACAATAAACACATACATATTAACCTTCAATACTTCCACCTCATCAACTGAAATCAAAATTGGATATATTAACATTAAAGTAGAAACATATATCCCCAGGCCATTTCAGTGCCTAAACTGCCAACAATTTGGCCTCTACAAAGAAAAATAAATTTATTTATTCACTCTGCTACATCTATAGGGTTACCAGGAAAACATTATGCCCAAAATGTAGCAGTAATGAACACCAGGAAACATAAAATTCTCAAACTGTGGTGATAACCATTCTGCATACTCACCTCTCTGCCAAACTGGATCAAAGAAAAAAGAATAAATGAATTAAAATATACAAAAAACATAAGCTTTACCAAAGCCAGAAAGATCATCGAATCAACCTCCGCGACAGAACGAGTTAGATTGTACGCAGGTGCAACCAAAAACAAGAGAAAACACAGAATTAAAGGGAATCATAACCCTAATAAAGACTCTTCAAGAACTATTGAGTGCCACCTTACGGCAACTACCGTCAACTCAAACTGTGCTCGAAAATAACTCTCAAACAACCGAAAATAAAATCCCACTGGACCTCAAAAACTGAACACAGCTTTCAAATAAAAAACCTGCAGAAACTAACAGCATCCCGAAACCAAATGAACAAACACTTAGTACACCCCAGAAAGGGAAAAAAATCAAATCTCTCACCAACCAAACAGAAAATAAATGAAAAATGCCAAAAAGACAGATCCCACTCCACGTTAAAAACAAGAATTACAGACCAAAATAAATTTAAAACCTTGAAAACTATAGAAATAGATGACAGAACCTCCAACCTCCCATAATCAAATAGTAGAAAACAACCACCCCTATTCTCAATAAGACAAAAGAAAATCAAATACATAAAATTAAACGATGGCCAACAAAATAATCCAATGGAATTGCAGAGGTATAAAAGCCAACCAGAATTAATCATTTCTACTAATATCCAATCTCTGCCCTATAATAATATGTCTACAAGAGACCTTTTTAAAACCATCTGAAAATATCAATCTCCATAGTTTCACTGAATACAACCACACAACAAATAACCCAAATAGACCTAGAGGAACATCCATTCTCATTAACAAAACCACAGCACAAAACCAAATAAATCTACAAACTAACTTACAGGCAATTGCCGTCACAACCACCCTACATAGAACAGTCACAATCTGCTCCATCTATCTACCTCCAATGACCCTATAAATGAAACAGAAATAGAAAAACTTATCAACTAACTCCCTTGCCTCTTATTATTAGATGGTTTTACGTCATAATGCTAGTTGGGGATGCTCAGACACAGACAGAAAAGGAATCATTATCAACAACAACAACCTATGCATATATAACAACAACAACAACCTATGCATATATAACAACAACAACAACCTATGCATATATAACAACAAAAAACAACCTTTATTCACTCTGCTACAAACTCGTACTCAGCAATTGACCTCTCTATAAGTGATCCTAGTATCTTTATGGATTATAATTAGACAGTGCACGAGGACACCTGTGAAAGTGACCATTCCGCAATAACATTAGAACACTTTGGTTGTGAAATAACCTCAAAAATTCCTCGCTGAAACCTTTAAAAAAGCTAACTGGAATAAATTCAAATTATTATGCAAACACAAACTCCTACCTGGAAAAGATGAGAAAGACCTGATCACTCACTTTACAGAGACCATTATCACAATATCTGAGGAATGCATACCTAAAACAAATCATCAACCAAGTCTAATTGACCCTGGTGTAATGATAATTGCAAAAAGGCTATCAGACTACGATGTGCTGCATTAAGAAAATTCAACAACCAAAGAACTACTCAGAATTTAAACAACTTAAAAATATGCAAAGCTAAAGCATGCCAAACAATAAAAGAAGCCAAATGGGAATCATGGAAGAACTTTGTGTCCAAAATCAATGATAACACCAAAGACAAAACCATATGGAATATGATACGGAAAATATCAGGAAAAAAAACACCAGTTCCCCTCTCAACCACCTTTTGTATAAACAATAACAAAATAACCCAAGAAAAGGACGTGGCCAACATGCTTGCAGATACTATTGCAAATAATTCATCATCCAAAAATTACAATAAAAGGAATCAGAAAAAAAAAAAAACTGAGCTTTAAAAAGTAATAATGAGGAAAATTATAGCAAAATTTTTACTATTCATGAACTTAAAAAAGCCAACAACATGGCTGAGGGACCAGATGAGATAATATATGAATTCCTAAAACAACTATCAGATGAACCATTAAAATATTTACTTTCCATTCTTAATGACATCTGGATCAATGGCAATCTTCCAGCTACATGGAAACAAGCCATAGTCATTCCCATACCAAAACCAGGAAAGGATGCATCTGACCTCTCCAGTTATCGCCCCATAACACTAACAAGCTGTGTGCAAGACAATGGAGAGAATGGTAAACACTAGACTAATTTGGTTTCTTGAAACCAATAAAATAATGACCAACTTTCAATGCGGCTTCTGAAAACATTAAAGTACTACAGATCACTTAATACGATTGGAAACTTTTATCAGAAATGCATTTATACAACAAAAAAAACAACATAAGACTGCTATTTTCTTTGATCTTGAAAAGGCTTATAATACCACATGGAAGTATGGTATCATGAAAGATCTAAGCTGGGCTGAAAGGAAGATTATCCATCTTCAACAACTTCATCAACAATAGACTATTTAATGTCCGTGTAGGAACATGTCTCGCAGACATCAAGGAACACGGAACAAGAGTCCCACAGAGAAATATTTTGTCTGTAACATTATTTAACCTAAAAATTAACAATATCGTTAAATGCATAACCAAGGCATGGATTGTTTATTATATGTCGCTTTCCTAATTGTGTACAGCTCAAGGCATATCCACATAATTGAGCGTTAACTTCAACAATGCATTGACAAAATAAAAAAAATGGATAACTGAGAATGGATTTAAATTTTCCATTAATAAAAGAAAATGTATGCACTTTTGTCAGCTTAGATACCCAGATTCCTGTTGTAGTTGAACATAAATTCTTAGGGCTAATGTTAGACAAAAGACTTACATTCATCCCTCACATCAAACACCTAAAAAATAAATGTAACAAAACTTTACAGTTAATACGAGTCATTGACCACACAGATTGGGGAGTGGACAGACAAACCCTATTAAAATTATATAGATCACTAATGGAATCAAAACTAGATTATGGCAGCTTCATTCACAGTGTCACCAGAAAGTTATACATAAAGACATTAGACACCATTCAACATCAGGGCCTTAGGCTTGTACTGGAAGCGTTCTGAACTTTTCCCGTTAGTAGTCTCTATGCAGAAGCCAACAAACTCCCATTATCAATCTGACGTAATAAACTAGTCTTACAATACTTGACCAAAATTCTCTCTTGCCCAGACAATCCTGCTTACGACTGCATTGCAAACCCATTAGATTACTCTCTCTATGGTAGAAAAAATCACAACCAACAAATCCAGCCCTAAACTGCATCTTCAATCCCAAATATCAAAACCTATTTGACCAAAAAGTATATGCTGTAAAACCTTTTTGAACAACTAGTGGAAGACGCAGGGATCACAATCACCATCATCCATGATGTCAACCAACTAAGCTTTTCACCCTGGCTACTAAAACAGCCTGAAATTATCCTTGAACTAAACAAGCTCCCAAAAAATCAAACTCCTCCACTAATCTATCAAGAAAAACTCATTAACATTCAGGAAAAATACCCAAACCATCTGCATATCTACACAGATGGTTCCAAAGACAGCAATAGAACTGGATGTGGAGCAGTATGCAATAACATTACTTTACAGAAGTGACCATCAAATTAGGCTTCAATTTTTAGTGCCGAAGCCACTTGGCTCTAGACCTTATTACTGACCTCACCCACAACAAATTTATAATTTTTTCAGACTCCCTATCAGTACTCAAATCCTTAAAGAACCAAAACTTAAATAACCTGCTACTCATCAACCTATTACAAAGAATACATACTCTTTAATAAAACAAAAATATCAAATTCTGCTGGATCTCCAGTCATTTTGGTATTTAGGGCAATGAAAAAGGCACACTCGGACTACAAACAAATAATTAATAATCTCATAATGAAGAAATGGCAAGAACGATGGAATAACTGTCAAAATAAAAAACTTTTCACAATCAAACCAACAATAGAAAAATGGTACCAGGTTTCAGAAAATCGTGTAGAGAGGAAGTGGTTTTTTCCTGCATTCGCATAGGACACATGCACATAATCTACTCCTTCCTGTTAAAAAAAAAAAAAAAAAAGAAGACTCTCCAGAATGTTTGGCATGTCAAGAACCCTTTACGGTAAAACACTTTCTTTTGGATTGTGGGAATCTTGCGCATATCTGGCAAAATTTTCACAATGTCAACAATATGAAAGAACTATTTAAAAACATAAATTCTAACAAGATGCTAACGTTTCTGAAAAAAGTAAATTTATACAAAAGAATATAAATTTTAACTTCAACCAACTTTAACCCCCCCCCCTAAAAAAAAACCCCACATCACCTAATGATCCAAAAAGTCTGATTTGTTCTTGTTTTACTGAATAAGTTAAAATATTTAACCCATGACAAAAAAAAAAAAAAATACAAATTACGGAACTCTGCATTAAATAGCCTCCAAAAAAAAAGAAGGTTGATCACTAAAAGTGACTTTCAACTTTTCCACAAAACAATCATTTAGCTCTTGACAACACGCTGTAGCATGTCTCCGGTAACATTATCCAACACAAGTAATTCTCTGCTGGAGTTCAACAATCCTAAGCAGGAAGAAAGGTAATAAAGACTAGTCACTTGACATATCCCCATAAGAGATATCATATGCAAACAGGCATGCTACCCAGTATTAGTGACTATATATGTAAGTATATTCCAAGATGCAAAATGTTTCAACCTAAAAACGGGGGAAAAAATAACACATTAAATATAAAATCTTAATTGATTTCTATCAGGTTGACAAGGAAGTTCTTGCGGTTTTTAACTTTTAAATTCAGATGAACATATCTCAGCTTAAACAAAAATGTATTGATCGAAATAAGTAACACCAGAATCAACACACTTTTGCCAACACAAAACAAGTGTTTTTTTTTTTTATGCCAGCAACGTAAAAATCTTGCATTCTGATGGTGGTGAAGTTGCTGAAGGCGTTTTTGATAACACTTAGATTTTTTTAAGCATTTCTCATGCAGAACGTTATCGAGATGCTTGAAAAAATGGTAGCCGGAAGGTGAGAGGTCTGGAGAGTATGGCGGATGAGGCAGAGTGAAGAATTGGGTCTTTTCTGTTGACTAATGTTATCAAAGTTTCATCCATTTGTTGACAGTATTTGTAATGATTTCGTCTGCAAAAAAACTAATGGATGAGACCGGTGGCAGTCATAATTAAACTGTACGTGAATGAAATTGAAGATATTTTGATATAAAAATGATTTCATTATTATTATTACCATGGCCATATGTGGTTTAACAGTTATTTTTACATACCAGCATGGATTGGGCAGTTTTTAGAAATTGACTTCCAAACTAACCTATCTCTGACCAGGTCTTTATTTATCCTTCTTTCTCTTAAATCCATCCTTGTCATTTCCTCCCATGTTTTCTTCACCTGCCAACAAAATCTCTGTTACTTCAATTCTTCTTCATCTACTAACCCAAGAATTTCCGTCTATTCTTTCAATATGATAACAGCAACAAAATCTGTTCTGCACACATCTCCATCTACTGTCCAGATATAAGAAAGGTTTAAGCTTAGAAAACAACTTTAAAAAATTATCGTTTTATTGTCTTTTTTGTTTTTTTATTAAATTAAATGATTGAGAATAATTTGGAAAAAAATTTATATAAAAATCAAGATTGTATGTAAAAAAATTTTTTAATCTTTTTTTTGTTTTTCTAGGCTGAATGCTACATTCATCTTCACCAACAGTTTATGGAACTTGGCTTCCAGAGATCGAAGATCCAAGAAGCTCTCGTGACCTCGAAGCTGGACAGTGACAAAGCCTTAGATTTATTGACCACTTAATCTGCATAGACACACAAATGAAGTATCTCTCTCTCTCACAGACACACACGCACACATATAAACACATACACAAATCCCGTACTCATTGCAGAAATTACACACAACAATTACAGTCACAATCTAATAATTCATGTGTAAAATGCATCCATGTAATATACTTCCGTTTGACTGTATCAGCCACTGGACCATGAATCAATGTTCTATGTTTTTTTTTTCTTTCTTTGTCTGCAGATTATCTGAAAAACCAAAAGGGTTTGCAAAGGAGAAACCCATGTCAAAACAATTCTTCTATCTGGATTAATTTGATTGTTGGTATTTGTTTCTTTTGTCCTCAGCCAAACCTCTGCTTGTGTGTGAATGAGTGCAGACATTTTAACTATAATATATATATGTATATAATATATATATATCACTTGGGTTATGTATGCATATGTATTTGTGGGTTCATGTATATTTGTGTTTAAATGCATGTTTGTGTGTGAGAATGTACTTGTCTGTGTGTTTATGTATGTATGCATGCCTTGAACGTGTTAAGAGGGTGGCTTAGGGTTTGCTGGAATACCTCCCATGGAGGAGAGGATTTTTTTTTTCTTTTTTTTTTTTTTATTAGTGACGAAATTGAACAACCCCTACCCTTGCTCCTGCTATTTACACTGCCCTACGAGACATGACCCTCTTCCCTCCTCTTCCCTTCTATCTCTTTACTATATGTCTCTCTCTTTTCCTACTCTCTCTCTACTCTTGCTATCCATCTCTCTCTTTTTTATTTTCTTTCAAGCCTATCGCAAAGTTTATTCTTTTTAGTTTACTAACACAACTGCAAAACAGAATTTACCTCCCTCCCCTCAGGTGATATAACAAACTAATCCTACATTGATGAATATTAACTCTTGAATGAAATCCACTACAACAAATAATAAAAAGGATTCTGCTTATTTTTTACTTTATTTAAAAATGATTCAATTTTTTTTTTCTCTTTTTTTTGTTTAAACTAATATTTTTTTTTAACTTGAACTTATCCATCTTACCGTCATTCTTTTACTCTGTTCATTTTTTTTCCTTCTCTTATTTTTATTCAAGTGCTATAATTTTATTTTTCAATCTCATCATTTTCTGCCTTTCATTGTGGAAACAATATGTCGCCTGGTTCTTCTAGTTTCAATGTGTCCATTTACTGAGGGTCAGTCTAGTTCTTCCGTGTCCAGTTCTTTTTTGCCTGTCCATATCTTTTCTTGCTGTGAAATGATTCAATGCTATAACTTCTAATTGTGTACAAGTTGATTGCTTATTGAATGATGAGGATGATTAGTTATAAACTGTAACCCCTGCTGCCTATCCATGTATGGCATAGCATTAATTTGGGGGCTAATATTTTTTTAACATTCTTAATGGCTGGCTACCTGTCATAACAATTGAGATATTTTTTACAGATGGAAAGGTACCGTTCTTCTCTTCAATTTGGTCGGATCAAAGATCTCCTCATTCCTTTCTTTGTTTCTTGCGATTGCCTTTGCTGCGATTCTGCAACATTCTTTATTGCTGGGAATGTTCTTTTACAACTACATGCAGGATTCTTGTTAAAAATGTGATTTCTTTTCTACTTTGGGTTTGGAATATATTGAGTAGATGTTTCCAGATATTATTGACGTGTTTCAGGCTATCTTGCTCAGCTTGATCGTTGTCATTTTCACTACGTTTTGATTGTCGGACTTAACAGCCTTCTTCAGATGCCTTTTTTTTTTTTTCTTTTTTTTTTTTGCATAATCACTAAACCTGTGAATTTTCAATTGAACATTTTCTCGTACTATCAGGTCAGAAGATCAGGTTGTCTGAAGATACTGGCTTTCTTACCAAAAATTTACCAAACCTTGAATGTTTTTGTTTTCCATTTGCAAAACTCAATCATGTTCTGCAAAGTTAAAAACAACAATTTTCCTCTGCAAAACAACCAAACCAAACACCATGAATAAATGTTTGAAGATATAAAGAACTTGAAGCAGAAAACCTTTTTTTCCAAAATTACTTGATTCAGCATTAAATAACCCAAAAAGGGGTTGATATGCCATAAAATAAAAACAACCAAATTCAACTCAACATCTAATCTATTTTGGCTGACAGTTGTCATTCACAGTTATATGCCTTTCAACTATTTTGAGTCGGTTATTTTTTTTTTTTTTTCAAGAATGAAAAAAAAAAATCTTGATACAAGATATTTAAAAAAAAACATAGTTTTAACTGAAAATGGTCTACGTCCCTTGAATTAAATAAACTGTTCAGTTTGGAATTTTCAGTTTTATTAACTATGATAAAATTATGCGAAGAAGGTCTAAAAGTAAAACAGACAAAATGTTGAGAATACAGCAATAATTAAGATGAGTAATAGTCCGAAACATGTGAACGATGTAGATAACAATCCCTTATCTCCAAAAATATTGTCAAATGTTAGGTGTCAAAATGTTGTGTTTGTGAACGTATCTGAATGTATTGAGTCGCAAAACTATAGAATATTCAACTGGAACCTATGTTTATTTTGCAGGGTTTCTTTTTTCTTTCCTTCTTTTTTATATATTTTTTTCCTTTTTTTCTGTTTATTTTCTTTATTCCTTTTTCTTTCTCTCTCTCTCTTTCTATATATTTTTGCTATATCTTTCTTTCCTTGTTTTTTCTTTTGTTTCTTTCACTTTAAATTTATTTTTATTTATTTATTTGTGGACTTATCCTCATTTTCATAGCGTTTGTTTTACAACGTTTTCTGCCAACTATTCCTCTGGCCTTCGTCAGGTGGTTAACCGTGATGGGATAGGAATTTTGAGTCTCTTAAACTCTAACCCCAGTAATTACTGCCTTCCATAGCTGTTATTCCACCACATTTTTTGGCCAACTGATCTGGCCAGCTTTGGGTAAGATTGGAAATGTTATCTTCAGACAATGCTCAGCTGGAACCGCAAAGATTCAACGCCTCTATCCACTGCGCAATGGGCCCTGAAGTTGAGGATAACGGTCTGCAAATAAATAAACATACAAATTACTCATCTCAAAGGATTCCAATAATGAAATTAAAATTCTTTATTTCGACTGCCGTTGTAATAGCAACTCTGCTTGAAAAACACAATAATTCACTGTTTGGAATATATCTTTTAATCTTTGGAAATTCTCTTTCAATATTGAACAAAAAAACTTTTTTTTTCACTCATTTTAGCAGAGATGATTTCATGAGAATAAGGCAGAAGAATGGAAGCAACAACAAAAAATATCTATTTTCCTATTTTTCTTCATCTCTCAGCCTTTCATAAATCTCAACAGGATTTCTTTCATGGTCAGCGAATTTATCGGCGATGTGATTCTTGAGAATTGATTAAATGTATTTTCAAAGTGAGTTTAAAGTAGCAGTGATAGCTTGGGGCTAATTCTTAGTGATGCAATTCTATTTTTGTGATATCTGATAACGAGATTGTACAACAGAGATACGCAGCCGTCATCAACCAGCAAAGAAGATTCTGATTATGAAAAAACATTTTTTTTTTTAACATCTTCAGGATACACGAGACAAATACCGAAGAAGAGATTTATGTATTTGTTATACAAAATTCAGTAGTGCAGGGATGTAACTTCTCTCCTTTTTAGCAGAATTCCGCCATTTTGTTTTTTTCAATCCAGAAAAAGTTGCTTTTCACTTAAATCACTATAACCTCCCATCGATATGAGTTCTTCACTTTTTTATTGAAATCCTCTTTTTCTTTTTTTTTTCTTTTTTAAGAAAAAGCTGATTTTTACTGACTAGCTAGAGCATTACCTCATAATTTTCAACATTATTTGGCTGAATTTTATGGTTCTTGTCCAGAATGTCTCCTTTATATCAAAAAACAAAAATAAAGAGAAATCTGTATGATTTACGTACCCATGACAAAATGAAAATATCATATTCCAAAAATCACATAAATTGATGAAGTGGTTTTATTTTTCAATATGAAAATCAAATTAAGTTTCAGAGAAGTGACTCTCACTCCCCATTTTGAAAACAATTTTTAAAAAATCAAGGGAGATAACTCAACACTAATTCAAACTTGAGATTTATATTGTAATCTCTACAAATTCCAATTAATTGCTTAAAAATAATTTTCTTTAAAAAAAACTACTTGATCAATTTACATGACTTTTGAATATGATGTTTTTGTTTCGTCACATCATACAGATTTTTTTATTTATTTTTTTAATATGAAGAGAAATCTAGACAAAAAAAAAAACAATTTTATTTCTCTTTCCCACTTTGTCTTTCTTCTCTCTCACTTCTTTTTCTTTTCCTTTTTTTTTCTCCCTTTTTCCTTGTATTGACTTTCCTTTCTTTTCCTTCCGATGACAGTTCTCTCTGAAAACTGGAAATGTTAGTTTTTCTGTTAAGACTAAGACATTAAATGATTCATGACGGAGGTAGAGGAGTTATATTACTTTTGTTTAATCAAAGAATGACTTCCTGTCTTTTTCCCTTACATGAACACTCAGTGTTTTTCTCTTAATTTTGACTTAGTTGAAACTAATTGGAGTTGTTTAGAAAGAAAATGTTCTGCACTGCCCTTCACATACACAGGATCCATATTCCCCAATGTTGGTAAATTCAACTTGATTTTCTTAGCATTCGTATCCCTCATAATGACAGAGCAAAAGAAGCATTTTAATTCCATGGATGATGTAGATAAAAGTTATTAAGGTGCCGATTGTATTTTCAATTTGAGGATAAGAGTTGTGCAACACAATCAGATTTAGGTTCTTGTCCAAAATTCCCCCTATATTAAAGCAAAAATAAATAAAAGCTATATGATGTATGTACCCTGATGAAACAAAAATATGACATTTTAAAAATCATATGAATTGATGAACTAATTTTATTTTTAAATAAGAAAATCAAATTTTCTTCGTAACGGAACAGCAGCTGTCTTGTCCGCCATTTTGCAAACCATCTAAAAAAAAAATGACAAAGGGAGATAATTCAATCATTCAAACTTGCAATATTCATGTTGTAATTGCCTACAAATTACCATTAATCGCTTAAATATAATTTTCTTTATAAAAATAAACTATATGATCAATTTACATAATTTTTGGAGTATGATATTTTTGTTTCGTCATTTGTATGTACATCATACAGTTTTTGTTTACTTTTGTTTTTAAATATAGGGAGAATTCTGGGCAAGAACTCTTTATTCTCACACAAGAAACCTCTCTCTCTCTTTCTCTCTCTCTCTCTCTCTCTCTCTCTATATATATATATATATATATATATATATATATATAAATAAAAGATTTGAATTTTTTTTTAACCTAACCCTATGGATATACCTACAATTATAAAATACACCTTGTAGATGCTCTCAGGATAGTTATCAACAATAAACTGGTTCATTGCCGGTTTTGGATTCTAATCATCAGACTTGCTACACCTGCAACCCAAGCATTTTTCAAAAGAAAAATATCTCCTTGAATGCAATGTTGTCCTATATTTTATAGATATGTTGAGGTTGGTCATAAGTGATGAAGTGGTTTACTTAAGGTTTTGGGTTTTTCATCATTGAACCCACTCCACCAGCAACCAAAGTATTTGTCAAAAGAAAAAATTCTCTTCTTTGAATGCAACTTTGTGCACTATACCACATAAACATTGCAAACTGCATGTTTTCTTTTTTAATGCAGATATCAACTTTAGGTTTTGGGCGAGAATTCCCCCCCCCCCTTATATTAAAAAAATCCAAAATAAAGAAAAAAATCTGTATAATGTATGTCCCCTGTGATGAAATGAAAATATATTCCAAAAATCACATAAATTGATCAAGTAGTTTTATTTTTAAATAAGAAAATTAAATTTTATGAGTATCAGAGAAGTGATCGTCTTGCATGCCATTTTGAAAAAAAAAAAGAGGGGGGGATAACTCAACAATTCAAAACTTGTGAGATTTATGTTGTAATGCTTATGAAATCCGATTAATCACTTAAAATTTGATTTTCTTTATAAAAATAAAACTACTTGATAAATTTGTGATTTTTGGAATATGACATTTTCGTTTCATCACGGGCACATACATCATAAAAAAATTTCTTTTCTTTTTTTTTCATTATAGGGGGAATTCCAAGCAAGAACTACATTTTATAATAAAACTGATCACTTGCTTATTTATAACTTTTTAAAACAAACACAACACATATCAGTTTTCTGTGATTTATAACCTCTACAATTGACTACCATCAGTATTATTCTTTCTTATAGCAGCACCAGTCAGCAAGTACCCCACCCCCAAACTTCCAAAGTTTATGCCAATCTCTTTTACACGAGCCTTTAAATTGAAACTCTCAAAGACATCAGTGTTCATGATGAAGTCCGACCATTTAATCTCCAGGATCCTTCTCAGGTTGTGCATATGAAAGGTGTGGTGGCACTTTTCTTAATGTGCGTACTGTGTCCAGGACTTGCTGCCATACAGCAGCGTCCTCAGAACGCAAACCCTATACATTGTCATCTTGGTATTGATTGTTAATTTCCTGTTCTCCCACGCTCTGGAGGCAAGTCTGGTGAATGTGGAGGTTACACGGCCTATGCATCAGTCAAGCTTTGGTCCCATGTAAGACTGTCTATTACAGTTGATCTCAAATACGTGAACACTTTCATGGCTTCAAGATGGTAGTTGTTGATGGTGATTGAAGAGGAGAGGTCAATGTCGTGACTCATGATGTTGGTCTTTGTCAAACTGATAGTCAATTAAAAGTGATCACAGGGCTTGGAGAAATAGTCCATGGCTAAGAAAGAATAAGACGACAAAGAAATAGATTATTCCATACCATTGGCGTCTTGTTTCACGACTTGCCTGCAATTATGCTCTTCAGTATGGCTCTACTTCTTTCCGTTTCTTTTGAACCATTTTCGTTGATTCGGGTTCCATATTTTACAGGTTCTTCACCTCGCATACGTTTGTGTACTTATTACAAAACATTGCCAATCACTTGTTTATTTTCCAGTCGTTCATCAGTCAAATATTATTTTTAGTACACAAATTTTTACAAACAGAACACTTCAAGATTGATCGGAGAAGTCTTTCAAAGCCTCTGCCCACCAGATTCTAAAAAATCAATCGTATACTTGAACTATTTGCAATGCCGAAAAGATGTTCACAAGTGTAAAGTATGGCATGATCACCCTTACACACCGATTCTTGTTAGATCACTGAAGTTAAGCAACGTTGGTTTTGGTCAATAACAGATGAGTAATCATTTGGGAATAGGAATTGTATGTGGGATGACAACACTTACCCCCGCCAAAAACTAATGTTGTAAAACAAATCACGGACTGACAACAGCGAATAGAGGTTATCCTTTTATATAATGTCTATTGCTGACGTATCGTTAAACACATGATGTTAATCGGGTTAACAAATATGCAAAGATTTTTTTTTTTTTAACTACTGACAATGAATCATCTGATTACTAATTCCAACATTATGTACATTGATTCGCATTTCATCTGTAAGTTAGATTAGTTGGTCCATCCGGCATCGACTGGTATTCAATGAGGACCCCCTATGTATTCTTGCTCCTAGCACTGGATCCTATGTTATCATTTTTATGCTGTTTTATAATTTTCTTTAACTTCTTTATTTACATTATTCATTTATTTTTGTCATCCTCTTATTCTCCTCCACTTTAGCTGTTGCTGCTATTACTACGATTACTACAACGCCTTCTATTCCCCACCATTTCCTCATTCACTCTTACTCTCACCATCTAAAACATTCAACCTGCAACCAAGCAAGATTATTCAAGTTTTAGTATCATATAGATTCTCTAAAACCATATGGACTGTCTTAACTACTGTCTCTTGTTCCTTCTCTCGCTCTTTCTTTCTCTCCAACATTTTTTTTTTTAAATAGTTCTTTTTCCTGTCTCTCTTCCTATACCATTTTGTTCCCCATCTTTTTCTCTTTCCATGTCTTCTGTGTTCATTTTTCCGACTTTTAGTGTTGCTGTTTCTTTCTTTGAAAGTTTCTTGATTCAGAAACTCCAATGCTTTCACTATTCAGAGATCCTTCCTATTTTTTTATAAAAAGGTCACAGTATTATTCTCACTTTCTCCCCCTCCCCCCACCCCTCCCTCTTTATTTCCATTGATAAAGCGTCAACTTGTCTGTTTTAAATCGCCAGCTTTTCACGGGTTCTAATATTGCACGTCTCACCTGTGCAGTCTGGTTAGAGTACTTCAATTTCCAGAACTTTATTATTTTGTCATTTTGGCTGTGCCATGCTTCCATCTCCAAAGATTATTCTTCTATTATTCAGTTATTAAATCTCTTGGGTTGTATTTTTTCAAGACTTAGTCTTTGATATGCCTTGACAGGTCAGTACATACAATATCAGAGCCTGGTGGAAAAGACGACGCACTTTAATATGAAAAACTTAATTCATCATTTAATGACAAATTCACAGAACAGCTGAGAGCTTACACCTTCCACACATACACATGTGTTTATTTAGTATGGATTTCTATTTATACAAACACTTCCATCTACATATATGCAGAAATGTTTCAGCTAAAACCTTAGACAAGTAAAATACTTTCCCAAGCAAAAATATTGAAAGAAAATCATTGTAGACTAAGGAAGTTACATTTTCAAGCGGGGACACATGACAAGATTTTCACCAAATTTCTTTAACCGGTCTTCGGTTTTAGCTGAAACATGCATGCACCTATGTAGTGAGAAATGTAGGTATGAATAAAATTTTATGCCAAATAAATATTCTACTTGTTATTGAGCAGTATTATTCAAGCAGATTCATAGGATTGTTTTATCCAATCTATGAATAAAACTAGACCTGGACTGAGTATCAACTTTTAAAAGTTGTTCAAGTTTCAGATTTGCACTTAAATACGGTGCTTGATAGAGCATTATAGTTATTGAATAAACCCTTTTTTTTTTTTTTTTTTTTTAAATCAATGATTTCACACAGAACATTTGTAAGACAACCTGAAACATGATCCAGCAGCTACTTTTGTACTTCTGCTTCCTCATAATCATGTTGCAACTATTTATTGCTGGGCACTGAAACTATCCTCTTAGAAACTTTAGTTGGGTTGATTAAAGTATAAGATACCTTCAGTGTCCAGCGATAAATATCTATTGGACGATTATGTGAAACTGAAAGTAAATGAAGCAACTACTTGACCAGATCTTGGGTTTTCTAACAGTCTCTCAGACTGTGAAACCATTGGTCTTGACCATATCAAAAAACAAGTGATTCAATTATACACACACACACACACACACACACATTTTGTGTATGTCTATATGTACATAGCTTGTGTGTATGTACAAAGCACATGTGACGCTTTCTTCAATGGCCGATTTGTCCCTGGATGCTATTGCCTCTTTGTAAAAGAGTCGCACTCATGGTTAGGAGTTACTTCCCTTTCGGAATAGATATTTGATGATCTTGTTGGGGTGGGGGACATTTGCTTGTAAGCGAATAAATAATGAACCTGAAATAATTCTGTAATTGTGGCTGCGTGAGTGACTGCATGTGTGTGTGTGTGTGTGTGTGTGTGTGTGTGTGTGTGTAATGATCTTATCCCCCCAACCTCCCACCAGAAAATGGGCTGGCTATAAGGCATTGACTGCCGTGGCCATAATGTCTTACTGCACGCAAATGTAGTCATCCTGAAAAGAAAGACAAATGACCAAAAAAAAAAAAAAAAAAATGAAAAAAAAAAGGCAATCGTCTAAAGCATAGACTTGTTCATATTGTTACTCTTACATGCAGTTAATACAAGACAACTCTTACACATCCACCATTGACATACGCTCACAGAACCTACACAACCCTTTACAGGTACAGGCATGTAAATAAATAAAGATGTTTTCTTAAATCTTCTTTTCGTCTTTCTTTTTTTTAGCATTTTTTTTTTTTTTTTTTAATGTTGAAGCTACCTTCTGCTGTCTCGGTGACATTTTGAATGGCCGCCTTGCATTAGCCTCCTCCCCTTAAAAGGGAAGGAGGCTAATGTTTCACGTTTCGTATCTGTAACATTGTCTAGAACCAACACACGTGTGCAGTTTCACTTGCATAGGAGACAAAGACATAGAATAGGAAATAATTCCAACTCGCTTTTTCTTTGTAGCAACAAAATTTATTTCCTCATTGTTACAACTGTGACGTGACTCGTGTGATCGTGAACATTCTCCACGCCTCCCACGAGATCTCGAATGTTATCACATTCCGTGCTCTACGCTTCTCTTTTTTTTTTTTATAATCTTTTTTTTTCTTTACTGGTGATATCTTGCATACATTTACATCCGCGTTATGTTGCAAATCAACAAATAATAGTACAATTAAATTAAACCTTGTGTCTTTAACATTGAACTGCAGCAGAGTGAGGTAACTTCATTCAAGATGATCTCTCGTCACCGCATGGTGGCTACATTTCTGTCGGGGTGCATTCACGCTCGGAAATCAAAGTTGGCACAACAACGTAAAGAAAAGAACTTTATTCCAAATTTGAAGGAGGACCATTTTATTAGGCTGTTGACATTGCTTCCTTTGCTTGACAGATGAGAGTAATAGATTTCTAGGGCTTTTTATTTCTGGCTCTTTATTTTATAATCAATTCTTAAGTCATTTCCCATCACATCTTGCTATCCTGTCTCGTATGAAATCATTTCCTTTATCACAGGAGACAATAGCCCCAAGGGCGAGCAATATAACCCTCCATCTAATCACTATATCCTGTTTGCACTATAACATTTCTCTCTGCAAATATTAAATCATTAAATAACTACTAGTGGGCATAACCTTACTCATTAACAATAGTCGCAAACATGCTATCAATGTTCGCTGTTGTGTTGCTTGGAACCTACTGCCAGTTCTTCCATCTAGAATAATATGTATTTTCAGGGAATTATTCTGACTACTGTTTCCATCTTCAATATCATTCTCACAACGTTTTTGTTGATGTAAACTCTGTCCTTCTTCAGATGTGTCTTGTCGAACTCAGGAAATCGGTACTTGCCAGCGGAGGGCTGCACCCTTGCCTTCTTTGGAGGTGGTGAGTCCAAGTGCTTCCACTGCATTGACTGGGCTTTGGTCTCTGGATCATAGTGATGGGCCCAGGTTTCATCCTATGTAATCAGTCTTTTGAAAAACTTTGACTCATCTTCTTGGCACATCTCCAAATTCATACTCGAGCACTCGACCCGTTCTCGCTTCTGAAATGGTGTGAGCAACCTGGGAATCCATCTGGCAGACACCTTATGCAAATACAAATGGTCATGAATGATAGTTTCCACAGACCCTATACTAATCTTGACATCTTGGGCTATTTGACGAATAGTAATGTGCCGATCTTCTAAAATGGCAGCCTCAACTTGACGGACAGATGCCTCATCAATGGCAGAAGGGGGGTGCGACCAGGTCTGGGAGCTGTTTCCGCAGACTTCCGGCCATGTTTGACTTCACGATGCCAGCGTTTTACAAGGTCATACGATGGGACATTATCACCATAAGTTTCTTTCATTTCATCAAAAGTCTCCTATTGTGTACGTCCTTTCAAATACAAAAACCGGATCACTGCTCGATATTCAACAGGCTCCATTTCACACCTGACTCAGTTCAAACACCTGTAAAACAGAAACCACAATTAGTTCAGAGCTGTAATTTGTCACATAACCCGTAGAGATATAAATCATTGCACATGCAAAATTTTAGCTAGATCAGAGAACTGGAAGTGGGTTAGGGGCATTACTTATTGCACGCCCCTCGTACAGGATGTTTTTAGAAAGTTGCTTCAAATTTGTGCGACTGAAAATGGCCATCATTTCTCAGACATAATTTTTTGCTTCTAAATATTCCATAATGGCATACTTTAGTAAATGTTTTTATTTACATTATGTTGAAATATTTGCAAAGTTTTGTTTTCCTTATAAACATCTCACCCAGTACTAATAGATGGTTTGGACATGTACAGCATGCCATTTTTTGCATCAACTCCATAACACCCCTGGATAACTCAGACACTAAGGAGCATGGCAGACCAAAGAAGACCTGGCTTTAGTGTGATTTGATTGCATGTAGAATGACTATCAACCCTTTGAATCGAAGAACAGGCATTAAACATTACTGCTGTTGTCTAACAGCATGCCCCATGTAAAGATGGTGCTTAGACTAAAGTCACGTAAGATGTTATGTCGCACAATAAAGTGTGAAAACACAACCGGAAGTCTTTCCATTGTATCGAATTTGCAGGAGAAAATTGTAAAACTCATCCAAAAGTGACTATTTCCCCATCCCCCCCAAAGATGAGGAATTATTTTCCATTTGAACACATGCAATTAAGATAAAGAATTTTTGTATCGGGGGGGGGGGGGGAAATACAGCAAAATCAGAAATATTTATATTTTTTAAAGTTTATTTATCTAAATTTGAAATTTAAAAAAAAAATAAATTGATATGTGATTTTCTTTTCTTAAAAAAAAATATTTACCTTTAAAATATTTGCTTTTCAAATAAATCTTTAAATCAGTTATTTTTATCATGGTGAACTATTTTTTTCTTTTAACTGTATTAATTTTGGATGCTTCACGGCAATATATTTAAACCCTGTCTTAGTAAAATTAAAAAAGACAAATCTTGTGGATGTACACATGATAACACGTGTAAACGAAAGCTATGACGGAAAAATAAAGTCGCCATCTTTATAAACAATTAGGTACTAGCTATAAAAACTATAGCACAATTTCATAAAGATGATTGTTTTTTCAATAGTTTCATTTCGTAGTTTCATGTGCACGATATAACTTGCTATGATTTGTTTTTATTATTTCGGTACTTACACAGAGAAGGTACCGTGTTGAAATAATAACGTTATTATTTAGAAACTTATTCGTAACATAAGGAGGAGAGAGTATTGTGTAACTATTCTGTACTTCCACCTAACAATTTAATAAACAAGATACTGTAAAACTCGAATTTAACTTAAAAATACTATTAAAACAAAATAGCATGGTACCTTCTCTGCATAAGCACCATTATTTCTTTTAAAAACATAGTTTCAGTAAATAACAGCCGTCTAGCTGAAACTTTTTACGAAAAACACCCGTCTAGCTGAAACCACTGTCAGTAATTTTCCCCACTCTTTATCTGTACCTAAATCAAAACGTAGATTCCATGAACAAAGCTTCTTTCTTAGAATTGCACGCCAGTGGAACTCTGTTCCGTTTGGCTGTTTCCCATCTGACTACAACTTGGATGTCCAACGCAAACAAGTTCCTGATAAACCGCCCCCTGAAGTAAGACACTTTATCAGATCTCCATTACTAACGATTACTACGATATTGTTCCATTGATTACTGTACACACAATAACCCTTATCCCCGAGTGGCCTTCGAGCCTTGATAAGTGGTGACATCCATATAAAAAAAAAAATTAAATAAATAAAAAGTTTAGGAGTAATGTTGAACCTCCTTTTATTAATTAATTTATGTGGCTGAAATAGGAATTTTATTTATTTGGTATAAATAAGCTTTATTGAAAAGAAAACTGAGCTTATATCTCAGTTCCTCCATTTTGCTTAAGATCTCATTCCATGTTTTAAACCCCCTTATGTATGTATGCGGTAGCCAAATAGCATAATGGTTAGAAGTGCCGACCATCGCCTAAACAGTCAAGTTTTAATTCAATTCTGGCTTGAGATAGTTGCTAGTCTAGCCGCACTGAAGAGCTGTGATACAGTGAAACAATCTATGGGTGACTATACATATAATAATTTCAATAATGGCATTTCCCCCAGTGCTATTAAAATCCTTCACATACATATATATATATATATATATATATATATATATATATATATATATATATATATATATGAAGGATTTTAATAGCACTGGGGGAAAACCATTAATGAAATTGAGGACTTTTTTTTCTTTTTTTTTTTTTTTTTTCTTTAAACGTTTAATCGATAAGAAATATTACAAAGTCTGAAAATCTAATCTGCAAAACCAGTATGTAGTTCAAAATTATTTGAACCGAATGAAGGGGGAAAAACGTATGAAAAAGGAGGATGCACACACACACACACACACACACACACACACAAGTATTTGATACATAGAGCTTTGCAGTAGTATAAAATATACACATCTCGCAAGTGTTTCATTCCATTGAAGGAATTCATCAGACTAACAGTTAGCCTGGCAAATTCTTTTAATAGAAAAGAAAAAAAGAAACGTTTGTGTAGCTCACTTGCTATAAGTATATGTTTTGACACTATTACATATATACACACATATGCTTGTATATTTACAGAATGTTTTAGTTTGTTATTAAAATGGAAACGGTATTTTTATGAGATAAAAAAAATTAATGTCTATTTTATTAGTAAAAACGTAAACATGTTTTATTGGCTTGGATTAACATAGTCATGGTTTTAAGATTGAGGGGAAAAAACAAAAAACAAAATTAAAATGCATTTTTTTATTATCTTTATAGAAATAATGTATAAAATTCGGTGAAAGATTGACTTTTATAAAAAAAAAAAAATTTTTTTTAAATTAAATAGAAAGACGGCCATAAAATTTGTAAAAATCTTTTATCAACATTTTGACTGTTTGACGGATCTTGCTTGTTAGGATTTCAAACATGACATTTTTCAGTACAAGTATTTAAAATCTATATTTATGTCCAGGAGTATCAAAACATTATAATGATGAGATTTAAGAAGAAAAAAGTAGAGTTGTCTCCCTTTGCTAGGAAGCTAGAAAGCAAAAAGCCGGATGATCTTTGCTCTCCGAAATGTATTCAAAAAGAAATTTTCTACTCTAAATATAAAGTCAACGGTAGGTGACCTTTTATTTCATAAGCAATAATAATAATTATTATTTATATTTGAAAAATTAACAATTCTGTAATTTTATATGAATATTAGTGGCGGAACATTTAAAAAAAACTTTTTTTTTTAATGAACGGCGGTTAAACTACATTGTACATTTTCATGCGTTTAGAACGACTTTAAATTCCAAATAATTACAAATTTGATAAAATAATAGGTATATGTAAGTAAAAAAAAAAGTCAGAAAAAGGATTCAGAATCTTTCATGCATTATTTCTTTATTTCTTCTCTTTTTTTTCTTTTTTTTTTTTACAGAAATTCTACATCCTGATCTAATTTGTTCCTGAATCATCTGCCTTCAAGATTTTTTCTTTTTTTGTGTGTGTGTGTGTGTGTATATATATATATATATATATATATAAAGGTTGGTGCAAAAATTATGTTTTTTGACGTTCAACTTCAAAAGATCATAATAAACATTATTAATCAAAATAAGAACCATCAGAATCGACACATTTTTGCCAATGAAAAACAAGTTTATCCCATTAGCATAGAAATCCGGAGTTCTGTAAGTGATGAAGTGATTGAAGTCTGATTCGGCATCAGCTTGGCTTTTTAAGCATTTTTCACGCAGGAAGTTGTCAAGATGCTTGAAATAGTGATAATTGGTGAGCGAGAGGTTTGGTGAATATGGCGGATGAGGCAGAGTCTCGTAGTCCAATTTGTTCAGCTTCTGTAGGGCAGTTGAGTAACATGCGGGCGAGCGTTGTCATGGAGAAGAATTGGTCCCTTCATATTAACCAATCTTGGGCACATACGTTGGAGATTCTGGTGCATTTCATCAATTTGTCAGCAGTACTTCTCTGCCATAATCGTTTCGCCCAGATTCAAGAAGCTGTGATGAATAAGACCGACCACAGACCACCAAACAGTCACCATAACCTTTTTGTGGCGTAATTTCGGCTTTGGGAAGTGTTCTGGAACTTCTCCAGCATTTAACCACTGTACTGAACCTCGCCGGTTGTTGCAGAGGATCCATTTCTAATTACACGCCACAATCTGCTTGATAAATGGGTCATTTTTGTTGCATAGAAGGAGCATAGAAGACACCTCAAAACAACAATTTTTTTTATTATCATTCAATTCATGTGATACCCATTTATCCAACTTTTTTGACTTCCCTATTTGCTTTAAATGGCGAATGACTGAGTGGTCAACCTCCACAGCAACTTCTCATGTGGTTTTGCGAGAATCGGCTTCAATTAAGGCTTTCAAATGTTCGTTATCAACCGCAGTCGGCTGGCTGCAACCATCTTCATTTTTGAGGTTCTCATCACCATTGTGAAATTTCTTGAACCACCATTGTGCCACACATTCGTTAGTGATTCCTGGTCCAAATGCATCGTTGATATCACGAGCTGTCTTGGCAGCTTTTTGGCCTAGTTTGAACTGGAACAAGAAAATCATGCGGATTTGAATTTTGTCCATGCTGTCGAAAAGCTTGCAAAAAAATGAATAAAGAGATTGGTATTGTGGGAGATCATATTGGTGATGTTCTTGACGTATGTCTAAACGAAATAGTCCAGTATTTTCAGGTTGAGGGAAGAGGAGGGCCAGTGAGAGAAGAGCACAAAGTCGTAGCACTCTTTCTGAAGCTAAGCCTGGATCTCTTTGGATGTGGGCTGGCGTTGAGTCCTGCTGCCACACCCAGGGGCTGCCAGCAGCCACCTAATTGAACCAGGGGATCACCACAGTCTTCAGCACATTCAGGTACATTTTGGTGTTGACTTTCAAGCCGATTTCGAAGATGTGAGGTGGCATGATGTGGCCCTCACTTGAAACCCCACCAAAGACCATAACCGTAGCCAGAAACTTTGTTTTCATTACCCTGCGCATGTCCCTGTTATTCATGGCAATCTAGCGATGGATTTTGAGGGTGCTGGCAATGGTCCTGTTGTCATAACTTGGATCGGTAGAAAGCATGAGTTGTACAGCGGTGCGTCTCTGATCTTGCTCGTTGAACATCAGACATGATAGAAGTCTCCTATCACTCTTGGAATTTGTACACAACTGGTCAACTATTAAACGGTCTGCAAAAAAAGAAAGAAAACCAGTTTTCATCAAACGGAAATGGAGTCATGTTATCTTTTCTAGGGCGACAATTTTATGATTCCAACCTGTATAAAGATATCGGGTACATACGAGAATGGCCACGTAAAGGTTGCTAACATCTTTAAGTGAAAATGTTTCTGTGAAACGAACTGGATTCAGACTTGGCACACTCAGGTTGTCAGTCCGTGTCGTTTTTAGCGAACGTCACCTTTCTGCTGCTGTTATTTTTTGTACTAACCCGACTGCTACACTTTCACACTTGAACCATTTTCATTCCTCATTTTGATTTTCTCTCATTTTCACTTTTCATTGTTTCAAGTTGGGGATAACTTTAAAACTAACGATATCAATCGGAATATAACCTTTGAGTGTCTAATTCAGATTTGAGATGCACATATCTGATAAATTGTGCCAGTCAGCAAGTTAGATGGTATACCAAGTCAACACATGCCACCTACACAAGGACACAAATTTAGTTTGGTTATTTCTTTCTATGGCATATCAACTCTTTTCAGGTTATTTAATGCCAAATCCAGTCATTTTGGTAAAAGTCTTTGGTGTTTGTTAAGATAAGAGTCGACAGACCAATTTCTTGAAATATGTCGTTTTAAGCGAAAACAATATTATGTACTTAATTGTCATGTTAAAAATAGGAATATATTAAAAAATTTACGAAAATTCATTGAGTAGGAATTAATTTGTAGGTAAAAGTAATTTTTATGGAAAATTGGGTAAAATTGCATTTTTCTTAGATAAATAGACAATAGAGAGTTTGCACACAGGAGACATAATGTGGGATGCCTATTTTAGATTACACCGACATTTGTAGCCTATAGCGATAGACACTTTTCTTTCTTTTTTTTACTTAAAACACAATAACATTGTTTTGCTTAATGAAGTCTTGTAATTTTTGGATACATTACTATTTTCAACATGACAATTAAGTACGTAATATTGTTATTGGTTTAAAACGATATATTTAAAAAAAATCGATCTATCGACTCTATCTTAACAAGCACCAAATGTTTACGCTTCAAATTCTTTATATGTGTAAGTATTTATTTATGATGTTTGGTCTGGTAATTTTGTAGAAGAAAACTGGTGTTTTTGTCTTTGCAAAACAATATTGAGGTTTGAAAGGGAAAAAGGGGGGACGATAACATCAACGTTGGTGTATTTTTTTAGCAGCAAGCTAATATATTCAGACGGCCTGATCTGGTAGCCCCAGCCAGTACAACTTGGCTTCTATTAATCTCTTTGTTTGTGTGTTTATTTTTCTCGCCTCTACATAACTTTTTAAAAAAATAACAGACGCCCCCCCCCAAAAAAAAAAATGTGGCTTTTAAGTGGATGCTTATTTTACATTAAATTAATACAAAAAAGTGAATTTTTTGTGGCTTGCACTTTTACCAATATTTCAATCATAGTCATTTGTTTTCCTAGTTTTGCATATGAATTACAAAATATCTGATAGTTCCCCAAAACCTCTGGCCTTGATCGAGAGGAGTCTAAAACGTGCAACTATGGTTTCAAATGATCTGATATAACAGCCAGGGGAGACTTGATTCCAAATATTTCTCATGTGTTATGTCTCTCCTCTTTGGTTTTCATACATAAAGTAAATTTCACAATGTATAAGGATTATTTGATACTGGATATATTCATAATCGTGTTCTATTTCCAAAAGAGGTGAGATATAACATATGATAAATATTTGGAATCAAGTCTCCCTTTGCTGTTATTTCAGATTATTTGAAACCATATCAGCAAATTTTAGTCTCTCCTCCATCTAGTCCAAAGGTTTTGAGTATATATATATATATATATATATATATATATATATATATATATGATGATTGTACTGCTGTAGTTTCCCAGATATAAATCCACTGAAACTTCTGTGTTTATCAAAAAGAGCTCAATGTCAAGCGGAGGGTAATTATAGTGTATTTATTTATACAAACATTATTGGCTACATATGTGCATACATGTTTCTGCTGTAAGTCTTTCAAGAAGTTACATTTTCAGATGCTGCTTCTTGAAAGAAGTTACAGTAGAAGCATATAAATACTCTCTCTCTCTCTCTCTCTCTCTCTCTCTCTCTCTCTCTCTCTCTCTCTCTCTCTTTCTCTCAGAATTAGAAAAATCAAAACTTTTTTGGATATCGGAATCAGTATCAGAATCGTAAAAATTTGTGTCTATTTTCTGATGCCAAAATTGATTCCTTTTATTTGATTTTGTTTAAAAAATAATCTTCCACTGCTGGTAGTAATAATAAGTAATAAATATTTATTGATTTTTAAACTGAAATCTAAAATCAACAGATTACAACCTCACAAGTTTGCTTTTATGTTTGAGAAAATATATGCACATTTAACATGTTTTTAAGCTAATCGGAAACAAATAGCAACTTCATAGTTAAATATTTGGTGTTTTATTTGGAATCGAAATCTGTAACTGTATCAAAATCATAAATTTAGTACAGAATCGGTAATTGTCTTGAAATCGAGAAAAATATGGGAATCGTCCCATCACTAATATATATATATATATATATATATATATATATATATACTTCAGAATAGTTTTTATTTAACAATCAGTTGTTATGGAAACGTGAGATTGTAAAGTTTACAAAATATTACTGGCAGTAATATTCTATCCCATCTAAATAAGAATTGCTCGATATGCAAGATAGAGCAAATAAATTAAATTGTAATTCAATGAATTTCAAAAAACCCTCATTGAAATGAAATGAAGTGGTTGAGTTTCATATCAAAGAATTTTTATTATTCTAAGCAAGACAAAGAATACTTTAGTATATTAATCTCCTTAACCTATAGGGTTTCAATGTCTACCATCTCATCAGAGGAGAGAAAATATTAGCAAATACTTATAAAGGTATGCACCCTATTTGCTAAAGTCAGTGAGACATGGAAAGTCAAAGTCAAAATAATAAATTTATCAGAAGTCCTGTAGCAGGAGGATTTGCAGAAAAAGGATATGAAAGTTTTTTTAGATCCAGCTTGCTTGGTAAAATCCATGTTATGTGTTCTTTACGTCCGTTTGGTAATAAGGTCCAAGTTATATATTGGGTCAGCGGTTCTCAACCGGGGGCGAATCGCCCCCTAGTGGGCGAAAATCAAATTTTGGGGGGCGATTTTCAATCAATTTTATCTGCTTGAGTAATATTAAACCTGACATTGAATTTTTAGCGAAACATCACCAATCTCAGGGCTCACACTAGTTAGACTCTCTACATTTCTTGTAAATTTGCAATAAAATTATTTTTAATTAATTTGTTTTCCATTTGCATGTACAAAATGTTTCTAGTGTTGGTTAGTCATAATTACAATATTTGTTATTATTTATTCTTGGAGGCGATTATGAATTAACTTAAGTCAAAAATAGCTTTTGGGGGCGATAGCCGGGAAAAGGTTGAGATGTATGTACATTCACCTAACAATTTAATGGAACAAAACATACCGTAAAAATTGAGTATAACTTAAAAATCCTATCTACAAAATAACACGGCCCGTATCCTGCATAAGTACCAAAACCACACACACACACACACACACACACACACACACACACACACATTCATTCCATTACGTGAATTTACAAAAACAAAAACACAAAAAACAGTTAGCGTTAATCAAGTTTTCATTATTATAATTGTTGTAAAATACTTTATTTGCATTAAATTAGTTTTCATTTAAAAATAAAGTTTAATTATATAATATTTATTTGTTTATTAAAAGCTTAAAAAATTATATTGAGAAATAGAATATTGTTTTATGACCAAAAATTATAAGGGGGTCCACCAAGAAAAAAAAGAAGGGAAAAGGGGTCCATGAGTCAAAAAAGGTTGAGAACCGCTGTATTGGGTAATCCGCATAGCTGTGTAGATATCCGAATCGGGCAAGTGCTTGTATAAATTGTGTGCATATATATATATATATATATATATATATATATATAATCAAATGATGTATATCAAAATTTGAAAATGAGGAAAATATAAAAAGTACAAAGAATAGAACCAAGTCTTGTTCCAAAGAAGAAACATTCAGATTTCTAAAGTTTTAATTCATTAAAAGAACAGAAGAAGAAACACATGAACACAACCAGAATCTTCAGTCAGGATATCTAAATGGAATTCGGGATGAAAAAATGCCCATTGCTAGTTATGAGAAGGTGAAACTGAAATGTGGAACTACCCAACTAAGCAGATATGAGGACATTAGACAAACAGGACACTTACAAATATTTGGGAGTTCTGCAAATCAACAGAAATGAAAGAAAAAAATTGGTAAAGAATACGCGATCAGAACAAGAAAACTCGTAGAAACTAAACTATATAGAAGAAACCTGATAAAAAGTTATAAACACATGGACAGTTTCACTAGTAAGATAATCTGGACCAAAGAAGAACTGGGGCAACTTGATCAGAAGATTAGGAAACTCATGACCATGCACAATGCAGTTTAACCAAAGGATGATGCTGACCAACTCTATGTGAAAAGGAGAGATGGAGGAAGTGAACTGGTTAGTATAGAAGACTGTGTAAATGACACAAAAAAGAATTAGAAAAATACAAAATGCAGAACACAGAAAGGCAAATCAGCACATCAAGAGACACTGCAAAAACAGATGACAGAACAGACATGCAAGGGAAAAGACGAGAAAATAAAAATGGGGAGAGAAACAGCTATACAGACGATAATGCAATTAGAACCAACTATATTAAGGTAAAGATCAAACAAAACACAAGAAAACAGCAAATGCAGACTCTGTGTGCAAAGAGACAAAATGATAGACCACATAATAAGTAAATTAGCCCCAAAAGAATATACACGATCACATGGGAAAGGCAATATACTAAGAACTATAGTCGCTCGCTTATATATATATATATATATATATATATATATATATTTCCGTGTGCTAAAAAGTTTTCATCTTAAATTTTATGCAATTATGCAGAATGTAGAAACTATGCATAAATAGAATTCATCATAATAGTGAAATGAAACCAATCATCTAATAAGAAACCATAAAAATGAATAAGTAATTAATTAACGTTTTTAAAAGGCATATGCAAATTAGTTAACGTTTGTGTAATCGTATGCATATCCATGGCTGAGTATATTAAGAAGTTCATTCTAATCATTTTTCAAGCGAAAAACTAGGCTTTTAATATCAGTGTCAGAGTGGAAAAGAACTAGACTATATAGGTAAATAGTGCTTTTATTATTTTTTAAAATTTTTTTTAGTATCTCTCTTTCTGTTCTTTCGAGTTAGGAGAAAAAGCGAAAGAGGTAGGCAAAAAATATGCAAGAGTTGTCTGCCTCCACGTAGCTGTTTGTATTGATTCAGTCATTTGCAAACAGATTTTTCTCCCTTTCCAGGATTTAATCAGGGATCAGCTTTGATCCTTTGATCACTGTCCTATTAAAATGACCAAAGAGCAAGCTTCTTTAGAACATTCTTCTTATCTAAGCCTTTCATTTATTTATTATTTGAACACTAGCACCATTTCCAAGGTCATTTGCTAAATGCGATAAAATCAACTTTTCTTTCCTTATTGACTGACATCAAACTCTGTAAAAATAGAATTATGATTGCAAGGGAAGTAATTAGTCGATAGTATATATAAAGTAAAATCAGTCTCTTTCTTGATTTATGTAATTGCACACATCAGGTAGAAAATGCCTGGTTGTCCAGCGTAAAATGGCTTCAAGTTAAAAAAAATATATATTGAAATGTGAAGAATGTGACAACAATAAAAAGGAAAATGAACTCGGATGTACAATAGAGTGACATTTTTTTTTTTCAGAGAAATAAATACGTTTCTAGGAAAGAACTATCGATTACATGGTGTTGGTGGTGGAGGTGATGTTGGTGGTGGAGGTGGTGATGTGGGTAGGATCAGAAACTGCTGCTAGTTGTATAGGACAAGATCACTGCTCTTGATTGTTATTGTTGGCATTTGTTTCTCCCAATGTCTTTCTAGTTAGAATTTTTTCTAGAAAGACGTTGGCTACTTACAGGAGGAATCATATAAAACTTGTCAACAATCCTACATAAAATCGTTCTGGGGAATGAACTGGATTCGAACTTGACATACCCAGGTTCTCAGTCTGTTTAGTTAACCACTTAGGCACCGTCACCTCCCTGATGATATTGCTGTGAGCAGGATCAGAAACTGCTGACAAAATCGCTGCTGCTGGTTGTAGGTAAAAATAGATGTTGATAATGTTTATTAGCCTGTGAGCAGAATCGGTGGGGGACAGGGACGCTGATCAAATTGCCAAGATGTCTGATGGCAAGTCTGGGGATAAAAGGTTGTTGGTCGATTTACTAAACGATTTCGCAACAACAGTGAAGTGACTGACAAGCGTCAAAAATGCCTGTGTTTTATACTGATTCATTATATCGATTTGTTTCTTTATTTGTTAAGCGAGTCAGATTTCTGCATAGCGTTCACAAAAATTGTGCCCCAGATCGTCTGGTCTGCATGAAGTCCTACTTGTTGGTTGCATCTATTTGTTAACCTGCAAGATCTCAGATTTTTACCCCATCATCGACAACAGTAAGGCTCAGCATTTGCACGTGAAGTTGGCGAACGTTTGATACATGTAGAATCAATGGTGTCTCACTCCATTGATTTGCAGTTTTATGTTTGACAGGTTTTTGCTTGTCACATGCAGACGATCCAGATTCTTCTTGGATGTTCACTATTAGATACCTCTAACACTACCATGATGCCACTTCTCTTATCATAGTGAGGAAGGGTTCAATTTTAAAGATGCTGCCGTTGTTGAACGAATTGGACTTCTGTACAGTCCACAATTGTGTGTCAGGATTCTCTGGTCTGTATGGTTCTAATTGGTGGTTCTAATATTCATCATATTTGCGAGAGACTGCCACCCAAAACAGCAAGGTGCATTGGCTGCATAAAAAATCTGATAAAGGTTGGCATAGGACACGCAAAGGAATGGCGGTTGCATATTCACAGAAACAATGTTGTCTTCATTCTATAGATTTGCAATTCTGCATTTGACATGCCCTTGTTTCTTAAAGATGACGATAGAATAATGGATCTTGATATTGATTCATTTTAGATTTTTATCAGAGATCTGTTGGCCTGACATTGTTGGACGAATTGGACTTCTGCACAGTCCATAAAGATTGTGCCTCATGATTCTCTGGTCGGCATGAAGTTCTCCTTGGAGATTTTGAATACACTTCCTTCCTGGATTGTCCAATCAAAAACCAGTTCTCAGTCATGTGACCGAGTTTATAAAAGGTTAAACCGGCAACACACTTTCTCTCTTTCTTCCCAGATCTTGGACTGATAACAAGTCCATGTGGGACGGACCTGTTTCTCCCAATTTTTCTCTTAGGACTCAACCGAACTCACTCAGCCTCTGAGCCCAGGGTTCGACTAAATAAGCCAACATGACTATCTCCACACATAGACTTCAATGTAGTATACACACAAAATCTCTCTCTCTCTCTCTCATCCTACAATTCTGTCTCTAATCTTTCGTGACGCACGTTTCTACTACTAACTTTAAGGAGATAAATACTACACCATGGCTACAGATCATAAATTCAAACATAGCACACACATGAACTTGTCTCTTTTACCAGGCCTTTTACTAATCTTTAATGTATGCCTTCACATGACTAATCCTTTTTGGCAGATGAATTTGCAACAAACACAAGCAAGAGTGAATTTTCGTGACTGGAGATTTTGAAATACACTTCTTTCCTCGCTTGTCCATCATAGTCACATGACTGAGTTTATAAAAGGTTTAACCGGCAACACACTCTCCTTTGTTTTTTTCCCAGATCTTGGACTGACAACAACTTCACGGGGAACATTATTGTCGTCCTCAACTTCTCTCTCTTAGGACTCAACCGAACTCAGGTGGCCTTTGGACCTGGTATTCGACTGCGACAGAATACAAACATACTCTCTTTTTTACCACAAGACTCTCAAATCTTTTGCCCCCGCCCACACATAGATGCACTCTCCAAATACTAACTTCAACACATATCTACTGAACTCTTCTCGCTTTCAACAGGCTTATTTAATCATCAACGGAAACTCTTTTAATGACTAACCCATATAATGCAGTACTGAGTAAATGCCATTTGTTTGTGCCAGGGAGAGTAAATAGATAAACAAAGGTTGCGGGTGATATAGATCAAACCCAGGATTTCCATTTACAGAGCATGCACCTGCAATTCGAGACAGGTCAGTGTGTGTATTTGAGGTGCAAACTGGTTAACAGGAATTACAGCCTCCACACACTCACCCTGATATAGAAATGCACATGGAGATTTTTGGAGTCAGTTGAGAGTTCAGTTCGAGTTTCGAGTCCGACAACACAGTCGTCAGATTGAACATTCTCATAGAGCGACGAGAAGCAACTATGTATGGAAGATGAATCACTAGAGAAATTCCCACCCTCCTTCTAAGGATAGGCAGAGAAATAGCGGCGTGTCACTTGACTGTGAAGACAATAAGGTCCCAATTGTATTATTGTTATGAGCCTTTTGTTCCAGATGAAGGTGCATTTCTGATTTCATTTTATAAATCCCCAAAAGGGCCGAGGTACCGTAAATATGAACATTGACTCAAAATAAGCAGACACCATGGAGACATTTACTACTTATAAAAGTGGTAATAATATATATGTATATAAAAATATATGTATATAGATATTTATATATATATATATATATATATATGTATATAGATATGTATATATATATGTATATAGATATGTATATATATATGTACATATATGCATATATATATATCTATATTAGTATATATATGTATATATGTACATATATGTATATATCTATATCTATATTAGTATATATATGTATATAGATATGTATATATATGTATGTATACATATATATACATATATATGTATATAGATATATGTATATATATGTATATGTACATATATATGCATAAATATGTATATAGATGTATGCATGTATATATATATGTATATATATGTATATATGTATATATATATGTACATATACATGCATATGTACATATATCTATATATATGTTGCATATAGGGGTTTCATTAAATAGGGGTTTCATTGAGAGAGAGTCTTAGAGATAAAGAGATGTTGTTGTAAGAGACTTAGAGAGATTGTTCATGTTATGAGAGATTCTTATATATTAAATGTTCATTCCTTAGACGTGTAGAAGAAGAAACTCTTAGATTGAAGAGGTACTGTTCAGTGTAGATATGATGTAGATACACATTGTGGATATGAGATGTCGAGACGTGTATGTAATGACATTTTATAACACAGATATATAATACAATTTTCACTTTACCTTTTTGGAAGAATCACAAACACAAGACGAGCTTTACAAAACACAAATGGATTTATTTCTTCACGACCGGTCGTGGTTTTCATCATCAAGAATTCAAAGTTTCACATTTTAGTTTCAAAGTGATCGTCTCGCTTCCTAGACGTTCGAATTCCCAGACCCTCTCTCTCTCTCTCACTGACTAGCTCTCACTGACCGTCTTCTTTTACTCTAAAGTTTTTTCTCTATAACTAGAACTTTCTATTTTCCGTGACGTCATACACATGTTAAAACATGTGCCTTCTTTCACGTGTTCTGGACATGCGTGTCCAAAACTTTTCCTTTTTCTACAAAAGGAATTTTAACCTATACTCAGTAACCTATTTTTCCAATATGTTAAAAACATTATCTTATAGCTGCATTCTTTCAATTAAAATTTCATAACAAACTTGACAGGGCACATTCTTTTCTTGAAATATTTGATCTCTATTCTAAACAATCGTTTGTTTTAAATTCTCACACGTAATCTATTTCTAAACCTAAATTACGGGGTTCGAATTTCGTCTATTGCTATTTCATTTTCATTTTAACTAATCTCTCTATTTTTATACTTACATGAAAAGGGGACAGCCCTTATCATGTAACATATATATATATATATATATATATATATATATATATATATATATATATATATATATATATATATATACACGGGGTCTTCTAGCCAGCATTGGCAAACCAATGGTAAAAAAATGTGAAAAGATTTTCTAACAATTTCAAAGTGTTGGCGTCAACTAAAGTGGACATTAAAAGAATTGGTGAATTCAAAAGTTTTCACACCTCTACGCAAAAACACTTTTGGCGACATTTCTTATTTAGTTTCTGTTTATGTGTTTGTACGGAGGAAATATAAGGCAATAAATTCCAGACTACAGATATAAATTATTTTTGCTAATTGGTATCTTTCATATCGTTTGACAATTTAGTTTTCACGTTTCTCAGCTACTGACAAGATGCACAAAAGACAGTATAAATTTTCCAAGATAAACACGTAAGTGTATACTTTTAAAACTACTTTAAAGACAGCTAAAATGTGTCTCATGAATTTAAACTTAATTTAATTCAAGTCTGATGTAAATAAATTCATATTGAGTAGCCCACATATATAGTATGGCTCTACTCAAGTTTCACCATCTACCTAACACTTAACCTTATCCCTGAGTGGTTTTCGTTAAAGTATTATATATCTTATCTTAGAGTAATATATATATATATATATAATGTGTGTGTGTGTGTGTGTGTGTGTGTGTGAACGAACATTGATTGTACGCGAGAATACGTCCTCATTAAACAAAGGTAACTTCTTGGAACTTATCGAATTGTTATCTCACTGTTCAGCCTCCAGCAAAGCGCGGACAGTCAGGCAATATGTTCATGCGTGTCTCCTGAAACACAGAACGAGTTTATTTCTCTTTTGGCAAAACATATGATTGGAAAACTCGTTGCTGACATCAAGAATGCAAAGTACTTTGGTATACTTTTTCATAGCACACTAGATGTTTCGCATGCAGATGAAATGTCAGCAGTAATTAAATATGTACATATCAGCGATGGTGCAGTTGACGTGCGTAAGTTATTCCTCGAATTTTTCATTTGAAAGGTAAAACAGCTACTGCAATGACTTACGAGATCCTCGAGAAATTAGAAAACAAGGAACTATATATTAAATTCTGTTGCGGTCAAGGGTATGATAATGCTGCAAGCATGGCCGGAATCCGTGGTGGTGTGCAAAAAAAGATCAAGTACATTACTCCAATGGCCGTTTTTGTACCTTGTTCCAACCATTCTTTAAACCGTTGTCGGAAACATCCGTTTTCTAACAATTCCTCTTGTGTAACATTGTTTGGCGGTCTTGAGGCGTTGTACACTTTTTTCGCTCTGTCAACCCATCGTTTGGATGAGTTAGTAAAGTACACAGGTCTTACAGTGAAGAGATTATCCACAACTTGCTGGAGCGCACATGCTGATGCAGTGAAGCCAGTGAAACAGAAGTTTAACCAGTTTGTGGAAGCTATTGAATCTCTGCGTGATGTCGAAGAAACCGCCGAGACAAGAAGCGCTGCGTACAATCTGTTACATGCGACTTTTTTTTTATTTATTACTTTCTTGTTATTCTTGAGTGACGTTTTACAAGAAGTAAACGTAGCTCAGAAGTACATAAAAATACCAGGTATTACCCTGGACATGGTTGCTACTAAATTAAGGGCTCTCGGGGTCTTTTTGGAAGAGCAGTGTATTAATGTTGTTGACAATGCCGTCAAGCAAGCACTTGCAAAATATGAAGAACTTGATATCTCTAGAGAGAGGAGAATCAGAAGAAAGAACAGAATGCCAAAGATGCTGGATTATCATTTCAGCAGAAGACTGAGAAAGCACCGGTAGAGTGTCTCGACCGTTTCGATCTCGAGTTGGATACCAGAGTACAGGCAGTAAATGACATTTTTTTTTTTTTTAACTTTTTCTGCCGTTCAGCCAGATCATATTTTTTGTGCCAGCGAGGAAGAAATACAGTTGTCTGTTGCTAAGCTTACAACTGTGTTTGATTAGCTATCTGAAGAAGACATTTGTTTAGAAATTCCACATTTAAGGCGACACATACAAGCAGCTGAAATATACTTGAAGGAAGCCAAATACTGCAATCCCTACAGTTTATCATCAAGCAGGACTTTGTTAAGTCATTATCACATCTTACTTTGGTTCTTAAATTCCTTCTGACAATGTGTTTCTGTGGCATCGTGTGAAAGAAGTTTCCCCAAAATGAAACTTATAAAAAATTACCTCCTGTCAACCATGAGCCAGTCGAGACTGTTGGATCTGACTGTTCTGACTATTGAAAACGAACTTACAAGATAAATAGATTTTGACAATATCATTGTGGCTCGACATATTCCAGTTCTTCTCGATATCTGCCCGGAAACGCTCGTGATGGGTCGAAAAAATCACGGTAACAAAACGGCATATGTACCGTTTTTCTTTCTAGCGTAGATTTAAATATAAAACGAAAAGATCGTTAACTTCTTTTTTTTTCTTTCTATTCTTTTTTAAGTGTTTTATTTCTTCTTTTCTTCGTAATTTTGTTTTGACACCCATTTATTATTACCATCACTTGATCCTCTTCTATTTTATTTTATTCGCTTCATTTTGTGAGTTTATAAGGCAGATCGGCTGTTATGTGCCTTTTTGTTTTCAAACCATCTTTTCCGATTTTATTTACTAACTGATTTTTCCTTTATTTCTTTTTGGCGTTCCTATTGGACTGCGTTTCTAACGCCCCCTTTTCTTCTTCATAACAACAATTAATTAATTTATTTATTCGTCCATTTACTAAGTGACTCGTCATAATACACACTAGCGTTTTTTGTCACTGTTCTGCGAGAGCCAACTTTCTTTGCTTTTTTACTAAGAGATTCGTTCATTTCGCCCCCCCCCCCATAATTTAGGACTCTAATAATGCTGTGAGCAAGTTTTCACGAGCGGATTACAAAAACATAGTTTTATGTTTTTCATTCTTTTTTTGGGAGGGGGTATTCAATTATAGAACTTGTGAAGCATTTTAACGGGTGCTTCTGCAGTTTAATTAATTGTATTCTGTAAGTAATGCGCCGACATTAATTAGCAGAAGAACCGTTTAATATTTCACAAACATTCTGTTTACATGGGGGAGGTAGCGCCTCCCCGCTTAGCATAAAGTGAAGTGGCGGTCAGTGGGATGACATTTAAGTGGACTGCCCCAGGTGATGTTTACTCTAGCTACGCCACTGTCTATACTTACCCGAAATTGTCTGGCGATGTTTTCATTCGCAATTTGATTGTTTTGTTTCAAACAAAGGGAAGTAATTCTGTATTGACAAATACAGAATTAGGTCCTTCTTTTCCATAATGACGTAACAGATAGAGGACTAAAGAAGATTCAGTTGTAAGTGACACTCTTCTGGAGGTTGAACTTTCTGGTTTGCTTTAAAATCCACAATGGTACGAAAAAGTGTTAAAAAAAAACAAAAAAAAAACAAATATATAATAAATGTTATCAAATGCAAGATAAATTACTTTTCTACCTATCTGGAAATGTTTTTAGTGGTTTTACTCACTTTAAAACGTGTATTTGATTCGAAAAACACATAGTGTTTAGCGTTAGGTGAGAAAAAAGGACAAGAATTGACACTTTAATATTTGAAGTCATGAAAATTACTTAAAATAAAAAATAAAACAAAATAGAAACCCACCCAATAAATATCATGGTAATATTTATTGGGTGGGTTTCTAACCGTATTTTGTTTTATTTTCTATTTTTGAATCATTATCAAGACTTCAAATATTTAAGTGTCAATTCGCAGCTATTTTTTTGTTCTCACCTAACGCTCGACACTGCTTGTTTTTCAGACAAAATAAACGTTTTAATGTAAATAAAAATACTAAAAACTTATTTTGTTTTTTCCCAATTAATTATGTGATAATAAAATATATTGTGACGTTGGCAAGAAGAAAGAAAGATTGTACAGTTGAAAAAGTAATAAAAAGCTTGTATTTTGAAGAAGGAGAAGAGACGAAAGAAAAAGAAGTGTTTTGCAAATAACTGGTATTCGTGGATACTTAAATTAGGTGATTTGTCATTTTAACAGTCTTTAATTTTCTTTTCAATTCGCTTGCTTGTAGTGTTACATGTTAGGGTCCCTACATCAGTAATTAAGTTAGCTAGTGTGAATTTTGACAAGTGTCACACTGAGTGCATGATAATAACTCAGGTCTGTAAAACAGAATCGTTATCAGGGTTGAATGAAAGATTGGTGACAAGGCAGAAGTGACAGTTCAAACAGTAAAAAAAACAGAGTTGAACGAGGACAGAATGACGTCACGGTTTTTTGACCGAGAAAAAGCTAAAATTTTCAGATCAGTCTCTGTTAGGAAGCCATGCGAATGAAACACCATCAATAATCTAGACTAATTAAATTAATTAATGTAGACTAATTAAATTAATAGTCAGCTTGCGTCTTCCCTAATTTTCTGCATGGCACTATCGGAACCGGTAAAATGGCCAAACAGTACCTTCGCTTTTTTGCAGGGTGGAATGATAATATTGTTGCCCTAGAAAAGACGACATGATTCCATTTCAGTTTGATGAAAACCAGTTTTCTTTTTTTTTTTGTTGCAGACCATCTACTAGTTGGTAGACCCTGTGTATGGCAGCAGGGCTCAACGCCAGCCCACATTCAAAGGCTTGGCTTCAGAAGTACTACAACTTTGCACCCTTCTCTCACTGGTCCCCTTCATCCCCTGAACTAAACCTGCTAGACTACTTCAAGAACATCACCAACATGACCTCCCACAATACCAAAGCCAGCCTGATCGCCGGCATCCGCCGAGTATTCACCGAGCTCCCGCTAGCACTTGTGGAAAAGGTATGCCTCCAGTTCCAGACCCGTATCGAGGCAGTGATTGAAGCTGAAGGTGAGTACATTGAATAGATGTCAGTTCTACTACATAATTAAGTCACCTGAATTGATTTTTTTCATAAAAGTTTTAAAATAAAGCTGTAGTGTTGCTTTCTTTAGGGCGACAATTTTATCGTTCCACCCTGTAGTATACAATAAAAAATGACAAGTTATACAGATAAAATAACACAATTAGTCTTTATTTGCATTTTTAGTTTCTTTTATTTGAAAATTTATAATAGTTATATTGTTTATGAAATTATTGAAATCAAAATATACTTTTCGATAATGCTCTTTTTTTATATCCTATTCCAATAAATCGCTTCAAAATACAAATACTAAATTACAAAAAAAAAAAAAAAAAAAAAAAAAAAAAAGCGAAGGTACTCTTTAGCCTTTTCACCGGTTCCGGTAGAGCCACACAGGAAATTAGGGAATACGCTAGCTGACTGTTACCTTAAAGATGAATGTTACTTTAATGTCTGTGTCACTTATTTTGTTAAGTCAAAAGCTAAGTTTAAATAACTAGCTAATATAACATTAATCTGTCTCTCATGAGTGAATTTTCTCCAAATAAAAAGCTTGATGAAAACTCAGCGAACATCTCCTTGTGTCTTTCATGCATATGTTGGATAGCCGGGGTTTCTATATATACAGTGTCTTGCATATATACACGTATCTGTATATTCTATCTCTGTCAATCGTTTAGTGGTATATGTATAACAGTGTCTTTAATATCAATGAATGTGTGTATACAGAGTGTAGAAATATTCATTGTGTCCTTCATGTATATAAAAATATTTGTTGTGTGTGCGGGTGCTTCTTCACAAATACAAACATGACACATAAACTATTACAGACAGCTTTTCTTACAATCAAATGATAACAGTATGTCTGCTTGTCTCAGACCAAAGGAACCACATACCTTCTTATTTGTCCAAACCTTAAAAGAACGCCATAACGATGAGTTATATTTTACATGGGATTTATTTGTCTTATCCTTGTCGGAGTTTGGCATGCTGAGTCTCTTTCTACATTGTCACTGGTTTCCGTTTCTGCTTCCAACAGGGTCGTCCACACGTCCGTTTGCTAATGCGCCCCTTGCCAACTCTCGAGCTTGATTTTCACTGACTAACTTCCTAAGTATAAATCTATATTTTCCATGACGTCATCACTACACATAGCCTAAAGATCCCTTGCCGACTTTTTTATCATGTGTCTTTGTTTATATTATTATTAGCTTAAATTTCATAACTGCTCTGAAAATTCCTAAATCGATTTTGTTTATTTTATTTCTGAGTTAAATTCATGACTAAACATTCCAAGCCTTAAATCAAAATTTTCCAAAATCTAATTGTTTTATTTTTCTAATAATAATAATAATAATAATAATAATAATAATAATAATAATAATAATAATAATAATAATCGACCAGGTTACTCGGTGTTGCACCGGCATGCTAATATAATACTACACGTGAGAAGAGCGTTATTTGTCTTAGTTAAACATAAAATGCATTGAAGATAACAATGATCAAGAGAATATAAACCCCGCACATGTATGCATAAAGATTTCTATTTGTTGTTGAAAGTGTTGCAGTAGAAACAAGACATCTTGTCATACTGTATCACAACTGCTGATGAAAACTTGTGTATGCAGTGGAACTTAGCAGTAACTGTGTTAACATCATGGGGATTCATAGCAAAAGAGAAAGAACGTTTCGAAATGCCCGCTCACTTGAGGGTGTTAGTGGAGGTTTTAAAAAGTGGTCTATAATTGGTTATTTTTCATTCAATCAAAGGGCGCTTGGTTAATGACTCTGTTAATAATTTACAATAGATTTAAAAGAAGAAAAATGCCACCTAGTTTTTAAAAATATTTGTAACGTTTTTGTTATTTTGATTTATTATTAATTTGTTTTATGTAATGTTTTTGTTATTTTAATTTATTATTAATTTGTTTTATGTAATGTTTTTGCTATTTTAATTTATTATTAATTTGTTTTATGTAATGTTTTTGTTATTTTAACTTATTATTAATTTGTTTTATGTAATGTTTTTGTTATTTTAATTTATTATTAATTTGTTTTATGTAATGTTTTTGTTATTTTAATTTATTATTAATTTGTTTTATGTAATGTTTTTGTTATTTTAACTTATTATTAATTTGTTTTATGTAATGTTTTTGCTATTTTAATTTATTATTAATTTGTTTTATGTAATGTTTTTGCTATTTTAATGTATTATTAATTTGTTTTATGTAATGTTTTTGTTATTTTAATTTATTATTAATTTGTTTTATGTAATGTTTTTGTTATTTTAACTTATTATTAATTTGTTTTATGTAATGTTTTTGCTATTTTAATTTATTATTAATTTGTTTTATGTAATGTTTTTGCTATTTTAATTTATTATTAATTTGTTTTATGTAATGTTTTTGTTATTTTAACTTATTATTAATTTGTTTTATGTAATGTTTTTGTTATTTTAATTTATTATTAATTTGTTTTATGTAATGTTTTTGTTATTTTAATTTATTATTAATTTGTTTTATGTAATGTTTTTGCTATTTTAATTTATTATTAATTTGTTTTATGTAATGTTTTTGTTATTTTATTTTTTTATTAATTTGTTTTATGTAATGTTTTTGTTATTTTAATTTATTATTAATTTGTTTTATGTAATGTTTTTGTTATTTTAATTTATTATTAATTTGTTTTATGTAATGTTTTTGTTATTTTAATTTATTATTAATTTGTTTTATGTAATGTTTTTGTTATTTAAATTTATTATAAATTTGTTTTATGTAATGTTTTTGCTATTTTAATTTATTATTAATTTGTTTTATGTAATGTTTTTGTTATTTTGATTTATTATTAATTTGTTTTATGTAATGTTTTTGTATTTTAATTTATTATTAATTTGTTTTATGTAAAGTTTTTGTTATTTTAATTTATTATTAATTTGTTTTATGTAATGTTTTTGTTATTTTAATGTATTATTAATTTGTTTTATGTAAAGTTTTTGCTATTTTACTTTATTATTAGTTTGTTTTATGTAATGTTTTTTATTATTTTAATTTATTATTAATTTGTTTTATGTAATGTTTTTGTATTTTACTTTATTATTAATTTGTTTTATGTAATGTTTTTGCTATTTTAATTTATTATTAATTTGTTTTATGTAATGTTTTTGTTATTTTAATTTATTATTAATTTGTTTTATGTAATGTTTTCGTTATTTTAATGTATTATTAATTTGTTTTATGTAAAGTTTTTGCTATTTTACTTTATTATTAGTTTGTTTTATGTAATGTTTTTTATTATTTAAATTTATTATTAATTTGTTTTATGTAATGTTTTTGTTATTTTAATTTATTATTAATTTGTTTAATGTAATGTTTTTGTTATTTTGATTTATTATTAATTTGTTTTATGTAATGTTTTTGTTATTTTAACTTATTATTAATTTGTTTTATGTAATGTTTTTGTTATTTTAACTTATTATTAATTTGTTTTATGTAATGTTTTTGCTATTTTAATTTATTATTAATTTGTTTTATGTAATGTTTTTGCTATTTTAATTTATTATTAATTTGTTTTATGTAATGATTTTGTTATTTTCATTTATTATTAATTTGTTTTATGTAATGTTTTTGTATTTTAATTTATTATTAATTTGTTTTATGTAATGTTTTTGTATTTTTATTTATTATTAATGGTTTTTATGTAATGTTTTTGTTATTTTAACTTATTTTTAGTTTGTTTTATGTAATATTTTTGTTATTTTACTTTATTATTAATGTGTTTTATGTAATGTTTTTGTTATTTTAATTTATTATTAATTGGTTTTATGTAATGTTTTTGCTATTTTAATTTATTATAATTTGTTTTATGTAATGTTTTTGCTATTTTAATTTATTATTAAATTGTTTTATGTAATGTTTTTGTATTTTAATTTATTATTAATTTGTTTTATGTAATGTTTTTGCTATTTTAACTAATTGCTAGTTTGTTTTATGTAATGTTTTAGTTATTTTAATTTATTATTATTTTTATGTAATGTTTTTGTTATTTTAATTTATTATTAATTTGTTTTATGTAATGTTTTTGTATTTTAGTTTATTATTAATTTGTTTTATGTAATGTTTTTACTATTTTAATTTATTATTAATTTGTTTTATGTAATGTTCTTGTTATTTTAACTAATTACTAGTTTGTTTTATGTAATGTTTTAGTTATTTTAATTTATTATTATTTTTATGTAATGTTTTTGTTTTTTTAATTTATTATTAATTTGTTTTATGTAATGTTTTTGTTATTTTAATTTATTATTAATTTGTTTTATGTAATGTTTTTGTTATTTTAATTTATTATTAATTGGTTTTAGGTAATGTTTTTGTCATTTTAATTTATTATTAATTTGTTTTATGTAATGTTTTTGTTATTTTAATTTATTATTATTTTTATGTAATGTTTTTGCTATTTTAATTTATTATTAATTTGTTTTATGTAATGTTTTTGCTATTTTAATTTATTATTAATTTGTTTTATGTAATGTTTTTGCTATTTTAACTTATTATTAGTTTGTTTTATGTAATGTTTTTGTTATTTTAACTTATTATTAATTTGTTTTATGTAATGTTTTATCTATTTTAATTTATTATTAATTTGTTTTATGTAATGTTTTTGCTATTTTAACTTATTGCTTTAGCTTTGCAGGCCGGTAACAATCAAGGCAAAGACAGTGGTATAGTTAATAAAAAAGTGTATTAGCATGGTTATGTTGCAGAAGTACACATTATGATTCTAGGACCATAACTGCCACGAATTGTTAATCGCATAGTTAGATGTAACTATATTTATAGCCTCTGGTTAAGTCCATTATTCTTGAAATGGGCAAACCAGCTTATCCCATAACACACCACCTCACTTTTGTAATATATACTCTGTAAAGAGTCAATATATTTTCCTCTTGTGTTTGACTTCCATGATGTCTGTATTTTTTTATTTTCTTTTTCGTCGTTCACCTTTGAGAAACGTGAGGTCCATTACTTCTTCTGCTGGCGTTGTCATCTACAGCATTGGAATACCTTTTCCTTGTTTAGTTTAAATACCTCTTATGGGCAAATTTGTTTTATGTAATGTTCTTTGTTGTTTTAATTTATTATGGTAGAAAAAAAATGATAATGAGATTCACATTTGTTTTTAATTAAAAGTTATTCACAAGTCACATTATTCACATATTGTTTTCTTACATTTTTTTAATCCTTTTGTTTGATTCGTATTCATATTTCATATTTGTTGTTCCAATATGTAAAACTTGTTACTTTTCTATATTAATTTTTCCATTTTCACATATCCTTCGATTGTATTAACCTTTTATCTGGCAATGTCGCCCAGGTACTTATAATTCAGCAGTCCTACCAAATAGAATGTTTGATCATTGACCATCTTAGTTGTTGTCGTGCCGACCTTATTTATAACTCGGCAGTCCTAACAAAAAAAACCGGATGTTTAATCCTTGAACAAAAACCAATACAGTTTCATTCTTTCTGCACGTGTCATCACTGAAGTCGGCCAATCAAATCTCACCAAAAAATTGTACTAGTAGCAGCCGGGAATGCAATATATAAATAGGGTGCATTTCTTCACTCAGCAGCTCAAACGAGCCTTGCCCTTTGACCTCAACGACCACTCTTTTGTCTCCGCTGACCATACTTTGTTCATTGGATATATGCTAGACGTTTCACCACTGTAACGATGTTATTCTGCACCAGTAGCTAAGTGGTTAATGACATGGGCTGACAACCTGACGTACCAAGTTCAAATCCAGTTCGTTCCACAGAAGCACTTTCACATAGGAACGTTGGCAACCTTTACACACACACACACACACACACACTTGCAAAAGCAAAAAGAAGAAAACACAATTTATTAATAATTATGTATAGTTTATTTCTTTAGTTTACAATTATTACAGATTAACAAATGTACAGACACGTTATCACGGCGTCATATTACAGTCATATTTATCACAAGCAAAATGTACATGCAAAAATAAATGATAGCAAAAGTGATAACTTTTCGTATTTACACTTTACGAAATCGTAGGCTCTTTAAGTCATAATAAAGATTTGGTGTTCGATCTATTTATGACGCAAACTAGAAAATAACTAACACGGAACATTGCAAACATGTTAGTCGGTGGATTTTTCGATGGATGTTATTTTAATATTGCAATCAACATAAACAAGTTCTTATTGAACCGTCTTTGTAAATAATCTTATTGTACTAAATTACCACGAGCGATTACTACGCTACTTTCCCAATGACTACCATACATATATTAACCCTTCAAGTGCCCCCGCCCCCGGGCGTTGATGTGTGGTGACCCCTTTATATATAAAAAAAATAAAATAAAATAAAAATTATTATTTTAAACCACAACTGACTGCTAATCCCTAACCTGATGGTTCCCAGACACCGTAACCTAGCACCTTAGTGTGACATGAAATGATTACTGGTTAGAGGTCATAAATGGAAGTTATAGGTTGTTATAAGTAAAGAAGTTTTTTAATCATTATAAGCGGAATTGTTTGTATAAATAAATACTGACTCACACATTATTATTATTTATGTGATATCAATACTTAAACAATAAAAAGAGGGAATAAAATGTTCCAATGGGACAATATCATAGGAATCGTTTGGAGTATACATTTGGTAAATTGGATTACTTAAGAGGAACGGCTCATCAAGAACTTGTTTACGTTGGACTTGAAGACGGCCATATTGTAATCAGCTGGAAAGCAGGCAAACTAACTCCTAACTTTCAAGCTAAACTTTATTATTTTATTGCAAAAATAGGCCTTATGAATAGAAAATATTGATTTTTTTTTGTGCGTGATAGGTGAGAATTTAAAAAGCTCAATAGTGTGCCAGCATGAAAAAAGTTTAGCCCTAATCCGTCACAACAGTATGATAACGTTGCTATAGATAACCAATTCTGGAAGTGCACTGATCCGGGATTGTGTTTAGTTGTCTCCCTTTGATTGTGCCAAAAGCCATCATAGAGTATTTAGAATTTACCATTATCAGGCCTCTCCCATGAAGTTCCCACCGCATGAGTGGTGACTAATTAGCATAAAAACAACTAACTAGAGTATATCTGTTTATTAAATAAAAAATATAGATGTGAATAAAATAAGTCTTGCTTTTTACTTTCAGCAACCTCGTAACTTACCTCCCTTATTTTGCCCTTTAATTCTCACATTCCATAAACAATATTTTTGACAAGAGAAGACTAATTGCTGTCTTCTAGGTCGAAATCTATTGATCTAATATTTATTATTTGCTAGTTTTTGACCTTGAAATAGTAGGGTTTCTTTTTTAAGCTCACTTACATGAAGTGACTTCATGCCTTATTTGGAATGATGTGCATAAATTAAATTAATCTGATTAAGCACAACATTCACAGGAGAAGGGTGAGTGAGTTGAAAAATGTCCTCTGCAAAGTTTTATCATAAAATATTCTGTCTTATAAAATATATAACATCTATGATATAAATTTCACCTGTCTGTTTAAATGTATGTATGTATGTTTGTATGTATGTATGTATGTATGTTTGTATATCTGCCTAAAACTTTCGACAGAGGCGACGGATTTTTACGAGATCGGTATCATTTTGAAGCTCGACCCTTCGGACGACAAATATCGAAAAATTGACCAAAAACCCTCAACTGGGCACTTTTCTACATGGAGGGGTCGCTTTTTTCGTCAATATTTTCGAAAGTCATCACCTCTTTTTGATTGTCTAGCCTTAATTTAAACCTACGTCACTTTCGGTTTGGCGATAGGCGCAACAACTAATGCATCACTTTTTTTTTCACTTTCTTTTCCTTCTTCGTGGTATGGGTTCGAGCCTGCCTGCCTACTACCACTTTTTTTTTTTTTTTGCTCAACACACACCGCCAAACACCCGGGCAACGCTGGGCACCCAGGCTAGTATTGAATAAACTTTGAAAGTTTTAAAAAGAATAATGTCATAGTGAGGAGAAGCATCCATCCCTTGCACCGGTATTATACAGACACCAAATCTCTATTATGATAAGATTACAAAATTTAGAAGTAAAATAGTTGGAAGAGGTATAATGTACAATGCTAATACTCTCATAATCACACATGTATCCATTATACACAGACAAGCACACATTCAAACCATATTT
>NC_136485.1:62967020-62989520 GCF_053919585.1 Euprymna scolopes | reverse complement strand
CATGTATTTCCTCGTAATTTAGTCTTTTTTTTAAATTAAAATGTAAGCGATTAAGAGATCAACAAAGGTTAATGATTATTGGGAAGATACGATCATGAGAATGAAAAGAATGAAAGAGCGTGGAAGTTAATGATAAAATATTTAAAAGGTTATTGGTTGTTCATAGGTTGTTATCGGTCCGGTAATAAGAAAAGATGAAGAGGAAAAATATAAAAGGAGAAAATGAAAGGAATCAAAAGGGAGAGAACCGACAGGCGTGGCCGTGATTTAACAGAGAAGTCGACAAACGAAAAAAAAAAAAAAAAGAAAGTAAAAACTTCAAATATATAACAAATAAATGATACTGTTGCGGGACTATGGGTGTCTATGTTAGTCCCGCAAACTCAAAAAAATAATAAGAAGAATATGTGTGCAAAATGAAGTTGAACAATCAAACATAGATGACCGAGGCGGAGAATAAATTTTATATAAAATTTATTTTCTCAAAATCCTAAATAAGTGAAAAGAGAAGACCAGAAAGTTTCTTCTTAATTGAGTGTCTCTTCCTGCGACTGAGGTAATAAAATGAAATGAAGTAGAAAAAGTAAAAGTTCTAGGTTAGAAATAATTAAACAACAGAAATAATTCAGAAATAATTAAACAACGTAAAAGTCAATTGCTTTCTTTAGCAAAGAGTAAGAAAAGGGTAAAAAGTCCATTTACACGACGAGAATCAAATGAGTTTAACGTCCTGTAACACTGGCTGGCACTTGTCTTTATTAGTGGTAGTCCGAATGATAAAAGTAATACCAATGTCAACCTTTAAAAGGAAATAACTTTATTTGCATTTTTACATGTTGGAGAGAGTACAGAGTACACCTTTTGTTAATAATGTTCGCCGGCAACGTACATCTTGTTGGTTCGGTGGCTATGAGTATACTGGCTACTTGCCTGTCATGCTACTTGCCTGTCATGCTGGCTAGGGCTTGGTTAAGGAGAAAGAGAGAGAGAGAGAGAGAGAGAGAGAGAGAGAGAGAGAGAGAGAGGGGGGATGTTGAGGGACTCTGGATAGCAGTTCTTGGTTTGTGTTCGGTTTATAAGGAGGAGAAAGAGAGGGGATAAGAAACTATTATTTGGGGGGAATGTTATTATTTTCGTCCTATTTCTTGGCTTTTAGGGATGACTCAGGTCAGTCCTACAGTCCCGTGGGCGGAATCGATGTTGATGCTTATAGCATGCTGGCTGGTGTCGACTGATTGGCTTTGGCGCAAAACGCCCTTTTTATAGATTTCAAACCGGCTCCACGAAGGCTGTCGGAAAAATATTTTTGAAATTTGCTTTCTTCGTAATCCGAGTGGATGAAAAAAAAAAAAGAAACAAAAAAAAAAAAAACATCTTTGAGGCGTAAGTGCCTTGGAAAACGTCCGCGTGAAAAGGCAGAGTTTCAGTTTTTATGCCCACTGAATTTGCGTGGATATAGAAAGGAAATGTGCGCGTAGCTGAAACGATCTTTACACAGCCGCGCGCACAACTGGGGTTTACAGTTGGAGCTGCGCGTCATTATTCTATTTGAGTAGATCTCGCCGTGGCGACGGCGAGGCTACAATATTACCGAAGGTAAGAGAAGTTACTCTTCTACTTACCTGGATAAGTTTTATTTATGTGTTTTTACGTATTGTAAAGCTTTTATTCGGTTGAAAAAACTAGTAGAGCTGAGGTTGTAATTTAAACAGACAACCAGAAAGTGTCACGGTGACATTTATTGAGTGGATTTCTATCAGAACTTTGTTTATTTTGGAACTTTCCAGCCATTAACACTCCGAAAACGGCATGTTATTGTCGGCCATGTTGATTGTTAGTTTAATTTACCAACTCAGCTCTACAAGTTTTTCGAACCTAATAAAAGCTTTAAAATACATTTAAACGCACAAAACTTATCCAGGTAAGCAGAAGAATAACTTATCTTATCTTTATTAACATTTATTTGTTGTATATTTGAATCTTTGCCCCCCCCGTCCCTTTTTTGTTATTTTTCATTTAGGATTAGATGGGGTAGATATCTGGAAGAAACCGGATCATTACACTATTCGTTTTTTTTTTTTTTTTTTTTTTTTAGATAAGACTGGATTCATTTAAAATTATCTAAGCCTGGTGACGTGTGCGTGTTTAACTATATTTTTTGTGTACTAAAATTATGATTGTGAGTTAGCACGTGTGTAACGAGTGCACTCTTATTGTCACCTAACTTTATCGCCTTGTTCTGTTCATACGAAGGGCTTTCTAAAAGTTATACCTCCTATTTTTTTTTATCCCACCCAAATGGACCAGAGATGGATTGCAAATTGCCTTGCGTTGTTATGATGACTGAACTTATACATTTATGACCTGAAAATTTCATCTTTTCGTTGCAGATACTGTCGGTATGAGACCCTAAAAAGCAACCCTGTCATGGACGTGCGTCAGAAATAGAGGTGCATCATTGAATTCCTGGCAAAAGTGCATTGAGAATGGTGGTGACTATGTAGAAAAATAAATTCTAGAGCACAAAAGTTTACTCATTTTTAATGGTATCCCTCCTATATTCGTAAGTGTCCAACTTTTGAAGTTAAAAAATGGGAGGCTTTACTTTTGGAATGACTCTCGTATGACAAAGGGCACTCCGGACGCCCATGCACAGCCATCATTCATCGCTGGCAAAAGTACATTGAGTAATGGTAGTGACTATGTAGAAAAATTAATTCTGGAGCACAAACGGTCGCTCGTCTTAATGGTGCCATCAGTGGCGGCTCGTGCCTGGTGCTGTGGAACTGCAGCACCCCCAAGTCATTTCTACTCATTATTATCGATACACGTTAAAAAGAATACGTTTATTTTTTTTCTTTCTATGTGATAACATATCATATTAATTATATATATATATATATATATATATATATATATATATATATATATATATATATATATATATATATATATATATATAATCCTGAAGCTTAATGTCGATAATTGTCTCCATACTCATATAAGCATAAAAGCAAAACTTTGCTTGGAGCTGCGAAATTCACAGTTACACTTTCTTAGTGAAATTCGTTTGTGCGCATGCCCGACCTAGAACGGTTAATATGAGTCAAGTCGGAACTGTAGTTTCCGCAGTTCCAAACGCGGTGTTTGCGCGTTTTCGCTTATTTTTTTATTTTTTTTTTTAAGATGCTTTGTTTACAAATGTTTTCTTTTTATTATTATTAAAAAGTGTAACGTGTTCTTGTAAATAAAATCTCCACCTTAAAAAAAAAAATTCCCACACTTTTAAATGCGATTTAAGCAGACAAAAATATACAATATGCTAAACTTTTTTTTTTTTTTAATTAAAAGTGTTCGGGCTTTTATCCTGGAAGTTACCAACGCGACTAATGTTATTTTTTTTTACCTATATGGCGTATTTTATTTGTATTTTTAAGTAGTTTGAAATTTATTTATTTTGTAGTAGTTTAACTTTACAGAATAAAAAATATTTACATTTTTTTCTATAGAAAAACGAAGAAAAGTTTATTTTTTAAAATACATTTTAGTTCGAAATGTTTTTTTACCTTATATATATATATATATATATATATATACATATATATATATATACACACACATATATATACACACATATATATACACACATATATACACACACACACATATATATATACACATATATACACCCACACACACATATACACACACACATATATACACACACATATACACACATATATATACACACACATATATACACACACACATATATATACACATATATATGCACACACACACGATATATATACACATATATATACACACATATATACACGCACATATATATATACACATATATATATATATACACACACACATATATATACACACATTATATATATACACACACATATATATATACACACACATTATATATATATATATACACACACATTATATATATACACACATTATATATATATATATATATATATATATATATATATATATATATATATAAAGCTTTAGCATTTATTTACATCCCACGAGGACAAAGCAAGAAGTTTTACACTTTGAACAAAGTTTTTTTTAATTAAAATGTGCAATAACAAGACGAGTATGTGAAACCGTTTTTATAATAAGCTTAGTAAATACCAAAGTTTGTTATTATTTTTATATAAAAAGTTGTAAAAAGATTTGTAAATAAAATTATATATCTTTACTTTTTTTTGTTTGCTCATAGTACAAACATGTAAACTTTTTTTATTCTATATTTTATTTACAAAGTTTTATTATAAACACACATTTATAAATTTTAAATAAAACTGTTATCCAGTAAAACCATTTTTAAATGGTAATCTCCTAACTTTACCATCATTTGTAGGCAAATATTTTGTTTTTATGAAAAAATAAATTATTAAAAAATTGTAAATAAAATGTATTTAAACAATGTTTTTCGTTTGTTTGCCTGCGGTAAAATTTTATTTAATCTGTAAAGTTTAAAAGAAATATATTTGTATATTTTTTATTACTCTGTAAAGTGTATACAATTTAAAATAGTGTTTTTTGATTAAAATGTTTTTGCGTATTACCCCTTTTTCGACGACTTATAATGGCAAAGTTTAAAATATTTGTATTAAAAAAAGCAATTTTAATGACAAGCTTATTTTGTTATACGCCTATTTTTAATTAACAACAAGCTTTTTATAAATAAAACCGTTGTTAAATAGTAAAACTTTTTTCGTTAATAAAAATCTGTGACCTAAAAGTTATAAAAGTATGATTCAACTCAGTTAGAACTTCCGGTTCAGTTGAATCGCAAAAAGAGGATCACGTAAACATTGTATTCCTTCTACCCTAATTGATATTCTACTGATAGACTACCTAGTACTTACCTTTCCCAAAACAATTGATATAAAAAGAATTTAACCATGGTCTCCTTGCACCCCCAAGAAATAACTTCTGCGACGGTAAATGAACTTCAACAGATTGAGTTTTCACAGCTGTCTCTCCATGATAAAGTTGTAATTAAGAAAAGAAGCCGTTCAACGCCTGATATTCAAATATCCCAGCCAGGCATTAGCAACAACAAAGTGTATATTCATAGCTTTAATGGTACCAACGGAAAAGTTAGCTTTGCGGCTGTGAACTAAAAAAGGTATTGTTCTGCTTTTCTTGTTTGTTGTTAGGGGTGATGTAACATGGACAAAAGATAGTTTCAGAACTATTAGCAAAATGAAAGATAGACCTGAAAAGCATGAGAAGCACGTTGACAATGTAGTTTCCCTATCAATTTTGGGGACCATAAATATTAAAGTAAAACTTAGTGAGGCCTGCAGACTTTCAATCAATCATCATAACATGAATGTTAAGAAGAACCGTGAAATTTTATCTAAAATAATAAATTGTATTTTCTTTTGTGGGAACTTTGAAACTCCCTTACGAGGACATGATGAAAAAGATGATTCAGTAAATCCAAGTGTATTTAGAGGATTTTTAAATTTTGCATCTTAATTAGATCCAGATTTAAAGAATCACTTAGAAACCAGTAATGTCTTCAAAGGTGTTTCCAAGACTATTCAGAATGACATACTTGACTGTCTTTTACAAATATACCATGATGAAATAAGGGCAGAAATTAGCAAAGCTTCCTTTGTAGCTGTCATGGCTGATGAAATAACAGATGTGTCTGAACATACACAAATGATCATTGTTTTACGGTACGTTTTGGATGAAAAAATACTTGAACGCATTTGGGAATCCTTTATTCCAGAAAACCAAACCGCTGATGGGATATCAAAATGTATTCTACAACAATTAGATATAATCCTTCAAGGGAATCGCCAAAAACTGATAGCTCAGACATTTGATGATGCAAATGTCATGAAAGGCAAAAAAGCTGGTGCTCAGGCGAAAATAAAAGCAGTTTATAGTAATGCGCATTTCACTCACTGTTATGCGCATCAACTTAATTTAATAATGAGGACTGCAGCAAGCATTACACGAAATGCTAGAATATTTATCTCTAATATTTTGGCTATTCCGACTTTCTTTTCTAGATCACCAGAGCGTCTGTCCATTTTTCAAGAAGCATCTGGATGTAAGCATTCTACGTGTATCCGCCACAAGGTGGAACTTTAACATACATAGAGTTCATGAAAATGTTCAAGCAAAAAAAAAACTGTCACTGAAATTCAGTCAACATCATATGTAGATGAGACCGTTGCAGAAGCGACGGGAATTCTGAAATATTTGAACGATGAAATTTCATATGTTGGTTTGAGCTATTTCATAAAATTATGTCTCATGTTGAAATTATTCCTCGGGAAATTAGCATATATAAAGTCAATGAATACATAACAAATTTCAAAACTGCTATTTTAGAGATAAGAAACACTAAATACTGTGAAAATTCTTGACAAACACTCAAGGGCGAAGCTAAAGAACTATGTGACTATATATCTGTTGATATAACGGACAGATATTCTTCAAATAAGCATTTAATACTTGCTAAATTGTTTTACAGGATAAGCTTTGCTAGTTTTAAGAAAAAAAATACCTACAGAAGAGATATCATTGACAACTGAAGCATATCCCATGATTGACAAAGAAAAGTTTGAAATTGAGCTAGAAATATTTTATAGTAGGTCAGATATCCATGAATATTGCAAAGTAATTGATCTCCTGAAATTTATTTTGGAAAACAATTTAAACGATGTTCTTAGTGAAATCACAAAACTCATAAAAATTATCTTGACAATTCCCATGACTACATAAGAGATAGAACGTTGTTTTTCAACTCTGAAAAGAATAAAAACTTATCTAAGGAACACCATGGTTTGCGAAAGACTAAATGAACTTGCAGTGCTTTCAATTGATAAAAAAGTTCTTCAGCAGTCATTCAGAAGTTAAGGAGAAAACTATCAATCTTTTCTCACAAATTAAAACAAGGAGAATGAAGTTTACTTTCAAATGAATGTAATAAGTAAAATATTTAAAATATTTACATCTATTTAGGATTCCTCTAAGTTATTGTATTTTTATACGTGTGCATACGTATAAATTATGTGTATTTTTATGTTTGTTTTATGTTTATACAATATTAAAACAATAGGTGTTTTCTTTATAACAGCACCCCCACTAATCTTAGGCACGAGCCGCCACTGGGTGCCATTCCCCGTCTTTGTAACGCTCCAACTTTTTGAGTGAAAAAAATAGGAGGCTTTACTTTTGGAACGATCCTCGTAGATTATATTTTAGGCACAACCAACAGAAATGAAGAGAAAGGAGCCCCAGGGGCCGAAATGCATTAGAAGTCACTCTTGATGTAAATCCGACTAATACAGTTCGGGAGCTAAGACTTTTAACTGTGTATAATGATACACATTTAAAAGCCTTAAGTCCCGTATATTTCGGCGTATAAGGCGACCGTCAGATAAGACGAGTTACGAAATTGGAGCAAAATTTATCACATATCGGTTGTATAAGACGACTGCTAAATCACGAAACCATGTTTGTTTAGCCTAGGCTAGAGATTGCAATACCCGGTATCTTATGAAATATTGGTGTTTAAAGATTACTTTTTAAACTTTAAGGGTCGCCGAAATATACGGTGTATTATAAAGGCTTGGAAAATGAATCCAACTGGAAGTATCTTTAACATTATAACGCTTGTCCTCACATCAAATATCTATAGAAATAATACGCTAAGACATTTCATACACAAAATGAGATTGTTTAGCCAGCGAGATTGTCGATAAGGTAAAACTTTCGACTTTAATGATTTCAAAATGAATTGTTCCGTTGACTAAAAAAATACAATTAAAAAAAACAAACATCTCAAAGCATATTCGTTTTATTGATTGGAAGAAAATTTATCCGACAATTTATCCGACAATTTTGTTTCGGTCATAACAGGAGATTGCATAGTTTTTGTGTAATGTGTGTTGGTAGTGTGGGTATTTTTTATGTTTAAGTACGTTTAAGTATGTTTTTGATAGTAAGTAGGTGAATTGTTTGGTTCTGAAGCCATGTTTGGATATTGTGAAATAAAGTTAGTTAAGCATCTACAAAAAAGATTGTTTCATTATATGCCAGCTCTTCAGTTTGAATAACAGACAAATGCCTCAGGTTAAGATTGAAACAAGGTAATTTATTGACAGTTTCAGCTTCAGTTTTGTGCCATTCTCACAAGCAGCGATAAAGGAATATTTTACCTTTCATGTGTAACCCAACCACCTATGGTGGTCGAATTTTACAGTAATTAGGATTATAATAGAGTTGAGTTAGAGCTTTTATTATGTGGGCAATCCCGGGCAATTCCCGATTGTCTTGCTGACTCCATTTTCTTGGTTAATGACTCAAAACAAAACAAGGAAAAATAACTTCAGCTGAGCAAATTTGAGGTTGACAATACTATTTTGATGCTAATATTGTTTTGCTAATGTAATTCGGGAGAATGGTTGTGAGTATTGTTTTAGGTTCATTGAAAGCTGGGATGACCTTTCATTGGTTCGGCGTGAGAACTTGTCGTTAGGAAATTGCATGATTGTCTAATGTGGCAGTGACCAATAGATGAAGAAGGGATTATTACGTAGTGATTACTGATTGATGGGGGAAAACCACCTTAGTTCGCTAGACCCACACCGGTATCCGATACAAAAGCACCGGGACATTTTGTCAGAGTCAGAACTAGCTCCAAGTTGTCAACACCTCCTCCTCCACTCTACCTGCCCAACAGGCGACGGGAACACTAAGCTAAGAGAGAGAGAGAGAGAGAGAGAGAGAGAGAGAGAGAGAGAGAGAGAGAGAGAGAGAGAGAGAGAGAGAAGAAACAAATCGTTCGTCGCAGATAGATTTTTTTAACTAACTAGCAGTTCAGCCCGGCTTTGCTCGGGCCTTATGTACTGTTCATAACTTTGTATATGTATAGACATATTAAAAAGTTTGACTCATGCCCAGGTAACTTACATCTATTTAGACACAAAATTGGTGGATCAGTTTAAGAGAGTCTTAAAAGGTCAAGTCTTTCAACTTTGACCTCTTGGCAGCCAAAATTTCACCCCAAAACTGATTATGGTATGTCTTAATACGCTTTATGTAAAATTTCAAAATGTTTAGACCCAAAATTGGCTGAATAGTTACCTAGAGACCGCAAAGGTTAAATCTTTTGAAAATTGACCCCTTGACAGCGAAATTTTCGGCCAAAAACACATTAAAAAGGTTGTGCTATGTTTGAATACACTTTATGCAAAATTTTAAATGTTTAGACCAGAAATTGACTGAGTAATTTGGTAGAGACTGCAGAGGTAATTTTTTTAAACTTTGACCACAATTTTCATCCCTTAACATTTATTATTTTGGGCACAAATCAAATTAAAACGTTTGATCCATATCCAAATAATGTACACCTAAAATTTCAAGTGATTAGACCCAAAATTGGCAGAGGAGTTTGGTAGAGTTTGCAAAGTACAAATCGTTGAACTTTGATTTCTTGACAGACAAATTTCTGGCTGAAAACCGATTATAAAGATTTTCCCAAATCTCAATACCCTTTATGTCAAATCTCGAGTCTAGATCGAAAATTGACAGAGTTATTTGGTAGAGAAATGCACACACACACACACACACACACACACACACACACACACACACACACACACACATTTTCACTTTTATATATACTAGCAGTTCAGCCCGGCTTTGCTCGGACCTTATATACTGTTCATAACTTGCCGTACGTGTGAATACACTTTATGTAAGATTTCAAATGTTTAGACCCAAATTTGTCTGAGTAATTTCGTAGAGACCGCAGATGTCAATTTTTGATAACTTGGACCCCAATTTTGACACCTTAACATTTATAATTTTAGTCTCAAATCAAAATAATTTTTTTTTTCCATGTCCAAGTTACCTAATGCAAAATTTCAAGAGGCGGAGAAATTTGGTAGAATCTGCAAAGGTCAACTCTTTCAACCTTTTGGCAGTCAAATTTTCGTCCAAAACCTGATTAAAATGCTTGCCGCATGTCTGAATACCCGTTATGTATAAATTTTAAATGTTTAAACCCATAATTGGCTAAGTTGTTTTCTAGACACCACAAAGGTCAAATTTTTTTAACTTTGATCCTTTGACAGCTCAAAATTTCAATCCAAACTGATTAAAAAGCTTACCCTATCTCTGAATACCCTTTACGTCAAATTTCAAATGTTTAGACCAGAAATTGGCTGAGTAATTTGGTAGAGACTGCAAAGGTCAAATTTTTTTAAATTTTGACCCCAATTTTTACCCCTTGACATTTATTGTTTGGGGTTTAAATCAAATTATAAGGTTTGACCCATGTCCAAGGAACCTACAGCTAAAATTTCAAGTGTTTAAGCCCAAAATTGGCGGAGGAATTTGGTAGAGTTCTCAAAGGTCAAATTTGACAGTCAAATTTCTAGCCGAAAACTAATTATAAAGATTTTCCCAAATCTCAATACCTCTTATGTCAAATCTCGAGTCTGTAGACGGAAAATTGACAGTTGTTTAGTAGGGACATATAAACACACACACACACACACACACACACACACACACACGGACATTTTCACTTTTATAGATATATAGATTGTTACATTCAACTGTAAATATTTGCGTTGGTGAAAGAAGACATTTGGAATTTAATTTCACTGTATAATATCAAAACATTGTAGTTAAAAGTTTTATTTGATAATATAATTCTTGTAAAAACAACAACTGACGACTGGAGTTTTTATTTATTTCCTACAGGATTTATAATTTTACTATCAAGCTGAATCGCTCACTTGAGTGATTTTCTTTCAGGACACAGCGAGCGGAAAGGGCACCTATCCTAGCGCCGGGAACAGGCTGTGGCCCGCAAATCTAAAAGAAGCACAGCGTGGGCCGCACACCACACATTTTCTCTGGGGACTTACAATTGTTTTCCTTTGTTTTGTTTTTTTGTTTTCTTTTACTTACGGACCACGTGTGGAAAAGAAATAACCAGAATCGCGCATCAAATCCTGTCACCGTATAGACGATCAAGGTTAAGCTGCTGAACCTTCTTGTGTTTTCTGAAATCGGAACCACCTAGAACTGCACTTACGTACCGATGAACACTCATTGGTGCTTTTGTCAGGTTACACATAAAATAATATCAACTACCCAAGAGTACTCTATTTGTTTACTTTCAATATATATATATATATATATATATATATATATATATATATATATATATATATATATATATATATATATATTTAATATCACTGTGCGTTTGTGTGCCTTATAGAAAGAAAAGTCAGATAATCTATATAAAATCTAAAAGTGATGATTATCGTAAAGAGAGGAGATGACTATTAGCCGTATCTTAAAAAGACAAAGGCTATAGGTAGAAAAACATTCAGCAAGAAAAGAGTTCCACAAGCCTGCAGTTCTTGGAAAGCAGCCACTGAGATATGAAGCTGAATTATAATGATATATTAAAAGGGCGAAATGATGGAGACCAATAGACCAACCAATTAGCATTTATAACAGAGATAACCTTTTATAAGGACTTTGTAACGAGATAAATACGCCTGATGGAGTATGAAGTCCGATAATATTTCAATGGCATCTCTTAAAAAATAAAGCAAAACAAAAAAGTGAGTGGGCGGGGCATTATGTCCCTTTTGTTAACATTGGTGTCGTTATCAGATAATTAACAAGATGGCGGACATACAAAGTCCACATACAAAGTGTCTGTTTTCATGGACTGTATTCAGAAATCATAGCATTTTTATCCAATCTAATAAAGAAAAATACGACGTATTTTAAATGTTGGACTTAAATAGCATTTAAGTTGGCAAATACAACTTAGCTTACGACTAGCTACTTTATATTAGTTATTATCCTATCAAGTTATTTGACAATGTAATAACGTACTTCACTGTAATCTTCTATAATATAAATCTCACCTGTCTGTTTAAATGTATGTATGTATGTATGTATGTATGTATGTATGTATGTATGCCTAAAACTTTTGAGACGTGACGAAACGTGACGAAACCAGTATCATATTAAACCTCGAACTTTCGGACGACAAATATCGAAAAATTGGCCAAAAGCATTAATTCCTTCACCCTCAACGGGGCAGTTTTCTATAAGGAGGGTGTCGCTTTTTTCGTCGATATTTTCGAAAGTCATCCGCTCTTTTCGGTTGACTAGTCTTAATTTTGACGTCCGGTTTTGCGATGGACGCAACCGCAGATATGTCACTTTTTTTTCATGTTCTTTTCCTTTGTCGCGATACGGGTTCGAGCCTGCCTGCCTACTACTATTTTTTTAAATTTTTGCTCAGCACACACCTCCAAACCCCCGGGTAACGCCAGGCACCCAGGCTAGTCTTTAATATAAACCTCACCTGACTGTTTAAATGTATGTATGTATGTATGTATGTATGTATGTATGTATGTATGTATATCTGCCTAAAACTTTCGATAGCGGCAACAGATTTTCACAAGATCAGTATCATTTTGAAGCTCAACCCTTCGGACGACAAATATTGAAAAATTAGCCAAAACATTAATTAATTCACCCTCAACGGGGTACTTTTCTACAGGGATGGGTCGCTTTTTTCGCCGATATTTTCCAAAGCCATCCCCTCTTTTCGATTGACTAGCCTCACTAGTCTAGTTTGGCGATGGACGCAACGGCAAAGACGTCACCTTTTTTAACGTTCTTTTCCTCCTTCGTGGTACGGGTTCTAGCCTACCTGCCTACTACCACTTTTTATTTATTTATTTTTAAAAAATGTTGTTTTTTTTTTTTTGCTCAACACATACCTCCAAACACCGAGGCAACGCCAGGCACTCAGGCTAGTTTATATATGTAAAAAAAATTACGGATAGTTTTCATCTATCTTTACGTTTGAAAATATAAATGTTATGAACGAGAACAAAACTAAATTCATATCAGAAACGGAAAAGGTGAACAAACTTCTCCCATAGATCTCAACAGATAACATTGCAGATGTAACTAAATAAATGAATGTATGTAGAGATGAAATTAATAATTCGAAACAAACTCTTATAAAGTGAATGAACCAGCAACAACTAGACGATAAACTACGAAAATAAGCTAAAACTGTGAATAAGGCCAATGAGAACACACACAAACTGAAGCGAGTAGTGGAAAATTAAGATCAAAAAATCTTTTCGAACATGAAAGTATAAACGGACAAACCGATGGAAGTAACGAGACCGGACGCGATAATAACTATATATATATATATATATATATATATATATATATATATATATATATATATATATATATATATATATATATATATATATATATATTTGTACACATGTTTGTTAATTATTCCATGGATTTCTGCCTTTGGATTATTATGGACCATCTTCTTCCAATTACGGGATGTCTTTGGATTTTACTTGTACAAATGGAAATTCTTTTAACTTTCTTGAAGTTTTACATTTGGATTTTACCGTCACTGGATTTTTTATCTTCCACCAGACTATCCATTCATGTGTAATCACCTTTTTCTTTACCATATTCCCTCTGCTTAACTTATTTTGTTTTCAAGTAAGATCTTTGACTTACGTGTTGTTTCATCAAATACTTCTGCATGCAAAATCCGATCCTGCATTTTGCTAATTCCTACCCTCTGATGAGAAGGAGAGTATTTCTTCGAAACTCCGCAGATTAAGAACTATCCATTTATCTAGTGTTTCCTTTTCGGATTAAATATGTTTTTAACTCATTTCAAAGTGTTTTTTAACATATTTTATTAACTGTTTGCTCATATATATATATATATATATATATATATATATATATATATATATAGTATATGATCGATATATATAGTAGATGATATATATATAGTATATGATCGAGCAATCTTTTATATATATATATATATATATATATATATATATATATATATATATATATATATATATAAAAGATTGCTCGATCATATACTTTTATCACCCTAGCAGCTTTTAAGGCGAATATAAAGCAGGCAGACAAACTAAACAAAAATAAATGCAGCACTAACATATCCGCACAACCCCGTGGCTACTTCCGGTCAATCATCTCCAAGATGTGGACTCAAACGGCTGTCACACATGCAAACTGTTCTACCGTAATTAAATGTAGAGAAATATTTTCTGAAGTAATTAAGGATGAATCTTAAGGGTCCTTTCACAGGGTGACACCTTCGAAATAAATATTTGTTGTTTTATCTGAATTGTGATGACGCAAAGAGTACAAGCCATGCAGATTTAGCTCACCTGTTTAAACATTAAATATTCGTCTTTTTTTGTGTCGGCGGAGAAGTGGTATTTTGTGCATGTCAGCAATTAGAATATTTGAATTAAAATCTGACTAGTCGTAAAAAATAAATGAAATAAACAGGATTTGCTTATCGCTCACCATCTTGTCACCAAATAATCTCTTTAACTTTATTTTAATTAAACGATTAAATAAAAATGCTCAATGTACATATCAGGCGTCGCCCGGGAAGCTTTTTTTTCATTTTTTTTTCTTTACTATAATAATTATTCAATTCCTACAGACGCTTATGTTTCATTCTTTCGGGAATCATCAGTGCAGGATGTCACAATTAACACCAGTCGATAGATTCGAACCCGGCGACAGAAGCCATCCCTGCTGTTGAATTTTAAACATTTATTTTTTCAATGCTTAACGTCAGTCAGAGTGATCTAATCATTAAATGATGATCTGCGCATATATATATATATTTATATATATATATATATATATATATATATATATATATATATATAGTCATCCACATACAGTACTGTTTTGCTGTATCACAGCTCATCAGTGCGGCTTGACAGGCAACTGCTTCAAAACCCAATCGCCCAAACGAAAGTCAAGGCTTCTCACCATTACGCTATGCGGGTAGTGAGTTAACGATGTTTTAACATCGTCCGAATGCCTAAGCTCGACTTTAAGTAAGAGCATCGTTTAATACGCTATTGGCAGTTTGTATATCACTTCCCAATATGCTCAATCTAAGATAGGCAGCATTATAGTCATATAGTACTGTTTCGCTGTATCACAGTATCATCCGTGCGGCTAGACAGGCAACTACTTCAAGCCAGGATCGAAACCCAACCGCCCAAACGACAAGGCTTCTCAACATTACGCTAATGGGCAGCTGCTGTGTGGGTCGTGAATTAACGATGTTTTGACATCGTTCAAATGCCTAAGATCGATTTGTTTACACAAAGAGCATCGCTTAATACACTAATGGGAGTTTGTATATCACTTCCCAATATGTTCAACCCAAGATAGGGAGCATTATAATCATCTACATAAAGTGCTGTTTCGCTGTATCAAAGCTCATCAGTGCGGCTAGACAGGCAACTACATCAAGCCATGATCGAAACCCGGCCGCCCAAACGACAGTCAAGGCTTGCTGCTGTGCGGGTAGTGAATTAACGATGTTTTGACATTGTCCAAATGTCTAAGCTCGATTTGTTTACACAAAGATTTTCACAAACAATATATATATATATATATATATATATATATATATATATATATATATATATATAGTAGAAATGGTAATTAATAAAAACTGAAGAAAGTGCTCAATACTGTTGTAGAGCAATTATGCGTTTTATTTTTTATCACCGTATCTTTCTGTTAAGTTACATTATTGTTTCAGCTACCCGGCCGTTTTTTTTGGCCGTCTGTAGCTTCCTCAGGCTTTTGCAGAAATGTTCGTTATGATGGGATGAAAGAGTACCCTTCCCCTGACATCATTCACTCTTTCATCCCATCATAATGAACATTTCTGTAAAAGTCTGAGGAAGCTATAGACGGCCAAAAAAACGGCCGGGTAGCTGAAACAATAATGTAGCTTAACAGAAAGATACGGTAATAAAAAATAAAACGTATATATATATATATATATACACACACACACACACACACACACACACACACACACACACAATAATAGGACACGTAGAAACTCCACAGTTTCATTCTTCATTTAATGCAATGCTTAAAATATTTCCACTTTATGGATGTCCTTCGCGAACGTCGATCCCACGCTAATATTGTACTGTCTTTATTCAAACTGACACATGCTTATCTATATGGTTAATATAGTTTCCCAATATATCTGGTTATGGAGATCTATGTCTAAGTGCCTTTTAGGAGGTTTGTAATATATTTCCATTATATGGTATGCACGTTAGCGCATGAGCAGATTTTTAAATATTATTGCACCATTTTTTAACAAAACAGAATTTACACTTTGATCCTAGTCCGAAGATCAAACAAAGTGTATTTTAGTTCGAGTTTCGAATTCAAAACAAAAACGATATCAGAAGAAATCAAAGAAATACGTTTTTTTTCCATAGTATCTTTGCCAATCAGACGATTACATCTTTAAAAGGAAGGTGACGATGGTCAAGTGGTTAATGACTACCTGGCTGTCCTAAGTTCGAATCCAGTTCGTTCCACAAAAATCACTTTCACTTAGGATGTCGGTAATCTTCACATAATCCCTCCCTAAGTGCCTGATGCTTTTGTAGAAAGAATTCTGACTAGAAAAATATCGGGAAAATCAATGTCAACAATAGAATATTCGGATCCATGCGATATGATGATGATGGCCTTTAAAATAAAATGTCGAAATGTTATAATGTACATACATTAAAATAAAATACCTTAATGTATAATATCATTATTTTGAGACCGCAGTCGAGATGATGGAGTTCGGTAAACTTCATGCTCTTTTCATATGGCTATTTATGTGTGTGCACGCTATCACTACACACATTAGAAACAGGTGGACTGACATGACCTTCCACCTACATACAGCAATTTGGTAGTCCCAAATGGTCATCCATCTGGCACTGGCCAGATAAAGTGTTGCTTAACTTCGCTGATCTGATGGAAACCGGTGTTTCAATGTGATTGTGCCGGAGGCATTTGGATAATGTCAAAACATTGTTAATTCACTCGCCTATTAATTAGTTCTCCGATATAATACTATGGTTCGTATTGTGACTAAAATTGTCAAAGCTAATTCGATTAACGCACCGGTTAGAAGCCCCGACTGTCATTTGGGCGGTCGGGTTTCGATCCTGGCTTGTGGTAGTTGCTTATCTAGTCAAACTGATGAGCTGTAATACAGCGAACCAGTATTGTATGTGGATGACTATACGCTAGTCTTTTTTTTAACGTGCAATTATAGCCCGTCGATTTCGATGCCACCGTACAGTCTCAAGAGACAATGGATACACCATGTAATTGTGAGGGTAGGGTTGCGCAATCTCTAACCACATCTCTCCTGAATTGGCACTTCTTGGATTCAGTAGCAAGGAAAGGCCCAAGACTGACTGGAAACAATGCCACAACTAAAATCAAACTTTAAATCTTTTCCATAATAGTGAAAATATACAATTATGAGGTTGAATTTTTCATACCAACTCGAGGATGTAACGTTACACATGTTTACTTACGTAGACCCAACACGTTGTAGCAGAGTACGTCGCAAGGAACATAGGACAAGTAATAACGACTCCTTTTTTTGTAACAACGACATTTATTTCTGGGTACTTTCCTGAATAAAACGTGATCGTACTCCCCTCTCACCTCTGTCCTACGCGAAAGTATCCGATTTGTGCACACATTTTTTTCTATAGTCTTTTTCTTTATTCTTACGGTGACGTCATTTCGCATTTCATACGCATTTGTATACGCGTGTCCGCACTCTGTTACAAGAATACGTCCTCGATACTCTAGTCTAGTCCAGTTAATCTAAGTGTTTTTTTTGTGTGTTTTTTTTTTTGTCAAGCTAAAAGATTATTCTATGCAGAAACTTCTTCTTTCTCTTGGAAAAAGTAAGTTTATTATCAATCACGAGAAGCCTCTACTGGAATATGCCGATTGGGCTCCTCAGACATTTTTGTATGCAAAAGTACTCCTTTTTTTAGCACTAGGTTTTCAATTCCCACCTTACAACTTTGTGCCACACCTTTCCTTGGTGGGAGGGAGGTAAATACCAACAAACTAATAAAATATTTCACCTAAATTCATTTTTCTTTATTCTTTAATGATATTTGTAAATCATACCTACTAACCTTTTGCACCTGACCAGTTATATCTACACTTTACTTTAATAGGTAGGATCAACAATTCCACGTATGAAAGACAATTGAAGACTTTTCCTTAAATTCTTTCCCATATTCGCCTATTAATTAGTTCTCCGATATAACGCCATGGTTCGTATTGTGATTGAAATTGTCAAAGCTAATGTCATTACTGTAAAACGTGTATATTAAATAGAAGAAAGTGACCTTTGGTTATGACCGTCTTTTTTTTCTTTCTTTTTTTTTTTCTTTTTTTTTTTGTCGACTTCTAATTAAGGCTGAATCGGGTAAAACGTTATCTGAAATGTGCAAGAAGTCATTAAAAGTAAGATAACGATAAAAAAATAGGAAACAGAAAAATGATACCAATAAATCACCAGATGAGATGACGTCATAAAGTTAGACATATGCTACTCTTCCAAATATAAATGAATGCAATAAGGCAAAATAGAATTACATTAAAATCCGTTTTTAATTTCTCTCTCTCTCACTCTCAGACAGAGACGGAAATAGATAGAGAGAGAAAGAGAGGAGGGGGGGGAGAAGAGAGTAAGTTATGAAAATATATGTCACTTAAGCTACAGAGAATCTTCTGCGTTTCATCCCCGTAGGGAACTGTCAGACTAAAATGCATGGAATTCATAGTACCTAATCTTGTTATTTATATATATATATATATATATATATATATATATATATATATATATATATATATATATATATATATATATATATATATATATATATATAATATACACGTTTTACAGTAATGACATTAGCTTTGACAATTTCAATCACAATATATATATATATATATATATATATATACACACACACACACACACACACACACACACACACACACACACACGGTGTTTAGTTTATCTAACTAACCAATCAGAATCGTTGTTATTACCGACTTTTCTATTTTTCGATCATCCGGCAGGTTTCATTCAAAGTTCGGCTGGCTATTATTTCCTTGTTCTGTTTTGTGTATATTGACGCGCACTATTTTTTTTTTTATGTGATCAGTTATTAGTAAAATTTATTTAAGTTAATAATCTTATTTTTCTTACGTATTTTTATCCCAAGGTGAATTTTATTCTGTGTATACAGGTTTTGTTGTTGTTGCTATTTTGATTCTACAATTTAATAGATTTTAGAGGCCCTTACAATCTCAAATCTCAAATTTCTCATTTATGCATAATCTATGCGTGTTGTCTAAATTTCTTCATGTACTGGCCTGTTGTATTATTTTCCATTCGACTATTGGTGAGCATCCGCTTTCTTTGAGCTTTTAGTAATTGATCACTAGTGCTGCTTGTGTTGGACTTTTTTGTTATTGAATGTGCCTTTATGGTTGTAATATCTATTGTTGAAATTTAGAGAGATTATACCTATGTAATACTCATTGTATTTTGGGATTTCTTTAGCAAATATTGTGGCATTTATTTTGTAGCGGATATAAATATTAGTGCCTAAAATCGTTTGTGCACATATGGATCGGCACAGATTTACTGTCGAACTAAAAAATGTAGATGCATATTTGAAGTTAATCAGAAGCAGCTATGTGAAACTTTCAAGTTTTATTTCAGTGACTCAAGCATATATAAAGGAGAAATTTTAATTGATCTTTGATTAAGTATAGAAGATTTTAGATACAGTTGATCTGTCTTGTGAATATATAATAGAAATTTTCCTCTCACACACACGTCATGCACAGACTTACCTAAGTATGTGTTGGTAGACCATCGTGTTCAAGTCAAATTTTGGTAATTGATGCGTGTTTTCAGAGGAGGAGGTGCAATCCCAGGCTGAAGGCACATAGTCTGGCACAGTAGGGGAGCCAGAAAGCCTGTAGCTTGTATCACTGTTTTTGATGCTCTGTGACGCTGATCTCTGAGAGATCAGTTAAGTATAACCATATTTATTTAGTTATTTTTGTATTTACAAAGGAGTCACCGCTTACAAAGGCCCGGTGGCCACTCGAGGATAAGGGTTAATGAGTGTACGGTAGTCAATGCGACAATAGCATAGTAATTGTTATTATGGGAATTCGGTAAATTGGATTACTTAAGGGGGTGGCTCATCAAGAACTTGTTTACGTTGGACTTCAAGATGGCCATACTGTAACCAGCTGGAAAGCAGGCAAACAGAAAAGAGTTTCACAGGCATGCAATTCTAAAAAAAAAGCTTTGTTCATGGAATTCACGTTTAGGTTTAAGCACAGATAAAGAGTAGGGGGAATTTATAGTGATTTCAGCTAGATGAGAGGTTTTCGTGAAAGTTTAGCAAGAAGGAACGATAGATAGAAGCTCGGACGAGCATTTGTCATAAAGATAAAGATAGAGCAAAGACAAGCTCGCAACGTCTCTTTTGTGGGAAAGAGGTTGCAGGGAAGAGAAAAGGGCATCCCGTACTAGGCTACAAAGTCTCTTTTGAACTCTGTCAAGGCAGGATAAGCTGCTTCTAGCAGCTCCTGTCCAGATGTGGAAACAGTGCTCCATCATTGGACGTACTTTGCTCTTATACAGGTCGAGAATTGTATCAGAAGTACCATATCTTCTGAAGCGCTAGGATCCCACCATTTTTCCAGCGGCCTTGGCAATAGATTCGATGTACGTGTTCCATTTCAGATAAGGAGTAAAGATCAGACCCAGAAGTTTGTCAAAACATGGAGCCTCCCCAAAATGAGAGCCATTCATTTCAATTGATACCAGAGTCAGAGTGTTGATGCTGGAAAGGTAAAAGCTTGGTTTTAAATGCATTAAAATTTACCAGCCACCCTTTTCCCCATTGCACCACATGCTCAAGATAAGAGGAGAGAGAATCAGAGAAATCTTGGTCATTTACGGTCTTTGAAGTGTTGCCATAGATAGTAGTGTCATCAGCATAAATGTCTACGAATGATCTTAATATGTGATTTGGAGATCATTAATGTAGATCAGGAAGAGAGTTGCGCCTGGGATGGACTCCTGAGACCCTCCAGCGTTAATACTGTGAGCTTTTGAATTTTTTCCATCAACCACTATTGTTATAAATCTATCAGAGAGGAATGATTTAGTAATTGAGAAGACATTTCCAGCTATTCCGTAACTGGCTATGTTGTGTAGTAGACCTTTATGCCATACCCTAAAATCGGAATCGAGAGTCGGAAAAATAAGAACTTTTTGTGGTATAGGAATCGCTATTGGAATCGGCAAAATTTGTGCCTATTTTTCGATGCCAAAAACGATCCTGTTAAATGTCTTCGCTTATTTGTTTAAAATAAAATCTTCCACTGTTGGTAGTAATGTTAAAATTATAAATATTCCTGGATTTGAAACCACTAATAAAACTAAAATCTACAGACTATCCCCCATAAATGTATTTTTACGCTTGAAAAACTATCTGCACAGTTAACAGGTGTTTTTATGGTAATCGGGAGAAAATAACAACAGTATAGTTAAATATTTAGTGATTTATAAAGAATCGGAATCGGTAATTGTATCGAAATAGTAAAGAGTTTAGTATGGAATCAGTAATTGCATCGGAATCTGGGAAAATATTGGAATTGTCACACATTAGCGTAATGGTTAGGAGCCTTGACTGTCGTATAGGCGGTCGGGTTTCAATCCTGACTTGAGGTAGTTGCCTGTCTAGAGGCACTGATGAGCTGCGAAACAGTACTATGTGGATGACTATATATATATATATATATATATATATAATCAATTACACAATAATGGTTTTGTTCAGAATGGTTGTATAAACAGTCATATGTATTTAGCATCATCTATTTTTTTATCGTTTATGTAAATACAATTTTATTTAATACAAACTCGGTTCAATCTCTTCAGCTAAATGATTTGCATAAAATAACACAGGGTGACAAAATTTAAGAAATCTATCAAGTGGCCATAACTACTACTAATAATACTATAATAATGCGGCTTCCTTCAGTCTTGACAGACTATGGATACACACTGTAAGGGTGCCTGAGCATGAAATTTGTGTGGCAAGAGTTGCGCAATCTCCAACCACACCTCTCCTGAGACAACATTGTTGCATTGCATATCAGTGGCAAATTGAGGTATAGGACGACTGGAAAAGATGAGTGGAGAGCACATACAGCGCCTAGTATTTCCAAATGGTCACCCATCTAGTACTAGCCAGACTCAACGTTGCTTAACTTCGGTGATCTAGCGAGAACTGGTGTGTGAACGTGATAATAATAATAATAATAATAATAATAATAATAATAATAAAAAGCACTTTGTTTCTATTTTTCTCGCTTTTTATATTTACTAGCATGGATACCCATCGTTGCCAGGGTCGATTTGACCACACCTGCTATACTAAGAAC
>NC_136485.1:62864520-62962020 GCF_053919585.1 Euprymna scolopes | reverse complement strand
AATATGCCCAAATTTGCCTACATTTGTATATATGCAGTGTCCTGCAGGCCAGCTTTAGTTTTGCTGCTTCGGTTGTCTCTCCTGTGGCCTTGGCAGGCTACTAACACACACACACACGCACACACACACACACACACACACACACACACACACACACACACACACACACATATATATGGCTCTTGTGGACTGCGACGTGTTTGGCTGTGGAATTTATTATATATATACATATATATATATATATATATATTGAATTTTCACTCTAAACAAGGCACAGTTCAACTTTGATGAGCTACTATCCGGGACATAAATTGCTGGGATACTATTTAGGGAGTTGAGCAGCAAGATGTCTGTTTACATTACACTTGAATTTCTGCATGTCAGTAGTCAGGGAAGCAGGGACCCGAAAAAGAATTCCAAAGTCTAGCAGTCCTGGAGAAGAAACTATTAGAGTAGAAGGCTTTCCAAGATTTAAGGATCTCTACAGCGTACGGGTCGATAGGACAGAGGTTTAAGCCTAGCTGACAGTGCACGATCTATTAGGAATCGTCACTAATATATATATATTAGTGTTGGTTTTCGACTCTCTTTTAAAACCCGTCTAACAGTGACAAACTAGTATCAGATACACCAGCCCAAATGTGGCAACAATAGTCCATACCTGGGCAAATGGTGGCCATGATACAGGATACTCTCAGGCGCAAGTAACTTTCTAGCATGTTTTGGCGTACGACTATGGATGACAAGCTCTTATTTAAGAAGGATTTAATTATGTTAAGTATTCATCCAGCAATACCATATTTGATTTTCATGAGAAAACCATCGGGCCATACTATGTCAAAGGCCTTTGATATATCTAATGCTACTGCCCTAACCTCCCTGGCCTTATCCAGTGCACGGTGTATACGTTCAGAGATTACAGTTAGGATACCTGCAGTAAAACGAGCTTGTCTAAATTTATACTGTTAGTCCACCTTCTTTACAGCAGCCTTGGCAATGCACTCAATGTATCTGTTCCAATTCATGTTCCTTATTAACGTTAAGCCGAGGAGGTTGGACAAAGTACTTTCAGGTGATGTATCATTAGCTATAGCTATCAGTGGTTGAGAAGCTTTCTTGTAATTATTGAAGGAAAGAAGCTTTGTCTTAGCAGCATTGCATGTTACCATCCGTTTATTTCCCCTCTCCACTATAGACTGGAGGTCTTCCTCTAGGGTTTCCACTATTGCCTTGGATATGTATTCATTCGTTGTTTCCCTCATGGCTGTTATAGACCGTGGTGTCGTCAACAAATATGCTCATCTCAGAGACAATTTTATCAGGGTTGTCATTTATGATTATTAACGGTTCAAGGATCTACCCCTAAGACACACCTGTATTTATATCATGTTGTTTTGGCGTACGACTATGGATGACAAGCTCTTATTTAAGAAGGATTTAATTATGTTAAGTATTCATCCAGCAATACCATATTTGATTTTCATGAGAAAACCATCGGGCCATACTATGTCAAAGGCCTTTGATATATCTAATGCTACTGCCCTAACCTACCTGGCCTTATCCAGTGCACGGTATATAGGTTCAGAGATTACAGTTAGGATACCTGCAGTAAATCGAGCTTGTCTAAATTTATACTGTTAGTCGGACATAAGTTTAGTAGCTGTGAAGTGGTAGACTAGTACTTGATTAATTAAGGACTTAAATATTTTGGCGAAATGAAGGAGGAGGCTAAAGGGGCAATAATTTAATGGGTCAGTTTTTTCGCCCGTATTCTTGTAAACTTGTACCACAGAATCAGTTTTCCAGCAGTTAGGACAAACAAGATTCGTAAAGGCATTTGTTGAAAAATTTGGCGAGAACTGGGGCATCCTCAGCGGAGCATTTTTTAAATAGTATAGCCAGTATGCTTTTTTGAGGTGTTTATGGGTTTTTTTTATGATATCAAGAAGAAATGATTTTTCAGTACATCTAGTTTAGTTTCTGTCAGCAAAGGAGTGATTTGCTGGATCTAAAGTAGAGTTAGAAGCAAACCGACGGGACAGCAGAACCTCAAACTAGTGAGAGGAATTGTTTATTGCCTATTATTTACTATACTGTTATGAATTTTCCAGAAATTACGAGTTCCTAATTTCTGTGCTTCAATGCATTTTCTGGTGGTCTCGGTATATTCTTCCTAAGCTGTGGTTATTTCTCTCTTACTTCTAGCTTCTATAAACTTTTGTCTATTTGTACTGGACTTATATCAGATAAATCTGCGTATCTATCTATATCTGCGGGTATATATATATATATATATGTATATATATATATATATATATATATGTATATGTATATATATATATATATATATATATATATATATATATATATGTATATGTATATATATATATATATATATATATATATAATCTCATATTCAAGCAAATATTATTAAATGCAATGGAGACACTTTGCTTTATGAATTTTTTTCTCCTTTTTTTTTTTCTTTTAGAGTTAACGAAATATTTTACACTTGTTTTCTTTTTTTTAATTTTTCGTTTTCATATATATACTAGCAGTTCAGTCCGGTTTTTCTCGGGCCATAGGTACTGTTCATAACTTTATCTGCATATTTATATATATATTTATTAAAAAGATTGACTCATGTCCAAGTAACCTACATTTAAAATTTCAAGTATTTAGACACAAAATTGGCGGAGGAGTTTGGTAGAGTCTACAAAGGTCAGCTCTTTCAACTTTGACTTCTTGGCAGCCAAATTTCCGCCCAAAAACTAATTAAAAAGCTTGCTACATGTCTGAATGCCCTTTATGTAAAATTTCAAATGTTTAGACCCAAAATTGGCTGAATAGTTTGCTAGAGACCGCAAAGGGCAAATCTTTTGAACTTTGACCGCTTGGTAAATTTTCGGCTAAAAACCAATTAAAAAGCTTGCCCTATGTCTGAATACACTTTATGTAAAATTTCAAATGTTTAGACCAAAAGTTGGTTGGGTAATTTAGTGGAGACTACAGAGTTCAATTTTTTAAAAACTTTGACCCCAATTTTGACTCCATAACATTTATTGTTTTGGGCTCAAATCAAATGAAAAAGTTTGATCCATGTCCAAGTAACCTACATCTAAAATTTGAAGTGTTTAGACCTAAAATTGGTGGAAGAGTTTGGTAGAGTTTTCAAATGTCAAATCGTTGAACTTTGACCCTTTGACAGCTAAATTTCTGGCCGAAAACCGGTTAAAAATTTTTTCCCGAATCTTAATACCCCTTATGTCAAATCTCGAGTCTGTAGACTGAAAATTGACAGAGTAGTTTATTAGGGGAAAGTACACACAGACACAATTTAACTTTTATAGATATACTAGACTACCCGTGACCCGTTGGGTCAGTATGTTATATTAGATATGGAATTCATGTATGAGCGTGACACTTGTGACGTAAAGAAAATAGTTTTTTTTTGACATAACAGAAACATTTCTATGAAAGTATATTAAAATGAAAAATTACGAACGGATCACTCAAACATGAAAGAAAAACCTCCCTATTCCCGTAAAGTTACCTATTTAATAATCGCTCAAAAATCGAAAATTAAACATGATTTTCCTACGAATCGAACGCCGACTAAACTCATTTAGCAGCAAAAACGCATATGAACCTACCGATGAGAAATATAAGAATGAAAAACCCATATTGGAATCCTCCAACCAAGTTATAGAAACTTAAAATCTTAAAAAAAAAAAAAAATTAATAAAACCTGAATCAAAAAAATAAAACCTAAATAAATAAATTAAAATTAATATTGAAACAGATTAGTAAATGTGTCAACAAATTCACCGTTCTCACACAACTATTTTGTATCTAGAAATGTGAACAAAAATAAAAAAAGGAGGAAGGAAGGAAAAGGGACGGATAGAGTAGTAGTAGTAGTAGTAGTAATAGTAGTAGTAATAGTAGTAGTAGTAGTAGTAGTCTTGGCTTTACTGCAATTGTTCCTCTGTTTATCAACGGGTTAAAGTTGTTTAGTTGTAAGAAAATAGCGACAGTATAGCTGTAATAAAGAATAGTTGCAAAACACCCCCACTCTTCCCATATTAAATAATAATTTCGAAATAATAACGTCAATATTTCAGTGCGCAGGTCAAAATCTGCAAAAGAGGCGATTTGTGTTTATTTGTTTACGTTGTTATGGGTTAATGTTTATGCGCGCATGCGCAACCGGATGTCGTAAACCGGAAAGTGGGTTACATCACTCGTTACAAGGTCATTTGAGTTTTATAATTATAGAGATAGGTTATTTTTTTCTCAATTTCACAAGTCCAGACCTTATTTGATATGAATATAGTGCGAACACTAGTGAAGGATAATTTTCCCTGTCATTTTTTGACAGTTGTATGCCATTGGTTTTTCAAAACACCATTCGTAAATGTATGATTCGTAGAGAGTTAAATAAAAGTTTGCATTTTTCATTTAACTATAAAAGTAGAAAGGAATCATAGCTATATTTTTTTTAAAACTGATACTAATCAACATCGTTTATTGTAAACACTCTACCACGTATTACATCGTATTTCGATAGTGCACCGTTATTTCTACATAGGGAATGGATTAACATTAATCTTAGGTTTTGTTGTTTTACAGAATATCAATTCCCTTCAGATTATTTAATGCGGAATCCAGTTATTTTGGCAATAGTGTATTCATGTTGCATCCAGTTATTTTGTAGAAAGCTTTTATTCTTCAAGCTCTTTATATCTTCAATCACTAGTTTGTGGTGTTTGATTTGGCTGTTTTAATGTGGATTTTATCGGTTTTGTTCCCTGCTCTGCAGAATATGAATGAGTTTTGCAATGAGAGAGGGAAAACAGTTACAGTATTAATGTTTGGTACATTTTAAGTTAGGAAATCAGTCAGGAAGTGGGGGGGATAGAAAGAGAAAGGGGAAATGGGAAGAAAGAAAAGGGGGGAAAGGTGGGTTGTTTTTGTTTTTGTTTTTACAGAACATAATTAAGTTTTGCAAAAGGAAGTAGAAAAACAAAAAGCATCAATGTTAAGTGCATTTCATCCCAGAAAGACAATATCTTCAGACAACCTGATCTGGTAGCACCAGATTAATCTTAGGACAGGATCATGGGTAAAATAAGTTTTGGTCTGATATTGTTACAAACACTAACGAAACTATGAAAAACAATTTACACTAAACATATAAAAGCCTTGGGGCCAGAAGAAAGATCTGGGCGTCATGATCGACAAGGACTCTTTTGATTGTCAACATGGAGTAGCCAGTTGCCATCCTGCGATTTTGGCCCTCCTTATTTCAGGATACAATAGATTTAATACAGATAAATGAATACGATCAGCACAAACCAAAGAGAGAAGAAATCGACCACAAAGGAGATTAGACCGGTAATCAATTTTTGATATGCGGATATGTTATTCGTATTATTTGGATTCATCGGACTACTGTTCTAATCTTGAGTGTCATTTTCATAGCGTTTTGGTCGATGTAACCTCCGACCTTCTTCAGGTGTATCTTGTCGAATTCGAAAATGTTTCTGTCGAACTCGGGAATTTGGACGGAACCCTTTTATTTACTTCACGGAGGTAGCATGCTCTCGTTCCGTCAGCCATGATTTGATGGAGGTCCTAAGTAATTCGTAATTGTATTTTTCGGTCGCCCACACTGAGAATTGAACCTTTACCCTTCAGGAGAATATCACTTTCACAATTTATTTTTTAAAGTGCTCTAACCACCGCGCCGCGGGTCCTTGCAGAATAAAAATTACCCTCAAGATAAGAACAGTAGTCCGGTGAATCCAAATAATGCGAGTAATATATGCCTCTGTTTAGTCTCATGAGACAATGGACACCTCTGTAAGGATAGCTGCGCATGTAATTGTGAGACAAGGGTTGCACGATCCACAACCACACCTCTCCTGAATCGACACTGCTTGAGTTTGGTGGCAAGGACGAGAACCAAGGCTATGTGAAAAGAATGCCGAGATAAGCGGAGAGCACATACAGCACCTAGAATTCCCAAAAGGTCACCCAGTAATAGAGTGCGATTATTAAAAGCTCTCTATATACAAAAGGCTCATTTACACCTATAGAACATAATCCTAGAGTTGTGATATCGATTTTTTAAAAACACTCTGTATATTGTTGAACTTTTTTAAAAGGGCGATCTTGCATATCTACTGATCCAAGCGACTTTGAAAACTAATCGAAAGTAAACAGTCTTACTCAATCTGGAGGCTTCGATAATAATGTAGGTCAAAACATATCCGGAAACTGATTATATTCATTGAAATATGTTTATTTGGAGAAAATGTTGACAGAAATAATTAATACTGAAAGTAAAATATTTTTCCGATATAGTAAATTGGAATAAAGCCAAAAGAAAATGAATGAAGGTTTTAAATAAGATGGAAAAGAAAATGAATGTTTGACTAACATAGCTAAAAAAAAAAAATATATGAGTGTTTCACATATAATAAATTGTAACATAGCGCGGACGCGCGTATGAAAATCCATGCGAAATGACGTCACCGGTAGGGAAAAATAAAGACTTTAAAATCTCATCTCTCTCATCTCCGTCGTCTTTCAGGAAGCTTCAACTACTCGCCCGTAGCTTTTGCAAACTTTAGAGTTTCTCCTCGCTGTTGTTACTCTGCAGTATTCCACTTCCGAATTAAAATCAGTTGGATTTAAGGAAGCACCTTCATCCGTCCCATTTGCCACAGGACATGTCTGAACATCGAGGATTGTGTTTACATGGGCCAGAACCCTGATGCTGTATTCGGGTGTATTCATGGTGAAGTTTCAGTTGCGCATTGCATAAAAGCATGGGGCGCTGCTCCACATGCAATTCAACAGTTCTCTGCTAACTAGATGCCTTCATATTCTCGATTTTATCTGATAATCTGCGAAGCCACGTTGTTCTCAGATCCATATCAGTTTGTCGGTGAGTGCAACTGGAACTAATGTTACCCATGGAATAACAGAATTGATTATCGAGGTTTACCCCCCTAGATCTGCAGTGTTCTGTTTATGCCTAACCATAATAACAAGGTAACCTCGAGAAGGATGTGGCTCTTTACCAGGCATAGACGGTTATTCGCTATGGAGAGGATGTGTATTGCGCTTCACATAACGTTGAGATGCATGAAGATCAGTCGGGGGACGCCTGATGGCCACTTGAAAAGGTACTACTCCTCTGCGTAATATCCTTCCACCTAATATCCCTCCCCTTAAGACTTTAAAAAGGAGATCACGTTAAAGACGAAAATAACGTTCGAGATCGCGTGAGATGCGTGATGACGCATGAGAAGACGATCACATGAGGGACGTCACATCGGTAATATGAGAATGGGGAAATAAACGTTGTTGTTCAATGAACAACAACAACAACAAAAACAACAGAAGAAGCCAGTTGAAGTTTTTTCTATTCGTTGTCTCCTTTGCGACTAAGCATACAGCGTGTTGGTTCCCCGGACTATATTACACTTCCGCGAGAAGAGAGAATTACACCAATGAAAAATAATCGTTAACTAACTACGTTACAAAATTAACTAAAACGTAATGGAAAGAAAATGTGTATGTGTCCAAATATAATTAACTTGCATAATAATTATTCAGTAGATGATATTGCCAACCAATAAAGTTTCTTAGATATTAATTAAAGGAACATACTATAGCTAGATCATCAAATCAACCAATATTGTTTATTTCCGACGAGTTTCAAAACTCGGCAATTCAGATCGTAAATAAATCTGTAAAATATATTTAAAAACAAAAACGTTCAAAAGTTTCATATATTTGCTTTCATGTCAATTTGCTTGCTTATTTTAAACTAAAACAAAAAGTCCGGTTTGGTAATCGGAACATTTTCACGTCGAAGCTAGGTTTTCACCCAACACTAGTAGTACGGTCGAACTTAGAGTCGCCTATGCTTCTGAATCGACCAAAACTGGAAGCCGCTTGGATTGGTAAATATGCGAGATCGCGAAAAAAAAAACAAAAAACAAAAGTTCGTATAAATGTATACCTCATAAAATTAAAAAAAAGGTCTCAGTTTGCCTACAACTAATTTAAACAGTAAAAGTAAAAATAAATAAATAAATTTACTTACCAACCAAACAACTTGTAACCGCAAGGTGAACACACATTTTCTCGTACATCACACCTGCCAGTATTCGAGTTGAAGACGATGCCTCCCTTTTTATGATTACACTCTCCGAAACCTTTGAAGTTACCCCCAGTGCATTCATAATAATGACGGCAACCTTTCTGTCGGTCTGGATACACACCATCTTTCTTGTTTGCGCAGCGGTTTTTCTTACCACACGGGCTGGGGACGTTTTCTGGTTGGTCACACTGCTCAGTTTCCTTGTTAAATACGCTGCCGTTTTGACAGATTCCCTTGTAGATCAGCAAACCACGACTGCATTCGATATAGTCCCGGCACTTGTCCGAACTACCAGCCGTGCCCACTGCGTATTTACCGTTGTTTCTTTTATTGCACGGATTGTTTATAAGTCCGCACGGTTGCATCATTAAATCGACAGGAATAACACATTCTTGCTTGCTAGCATCAAACGAACCGGCATCACATTGGCGATAGCCGAGGAATGTAAAGTTCTTGCACACAAAATAATACGGGCATCGGCCATATTCGTCGGCATAAAAGCCATCCTCTCTATTTTGGCAACTTGGTGGACTCTGGTTCTCCCCGCAAGGTGGCGGTGCAATTTGAGGATATGTGCAGTTACGAGAGACTGGGTTGAATACTTGGTTGGAGTTACATTCGAAATAGTCCACGAACAATCGGTGCTGGCATTCGAAATACACGCTGCAGCGTCCTTGTTCGTCAGCATAAAATCCGTCTTTGCGAAACGAGCAGTCGGGCTTTAAACCGCCATGTTGCTTCGGGACCTCAAATAAAGAAACACAGTTCAATGTGACTGGCGAGAAAATTGGGGTTGGTTCCATGCATTTGTCCTGGGCGATATTTCTCTGGTCGTAGCAGGAAACGACAATCGGTGACCAAATATCCGAGCGGAATGGATAGATTCCATTTGATTTTCCCCTACAGTTGGCGAAACGGTCTTGGCAAGCGATGCAATGGGCACTTTGGCATTGTTCTTCTCGATATTCGCCTAGAAAAAAAGAAAGAAAGAAATTATGGGTTTTAAGAGGATAAAAATAAAAAAATACAAGTATATACTTTTCATAAAAGCATTTTCTTTTACACAGGAATCACCACTTATCAAGGCCCGGAGGTCACTGGAGGATAAGGGTTAATGGGTATACATTAGCCAATGTGATTATAGCGTAGTAAACATGATTAGTGGAAATTTTGTAAACTGGATTACTTAGGGGGGCGGTACATCAAGAACTTGTTTACGTTGGACTTGAAGACAATCAGATTGTAGTCAGCTGGAAAGCAGGCAAACGGAAGAGAGTTCCACAGGCGTGCAGTTCTAAGAAAGAAGCTTTGTTCATGGAATCTACACTTAGGTTTCGGCACAGATAAAGAGAGTGGGAAATTATTGATAGTGGTTTCAGATAGACGAGTGTTATACATGAAAATCAGATTTTTTTTTAACGGATGGTGATGTAAAGGACTATGACAATAGAATATTCTTTCTTCGGTATATATCCGACACAGTTAATCAACCAAGAACCACATCACTCTATAAAAAAATCATATAAGATATCAACGGATACACACTCGAGAGGCAAAACAATGAAAAGAATATGCTCTCGTCCTAGCCCTAGTGATGTATAATGTAAGGGGGAGGCACGAGTTGTCTACCTTTCCACTTAGTAAGGACAGTGACGTCATATCTGAAGTGAATGATAACTGATTTTCGTTTTTCCAAAAAAAAAAAAAAAAGTTAATAGTTTGTATTGGATGGATGTTATGACAAGCCCCATGAGGACAGTAGACTGTGTATGGATCGCGGCAAAATTTTATTGTTTAAGAGGACAGCTATACAAGAATTTGTTAGCATTAGACTTGAATACGACCATGTTTTAGTCAACTAGAAAAATAGCCCTTTGGTATTGTATTTCAGAGACGAGTATTTCTAGGAAAGAAGCTCCGCTTATAGAATTTCTGTTTAGTTCCAAATAAAGAATAAGGAATTGTTTATTCGTGGTTATAAGTAGACGAGATTTGTTGTTTATGAGGCACAAAGATTATAGCTCAGTCGAGTATTTGCCATGGAAATAACTATGGGCTAGAGATAAACAAGCTACAAATTTAGACGAATATCTATCTATCTATCTATCTATCCATTCATCCATCCATCCATCTATCTATCTACTGTTATATATAAGGAACTTTGTCTTAGTGTGTGAGTTAGTTCCCTATAGACTCGAAAACGGCTGGGCCGATTTTTATGAAATTTCACACGAAGGCACTTTATGTGTCTGCCAGTGTTCTTAGGTTTTCTCTCGGAATGTCTTCGATAACTATCGATAATCGATAATCGAAATTAGCGACGGGTCCCCAATTGAAGCAGGGCAACAATCGATTTGATTGAAAAATAGACGATATCACCGATTTCGATACAATAAAATATAGAATTTTAAAGCTTAGCTTCCTTTAGCTAAGCTTAAAAAATGTTTTTTAAGGTTAGCTTTATTAGAGGCTAAGATTACCACCTTTGACCAATAGATGATGGTTGGAATGAAGGGTTTACATCTATTCAAAACAATTGTTACTAGCAGAGAGACCTGACGTTGCCCGAGATTAAATTATGATCAACGAATGTTTCTCACTCCTATATTTTATTGTATCGAAATCGGTGAAATCGCCTATTTTTTAATCGAATCGATTGATTGCCTGCTGCTGTGAAATTTGATTGCCTGCTGCTGTGAAATTTCATAAAAATCGGCTCAGCCGTTTTCGAGTCTACAGGGAACGAACTTACACGCACAGACAAAGTTCCTTATATATATATATATATATATATATATATATATATATATATATATAGAGAGAGAGAGAGAGAGAGAGAGAGATAGATAGATAGATAGATAGATAGATAGATAGATAAAGGTTCGTCTAAATTCATGCGAGCCAAGTCTCACTCTAGATTTAATGGATTTGGCATAGTACTCTTTTGCGTTTTCGATAACCCTTTTGCAATTATTGCGGGCAATTGTAAAGGCAGCTTTGTTTTTCAGAACATCTATCTCATTGAAGACCATTGAAGTAGTGATTTATGTGAACAATGGCGACAGCATATTTAGGGGTTACCATAGTTGGCTGTTTGATTTCTGTTGGAAATTCTTGGAAGGTATAAAGTTCTCAAACATTTTTTAAAATGATGTGTAGAGGAATTTCCGATACGAAAAATTTAAGTCTACCCAGTCAGCCGTCGAGTATCTATGCTCGCTGTGATAAAAAAGAATGTTATCTTATGACATCCAATATTCCTTTCCATCAAAACAACGTTCAGACTTTGTTTGGATCTTAGTTGAGACAACTAAATGATAGGAAGATTATAGTGGAGACAGTACAATGCATAAACACTTCAGTTTGTCGGTGAGTGCAACTGGAACTAATGTTACCCATGAAATAACAGGAATGATTATAATTTATCTCGAGCAACATCAGGTCTCTCTGCTAGTAATAAATGTTTTGAATAGATGTAAAACCTCACAAAGGCTGATCCCAACCTGACTTTCTCATTCAATGAGGTATTTATTTTTTCAAACAAAGAAAATATCTCTTGGGTGGTCGGAGTTCTCTGTGCCCCCCTCCTCTTCCCATTACCCAAGCATCTACCATTGCAATGATTACCATTCATATGCATCAGCAAAACATGCTGCGCAGCGCATGTTTACAATTGAAAGCCTAAAGATTTCGGAAAATAAAATTGTAGAATGGGATTTTTGCCTAACTAGACCGAAACATACACGTCTTATTGACGCAGTCATTCAGTCAAAAGCCCCCAACCTGCCAGTGATGCATACTCGTCCAACTGCACGAGAAAGATTTTCTCAAGGAAAATTAACCGCTTGTGTCGAACGTTCAACTCCAACTTTTTCTTATCCCCTTTCAGAAGCCTGACTTTGACCCCGTCCTTTGGAATCTTTTCATCTCTGACTGATTTTGGCCTTTTGTTAGTGGTCATTATTTGGCCACCCAGTTTTTGACCACTGAGGACATATAAGGGAGATAACATCTAGACAATCTCCATTCATATGTGCTTATCTGCAGATAACCTTGCATGTTGCTTTTTTCACAATTCTAGCATGGCTTTCCCATTCAATGAGGTACTTACTTTTTATAATAAAGAAAATATGTCTTGGGTGGTCGGACCTTACCCAGAGATATTTTTAGTTCTCTGTGTCCTCTCTTCTTCATTTGGCCAAGTGGAACAGAGCGTAGACGCGCGTATGGCAGTTGTATGCAAATGATCGAGCCGTGTGTGAGATGACGTCACGGCAAGGAAAAAGGAAAAAGATTATACAAAGAAGGCGTGCGCATACAGATGATCACGTTAGAGAATGAACAGAGATAGACGTGTTTCATACATAGGCCGAGAGCGGCAGGAAAAGATGCGTGCTAATCATGGCCGGACAGGAAAGTACCTGTAAATAAAAGCTGTTGTTTAACCGGAAGAAAAAAAGAGTCGAGTTGTTTTTTTTTCGTGTCTGTTGCCTCCTTATGACAGTGTCTACATATTAACACGTGTGTAAATATGTGCAACGCTACACAAACATCTATCATTGCAATATAATTCCTATGCACAAGCAAATCATGCTCCACATATAGTTAAGTAAGAGTTAAGGACAACAGAGGCCATTGATTTTTTGCCCTTTATCGGATATGCATCGTCCGGTGTCGTTATTCGTGTGAAGAGGTGTCGGCAGCGAGTAGACACGCCAGAACTGTCAATTTTTTTTCTCTTTTGTTTTTGCTTTTCTAGGCCTGTTGGCGTCGCTAGGTGCTGCAGAGAGCGTCTCTGAGACGGCTGGTGTCGGTAGGCGAAGTGCCCCCCCCCCCCGGGAGCCGGCTGTTGTCGGTAGGCGCGGCCAGGTGCATCCCCGACCCGTCTGGTGTCAGTACGCGTAGCAAGATACAACCCTGACTGGAGATGCGATTGAAAGTGAATTATTACAATTTCTGAGAGTATTGATTAGCTCCAAACCCATTTAAAATTTAGGAAATGTCAACAGCTGCATTTATATTCGCAAGAAATATAAGATCGGTATTTGATAAACTAATTTTTTTTTTTAACAAAACCAAAACATTTGAAAATATATGTTCACGCCTTGCGAAAAAAAAAATTAATTTTAAAGATTATGAGAATAGAAAAGTTGGTTGGAAATGAGGGATTACTAATAAACAAATTGAAAGACTAGCATATATAATCAATAATATGATCTGTGACTTGTTTCAAGTATCAAGATTTCGCATATCACGAAGAGAGAACCGCTCTAACAAGTGTAATAGGGAACTATCTTCGACTTTGGACATGGATTCTAAGAAAGAAAGAAAGAAAGAAACAAACAAACACACAAACAAACAAACAAACAAACAAAGTTCAACGATTACACTTTTGAGAACTCTACCAAACTCCTCCGCCAATTTTTGGTCTAAACACTTGGAATTTTAGATACAGGTTCCTTGGACATGGATCTAACTTAATAACTTGATTTGAGCCAAAAACAATACATTTTAAGGGGTCATAATAGGGGTCAAAGTTTAAAAAATTGACCGCTTTTTTTTTTTTGCTCAACATACAACTCCAAATACCCGGGCTACACCGGGCTGAAATGCTAGTAATATATAATAATCAATAGAGAATTGACACTATAATAATATACATGAAATCCGCATAAATTAAAATATCATAATTAAGCGTATTTTATAAATGGGTAGGAGACGTGTTAGTAATTTATAATTACTTTACCTCTTAAAGAAGTCTAATATATAAAAGTCTATAAGTCTGTCTGTCTGTCTTCATGTTTTTTTACGGACCGTTATAGGTCTTTAACCGGTTAAAATATTTTTCAAGGGGTCAAAAATGGATCAAAATTGAAAAATTCGTTATACATTTTGAACATTCATCTTAGTTTATTTTTATTTTGAATTTTTAAACAGTTCATATGTATGCCACATTAGTACCGTGGTAACGTCACCAGCTTTGAATGCAACAGTTTCGATTCTAGCTGATGGCACCCAAATATTTTTTTTTTTTAATCACGACCCTATAATAATATATACGAAATCTGGACAAATAAAAATATCATATGTAAGCGTATTTTACGATCGGCAAAGCCGGGCGCCCCTTGCTAGTATATCTATAAATGTGAACGTGTCTGTGTATCTGTCTGTGTATGCCTGTGTGTCTGTCTGTGTACATTTCCCTACGCAATAACTCTGTCAATGTTTAGTTTACAGACTCGGAATTTGATATACAGGGTACTGAGATTTGAGAAATCTATGTGATTGGTTTTCGGCCAGAAATTTGGCTTTTAACGATTTGACCTTTGAGAACTTTACGAAACTCCTCCGACAATTTGGGGTCTAAACACTTTAAATTTTAGATATAGGTTCCATGGACATGGATCTAACTTAATAACTTGATTTGAGCCCCAAACAATAAATGTTAAGGGGTCATAATAGGGTCAAAATTTAAAAAAATTGACCGTTTTTTTGTTTTGTTTTTTTGCTCAGCATACACCCGGGCAACGCCGGGCACCCATGCTGGTATATATATATATATATATACCAGGTAGTTGAGGTAGTTGCCTGTCTAGCCGCACTGATGAGCTGTGAAACAGCGAAACAGTACTGTATGCGGATGACTATATATATATATATATATATATATATATATATATAGTTAGATATATTTAAATAAAATGGGTTAAATATATATATATATATATATATATATATATATATATATATATATATATATATATATATATATATATATGCACTGCAGATTTATATTCCATTTTCGAAAAAAATGAGTAAATGCAAAAATTCGCCTATATATTAATAAAAAAATTACGATTATGGATTGACCTTTCGCGATAACTTGAATAAAAAAAATTACAGTATATATGTTTTGAAGGCGATAATATATTTTTATTAACAATTTTGACTATTATATAAGAAACCTATACCTTAACTAGTACACATTTTATATTCACTGAAGGTATATAAGGTATATATCAGAAGGGGGTATATATATATATATATATATATATATATATATATATATATATATATATATATATATATATATATATATATATATATACTAGCATATCAGCCCGGCGTTGCCCGGGTGTTTGGATGTGTATGTTGAGCAAAAAAAAAAATGTGGTAGCAAAAAGGCAGGCTCGAACCCGTAACGCAAAGGAGGAAAAGAACGGAGTAAAACCTAACGTTTATGCTGTTACGACCACCGCCAAACCGGAAGCGACATTTTTATAAATTAAGGCTAGACAATCTAAAGGAGAGGATAACTTTAAAAAATATCGGCGAAAAAAGTGACCCCCACCCCTGTAGAAAAGTGCCTAGTTGAAGGGGAAGATATTAATGTTTTTAGCCAATTTTTCTATATTTGTCGTATGAAAGGTCGAACTTTAAAACGATACTGATCTTGGTAAAATCCGTCGCCTCTATTGAAAGTTTAAGGCAGACATGCAAACATACATACATACATACATGCATACATACATCCATACATCCATACATGCATACATTTATATATTGTTAATTAAAAATTTTCGACCCAAACTGGAGAAAAAGCTTGCCCTATCTCTAAATACCTATTATATAAAATTTCAAATATTTAGACCAGAAATTGTCTAAGTAATTTGGAAGAGACCGCAGAGATCAATTTTTTTAAAAACTTTGACCCCTGTTATGACCCCTTAAAATTTATTGTTTTGGGCTCAAATCAAGTTATTAAGTTGGATCCATGTCCAAGGAATCTATATCTAAAATTTCAAGTGCGTAGACCGAAAATTGTCGGAGGAGTTTGGTAGACTTCTCAAAGGTCAAATCGTTGAACTTTGACCCCTTAATCACCAAATTTCTGGGCAAAAACCGATCACATCGATTTTTCCAAATCTCAGTACTCTGTATATCAAATTTCGAGTCTGTAGTCTAAAAATTGACAGAGTTATTGCGTAGGGAAATGTACACAGACACACAAATACACAGATACACAGATACACAGACACGTTCACTTTTATAGATATATAGATATATATTTTACAAACTCAAAATATGAACTAAGACCACTACAATTGTTTCTGCAGACAGAGGAATTCTCTGCCTGTTTTTTCAGATGGTAAAAGTCAAGTTTTGACTTTCACCATCTGAAGAAACAGACAGGAATTCCTCTGTCTGCAGAAACAATTGTAGTGGTCTACGTTAATATTTTGAAGTGGTAAAATAAAAAGAAAACATTCTGCTCTACTAACATATTAAGCACTTTTTATCCTGTTTTTACCAAGTTATATATATATATGTATATATATATATGTATATATATATGTATATATATATATACATACATATATATATATATATATATATATATATATATATATATATACTAGTATTTTTAGTTGTATAATCCGACATTCCAAGGGCTCCTCATGCTAAACGTATTGCAATTCTGATCAAATACTTTTGGGGGATTAAAGTATTTATTATTGGCTCACAAGGAGCTTTCACACAGGTCATCAAAGATCTCTCCTTGAAAATAACCTGTGGTGTACCCTGGAAGCTTACTGACAACAAGTCTCCCCAAATTCATGGTATTCTCCACCTCTTTCGATAGCATTTGCAAATAAGTTTGCATTATCGCAACAGTCTCTTACCATTAATTTTTCGCTGGCAGCGGCCATTGATCTCCACCGAATTTTGAGTATCAATAAGCCTCCCCAAGGTCCCAGTTCTCTTCGCACTTGTCCAGCGGAGGTCTCGTCATTGCTCTCTCCTCGGTCTTTCCATCCTCCTTTACCCTTCTTGATTATTTGGCATCACACTTTAGGAGCCGGTGATGGGGCAATGAAAGGGAATGTGGGAGGTGATAGAGAACTTATAAATATGCAGCTGCTTTATTATTATTACTATTATTATTATTATTATTATTATTGGCTCACATGCTCACATGGAGCTTTCACACAAGTCAACAAACGATCTGATTGGAGACCTGTGGTGTTCTCTGGAAGCTGAGTAACAACAAGTCTCCCCAGACGTCCAGCTTTCTCAACCTCCTTCGATAGCATTTGCAAATAAATTTGCGTCATCGTAACAGCCTCATACCATTGAGGTCTCGCTAGTAGTGGCCATTGGGTTATACTGGAATTTGAGTGGCACTAAGCCTCCCCAAGATCTCAGTCCTCTTCGCGCTTGTCCAGTGGAGGTCTGGCCAGCGCTCTCTCCTCGGTCTTTCCATCCTCCTTGACCCTTCTCGGCTCTTTGGTATCACTTTTCTATTGGGGTGGGGGGAACGGTGATGAAACGATGGGGGGATGCATGATGGGAGTGTAGAACTTGTAGATATGCAGCTTCGGCGTTCTTCATTCCCTGTAACGCTTATTCATTATATTGTCTTCTTGTGTTATTCCGCACATTCTAGGGTTTCCTTAATATTTCAGCCGTTTTCATTATCGTTAGGCGTTGTATTTTTGCAGTTATTCCTCTGATTCCAATTTCTGCCATTCTTTTTTCGAAGTTTTTCGGAATTGTTCCTAGTGCTCCTACAATTATCAGTACTATTTTGATTTTCTTCATCATCCAAATCCCTTTTAACTCTCTGGCTAGCTCTGTGTATTTGCTTCGTTTCTCTTTTTCTTTCATACTCACCCTGTGGTCAGCTAGGACAGCAAAGTCTACGATTTGACAGGATTTTTCTTTCTTGTTAATTATTACGACATCTGGTCTTCTTGCTTCGATGGGTTTGCCCGTCTGTATGTCTATGTCCCATAGGATTTTGTGGTTCTCGTTTTCGAGTGCTGTTGCGGGTTTATGCTTGTACCATCTGTCTGTACGCTCAAAATGCAGTCATTTGCACAATTCCCAGTGCACACCCCTCCCCACTTGGTCATGCCTGTTTTTGTATTCCTTTTGGGCCAGTTTGCTGCTTTCACTTACTATATGGTTTATCGTTTCGTCTCTTTGTCCACATAGTCTGCATTTGCTGTTTTCTTGCGTTTTATCGATCCTTGCTTTGATATGGTTGGTTCTTATCGAGTTATCTTGTGCTGCTGTTATTAGAGATTCAGTTTCTTGGTTTATATGTCCTTTTCGCATCCATTTCCAGGTGTTTTCGTTATTCTCATCTTTTGTCATTCTTATGAATCTTCCGTGGAGTTGTTTCTCTTCCCATTTCTCTTTTCTCGTTTTGTCGTTTGTCTCTCTGTTTTCTGTTTTATTGTTTTCTTCAGTGTCTCTCGCTGTCATAATTATCCTTTCAGTGTTTTGCATTAAGTATTTTTCTAGTTCTTTTTTCGTGTCCTTAACACAGTCTTCTATACAGATCAGTCCTCTCCCGCCGCCTTTCCTTTTCACGTAGAGTCTGTCAATATCGTCCTTTGGGTGTAGTGCATTATGCATGGTCATGAGTTTCCTGATTTTCTGGTCGAGTTGTCTCAGTTCTTCTCTTGTCGACCCTATAAACGGTCCAGAGTATCTTACTAGTTATACTGCCCATGTATTTATACCTTTTATTAGGTTTCTGCTATATAATTTCGTTTCCAGGAGTTTTCTTGTTCTCCTGAGGTATTCCTTTCCAATTTTCTCTTTCATTTCTGTTGCTCTGATGGTGTCCGCTTCCAGAATTCCCAAGTATTTATAGTCGTCTTGTTCCCCTAGTTCCCTCATTTCTGTTTGGTTGGGTAGTTCCATACCTTCTGTCGTTTCCAGTTTTCCCTTTCTTATAACTAGTTGTGCGCACTTTTCCATTCCAAATTCCATTTGGATATCTTGGCTGAAGATCCTGGTAGTGTTAATTAGTGTCTCTAGCTCCTTTTCGGTCCTTGCAAAAAGTTTCAGATCGTCCATGTACATCAGGTGGTTCATTTTTTCCTCTGTATTGGAGAACTTTTATCCGGCTTGGCACTTTCTCAGAATACTGTTCAAGGGCATCATGGTTATGATGAACAGTAGTGGTGATAGTGAGTCTCCTTGAAAGATGCCTCTTTTATGTTAATTTCTGTTATGTGTTATCCATCAGCTGTCAATTCCAGTCTCCATGTTTTCATTGCATTTTCTAATACATTGGTGATCCCGCTTGGTATTTTATACATTTTTAGGCATTCTATTATCCATGCTTGGGGGATCCTGTCGTACGCTTTTTTGTAGTCGATCCATGCCATGGCTAAATTATTTCTCCTCCTTTTTACCTCCTTTAGGATATTTTGATCTATGTGTTCCTCTTTTTCCTTTTTGGCATCCTTTCTGCTCTTCGGGGATGAGTCCACGGTTATTCAGGGAGTGGTAGATTTGTTCCCTCAGTTGTGCTGTCAGTATCTTTCACATAGTTGGTAAACACGTGATTGGCCTATAGTTGCTAGGGATGGTTTCTTTCTCCGTGTCCTTCTGTAGCAAATCGGTTCTACCTTTTGTCATCAAGTCTGGTACGCTTGCTTCCTGTATACATCTTCTCAGGTTTTGGGCTAGCCTTTCGTGTAAGGTTATGAATGTTTTCGTGTAAGGTTATGAATTAGTTCTAGTTTAGAGAGCCAACCTTTGTTGAGTATCAGTCTTTTTTGGTCCGCAATTCTTTGTTCTGTCGTATGGAAGTCACTGGATAGGTCCCATGTTTTTTTATTCGTTTCCGATAACCTCCATATCTATATTTAGGATGGCTTCTATAATAACATTCTATTACGAATCTATTCTCTTTTGTTGTCCATTTCTTTCTTCGTTTTTTTTCTTTCCTTTTGATGGTTATCATGACTGTGCTGTCTTCTTTCGGTATCATTTTGTTTCCTGAAATTAGAAGTTATACTTACCTGTTCAGCGTCCATGTTATTTGAGTTTCTGAAATTAGAAAGTTGGCCAACATTCGCAGGATGACGACCGGGTCCCCCATGCTGGCTACCGAAGGAGCACCTGCCGATCATGACACCTAGATCTTTCTTCTGGGCCCCATGGTTTGGATTATTTGTAATTGACATGTTTCATATTTTGGTGTTTGTGGCAACACCGGGCCCAGAGTTGCTTTACCTGTGGTTCTGATGCAGGGATAGTGTAGCGCTCCCATGTATACAGGAGATATCGTGCACTATCACACATACATATGGGACATGAACAAAATGTTTTTTTAATGAAATAAATAAAAAGAAAAATGACTAAGTATTCTACTTAGTAAAAGTCCATAGTTGTTATTTAAAGATAAATTCCCCTCCAATATTTACAAGTGTATTTATATTGTGGATTCGTCGTAATTCCGTCAGTTATAGTTACCGTTTTTTTTTCTCTTGAAGGGAGGGATATTTTAGATACATTTGCATTTAACGACTGATTGGAATTACTATTATATTTGGCAGAGGTTGAGTCAAAATAAAGAATTTTTATAAAAAGAGAATTTAGCACAAAAAAAAAAAAAATACCGGTTGGAAAATAATCACTTGTGGGGATATTTTCCCCAAACATATCGATTCAAAAGACGAGAAACCTTACAGAAGCGACATTTGTTTTGTTTCCTTGTCAGTGAGAAAATAAAACAAAAATACAGTAAAAAATGGGATATGTTACTATAATTTGCCGTTTAAAAAGGTATTAAACATTTTTATACTTATCAGAAACGTATTCAACGCGTTTATTATTATTATTATTATTATTATTATTATTATGCTTAGTAGCAGTAGTAATAGTACCATTTTGATAATATACGTGGTATCCCAATGGTGTTTCATGCAAAATTTGGTTCAATTTTACTCCATAGTTTCGAAGCCTATAATTGTTTATCGTTTTCAGTATTGGCAGTGTTGGCAGCAATATAAGCATCGCTGAATTCTCATGCAAAGCAGCAAACTACCAGAAAAACCAGCAACGTGATTAAAAATTTGCACTGCGTGGAATTTCTATTTTTTCAGTCCAGACTTTTTCTGACTGACTACACTATATTCCGATAAATGTAGCACTTTATGAAGAGTTGTCAATTTGAGCTTTTAAATAAGGTTCAAGAAGTCTATCAATGTTTTTTTCTTTTTGTTCAAACTGAAAGATTTTGACCAAATCGAAAGATCGCATGTCATTGGCGAAAGTCTTTATTCCATCTAGTGTAGAATAGATCTCTCTTTGCGGTCCCATTTTTTTAATGTATTCCCAAGACTCGACACCGACACAAGCTTTCGGTGTTGATCCTGGATCTATGTAGCTGCCTTTTCACAATTCTCATGGTGCAGTTTTCTCTCTCTTTAATTATCCCGACATCTTGATCATCGCTGATTGGAATTATTGCCTTTCTTCTCTAAGAATAGAATTTAATATTGCTAGTATTATTGTTAGCATTGTTTCTTTTATCTAAATAAACTTTGCTTACCTTCTTACCGGGTGTGAATCTTCATTAAACCTGTTGTGACTCGACTATTATCTAGCATCACTTTTTTCTTCTAGCATCAATTATTTTATGCTCAAAATATATTTTTCTTGCGTATGTCATTTAATTTACGGCTGACTACAGTTGCAATGTTTGTTGTTAACATGTAGTCGCCATCACAAGGAAACAGAAAAAAGGAAGAGGAAAGAAATTCAACTAGCTCTTTCAGTTTTTAACAAAGGACCATTGTTCGTCCTTCTCCGGCAACGCGCGACTTCTCCGTTCGTCACCCACGTGTCTCAAACATGCTCCGAACTCGTCTCGAACACCTCTCTTTCTCTAAAATTTGCTTCTCTATCCAAGTGCGTCCTTTTTTCTCTGCTATGACGTCATATCGTCAGCCGGCTTGGTCATTTGCATATGTTAGCTACTAGCGCCAGCGACTCTATTAAACAGTATACTCCGATAAATGTATCACTTTATGAAGAGTCGTCAATCTGAGTTTTTCAATGAAGTTGAAAATGCCCACTAATTTTTTCTAAGCCGAAAAATTGGACCAAATTCGAAAGCTTGCAGGCGGAATGCCGTAGAAAATAATGGTTTCTATTCTGTCTAGCGTAGAATAGATCCCCCAGCATTTATCTCCCTTTTCCTTGTCTCTCCTTGCTTTGCGTTCATTTTTATATATACATGTTTCTAACACAATGTTGTAATTCTTTTTTTTTCTTTTTTACTTTTGGCGATAAATTCTTTGGTCCACGTGATCGGCATTCGATAGTGAAATCACGATTGGTTAGTCATCTCTTACGCCCTAGCTCAGGACCGTCGCTATATACGACTGCTATGATTTGAGATATGAGTGCAGGCTAGGTAAGAAAACCAGCTCAACCTGACCAGGATGAACGCCATTGCAACAACAAGAACGTATCAAGAGAAGTTAGAGTAATTCTGCAGATTGGGACCGTGACAGCACCGGAATTTTCCGGATGGTTTACGTAAAACGCCAAAAGGTGTCAAAATGTTGAGCCAATGAAATCGCAGCAATCAACTTTATCAAAAAATATTAATTTGCTATTATTGGTTTATTATATATATATATATATATATATATATATATATATATATATATATATATATATATATATATATATATATATACATATATATATACATACATATATATACATATATATATGCATATATATATACATATATATATGCATATATATATACATATATATATACATATATATATACATATATATACATATATATATACATATATATACATATATATACATATATATACATATATATATATACATATATATACATATATATATATACATATATATATACATATATATATATATATATAAAGAAATATTTATCCTAATTTGAACAAAAAAGTATAAAAAGAAAACAAATCAAATTATTTTGTTTGCCATCAGTTATTATTCAAAAAATATTTTTTCATGAAACTAACCTTACAATGTGTGTTTTTAAACTGATCTGAATTTTAATTTTCTTAAAGTTTCTTAAAAATTCTCCAATCATTACTCATTGTATAGCAATAAAAATAATACTTTTTTTTTATTTTTCAATTAATTTTTCAGTCTTCGTAATAACATAAATAACATTTTTACAATCAAATAATTGGCTAGCGTTTGCGCAAAAAAATAAAAAAATAAAAAACTAATAAATAAATAATGAAACTTCTGTTCGGCCCCTTTTAGCGTTTTATGTAAGTTACTCTGAGGGGGTGGGACTGGCGATGGCACGATCCTTATTGTGCATAAGTACACAATTTAGTTAATGTTCCATCACGTAATTTAAATTCTTTGTAAAGTTGAAAGCAAAAAGAATTTGAAGCAACTAAAATAGTTTTTTAAATTCCAATTCAGCAAATGATCATTCCTTAAATTTCAGAAAATCCAATTGCAATGATTCTTAATGGTGATGGCACCGTTTTCTTTTAGCTTCTAATTAAACTTCTAACGGAATTTGAAATACGACTTTCCTCGTCCTACCTGATTTTACTTGTTGCGTGTATGTATTTTCTTTCCATACTCGCTTAAACTTCTCGCCTGGTGCTACCAGATCAGGCTGTCTGAAAATATATGATTCCTGAGACGAAAAGCACCTAACATTGATGATTTTTGTTTTTCTACTTTCTTTTACAAAATTTAATTATGTTCTGCAAAAACTAAAATCAAAAACCACAACCCACCTTTTTCCCTTTTACCATTTCCCATTTCTCGTTCTATCTCCCCTACTTCCTGACCGGTTTACTGACTTAAAATGTACCAAATATTAATACTCTAACCGTTTTCCCTCTCCCATTGCAAAACTGATTCATGTTCTGCTGGGCAGAGAAAAAAATAAACGATGAAATCCACTATAAGACAACCAAATCACACACTACAAACTATCGATTGAATATACAAGGCGCTTGAAGAAAAACACTTTCTACAAAATAACTGGATGCAACATGAATACTATTTTCAAAATAACTGGATTCCGCATTAAATAACCTGAAAGGAGTTGATATGCCGTAAAACAAAACAACCAAACTAAACTCTACAAATAAATATTTGAAGATATAAAGAACTTGAAGCATAAAAACTGTTTCCAAAATAACTGGATTCGGCATTAAATAAACCTTAACTTCTTGCTTTCGTGTTTTATGTTTAATTTCTTATCTGCCTCTTATTTTTAAATCGTTCAGTCTGTTAAAAATGTGAGATTTTATCTATATTAAGTGTTAGAAAAAGACAGTTCGTGTAACTTCAAGATAAATGCGTAATCTGTTTTGCGTGATAACCATGATTTTAAATCCTGATATATCTTCAATCTTATTTTAATTCTCTTTGTATCTTAATATATATATATATATATATATATATATATATATATATATATATATATATATATATTAATACTGCATGTTAATTATAGTTCAAATCACCTCTTCTAATACAAATGAATGAAAACTAATTAGTTTCCTTCCCATCTAATATATTTACATACTTCTTACTGCGAATGAGATGAGGGCTGATTTTCTATCCAATTTTATATCTTTCTAGAGCAAAACTTAAATTAAATAGATCCTTAATATCTATATTTTTTCCTGGCGGGAGCAAAAATAACTGGTTTCGAACCTAGGCGGAGGTTACCTTTCTCGGCGTGATGAAATCGCAGACATTATCAGGTCATCCATCTAGGAGGAAGAAAACTCTGATGTAAAACCTGTGCTATCGGCATTACACCAATTATTAGGGGAGAGTCCTGGTCGACAACCTTCTTAAAGCTGAAGACTCGAACAAATTTTTCAGTTTACAGACCTAAATTGCTTAAGTTTTCACAACCCTTTGTTTATTAGCCAGGCGCAGAGGTACGATCAGAAACTTAGAGATATCTCGTGTTTTGTCTTGTTTCTTAGGACAATAAACGCTGTTTTTCACCCCTTTCTTTTTTCTATTGCTTTTGTTATTTCATTTCTATAAAACTGAGCAATTTGGTGACGTATGTTTGACACGCATGTCCATGCCAGTAGTCTAGGTTGTTCTTGTCTGACAGGTAAAGGGTACAGGTTTGGCAGTTTTTCTAGCTGCTGTTTCGACTGACAGTACAGGAGGTCTAACTCTTTGGTAATATTTAGAGCAGATGCTCTATTATCAGTTGTATAATATCAAGATGGTTGTAGTTCCATTTTATGCATGGTAAGGGATTCTGCAGTTTTTTCGGTGGACTTTCCCAGTGCCCCTACCATCTAAACAAATTTCAGCTAATAGTCTACTTATGTGTGCACATTTGGCATAAAATTTACTCATTCGATAAACCAACTTTGCCCTTAAACTAAAAAGAAATAAAATGAAATGACATCCGAAAAAAAAAACACGTTCAAACCAGACACCAACCCAAACAAAACCAATTCGCCTCCTCTCTTAAGGCTCGCATTCACCAATATCCGTGGGCTTAAAAGTAGATTATGTAGATTCTTTTCTTCTAATAAACTCTCCGGATATCCTAGCATTAAGTGAAGCTAACCTGCACTCCTCAACTCTCTCTAACTGCTTTAACATGACAGGATACCCCCCCCTCTGCCGTAAAGTCTCAGACAAATACATGCACGGATTTGGAGTCTACATTTGTAACACTCCCCCCATTACTAACGAACATAGTCTAGAGTCAGATAACTAGGCTTTTAAGTGCTTTAGACTAATCTTACAACATTGTGTTAGTGCTTATATTTTTTTCTAATGTTTTCTTTCCAATCAGAATTGTACCCTCATCAAAAATGTCTCTGGCAGTATAGATGCAGCACTCTTCTTAGATACTAACACCCAGGTATCTGTATGTGGGGGTTTTAATGTCCACCAAAGTAGTTGGTTTTGTTTCTCGAGTTACACAAATGCAGCTGGTAGCAGCAAGCATAGCTTCTCTATAACTCATTTCCCAACACGGAGAGTCATGTTCCTGACTTGCCTTTCAGATTGTGAAGATCAGCAAGTCTAACTTCTAAATCTATTCCTAACGACAGTATCCGAGGATTGTGTGACGAATGTCCATAGTCCACTCGGTAACACCGATCACCTTCTTATATTGGTTGGCATCACCCTAAATTCTCGACACCTAGCTGAGGAACCGTTGCTCAAAAGACAAGGTGTTGATTATGAAGCCATTAGAGAATACATCAAAGATATCCCATTGACTAATATATTTTTATTTCTGCTGAACAGTTTGCGAATGAGACAGCGGACTGATGCAAAGTATGTCCCGATACGGAAGTACTATAGCAACCTCCATTTCCGCAATAGTTTGCTTGAACTTGTGCAATTGCGTTTGTGATTATGAAACGTATCGAACTGCAGAACATAGAAATTAATGATTTCTGGAAAATTTGTAATAGTGTGGTGGACAATCAACAATTTCCTTACTATCCAACAATCATGAGGTCACTTGCACGGAAATCAAAACAGTTGACCTGCTTGCTCGGTGGTTCGCCCCCCCCAACACTACCTTAGATCCCACAAATTACTCCCTCCCAAATTTCCCTTTTTGCGTAAAGAAGCCATACTCATAGATCTGAAAATCACCCCTTCTCATGTCCATGATGCCACAAAAAAACATACGCGTTTCCAATACATGTGAGCCTGATCTCATCCTTGCCATCCTAATAAAGGCATGTTTTGCTGAGGTAACCCCTGTCCTCTTTAAACTCTTCACCAAATGCCTAGTCAAGTCTTGCTTCCCTGATAGCTGGAAAATTGCCTCCGTTGTATTCAATAATTCTGGCGAAAGAACTAACCCGTTTGATTATCGATTTATCAGCCCCCCCCTTTTTTTGCTAAAATTTTGTCTTTAATTACTCAAGCACTAGTCCATCATATTGTAAAGCCAAGCTTCTTTTCTGACCAATAATATGGATTAAGACAGGTGCGTTCCATTTTAACTGCCATCTCTGGGCATATGTACAATGCACTGGATAAGGTGAGGGAAGCTAAAGCTGTAGCCCTTGATATATTCAAAACTTTTGACAAGATTTGGCATGAAGGACTTCACACGAAAATTAAACTCTATGGTATTTCTAGACGAATACTCAACATAATCAGATCCTTCCAAGACAAGAGAAAATCCATGTTGCACCCGATTGCCGTACGTTTAAACAACATATTAATGCTAGTGTACTAAAGGGATCGATCATTAAACTTTTATTATTCCTGATATTCATAAATGACCTCCCTGTTAAAATTGTATCTCGGATGGATATTTACAGATAACATCAATCTCTATAATAGACATGAAGGAAAACCTCATAGTACTCATATGCAAGGCAATGACAGAAACCCCACAAAGCAACCTTCAGTCTATCGTAGAAAGTTAACATTTAATTTTATTAAGACTAAGCTTCTATCTTTTAAAAACTACAAAAACCCTTCTCAAACACCGATTACCATGGCAAATAACACCCTATTTGATCGCCCATTTTTTTTTTCAAACTCCTCGGCCTAACATTCACAGGCAACATGAATTGGAACAAATACATTGAGGATATTGCCAAGGCTGTTGCAAAGAAGGTAGGCTCCTCCTATAATGGTATCCTATCTTAAAGCCACAATTCGTCCATGCATGTCGTATCGTTGCCATGTCTGTGCTGGTGCATCTACCATTAGTCTCTCATTCTTAGGCATGGTTCAAAAAGAATATCAAATCAATAGGTCCCGCACTTTAGGCCAAGCTCCAACCTCTGTCCCATCGCTGCCTGTTTTGCAAATACTTTAAATGGAGTGTGTTCTGATGAATCCATAGCAATTGCGCCTCCTTAATGTACGTACTTCCGACTAACCCAAACAAGCAGCAAAATCTCACAACTTCAATGTTGAGGTTACTAGATGCAGGAAATACTACTACTCTAATAGTTTCTTCCCTCGGACTGTTAGACTTCTTGTTTCCTGTTTCCCTGACTGTACTAACCTGCTGAAGTTTGAATGTAATGTGAACAGTCATCTGCTGTTCAACTCCTTATAGTCCCACGTTAGATAGGATCACAAATAGATAGTATCTCCTTACCTTTCAACTAGCAATATAATGTTTGGGGATGAAAAAGGTAAATAAATAAACTTGTAGAAAATATACCATGCGTCAAAATTTGGATTGTTGATAAGCGTTTTTGCTAGCTGTTCGAAGTTTGCAAGTTTCTGCAAAACATACTCAGCCTGGAGACAGAATAGTCTTTAGTTTGAAGAATAGTTGTTTTTAAAAAATGCATACTAAAATCGTCAAGGGTGTGAGTTCCATTATAGAAACGTTGATTTAATTTGAATAAAATAAAATACGCATCAAGCGCGCTTGAAAGCCAAATCATAACGTTATACTAGGAAAATAAACACATATTTTATTTGTTTGAAATTTATATGAATTTCAAATAAAATACTTGTTTATTTTCCTAGTATAATGTGATTTGGCCTTCAAGCGCACTTGATGCGTATTTTATTTTATTCAAATTAAATCAACGTTTCTATAATGGAACTCCCACTCTTGACGTTAATCTCGCGTTGCCAACGCACAGTTCCAACATTTCAAAACACAACCGCTGAGATACAATGCGCGGCTCTTTACAAACAGACTTTTCTTTCTCCAACTTTACAACATGGCAAGAAAGAAGAAGACAAAGAAAGAAAGAAAACGACATACTGAGGATGGAGTTTGGCTCCAAAATATATTTAAATTATAAATTTCAAACAAGTAAAATATTTGTTTATTTTCCTAATATTACGTTGTGATTAGGCTTACAAGCGCGCTTGATGCATATTATATTTTATTCATACTAAAATCATTATTTTTAAATCGATGCCTCAGCTCAGTCTCGAAAGACAAAGTAATTATGTGGCAAGAGTTGCGCCATCTCCAACCGCACCTCCTGTGAATCGGCACTGCTTGAGTCCAGTGGCAAGGAGAAGTCCAGGACGACTGTAGACAATGCAGAGATAAGCGGAGAGCACATACAGCACCTGGAAACCCCAAATGGTCACCCATCTGTAACTAGCCAGGCTCATCGTTGCTTAACTTCGGTGATCTGACGGGAACCGGTGTGTGAAACGTGATTATGCTGTATATTATTTTAAAACGATGCATGTAATTCTCCCTTCCAACCAAATAGCGTAAATGTCCGTTTATTATACTTACAATGGTCCACAGGTTCAAAGCGTGTACCGCAAAACATGTTGAAATATTCTCTGCAGCGTTGCAATTTTACATCAAAAAGTTGCGGATACGGACATTCCATAGTGTACGGTTCATTATGTCTCCATCCAGAGAGGCCAGTTGTAAGACTGCAGTTGTAATACCAATGGCACTGGGTAGCATGCGGAAAAATGCCTTTATGTCCAAAGCATGGATGACCTGTTAATAGATTGACAATTGAAAGAAAAATTAAGTATGCATGAATTTTGTTGCTGACACTTCTTCAGTTATGAGAATATGCATAGCATATATATCTTTATGCAATTACTAACAAAATGTGATACGTTGGGTCAGTTATGGAGCTTTGGTTGAATAGTTTGAACCTAGAAAATGTGCGTTTGTAGAACTAGTTGAACATAAGGTTGGTGCAAAAATAATGTCGTATTTTGACATTCAAAAAAATATATTATAAACGACATTATTTTTGCACCCACCTAAAATATTAAAAATACAAAATCCTAAATTAGCATCTTTCGCTGTCTGTCTCTTCCCTCTCTCTCTCTCTCTCTCTCTCTCTATATATATATATATATATATATATATATATATATATATATATATATAAGTGAAAGTGTCTGTCTGTCTGTGTGTGTGTGTGTGTGTGCGTGTGTGTCTGTGTACATTTCCCTCTGCAATAACTCTGTCAATTTTCAGTCAGAGTACTGAGATTTGGGAAAAATCTATGTGATCGATTTTCGGCCAGAAATTTGGCGATTAAGGGGTCAAAGTTCAACGATTTGACCTTTGAGAACTCTACCAAACTCCTCCGACAGTTTAGGGTCTACGCACTTGAAATTTTAGATATAGGTTCCTTGGACATGGATCTAACTTAATAACTTGATTTAAGCCCAAAACAATAAATTCTAAGGGGTCATAATAGGGGTCAAAGTTTTAAAAAATTTGACCTCTGCGGTCTGTACCTAATTAATCAGACAATTTCTGGTCTAAACATTTGAAATTTTACATAAAGGATATTCAGAGATCGGGCAAGCTTTTTCATCGGTTTAGGGCGAAAATTTTTTTGTTACTAATATGCAAATGTATGTATGTATGTTTACATGTGTGCCTAAAACTTTCGTCAGAGGCGACGGATTTTACCAAGATCAGTATCGTTTTAAAGTTCGACCTTTCATACGACAAATATCGAAAAATTGGCTAAAAACATTAACATCTTCACCTTCAACTAGGCACTTTTCTACAGGGGGTGGGGAATCACTTTTTTCGCCGATATTTTTTAAAGTTATCCTCTCCTTTAGATTGTCTAGCCTTAATGTAAACATAAGTCACTTTAGGTTTGGCAGTGGTCGTAACCGCAAAGACGTCAGGTCCCCCCCCCCGTTCTTTTCTCCTTCACTGTACGGGTTCGAACCTGCCTTCCTACTACCACTTTTTTTTTTTTTGCTCAACATACACATCCAAATATCCAGGCAACACCGGGCTGAAATGCTAATATATCTATAAAAGTTTTAGATGCAGGTTTTCCTGGACATGAGTCAAACTTTTTGATATATACATACATATATATATATATATATATATATATATGTGTGTGTGTGTGTGTGTGTGTGTGTGTGTGTGTGTGTGTGTGTGTGTGTGTGTGTGTGTATATATTAGTTGTAAGGGAGAAAACTTTTTTTTTATATATTCTTTAACTATAATATCAATGTATGCATAAAGCCTATTAAATTCCAATAAGAATTTGCTAAGAAAAATCATCCTTCGCCTATGTTGGCGCTAATATCTATATACAACTGCAGAATGACGTTTCTAATTTAATTTTTCATCGATTATACTTGTGATGGCATAAAGAAAAAGAAGATCAAAGTTCCCCTTTTATTTAGAAGTGAAAGGTTTTTTTTATGAATTATCTTCTTTGAAATCAGTTTATGCTGTTTTCAAACGATTTGAAAATCTGAGGTGATATTAACAGTTATAACATCCAAATAAGTTTCAACAAGAGTTCCATCTTTTATATATATATATATATATATATATATATATATATATATATATATATATATATATATATATATATATATATAGAGAGAGAGAGAGAGAGAGAGAGAAAGAGAGAGAGAGAGAGAGAGAGAGAGAGAGAGAGAGTCTGATCTCAAGTCAGCGGAGCATCCAATGGAAATTCCGAAGATAGTCTTTTTTTTAATCTGGTGGTTGAAAAAGGTTTTCACGTCTGTTGTCAAATGCTGAATTATGTGGAAGACTATATATATATATATATATATATATATATATATATATATATTATTATTATTATTATTATTATTATTTTGTAAATGCATAATTATATATATTTGAATGGAGGGAATTAAGAACTATTAAACGCCGAATTCGGACGAATACAAGGACGATTTAGAGTGTTCGCCGTGAACATTGAATAGAAGCTAGTTGACTTCCTTGTTATAATTCCGCAAACAGTGCCCATCCTTAAAAAAATAGTTTGGGTGTGGAGACGACGTACTCAAATGTTTATAGGCGCAGCATATGTTCCGTTAATTCACCAAAATGAACATTCACTGCACCATAGTATCTGAAGACGACCCATGTGGGTTGAAAACGTTAGTACGCTTTCGGAAAATGCGAGAAAGTCAGCTTGCCATATTGAAAAAATAGACAAAAAAAAAACAAAAAGCAAAAAAGAAACAGATGATACAGAGCTTAGTGCTGATATTAAACTAGACCTGTATAAATGAAAGAATGCTGCCTAATTATACGAATATACAAATAAATACACATTGGTCTTTATTATAGAGTGGAGGATTTGCGTTTATCAACGATGAAGACGATGGGTGAACATATATTTGCTAACTGTGATAATTGTTTAGCTGAAATTTGTAGGTATGCAACTTGTACGATCCTTTTTCGTCACGAGCATATGTTCTGGATCAATGATTTAGTCCCTGTTCGCCTGATGGCGTGAGAAATCGGTCAACAAGTACGTGGAATGTATTGACAGATTAGATACATTGATTTTTAACCTGTTAATTGAGTGTAAAACGGGTTTATCCTCGATGATCACGACCTTGTGGTTTAAGATGGGACGAAATTCTATTGACTTAAGGGACGTTGTTAAATTTGCATTTGATTTGTTTGGTGGGAAATGACAGACGTGGAGGTGGATTATAGGGTTCCGAAGGTAAACTGTGCAAATACAATCATTTCTATGAGTGTTGGGTGAGTGATGAAGGACTGTGTTGTGGACAATTTTCGGGGTCGGGGTACAGCTCTATTCTCCAACATTGTATGGCCGTATACAAACACATCCTCGGTTAGTAATTCCGTCTTATTAAACAAATGGTACATTCTTAAGTGTTCAATAGTTTGCTAGGATTAGTTCAAGAATTTGATTTACGGAATATATACACGTGTTTAAGTTTTACTTTAATTCTGGAGTACAGTGCATATTGTAAACAATTCATTGTAAACTATTAATTGAACACAAGTTGTGGTTTACCTATATTTCGTATTTTTACAATTTTATATACGGCATAATCATATTGACAAAACGGTTCTCGTTAAATCACCGAAGTTAAGCCATGTTAAGTCTGGTCAGTATCAGATGGGTGACCATTTGTGAATACGAGGCACTGTATTTAGGAGGACCTCGACACCTAACTACAAGAATTGAAAAAATATATAACGTGTCATCTTTCCTGATCGAGATATACATGTGGCTTGGGACCGCTTGTGAATTTAATATTACCTTGAAATTTCCTCTGTTGGAAGAAGCCGGCTCAGCTGTGTCGAGTTGATTTTGTAGTTAATAGATTCTTCAACGGCTTAAGCCATTGCTAATATGAAATATGTAAAAATAATTACCTAAAAGTACAAAACATTTGATTCTGATAGATATGGTGTGATTTGAATTCGGATCGATAATTCACTGGGCTAAACTGTTTTGTAAAAATAGAAAACGGCCTCGTATCTCTCATCGCGCCCCTTTTTGCCCGTTAGCCCTCACATTTAATGAGCGATTTCTGACAAAAGTGGAAGAATGCTATTTTCTTAGTCGGCTATATTTTTATGTATATTTTTTTTAGTGGGCAGTATGTTAAAATGTTCAAACTTTTCGTCATATTCATCATCATTCGACTGTCATTCTATTCATTTCATTAATGCTCATTAATTAAAATATGAATTATCTTCTGTGAAATCAGTTTATGCTGTTTTCAAACGATTTGAAAATCTGAGGTGATATTAACAGTTATAACATTCAAATAAGTTTCAACAAGAGTTCCATCTTTTCACATAATTTAAATACACTATTGGAATTTATTTGTGAGTCTGTCGTCACTTCTGGAAATCATCATTTACGTACATAACAAAGAAAAACAGAAATATACTGCAAAAGAATGCAAAGAAAATGAAATTGATTTTAATAGATTCTCTTTGCTTTATAAAACAAAAGTAAAATTAAACAAAGAACAGATCAGTGAAGAATGTATCAAAAAAAGGTTTAAACATTTAAATAATTTGTTTTTATTATGATTTTTTAAGATTTACAACCATTTCCATTCGTTGGAGCTATTTGTCGGTTTATAGATGTCTGCAATAAATGCCGTGACGACCAGTAGTTTTTCTTTCGAAAATAGAACCGCTCTAACAGTTTTTCTATTATAATAGATAATTTAAAACGCTTGTAGTCATTTAGAAAGAAAAATTCTCTCTCTCTCTCTCTCTCTCTCTCTCTCTCTCTCTATATATATATATATATATATATATATATATATATATATATATATATATATATATATATATATATAATTTTTTATAAAAGCCAAAAACAATGCGGAGAAAGACCGGAATCATGAAAGCTTCTCCGCATTGTTTTTGGCTTTTATAAAAATTCTATATATTTCTTTACCAACAATGCTTCAAGCAAACTACTACCTACTCATATATATATATATATATATATATATATATATATATATATATATATATATCTTCTCTACAATTATATAAATGCAACTTTGTGTGTGTTTGTGAGTTCGTTCCTTATTTTCTTTAAAATTTACAAAACTTTAGTGTATGTCTGGGAGTGATCTTAGTTTAGTCTTTTCTCAGAATACTGATAAGAATAATTACCGATAATCGAAAATCGAAACCGTTATTTTAATTTATCTGTCATCGGCAAAGCCATTTTTTCCATGTCGTCGCTTAGCAACAATGATAGAACAACGGTCCGTGAAAATTCTACTGTGGGTAAGTTGATAGCGTGCTATTTACTTTTTTTTTTTCATGACATGGTCTGTGGGTTCAAACCCCGCACATAAATTTCTTACTGTTTTTTATGTTAACTGGAAAGAAGTTTATATAAAATAATTTTATAAAAGAAACAGTAGGTTATCTAGAGTGCAATCTAGAATAACATATATTTTGGACTAAGTTACTGCATGGAGGCATGTGAAGCTTCCTCCCGGGTGATATCATGGATTTCGATGACAATAAAAATATAGGAGTGTGAAATATTTGTTGATCATCATTCAATCCCGGGCAACGTCGGGTCTCCCTGCTAGTATATAATATTTCCACAGTTAAACAACATCGCAGCTCCTGTTTGACTGTGGAAATAATTATATCATATCTCACATATTGAAAATTTTAATACTAATTTGCTCGCTAGGTTAGCTTGTTAGATGCCATCGTTCTAGCGAGTTTAAAAATCCAACTTGTGAGATATCGGTTTGGGTTCTCAGTGGTTGCATGATCACGCCCCTTGTTTGAGACGAAGTAGGTATATTGAATAGTCAGATTTCGTTGTTGTTTTCTTGATCTGTGTTAGTAGACTTTTATGTGTGTAGCACGGTTGCTCAGTTGGCAAGGTGCTTGCATCGCATGCAAGAGATTCAGATTTTGAATTCCGGATCTGGATGTTAAACTGCTGAGCCTAAATGAGGGCGAAACTCAAGTCTTGGACTTCCGGTGTGTTGGCTTTCATAGCTTCTTGTGAGCTACGACGTTGCTTCACTGTGGAAATAATTATATCATCTTTCACATTCTGAAAATTCATATATATATATATATATATATATATATATATATATATATATATATATATATATATATATATATATATATAATATTCTGCGTTTCATCCACGTTTCAGGCTTATGCCTGATGAATCCTAGCGTGGATGAAACGCGGAATATTCTGTGTAGCTTAATCGCCATATATATTTCTTAACTTATTACCTAGCTCTACCTACGTATTGAGCACTGTTGAAGTAAATACTTAAAGTTTACACATAAATTTATACTTTCATATATTAATTTTTAATTTATGTGATTAAATGAAGTATATATATATATATATATATATATATATATATATATATATATATATATATATATATATATATAAAAGTGAACGTGTCTGTGTGTCTGTGTACATTTCCCTACGCAATAACTCTGTCAATTTTAAGTCTACAGAGTCAAAATTTGATATACAGGGTACTGAGATTTGGGAAAATCTTTGTGATCGGTTTTCGGCTAGAAATGCTGGTATATATATATATATATATATATATATATATATATATATATATATATATATATATATATACATATATATATATATTTGTGTGTGTGTGTATGTGCGTGTGTGCGTGCGTGTGCCTGTATTTATGGAGTATGTTCTAATTTAAGCAAACGTTAAAAATAATGCAATTTTCTATTTAGATATACTTTTTTATATTTTCAATACACACACACGCATCTCTCTCTCTCTCTCTCTCTCTCTCTCTCTCTCTCGGAGAGGGGAAGCGAGAGAGTGATAGGTATGTTGCACAATGAACGCAAAGGCACTCATTTGTACAACTTTAACCGGACATGTCTAAAGAGATATACTCAATATCTTTTCGCTTAGTAACATTACCACATATAAAAAGATCACAGTACAAAGATTCTTGGTCTCTCAAAAGCACCGGCCTTGTTTCGAAATAACCGACAGTCACGAAGGGCAAAGAGAGAAGTGAGAAATAACCTGTTACTGACGTCGGCCAATCGAGGCTTAAACCAGTGGCGTGTCTGGAAGTAGGTGACATAATAGGTTGCTTTGATTGCTAATCGTCATTTTTTAATTATTTTATTTTTTGTTTTTGTTTTATTTTAACGTGAGAAATCATTTATTTATTTATGCAGCGGATAGAGACGTTAAATATCTATGCTTCCAGGTGAGCATTGTCTGAAGATACTGGTTTCAATCCTACCCAAAGCCGATCAGAGGATTAGTTGGCCAAAAACGTGGTGAGACGACAACTATGAAAGGCAGTAATGGTGGGATCGTTCTACCGCTCCAGTAGATATCTCACTGCTGATGCAATTCTCTACCTGTATATGACCCAATTACGTCCAAGGATGAAGTATTGTTGTCACAGCTGCTAGAAAGAACTGATCCTGCTTTGACAGAGTTCAAAATATACTTTGTAGCCCAGTGATGGATGCCCTTTTCCGTTCCCTGCAATTTCTTTCCCACAGAAGGGACGTTGCGAGCCTGTCTCTGCTTTATCGTTATTTTCATGACAAGTGCTCGTCTGAGCTCCTGTCTATGGTCCCCCCCTGTCGTGACTTTAACGAGAAACACTCGTCTAGCTGAAACCACTATAAATAATTTCCTCTACTCTTTATTTGTGTCTAAACCTAAACGTAGATTCCATGAACAAAGCCTCTTTCTTTCGGCTGTGGAACGCTTTTCCGTGTTCCTATTTTCCAACTGAATACAATGTGGTCGTCTTCAAGTTCAACGTAAACAAGTTCTTGATGAGCCATCTCCTTAAATAATCCAATTTACCAAATTTTCACTACTAGCGATATTTTCCTATTGACTTCCGTACACTCATTAACCCTTATTCTTGAGTGGCCTCCGGGTCTTGATAAGTGGTGGCTCCTTTGCAAAAAAAAAAAAAAAAAAAATAGAGGATACGGTTAAGAGACTCATCATTTCTATCCCGTCGCGGTTAACCACCTGGCAGTTTGCCAAAGCGTCGTGAAACAACTACTATAAAGATGAGGATAACAGTCCGCAAATAAATAAATAAATAAATAAATAAATAAATAAATATACAAATTACTCATCTCAAAGGATTCCAATAATAAAATAATACGTGAGAAATCAGTTTGCAGTTTAATGCCGCTATCAACAATAACACGTGAATATGAATTAGTAAGAAACAAAGTTGCCTTCGTTAACTTAAATGCTATTTGTGTATGACTTTGTAAATCCGACAAGATGACTTTTAATTTTAGATAATAAAAAGTAGCACAGTTCATAAGGAAATGTAATACACAAATTGAGTCACTTTTAGGGTTTTTAATTTTAAGCGAGAAAATATCTAAATACGAAAATTCCGAATTGGTCAAGTTATTTTAATAACTACTGGATTGAACAATTTCTGATTCAGTTGTGGCGGAATATTTATCTGGCGCGATGCCAAACCACATTACGCAGTTGATCAGAAGAAAGGTTTGCAAATAAAAACTATACTAATTGTTTTATGAGATGGGTATATTTGCTGATAACACCACGCTCTATAACAGGCACGAAGGTAAAACAAATGAACACATATCTAAGGAAATGGCCAAAAATAAACCTAGAGGAAGACCTCCAATCTGTAGTGAGATGGGGACAAAAATAGATGGTCACATTCAATGCTGCCAAAACTGAGCTTGTTTTCTTGAATAATTACAAGAATCATTCTTAACCACCAATAACTATGACTATATATGCATTACCTGAAAGTACTTCTTTCAAACTCCTCGACCTAACGTTCACAAGGAACATGAGCAGAAACAGATACATTGAGAGCATTACCAAGCCTGCTGCGAAGAAAGTGGGCTTTTTCTACCGTGCCAGAAAGCTACTTACGCCTGAAAGTATCCTGTATGTCTACAAGGCCACCATTCGTCCATGTATGGAGTTATGTTATTACATTTGGGCTGGTGCATCTGCTACTAGTCTCTCGCTCCTCGATAGGGTTCAAAAGAGAGTCGCCAACCTGATATGTCCTAAACTGTCATCTAAGCTTCAACCTCTGTTCCATCGACGTAATGTTGCATTCCTCTGCTTGGTCTACAAGTATTTTAATGGTGAATGTTCTGACAAACTATAAGTCCGTGTACCCCCCTCGTCGTAAACACCCCTGACAAACCCGACAAGCAGCAAAATCCCACCCTACACAGTAGAGAACTCTAGATATAAGAAAGCCTTCTACTCTAATAGTTTTTTCCCCGATAGTAGCCCCCTACATCATAGTGGCACTGTGCCTTGCTCGGGGTGAAATGGAATTTTAAAAAATACCAAAAAATGATAAACGCGGTCGTATTTCATTTCATGATCCGTTTAATAAAATTTCAATCTCGATACTTTTATTGAAAATGTTTCCTAAACAGACGAAGTATTTTAGGATTATTGCATTTTTTACTCCTATTTACTCTAAAACAAAGGATATTGCCACTTGGACGTAAGGGGTTACTAGTTGGACCACATCTACATGGACATCATGTAGAGAGTTAAGCAGTGAGATGTGTGTTTACATTACATTTAAATTTCTCCATGTGAGTACAGCCAGGGAAGCAGGATACAGAGAGGGAATTCCAAAGTCTAGCAGTTCGAGGGAAGAAACTATTAGAGTAGAATGTTTTCCGGCATCTAGGGACCTCCACAACGAAGGGGTGGGATTTTGCAGTTTATCACGTTAGTTAGCGGTATTTGAGTTAAGGGGGTACAAATGCTACGATTTCGCCAAAGCAAATTCCATTAAAATAATTGTTAAACAAGCATATATGTTCAACATTGAGGTGATGAGACAGGGGGTGGAGGTTTGTTGATAGTGCAGAGCCTATTAGGTTGGTGACATTTTTTTTTCTTTTTTTTTTTTTTGGACCCCGTCTTAAAGGGAAACTGTAGTAGTACATGCACCAGCCTTTGTAGATGCATAAAATATTATCAGTTGTGAGTAATTTTCTAGCACAGTAGAGAGAGCCCAGGTTCCTTGCAGTAGCCAATGTCTTAAATGTATTTGTTCCAGGTCATATTGCCCAAGAATGTTAGGTCGAGGAATTCGAAGGAAGAGATCACAGGAGCTAGCATATTATGAAAAGCCATGACAATCGGTGGTTAGTAAGGTTTCTTGTAATTATTAAATGGAAAGAAGTTTAGTCTTAGCAGCATTAAATGTTACCACCTATTCACGTCGCCATAAAACTACATACTGAATGTTATTCTCGAACATTTCAGCCATTTCCTTGGATTATATTCATTTGATATCTTAAAAGTAATGTCTATGTGTAATATCTTACCACAAATCGATACTGAAAATACTTGTCTATATTGTAGGAAGATTAGATGGGGCGTGAAAATAATAATGAAAATTTTATGGGTGTATTTACTCAGGTAATGTAGATAAAGAAGGTTTTATAGACTGGCTGAAAAGAGGATCGCTCTACTATGGTTAAGATCAAGGTTTGATGACCAATGCCTTTAAGAAGATAAGTGGTCTCAACAATTACAACGAGCGCAAGTTCTGCAACACAGAAGTAGAGTGTGAGCCACCTGACATCCAAATGTAAGGTTTTGCTGGGGGGGGGGCTACTATACAATTCGATATAATGCAGTGTGCAAATATCTCCACGGGACCATCTGTAAAAATTTAAATAGTGAATACAGCGACAAGTCTTGGGAACATATACCAGAAAGAGCAGTTAGTAGTTAAACCACACGAGATTGTCAGAGGCTATTTGAGACGCACACCAGGAGAGTTAAAAGTTAAACAGAAAAGTGAGCATCAGTACATGGACAAGAAGTGAGAAGTGGAACGTGACGAATAGGCTAGTGAAATATTCTTCTTTGTTAAATAAGCTTATTGGATTTAGATTGGATTCGATCGCGCGTACGTCTACTTATATATAGCATAAGTCTATACTTTCGTATATTAATTTTATGAGAAAATTAAGTAGTTATATATATATATATTATATGGAAAAATGCGCGCATGAAAAGTAATATTCTTAAGATGTTATTAAACCTGGAAAAGTAAAAGGACAAGAAATTCAACTTGGAAAAGTAAAGAACAAGATATTCTAGTAAAGTAAAAAATAAGAATTTTTTAGACTTAAAATATTGCAGCTAAAAATAAAATTTGAATATTGATAAATATTTTATTTATTATTTGCATATGTTGTTGTTTATTGTTTAGTTAGAAAGGGTGTCAGTCGCTAGATTGAACTTATTTCCCCCCTATTATTTGCATATATTTATGTAGTGAAAATTGTTTGAATAAAATTAATTCATTAGTTAGTTAGTTAGTAGATGGAATTAATAATTTTATAATTTACATGAAAATTAATAATTTTATTATATCATAATTAGGATCATTTAATTCTTTCTAACTCCACAATAAACAACAACATATGCAAATAATAAATAAAATATTGATCAATATTCAAATTTTATTTTTAGCTGCAATATTTTAAGTCTAAAAAATTCTTATTTTTTACTTTACTAGAATATCTTGTTCTTTACTTTTCCAGGTTGAATTTCTTGTCCTTTTACTTTTCCAGGTTTAATAACATCTTAAGAATATTACTTTTCATGCGCGCATTTTTCCATATAATCCATGATTTTTCCAGGCATTGCTATTGTATTAATATATAAATTTATAATATTTATTAATGATTGTCAAAAAAAAATTAGCTCTCAAACACACATTTATGCAATATTTATCATTCAATCACAGTAGTTCCGAGCCAGGGTCTCTACCGAGACTGCGGTTCATGAATTCGTGATCTGTATAGAGCGTAAACTAACAAAAAAGAAGATGGCACTCTGTGTCTTTTTAGATATCGTTGGAGCTTTTGACAACATACCCTTCAGTAGTATGTTCAAGTCGCTACGAGAACTCAATGTGCCACCAGTACTCATCCGATAGATTGAGTATATGGTGAGGCACAGAACAGTTCAAGTAGAACTACTGAGGGCAACTGTTAAAAGGGAAGTAGTTAAATGAAACCCCCAAAGTGGGATTTTATCACCTTTACTATGGAACTGTATGCTGAATCCTCTTTTAAAGGAGTTTAAAAATAGGAATATTTATGCCCAGGCTGATGCTGATGACATCGCAGTGCTGGTCGCGGGTTCAAAAGCATCATTGGTCAGACGCATTGCCAAAATGGGACTACATTTTTCATCAAATGTGATAACGAAAAATTTTAGTTCATTCAAAGAATATGTATATCATAGAATTCACTAATATTTTTAATCGATAAATTCACCATTTTTTGCTATGAAATCATAAGGAGAGTTAAAAAAGACTAGTTATTAAAAAAAGTTCGGTTTTTTAATTATAAAAAAAAAAAACGATACACGGGATTGAACCTAAAATCTTTCCACCAACCCCCGGTACTCTAACCGTTACGCTAACATGTCATATTAGCAAAATGGCAATAAAAAACATTTATATACAAAAAATGTTATGCAAAATAAAAAAAGCGTTAGTCACTTATGTACTTACTCTCCTGTTTGTGAACCCACATATTTTGTTGTAACCTTTTTTCTACTGTACCAATTTTCGAATTTTTTTTTTCAAAATGTAGCTAATGAGGTGTTCTATCCAACTATATAAAATTGTTTGAAATTTGGCTGCGAACGGAATTAGTGGTGGGGGTTTGAATGTGTCTCGATTCATTCAATTTCGGACTTAAGCATATATTCAACCACTACCGTGGTTGAATGATATATATATATATATAAGTAGTTATATATATATATAACTACTTAATTTTCTCACATAAAATTAATATACGAAAGTATAGACTTATGCGTAAGCTTTAAGTATTTACTTCAAAAGTGCTCAATACGTAGGTAGAGCTAGTTAGTAAGTTATAAAATGTATATGGCGATTAAGCTACACTGAATATTCCGCGTTTCATCCACTTTAGCCTGAAGAATCCTAAAGTGGATGAAACGCGGAATATTCAGTGTAGCTTAATCGCCATATACATTTTATAACTTACTATATATATATATATTCCGCGGGCAACAAGAAACTACGCCTGCTATTTATAATAATCTGAAAATGGAATTGTGTACATGTTACTACGGAACAGAAAGATATACTCACTCTCAGGTATTGACCCTGTTGTCGACACTACTGAGTTTGTGGAAGTCGGAGTCGATCCATTTAACTGGTTGGGTTGCGTACTTGATCCTGTTATCGTGGTTGTATTTTTGCTGTCAGTTGTGGTCGAATGAGGGTGACAGTCGTTCCACGAAGATGATTCCGGCACACAATTCACGGCTGCATTCGACCAAACCTGGTTGGCAGGGCAGTTTGGCATGGTGATCGGTTGACCGAAGTAGCAAATAAAATATTTATGACAGTTGTTTGGATCTCGGACCCAGGTGATCGGTTCCGTCGAAGAACACGGGTATATGAATGAAGCAGATGACCGTACCCGTGAGACTATCGTTAAGAGAAATAGTATTGGTATGAGATACGCAAGCATGTTTGGGATCTTCTGGAGTGGTTGGATGAAATCTTTTTAAGTTGAAAAGAAACCAGGGGTAAAATGTTTTTATAATTCGTTTCTGAAAAATTACCTCTAAATTAATTTGGTCTCTTATATTATTAAAAAAAAAAATAGCGTCTAGAATACTAGGGAAAGAAAAGAAAACGTTAAAAGGGCAGTGAATATTTTCTTGGCGCAGTCCAAGATGCGACGTCTTCGTTTCTGCGGGGTCTATTCGTGTTTCTGAAAATATCACTGAATCGGACGGTTGCTCCTGTGCAAATACGAAAGAGGACACTTTGTGAGAGCTTTTTAAAGTAACATCCCCTCACCTGACGAGAGTGGGGAAGGGTAACGAAGCAGTGGTATGGCGTGAATAGGAGTAGAGAACACGCATTCAAAGTAGACACAACGTTGTATGACGTGTGAAAAGTAAAAGAGATTACACGGGCAGATACTATTCCACGAGACTTAATCGTGTCACTACTCGAGGCAAATCACTAGTTAAGCCGGTTATATGTAACATGAAAAACATTTTACAATAAACAACTCGAACGGGCGGACTCTTTCAGATGTAATATATTGATGTTGGCATCCTGTGGATATTATTATTATTATTATTATTATTATTATTATTATTATTATTATTATTATTATTATTATTATTATTATTGTAGCTCTTTTGTTAAAACTGAAAAAGTATTTATCTAAACTAGCAGAGATGCCTGGCATAGCCCGGCCGTAAAATACGCTTAAATATGATATTTTAATTCTTGCAAATTTCGTATATATTATTATAGAGTCAATTTTCTACCGATTCTTATATATTATAAAGTTAAACAAAAACAAAAACAAATCCATATGACTTGGGTGCATCAGCTTGAATCGAAATCGAAATCAAAACTTATTAAGGATATATATATATATATATATATATATATATATATATATATGTGTGTGTGTGTGTGTGTGTGTGTGTTTGCGTGTGTGTACATACATATATACATATACATATATACATATGTACATATGTATATATACATATATGTATATACATATATGTATATACATATATGTATATATACATATATGTATATATACATATATGTATATACATATATGCATATACATATATGTATATATACATATATGTGTATACATATGTACATATATACATATATGTATATACATATGTACATAAGTATATATACATATATATATACATACATATGTACATATATACATATATGTATATATATGTACATATATACATATATACATATATAAATATGTATATATATGCATATATGTATATATATGTACACACACACACACATATATATATATATATATATATATATATATTACTATTATATTCCCATCAGCTATAATCGAAACTAAAACCAAAACTTATGAAGAATTCTTGATAAAATTATTTATTCCAAGAAATTGAAGGTCACAACAATTAAACAACAGTCACTCGGAAGAAAAAAGATGTAAGCGAGGCACACAAAATAACACACACGAGATTTTATTAATGTAGAGATACTTATATATACATTTATATCAATTAAATTTGCGAACTAATTAAACTACAATGATTATTATTCGGATTATTCGGATTACTATTATCATCTTGTTTGTATTCTCACAACGTTTCGCGCGATGTAAACTCCTTGTTACAATATATAAAGGCGTTGTTTAACAATCGGGTATTTACTTATTCTCCGTATTCTTACATTGAACTCACCCCTTCCTCTCTACGTATTTTAATTTTCATCGCCATTACATTTTTTTTACATTTTTTTTACATTTTTTTACATTTTTTTTACATTTTTTTTTACATTTTTTTTACATTTTTTTTTACATTTTTTTTTACATTTTTTTTTACATTTTTTAGTCACCACTTATAAAGTCCTAGAAGACGCTTGAAAATAAGACGTAACGAGATGAATTGATTGTCAACTGAAACCGCGATATTAGGTCCCACAGATGGGAAGTCATTGTAAAGAAACTGTGGCCATGGAAATTCTGCCTGATGATGAGTAGATGACATTTATATGAAGACATAGACCAGACAGCTAAATTCGCTTTTATCAATATGCGAATAGTTAACGCCTACATAATAAAGTCTATCATCAATCATTTATACACTTGCATATTTCTAGATATGCTATTCCGATCCTCAAAATAGCATATAACCATACTTTCATCTACATTGAATCAGCAGGAGGCTACAAATTCCCAAACTGTAAGGTGGTTCCTAGAAAAGCGGAAAATATTAAGTTTTAATGTATTATTATAGTGCCCAAAGACAGGAAGAAAAAAAAATTAAATCAACAAGTTTACTGTGTACAAATATGTTCACAAATGTTTCACGATATAAGAATTATAATGGATGAAAAAACATGGACTTGACAGCAAAAATGGTACAAAGTCTCACACAGTTTCGATTTATTCAGCAATCTACTCCTGATTTTATTGCACCGGAGAATTGGCCCTTAAAAAACAGACATAAGCGTTTTTGGTGCCTGTTATTATTATTCAGAAATGTCGACGCGTCACAGACTTTATTGATTATTTGAAAACGTGTCTGGCAAGAGCCTGGAATGATATCCCACAGGTTACTCATCACAATTTCTAGGCTAAGATGCTTCTATGAAGTGCATGGATGACAATTTGGACATATGTGAGTGAATTATAATATTAGTCTTTGAAAAATGATACGTAACATTTCAATAAACAAAGCAAACATTAAACGAATCGTCCGCACAGTCTTCTCACACCAATGCTTACTTGTGCAATCATGCGGTTTTGCCAGTGAACAATCAAGACGCAATCAATAAAACAAAGTCTTTTTACATACGTGCGCGATCGCTGGTCTTTCATTATTTTCTTCGTATCTAGCCGTTGATCTTCTGTTTAATTCAAGACGAATCTACGTATGCACTAAGAGAATGAGGACTTGTTGGCTTTCAAAGGTTTTATTTAAAGAAACGTGTTTTACGAGAAGAGATATCAATCTAATTCTCGTTATTTCTTAACTTGCTTTTTTCTAACTTTCACGGTCAGAGTCTCGAGGCGATATTTACTTAGATTTCTATATTGTTGGGCATGTCTGGTCTGTCCGTTTTTTGACTCGAACTGACTAGAAACTCCGTTCTGTGCCCCAAATACGTGACATAAATTTTTTTTCTGTAATATAATTCGACACCTGCATGTCTAGCGCGTTTTGTCGAGGAAGGTAACCCTTTACCCTCGTTTTACCATGCGAGCTGCAGGTGGTATATTTCTGTTTACTGCCAGGTTATCTGACATGTACTTATGTAAATCTCGCTGAAATTCATACGTTAACAAAATCTCTACTTAATCTATGAGAATCTTCGATGTAAGTTCTATGTGATGAAGAGAGGTCAGTTTATGTCCGAGATCATCAAAGAAAATCGTTTAGTAAAACCCAAGAGACTTTCAAACAAACCGAAACAGCCAACTGAACACGACATGCTTTTTTTTTTGTTTTGTGTTGTTTTTTCAGACGAAAAGAACTTTGACCAGGACCAAAAGGTAAATAGAATGAATAACAGATGGCTATGTGCTAACCCCGCATGAGTCATGCACACAAAATTTCCTGCAACTGTTATGGTGGGGGGACAATGAAGGACATGTGACGCCACCACGTCTTTCCACGATGATTAAAAGTCAATTCTGTTGTATACATTGATGACCTGGATACAGTTGTTAAGCCATGGATCGATAGAATAAGAAATGGAAGGCCCTATATTTTTCAACAAGACTTTTTACCATCACATAAAGCTCAAATCACTCAAGAATGATTAGCGGAACATTTTCATAATCACATAACCCTCAACTTGTGGCCTCCAAGCTCTCCAGACCTTAATCCGTTGGATTATTACGAGTGGGGCGTTATTGAGAGAGATGTTCATTTTTTAAAAGTAAATTACCGTTTGACAACTTTCCCGCCTTTTTCCCACCGTAAGCACCCTCTTTATCTAAAAAATTAAAATCCATAACATATAGTGCCATTATAAAGCATTAAAGATATTTGCTTAGATCCACTAGACAGTGTTTACTGTTTTATTAAATTACACAAAATTTCTATAAGAACCATCCTCCACTCTATGGTAAAGAAGTATATATATATTTATTTTTAACTGTCTATTCGCCCCGTCACAAAGTTACGAGTACAAAACTGTCCTAAAACACGAGTCAAATGAGCTGGAACAATGAAAGTAGAGAATAAATCAGACAATTCTGCGAAAAATACATGCGATAATAGTATTTATAGAAAAGACTGAGACTAGTAATATCGCGTCTGTGAAAGAAAGGTTACAGGGAAGGAGAAAGGCTGGGTTCAATCAGATTATATGTACGTTTCTGCACTTTATCAAGACCTTCACACTGGACAGAGATTAACTGGCTCAAATATAATGGCAGTACTCCATGCATGGTGAGATAGTAGATTTGTACAGATAGAGAATAGTCCTAGGCGTGAGAAGCGATTTTACAAGAATTAGAAAAAGCTAAGTATCTAATACATGAACAGCAAGAAAGATTTGATGAGAAGAAAGGCCAAAAAGTTTGAGTCGGTTTTTCATCGAGAGCCTAGAAGCAGAGATTAGCAACATCACGTTTGGGAGAGAGAGAGAGAGAGAGAGAGAGAGAGAGAGAGAGAGAAAGAGAGAGAGAGAGAGAGAGGGGGAGGGAGAGAGAGAATGCGTGTGTGTGTGTGTGTGTGTGTATGTGAGAGAGAGAGAGAGAGAGAGAGAGAGAGAGAGAGAGAGAGAAGAAGAAGAAGAAAGGATTGGGCCAAAACTTGTTTAATGTAAAAGACCTGTGCGACTTGACGCATCATTTTTTTTTGTGCAACTCAATTGCGTCATTTACAAATGTAGAATTATTTTCTGTTCAAATTCAGCATTTTTTATCCTCTTGCAACGCATTCGCCCATTTTAATACAACGCAACCAACGTCGTTCATAAATTCGGTTAAATATTAAGATTATGGCCTCCAAATACTTGAAATAAACGAGAAATTTTTCATCCTTCGGGCAGAAATAGTTTATAGTCTTAAAATAATTATACCTTTGTATAATTTTGTCTTTTAGTTGATTTATACAATTGGAGTAAACAAATACTCGTATACATTGAAAATAATAACATTATTATTATTTTTTTAATTTTTAGAGCATTAACTGGATAGATTCTTTATACATTTCAACATTCCAAACTTTTTAAAAACTCTCTTTCATCCCAGACAATGTATATTGCTTCTTGGACTTAAACGTAGATTCCATGAACAGGGCTTCTTTCTTAGAACTGCTCGCCTGTGGAACTCCATTCCGTTTGCCTGCTTTACAGCTGACTACAATCTGATTGTCTTCAAGTCCAACGTAAACAAGTTCTTGATGAACCGTCCCCCTAAGTAATCCAAGTTACAAAATTCCCACTTATGTTTACTACGCTAAAATCACAATGACTAATGTATACCTATTAACCCTTATCCTGGAGTGGCTTCTAGGCCTTGATAAGTGGTGACCCGCATGTAAAAAAAAAGTCTAACAGGTAACTGCGGAGAGTTGACAAGCAAGATGTCTGTTTATATTAGATTTAAATTTTTCCAGGTTAATGCAATCAGGGGAAGTAGGAAACAGATTGTGAATTTGAAAGCCTAGCAGTTCGAGGGAAGAACTATTAGATTATAAGGGGTTTCCGGCGTCTATAGAGTGAAAGGGTGAGATTTTTCTGCTTATCAGGTTAGTCGGGTTTATATACGTCGAGGGGGTACAAGTGTCATTAGTTCATCAGAGCACATTCCATTAAAGTACTTGTAAAAGAGGCACAGTGATACGGCATTGCGGCAATAGGACAATAGGCAGAGGTTGGAGCCTATCCAACAATTTGAAAATCTTTTTGGACCCTGTCTGAGAGACTAGTGGTAGATATACCAGCCTAGATGTGGCAATAATACTTCATGCGCGCAAATTGTAGCCTTATAAAGATATAGGCTATGTTATTTTTGTTTTTTGTTTTTTACAAAGAAGTCACCACTTATCAAGGCCCTGAAACCACTCGAATATAAGGGTTAATGAGTGTACAGTGGTCAAAGGGAACATGTAGAAATCGTTAGTAGTGGAAATTTGGTAAATTGGGTTACTTAAGTGGATGGTTCATCAAGAATTTGTTTACGTTGGTCTTGAAGATGACCATATTGTAGTCAGCTGCAAAGTAGGGAAATGGAGCAGAGTTTCACAGGCGTGCAGTTCTAAGAAAGAAGCTTTGTTTATGAAATCTACGTTTAGGTTTAGGCGCAGATAAAGAGTGGGGGGGAATTATTGATAGTGGTTTCAGCTAGACGAGTGTTTCTCGTGAAAGTCAAGGTAGGTGCGACCATAGATTAGAGCTCAGACGAGCACTTGCTATGAAAATAACGATAATAAATAAGCAAATAAATCTAAATTATATTTAAGTCTACAGAAGTTGATACCATTTATTCATTGTAATGGATATAAAACTAATCGCACAATATAAATTTCATATTGTAGCATTATTTTGAATTATAATGTTCCAGGTCGTTTAATTTTTTTTTTTTAATGGAACGTTTTCAAACATTAGGCTTTAAAATAATACTGCAAGTTAAAGTTTAGAACTATATATTTATATTGTACTTTTACGTTTTTCGTGCATTAAAATAAATAAATGAAATCAATTTATTTACAATTAAATATAATCTCAGTTTATTCATCAATAATTATAGTTTACATAAAAATCAAAACCGAAACTTTCTGCAATTGATAGTTACGCAAGAATGTCCCAATCATGACTAGAAACATAAAACTGATGCTTAGAGTCAGATTGTCAGCTCTTTACGACTTCCGGTTTCCGTTTCGCAGACGAAATGACGATAATAATCAAGATACAGTGCCTTATGATTAATTATTATCTTCCTTTCAGATAACGCGAAAGCCTCACTTTTTCCCCATGTTAATAATGTCCGCTTAGCCATGTTTAATCATACAGCGAAATAGGCAGCAGACACAAGACGTAAAAAAGGGGCAGATAATCTTCGCTATAATCAATTGACTACTCAACAAAAAAGACATAGTTATTAATCTTTAGAAATAGGGAAAGAGTTACTGGAAAATCACTCACAACCTAAATGTTCCTTTCATTACAATTTGTTCGTCCATTACAAAGTTTAAAGGTCCTGGATATGACCTTAAACTATATCCAGTGGTGAGGCCCCAGCTTGCGGGCTTTGGGGAGTGTGGAGCCACCCTTTAATTGCCATTGCTCCCAGGTCCCTTCTGACCCGAAGTGGTAGTACCTGTTAGGGTCCCAACTATGGGTTAAATAGAAACCGACTTGAAAACAACAAATATATTCTATTAAGAAATTTTTCTTCAAAATCTTTGGATTCGACATTAAATAACATGAAAAGGGTTGATATGCCGTAAAACAAAAACAACCAAACCATTACAAGGTTTAAAAGACGCAATACTGTGGAAAACTAAGTTAGAACAGATAAGAAACATTTCTCCAAAATTATTGAGAATATTAGGATGTCAAATTCAACAAATTGGTTATCCGTAAAGAATTGCAGGATGATGTGCGCCTATCAGGAATTAGTATAACCGAACGAACAATAAGTAAGGAAATTCACAGGAACAGTATGAATTCGTGAAGCCCGAAGAAAACTGCGCTTTTATTGAAACGGCACAGAGATAACAGGTTGAAATTCGTAATATATATATATATATATATATATATATATATATATATATATATATATATAAACTGCGTCAATTGCTTTATTGCAGATTAGTAAAATATCAATATTTCACTAAATATATGCCACAAAAAAATAAAAAACTGTATCATCAAATGACTGCTTTAAGGTTAGTTATTTCCCAAAATTTTATTCAAATTCAAGCGATATTTACAAAGTTATGACATTTTATTCTTTATCATGGAATTTCCACTGTCCATCGCTTTATTGTAGATCTCTTAAAATGTTGTATTAGGGTAAAAATACAATGTTTAATCATGGAAACTTACGTTTTATTATAGTTTTCTGTTAAAGAATGATTTACAAAAGCACATCTTAGGTGCTAAACCTCAAATAAATGAATTATTTATCGCCATATCCACCTTTTTAAAAAAAAAAAAAATAACTTTAAACAATTTTTGTCTACCGAAGAAGTCAATTGTTTGATCTGAAAAGAAGTTATGGTTCTGACGACATCGACTACTTTCCTCCACAGGAATTCTTTGAAGTAAATTGCTTTCCTCCCTCGTAAACACCTCTTTTCAATGGGGTTAAGATCCGGAGAATACGGTGATCAGCTCATGAGGGTTTTTTTCCAAAGAAGCCCATAGATTCAAGGAAGGCTGAAGTCAAGCAGAATGGGATGGTGCATTGTCATGCCTAAAAATCATCTGAAAGTAACGTGACAGTGGTAGGTAATCTAGCCATGGTGACAAATGTTTATCCAAATAGGACGTGTACGTATTGCTGGTAAGTTTTACACACTCTAGAACTCGGAATGGTTCAACCAACTTATCCCCAATGATTCCCGCCCAAAACATGATGCCTCCACCTTGTTGGCGATGAACTCTGTAAGGGATTGGAGTTCCGTTCGAGTTCCAAACGTTTGCCCATCCATCCGGACCGTCAATAATTTTGTTGTTCCTTGCCATCTCATACAACACATTACATCGGGGCTGCCTAGATCTTGGAGCGATTCCAGCTTTTTCAAAAACGGAAACACTAGTGCTGTTTGTGTTTCGGTTGACTTCCCTACGAATTTTCCGAATATCACGATGTGAATGGTTTCTCCGGGTGCTCTTATCCTTTCTGGGTTTGGTGTTGGGGTTGTTCACGGATGAAGTCAAAATTCTTGGATCCTTTTCCAGCTTCATACCTAAATCTTTGATAAACAATCCTTCTCCGAGTCCAGCAGCAATCCATTCCTTTTCGATAACCGTTAATCGCCCCTTTTTCGCATTTTAAAAGACCTGCAATAAATATATGGACTGTATAAATTACTTGATAATAAATAAAATGTCATAACTTCGTGAATATCGCATGGATTTGAATAAAATTTTGGGAAATAACTAACCTTGAAATGGTCATTTGATGATATATTTTTTATTTTTTGTGACGTATATCTAGTGAAATATTGATATTTACTAATCTGCGATTGACGCAGTTTATATATATATATATATATATATATATATATATATATATATATATATATATATATATATATATATATATATATATATACTAGCATGGGTACCCGGCGTTGTCCGGGTATTTGGAGGTGTATGTTGAGCACAAAAAACAACAAAAAGGTCAATTTTTATTTTAACTTGGACCCCTATTATGACCCCTTAAAATTTATTGTTTTGGGCTCAAATCGAGTTATTAAGTTATATCCATGCCCAAGAAACCTGTATCTAAAATTTCAAGTGTGCAGACCCAAAATTGTCGGAGGAGTTTGGTAGAGTTCTTAAAGGTTAAATCGTTTAACTTTGACCCCTTAATCGCCAAATTTCTGGCCCCAAACCGATCACATCGATTTTCCCAAATCTCAGTACCCTGTATATCAAATTTCGAGTCTGTAGACTAAAAATTGACAGAGTTATTGCGTAGGGAAATGTACACAGACACACACACGCACACACAGACAGACACTTTCACTTATATATATATATATATATATATATATATGTGTGTGTGTGTGTGTGTGTGTGTGTGTGTGTGTGTGTGTAAAGATAAGGACATTTTTATTGGCAAAGGGGATTTATGAACAAAAGAAACTGAAATTGAGTTTTCTTTTGGCACATTTATGGAAATAATGTATGGAGGAAAGAAGTCTACTTACAAAAGAAGACCGTAACAACTGTTAGCTTTGGTGGTGGCAGTATCATGATTTAAGTTGCTTTTTGTCGAAAATTGTTTGTAAAAAGACAGTATCATGATTTTTGTTGTTCTTCGCCGAAAATTGTTTGTAAATTAACAGTGTCATGATTTGGGTTGTTTTTTCCCCCCGAAAGGTCTTCGTAAAATATCAATTAAAGCTCAAAATGAATCCCGAAAAATATTTTTTTTAATTCTAGAAGACAACTTAAAGCCATCCATTGAGATTCTTGAGCTACCTGTTGAGTTTCCAATGATAATGACTTCAAACATACTGCAAAATCTACGAAGACGTGACTTGCTGAAAATTATGTCAATATTTTGCAGTTTGCTGTAAAATCATTAAAAGATTAAACATTCGACTTGTGTCTACAATCGCGAAGTGATAATTGAGTGACACCCACTGCTTTTGAGTAGCAGATTCTTTTTTCTTTATTATTTTTTTACAATGGAGTTACCACTTATTAAGGCCCGGAAGTCATTCGAGGATAAGGGTTAATGGGTATACATTAGTCAATGGGATTATAGTGGAAATTTTGTAAATTGGATTACTTAGGAGGACGGTTCATCAAGAACTTGTTTACGTTGAACTTGAAGACAATCAAGTTGTAGTCAGCTGGAATGCAGGCAATCGGAAGAGAGTTCCACAGGCATGCAATTCTAAGAAAGAAGCTTTGTTCATGGAATCTATATTTAGGTTTAGGCACAGATAAAGAGTGGGGGGAATTATTGATAGTGGTTTTGGCTTTCGTGAAAATTTTGAAAATTTAGCGAGGGAGGATCATAGATTGAAGCTCAGACAAGCACTTGCCATGAAAATAACAATAAAGCAGAGACAGGCTCGTAACATCTCTTTTAAGAGGTTGCAGGGAAGAGAAAGGAGCACTCCCACTAAGCTACGAAACCAGTTCTGTAGTGGACTTCAGACTGAGAATACTGCGAAGCAAAATGCTTTGTTCACAAGCCGACTTCAGTATACTGTTGATTTTGAAATTGAGGCAGATCAAAAGAGTTTTTTTAATTTCATTTTCATCCCAAACAAGGCACAGCGCCACTTTGATGTAGGGAGCTACTATCTGGGACATAATTTGCAGAGATACTATGTAGGGAGTTGAGCAGCATGATGTCTGTTTACATTACACTTGAACTTCTGCATGTCAGTACAGTCAGGGAAGCAGGAACCCGGAAGGGAATTCCAAATTCTAGCAGTCCTAGGGAAGAAACTATTAGAGTAGAAGACTTTCTTACATCTAGGGATTTCTACTGTGTAGGGGTGGGATTTTGCTGCTTGTCTGGTTTTATCACGCCAGCTGCAGGTAGTCTATTTCCGTTGGCCGCCAGATTATTCTGACATGTACTTATGTAACCTTCGCAGATATTCATACTAGTTAACAAAACCTCTACATAGTAGGCTGTCAATACCATAATATTTATAAAAGTTATTCTTTGTAAAAGTAAATTACCGTTTGGCAAGTTTCTCGAATGTAAATACACAGCATGGCCGCTGGGCTATTGATAAAGCTACTGATCAGAATAATGTGACTGCCATGACTTTCAAGTATCTTCCCTGCGATTTATCCACGGAACAATAGTATCAAATTTGGTGGCTGGAACCATGATGAGACTCTGGACTATCTTGGCACAGTACGATTTTTTCACAATGGCGCCGTGATGTCAAGTGTCGACACACACATAATACGACACTGAGTCACTCTTCTGATTGAATGCAGCAACTATGCCAGACCGTTAATCGGTCATACACATCCACGACGATTTTATGTTGAAACTAATTATCGCATAATAATGCCTATATACTCGTTCTCATTAAATTAAGCAAAGTTGAACCTGATCAATGCTAAATAACTGATTGTTTGAGAATTCTAGGCGTTGCATGTGGAAAGATATTGTGGACTTACAGCAACAAATAGAGATTATCTTTTATACTACAACAACCTCGAGTCAAACATAAAGTCGAGTACACTCAACATCAAGTACACTCAACATCGTCTTACCATCAACGCTTACCTTGTGAACTCGGAGTATCGGAAACTCCCATATGCACAAAACAAAATAACTGAAAAAACAAAAATACCTTAACTAAGGGTAAGGATAATGAGTAAACATTGGATAAAATGATGGTTAAATTATTACGAACTTGCCAGGATTCGAACCTGAAATCTTCTGATCTGTAGTCAGACGTGTTATCCGTGTCCGTATGCCGAAAGATGTTATCGCGACTGTATACAGACAGTGCTAAATTCCATTGACATGGGCAGGTAACGTTTTCGACAATTGCACGAAACGGCCCAAAAACCCTGATTTCATGCTTTTTGTGTGATTCGACATTGTTCGTTACGAACCATATATAGATAAGAACAATCTAGGGACTCACACCTTTCAGTGAAAAAAGAATTTTTCAGTTCGGTACATTCGTTCGACAGTTTTATTGGTACACACACACACGCGCGCGCGCACACACACACACACATAAATAAACATTTAGAATTTTATCAATAGTATAGATAACGAGCAGTTGTCTGTGTATGTGTCAGATCATATGCTAACTAGAAGGAAGTAACTTTGATTTTTTAATGAAAGAGTTACTTTATACCGACTGATTCTTCGAGGAATCTATAAAAGCGTTTGTGTATGTGTTTCCAAAGACAGGAATGAGTGGGCGTTGAAGAAAAAGAGGTTGGGTAGGAAACTAATAAACGGGAAGAGGGAAAGAGATAGGTAGAAGTTTTAATAGAAATATATTAGACTTTTGCCTTAGGTAAGGCCGCGTAGCCCTGCTAGTTTTCTATGTGATATTTGTTGCTAACATGTTATTAATTACATGATGTTAACAAGGTCAACGAGTATGCAATGAAAAAAAAGTAATAATATTTTTTTACTTGCAAGTCCCCATTTCTCAAGGTCATGAGGCTACTGAAGCATAAGCGTTATAAGTGTTAGGTAGTTGGTGAAACAACTCACTGATGATCAGTAATGGTGGAACTTGGGTAGGGCTTAGTTATTTAAGAGGACAGGTAAAAATAAATTAATTACTTTGGACTTGAAAATGACCAGATTATAGTCGGCCTGAAAGCAGCTCCACGGTATTCTGCTCCACAGTCGCATAGCTCTAAGAAAGAAACTCTGTTTATGGAATTTAATTTTAGGCACGGATAGAGAGCAAAGGAAACTGTTGACGGTTGTTGTAGCTAAACAAGAATTTGTAACCGACATTTTACACGGGGAGGGGGGATCATGGATTGGAGCTCAGACGAGCACCTACCATGAAAGTATCAATAGAGCAGAGATAGACTCCCAGCGTCTCTTCTGTGAGAAAGAGGCAGTAGGGAGGCGAAAAGGTCCTGGCCTAGTAAATCCCAATTATGGTTTTGTGCCCTGTCAAGATAGGAGAGGGTACTCCTAGGAGCTCCTCCCCAGATGTGGCAGAAGCACTCCATTCTGGATCATATTTGACTCTTGTACAAGTAGAGAATAGCGTCGGGAAATTTAGATATAAAGACGTTAAGATATGTAGGCAACGGGGTACAAATAATGGTGGGTAATATTCAGCTATTTATCCTGATACAAAATGTACAGTTATAAAAATTTTAAACGAAACATAATAAAGAAAAGTGATGCTTTTGACATTAATGCGTTTAGTTGCGTGAAGTTTGACCTTTGCTTAAAAAAAAAAAATCAACACTTTGTATGCAAAACGGCATGGCCGGGGATGGATCTTTGTCTGGATCGATTGATCATTGTTTCCAGACACTTAGACGTAATCAAAATCCTCAGCCGGTCAACATGATAAAAAAAAATTAGAAAGAAAAGAATGAACGATTTTCCAAGGCCAACAGTAATGAACGAACTAAGTTATAGACGTGGACATTGTAAAAAAAAAAAAAAAGAAGAAAAACAACGATTTTTAAAAGAGCAAGATTACCGTCGGCATTTTCTTCTGTGAAGCTTGCATTTCCAAACCTGTTCAAAAGATTTTGGGAGTGCGTGAATAACCGAACTATTTACTAAGTGTTACATCACAATTCTTATATCTACTATAATAAATATCACACACGCGTATAAATATATATATATATATATATATATATATATATATATATATATATATATATATATATAGGAACAAGTAGTTAATAAAACATGTTAAAAAACACTTTGGAAAAGAGCTAAAAACATATTTAATTTTAAAAATGAAGCACAAAATAAGCGGATAGTCCTTAATCCGCCGAGTTTCGAAGAAATAATGGGTAGGATTTAGCAAAATGCGGGATCGGATTTTCCTTGCAAAAGTATTTGATGAGACTACAAGTAAGTCATAGATCTTACTTGGTAACAAATAGTGAAGCAGAGGGAATATGGTGAAGAAAAAGGTGATTTCACGTGAATGGATAGTCTGGTGAAGGGTAAAATATCCAATAACGGTAAAATCCAAAAATCAAAATCCAAAAAAGTTAGTTAAGTTTCCATTTCCACAAGTAAAATCGAAGGGAATCGCGTAATTGGAAGATGGTCCAAAGTAATCCAAAAGGCAGAAATCCGTGGAATAATTCACAAATGGGGGTAAGGAAAAGATGTGCGTAGAAAAAAGAATTTAAATCGACTGTCAAGGCTGGGCTAATTTTGGGAGAATTATATATATATATATATATATATATATATATATATATATATATATATATATATATATATATATATATATATATATATATATAAGTCCTAAAATAGTGTTTTATGGTAAACAACTGATGATCCCTGAACACTTAGGACTATTGTGAAATGGGGAAAGCAAGTTGATTCAGCGATTGCAGGAGATTAAATGACTTCCTGACAAAATAATTTTCTAACGAAAGGATTAAAATTCTTTTTTTTTAATTTGAATTATTTTTTATATAGTTTTCAAGGTTTATATATATACTAGCAAAAGTACCCGTCGTTGACTGGGTTCAAAAACAGCCTACAGAAAATGGACTCTGATTTATGAAAGTACTAGCGGGGGGGAGTCCCGGCATTGCCCGGGTGTTTAGAGGTGTGTGTGCTCGGGCGGTAATCAAAGCATAAGAATAAGCGAAGTAAAAACGTTAAAAAATCGAAAAAAAAAACACAAAAACTAACGTCAGGCAAACGGGGGGGGGGTAATCAAAACATAAGAATAAGCGAAGTAAATATTTTAAAATATAAAATAAAAATTAAATATTATATAAAAAATGTTAAAACTTAAAAAAATCGAAAAAAAACTTTTAAAAAATACTAACATAAGGCAAACGAACGATGTTAAATGTAAAAATCGGAAAAACAAAAAAGAAAACAGAAAAACGAACGTTAAAACTTCTTTTAGAAATCTGAAAAATACCCCCCCCCCAAAAAAAAACACGTGAAAAATGGCTTAAATAAGCCTGTTTCAATATTAAAATTTTAAAAATCGGTGGGTACCCGGCGTTGGCCTGGTGTTTTTGAGTGTGTGTGGTCGGTCGGGGTTGGGAGTGTTAATGAAAACCTAAGAATAAGCAAAGTAAAAAAAAAACAGAAAAGCGAACGTTACGTGAAAAATGGCTTAAATAACCCTGCTTCAATATTAAAATTTAAAAAATGGAAAAAGAAAAGACATCTCACACCACGATTCGAGCCCAAAACATTTAGATAATGACTCTGCGCTCTAACCACTTGAACTAAGACGACGTTCACGAAATTAGGTAATTAATCTTTAAACTTAATCAGGTTACGACGTCGTATGACGCATGCGTAGAAACGACATCGTCATGAGAGGATTGTTTTTGCTGACCCCCTCCCTGTAGAAAAGTGCTGATTTCAGGATGAAAAATTAACGTTTTTGGCCAATTTTTCGATATTGTTCGGATGAAGGTTGGAGCTTTCATATGAGACCAAATTTGTGAATTTTTGTTCTGTCTGTTGAAAGTTTTTAGCAGACATACAAACACACACACATACATACATTTTCGCTTTTATATATATACAAGCGAGGGTACCCGGCGTTGCCCGGGTGTTTGGAGGTGTGTGCGGTGTTAAATAAAAAAGAACCCGGGGGGGGGGTAAAAGTTGGTAGGCTCGAACCCGAAGCCCTGGGGCGAAGTTTGAATATAAAATCGCCCAGCCAGAATGAGTTACTGAAAGATTTTTGAATTTATTTAAGTAAGAACCAAATTGACAGGTGTACGCACGGAAATCGTCGAGTGTAACGACGACCACGACGACTAAGCATTGTTATAAGCGAAGTAAAAAAAGAAAACAACGTTAAAACTTAAGCGGGGGGGTAATCAAAACATCGAAAAAAACACACAAAAAACTAACGTAAGGCAAACGAACGATGTTAAATGTAAAAATCGAAAAAACAAAAAGAACAAACAGAAAAACGAACACGTGAAAAATTGCTTAAATAAGCCTGTTTCGATATAAAAATTTTAAAAATCGGTGGGTACCCAGGTGTTTTGGGGTGTGTGGCCGGGGGGTGAATAAGCGAAGTAAAAAAATAAAAAAACAGAAAAACGAATGTTACGTGAAAAATGGCTTAAATAGCACTGGTTTAATATTTAAATTTAAAAAATCGGAAAAAAAAGACATCTCACACCACGATTCGAACCAACACGCTAACCAATTGAGCTAACGCGACGTATATGAAATTTAGTCAGTTTTTCAACTATTTAAAGTAAATCAGGTCATGACGTCATCTAACGCATGCGTAGAACCGTCGTCGTCACGAGAGGACCGTTTTGTTGACCCTCCTCCCCCTGTCGAAAATTGTCGATTTCGGGGTGAAAAAAATGAACGTTTTTGGCCAATTTTTCGATATTTTTCGGGCGAAGGATGGGTCTTCAATATGATATCGAGTTTGTGAATTTTAGTCGTGTCTGTCGAAAGTTTTTAGCGGACACACAAACACACATACAAACATACAAATATACATACATACATACATTTTCGCTCATATATATATATATATATATATATATTAAACATTAGATTATTTTATTCAAATATCTATTAAATATTTTTTATGTGAATTTTTATATCCATGGGCGCGCGTATATGGGTTTACTCGTCATTAGATGGCTAAACTTTTTTTTAAAAAAGGTTAAAACTCGAAAATTAGCCTGGTATTTTACCACCAGACCACGGTACTTCGTCAAATTCTATGCATGATTTTTATCGCTTTTAAATATAAGGTCTATTGTTGATTTTTATTAGCGATTCTGTGTTATTTGTTTCGTTCACCTGAGCGTTTTGAGAGAGTTACCTTCCTTTTGTTTATATTCGCGTCGCCCTACTTATTTGGAATGTGTTTGTGTTACTATCATTAATTTTATTTATTAAACATTTGTAATATTTTATTCAAATATTCATTAAATATTTTTTGCATGCATAAATTATCCCTGCACGTTTCTCGGTTAAATATGGTTAAACTTTTAACAAGGTTCGATAAGTAGCTTGGTGTTTTACTACCAGACCACGGGACCTCATCAAATATAATGCGCGATTCTGTGTTATCTAATTGTTTCGTTCACCTGAACGTTTTGAGGGAGTTACCTGTCCTTTGTTTATATTCGCGTCGCCCTTCGTGCATAAAAGGTGAACGTAACAATTAAATTACACAGATGAGCTAATAAAAACATATAAAATTAACAGTATATATATATATATATATATATATATATATATATATAACAATATACAGTACCGGCAAAAAGAAAGTCCGCACTTGTAATTTTTTTCAAAAACTGCAAATTTAAGCTAAATTTAATGTAACTGTTTAAACAACTTATAACACATCTAATTCGCCTTTTATTCCTCTATAATTTTAGCTGTTCATATTTGACTTTTAATTGAAATATTCTAGTGTTTTCGTCAATTTAAAATATAACTTCAAATTAAGGAGGCAAAAAGAAAGTCCGCAGCAACAAATTCGCTTAAAACCAGCCTCAATTATCGCCCCTAAATCAGTTTAAAATATCCACCAACAGGTAACAAAGCATCTCTAATCGTAATTGTTGTTGTTGTTCCAAGTTATATAACGTAACATTTAGTCCATATGCCACGAGTTTCTCTTAGTGATCATCAGGAGCTCATTAATCTCCACCTTTCTGGTTTATCCAATCAAGAAATCGGCCGCAGATTGAAATGTGATGAGAAAACTGTACGAAAGACTGTGCAAAAGCACCAAAACACCGGCAGGGTTCGTGATTCCCCTAAATCTGGTCGTACTAGAATTACTTCTAACAGGGAAGACAATGCTATACAGATCCGCAGCCTAAGAAACAAATTTGAAACGGCTCCCCAAATCTAACAACAGTGCAATCTTGTTAAAAAGTGCTCACTTTCTACTGTCAAGAACAGATTAAAGGAATTTAATTTGCGAGGATATGTTGCAAAACGCAAGCCAATGATTTCTGTAAAGAACAGAAAGCGCCGTCTGGACTTCGTCAGATGCAATGAAGATCATGACTCTTCATATTTGTCAAAAGTGCTTTTTAGCGACGAAAGCAAGTTTAATAGGCAGTGATGGTAGGTAGTACGTCCGTCGGAGGAAAGACGAAGGATTTAATCCTAGGTGCTCAGTTTCAACGCTGCAAAGTGTCGGAGGTCCAGTTTTGGTGTGGGGCATTATTAGTACCAATGGTCCAGGGCCTTAGTCTGCTTGCAAGGTCGAATATGACCAAGTACATTAATATGTTCACTGAACATTTTCTACCCTACTTTGGTCAAAATTTGAATGATAATCCCATCTTCATGCAGAATAATGCTTCCATTCACACAGCTGGCAATGTCAAGAGGTTCCTGGAAGAGCATGATATTCCGTGTTTCGATTGGCCTGAACAATCTCCAGACCTTTATCCTATCGAAAAGGTATGGCATTACATCAAGCAACAACAACGCAATGATAAAATTTCAAATTTGGAAGAACTTTAGACAAAAATTAAAGAAAAGTGGAATGCCCTTTTTCCGGAGTATTGCTGCAGTCTAATTCAAGGAATTCCCAAAAGATTGCAGACTGTCAAATTGCAGAAGGGCTATGCTACTAAATATTAACTAGTTCATTATGTTCCTGTTGTATTTGTGTTGCATTAATGTCCTAAAGTTACATTTTAATAACAATTTTCCATTCTGCGGACTTTCTTTTTGCCTCCTCAATTTGAAGTTTTTTTTTTTTTTAGATTGACGTGAACACTAGAATATTTCAATTAAAAGTCAAATATGAACAGGTAAAATTATAGAAGAATAAAAGGCCAATCAAATGAGGTATAGTTTGTTTAAACAATTGCATTAAATTTAGCTTAAATTTGCAGTTTTTGAAAAAAAATTACAACTACGGACTTTCTTTTTGCCGCCTGTGTATATATAAAAAATATATATAACAATATATATACAACAATATATAGACACACACACACACACACACACACACATATATATATATATATATATATTTAAAAGAGTGTAGCCATCAACAAATTATATAGATATATATAAACTACGTCAATCGCTTTATTGAAGATTAATAAAATATCAATATTTCACTAAATATACGTCACAAAAAAATAAAAATTATATCATCAAATGACCGTTTCAAGGTTAGTTATTTCCTAAAATTTTATTCAAATCCATGCGATATTCACAATGTTCAACGAGCTAGATCGGAGATGCACCACTGTACAACTCATGCATTCTCCTGATTCAAGTTATGACAATAGGACCATTGCTAGTGGCCTCAAAATGCATCGCTATGCCACGAATGACAGGGACGTGCCCAGGGTGATGAAAACAAAGTTCCCGGTCACGGTTATGGTCTTTGGTGTGGTTTCAAGTGAAGGTCATATGGTGCCACTTCACATCTTCGATGTCGAATTGAAAGTCAACACCAAAGTATATGTGGATGTGCTGAATAGTGTGGTGATCGCCTGGTGCAGTCAGGTAGCCGCTGATAGACTCTGGGTGTGGCAGCAGTCCAAAGAAATCCAGGCTTGGCTTCAGAAGGAGTGCTACGACTTTGTACCTTTCTCTTACTGGCTCCCCTCCACCCCAGACCTGAAGCCGCTGGACTACTTCGTTTGGTCATTCGTCGTGAACATCACTAACATGACCTTTCACAACACCAAAGCCAACCTGATCGCCACTATCCGCCGAGTATTCGCCCGGCTCTCGCCGGCGCTTGTGGAAAAAGCATGCTCCCAGTTCCGGACCCGTATTGAGGCAGTGATTGAGTCTGAAGGCGGCTCCATTGAATAGATGTCATCTCTACTACGTAATCAGGTTGCATTAAATTTTCCTCCACTTCAATGACAGATTCTATTCCAGGCCTAAACCTTTGGCAGGCGCGTATAAGATGGTCGATATTGTCCATTATTCTGAATAGGGATGCACTGAGAAAATCTTTTTGTTGTGAAGATGTCTAATAATATCTTTCTTAACAACGCTCCACACGTAATAATCAAAAGGATTAAGGTCTGGAGAGCTTGGAGGCCACAAGTTGGAGGTTATATAATCATGAAAATGTTCTGCTAACCATTCTTAAGTGATTTGACCCTTATGTGATGGTGCGGAGTCTTGTTGTAAAATGTAGGGCCTTCCATTTCTTACTCTATCGAATTTCGCAAAAACCTTTCGCAGTTTCAGTTCCTCGTGAATAATTGTATGTACATTTCCTACACTCACATCAAACTGTGCACTTATTGTCTATATAGACACACGACGGTCCTTATTCATGAAATTATTTATCTTTACTGGTGTTCTGACTTCCTTAGTCTACAACTCTAATAATCCCTTACAGACTCAAGAGAACTTCCATGGGGTCTTCCAGAAGTTATTGAAACGGTATAACAATTGCATTGCAACCGGAAGAGATTACTTTAAAGGGGAGTTGCATGTATGTACTATTAGTAAAAGTGCCCATATGAAGAAAAAAAAAGTCTGGAAACTTATTTAAGGCACTTCGTATATTATATGTGTAGAGGAATTTGAATTAAATGGGATCAGCTTCAGGGTTTCAAGTACTGACACGAATCGATTCATATGACATTGACATCTAAATAAGAGAAAAAAAGTTGAGCTAAAATTAGAGTTTATGGTTTTTAGCTAAGAGTTAAATAAGATTCCGTTGGCATGCAGGAATTTGGGGATTAGTGACTAATCCTTTTAAAGTCGTCAACTGGTTGATTTTATTAATCCGTATGTCTTCATTGTTTAGGATTCTTCTCTTTGAAAGGGCGGATTACTAAATGAGAACAACATAAAAACAGAAATACTACCACCATTTTTTCTTTAAAAAAAACGAAAAAAAAAAAAAACGCTTGAATAACCAAACAATAAATTGAATAGAAATTGTCCCACCTGTGCGTTCCGACAAACAATTTAATTTTTAAGAGAGATCGTTTTTTGTTACAATAATTATGAACTAGCAGTACGTGTAGTAATCTCTATTTATATCAGTCTATTAGTCATCATCCATAATATAAATCTCACCTGGCTGTTTAAATGTATGTATGTATGTATGTATGTATGTATGTGTGTATGTATGTATGTCTGCCTGCCTAAAACTTTCAACAGAGGCGTCGGATTTTCACGCGATCGGTATCAATTTGAAGCTCGACCCTTCGGATGACAAATACCGAAAAATTGTCTACAAACATTAATTCCTTCATTCTCAACTGGGCACTTTTCCACAAGGATAGGTCGCTTTTTTCGTCGATATTTTCAAAAGTCATTCTTTCTTTTCGATTGACTAGCCTTAATTTAAACCTTAATCACTTCCGATTTGCCAATGGGTGCAACAGCAAAGACGTCACGTTTTTTTTCACGTTCTTTTCCGCCTTCGCGAGACGGGTTCCAGCCTGTCTGCCTACTACCACTTTTTTTTTTTTTTTTTTTTGCTGAACGCACACCTCTAAACACCCGGGCAACGCCGGGCACCCAGGCTAGCTTATAATATAAATCTCACTTGTCTGTTTAAATGTATGTATGTATGTATGTATGTATGTATGTATGTATATATGTATGTCTCTCAAACACTTTCGATAGGGGTGACGGATATTCACAAGATCGGTATTATTTTTATGCGCGACCCTTCGGACGACAAATATTGAAAAATTGGCAAAAAAAAACCCCATTAATTCCTTCATCCTCAACTCGGCACTTTTCTACAGGGAGGGGTCGCTTTTTTCGCCGATAATTTCGAGAGTAATCGCCTCTTTTCGATTGTCTAAACTTAATTTAAACCACGTCACTTCCGGTTTGGCAATGGGCGTAACGACATACGCGTGACGTGTTTTGCTTCTTTTTTTTACTTTCTTTTCCTTCTTCGCGGTACGGGTTCGAGCTTGTCTGCCTACTACTACTTTTTTTTGTTTGCGTTCGCAATTTTCCTTTTTTTTTTTTTTTTTTGCGCAACCAACACCCTTACACACACCTCCAATTTCTTGCCTTCGCGTCACGAGTTCAAGTTTGCCTGCCTACTACAACGTTTTTTTTTTGCTCAACACACACCTACAAACACCCGGGCAACGCCGAGAACCCAGGCTAGTCTATAATATAAATCTCACCTGTCTGTTTTAATGTATGTATGTATGTATGTATGTATGTATGTATGTATGTATGTCTGCCTAAAACTTTATTAGCGACGGATTTTCACGCGATCGATAGCGTTTTGTAAGCTCGACCTTTCGGGCAACAAATATTGAAAAATTGGCTAAAAACATTAATTTCTTCACCCTCAACTGGGCACTTTTCTACAGTGAGGGGTCATCCCCTCTTTTCGATTGACTAGCCTTAATTTAAACCTATATCACTTCCGGTTTGGCGATAGGCGCAACAGCAAATACGTCACGTTTTTTTTTCGTTCTTTTCCTCCTTCGCAGTACAGGTTCGACCCTGCCTGTCAACTAACACTTTTTTTTTGGCTCAACACACACCCCCAAACACCCAGGCAACACCGGCCACCCAGGCTAGTCTATTAATGAAACACACTATTGTTCTTGAAACAAACTTTATAAGATTAGAACATTTGATATTTCATTATTTGTATAAAGACGTACCTGTTGGATCTCTTTTCAAAATGAGTGTCGCCATGATGGATATGTTGTGTTATCGCTAGGGTTATGACAAGAGAATATTCTTTTCATTATTTTGACTCTCGGGTATATATCACTTAATATCTTATATGTTTTTAGATAGAGTGATGTGGTTCTCGATTGATTAACTGTGTCTAAATGTGTCGGATATATACAGGAGAGTCAAAACAATGATAAGAATATTCTCTTGTCACAACCCTAATTATCGTGGATAACGTTAGGTTGAGATATAAAGTGAAAAAGTTTAATGATAAAAATGGGTAATAATAAAGAGAGTTTTCGTTTATATACATTTATTTCTCATAGAAGAGGTTTGTTAAAGACATTAGCATACTATAGATAAAAGGAGATACAATTATAGACTTAATTACTAATAAAAGATTTCACGTCGAAATAAACACGAATTGCCAGGGCAAACAATTTATAGAAAATGCATAAGTGATGTAAAACAAATGCGCTTTAATATTATCTGGTTTCTCTATCTCCAAATTTTTCGCCTTGTCTATATATCTATCTGCTGTGTCTGCACAAATAATTAACAAGAACACGAAAGTAAAGATATACAATAATATATTAGGAAGAAAAGTTATATACATATTTACATGCCTTCAGATATACTTCAGTTGGAGATATTCCGGCAGGTGGCGTGTTGCATGTCTTACTGGAGGTAACATAGGCGTCTTGCCTATTTGGCGGTCGTTACCGGACTCCCCTGGTATTGGTGATTGATACCTTTATATATCTCACTCACCAGCCCATGTTAATTAGTGGGCGTTTCCACAACGCTATCAGAGGGAGATATGTGTGTGAGGACAATTCTAAACCTATATACTCAACGAACTTTTGATCTACAGTCTTGAAATTTGGCATGCAGGGTATTCAGACATGGGGAAAACTTTTTAATCTGTTTTAACCCGAGATTAAAATGCTGCTAAGGGGTAATAATTGAAAAAATAGTCCCTAGGAAGGTTATCGGATTTTTATTTGTTTGTCAACTGTTTCACGAGATTTGGAAATACGTTTTTAAAGAATGTGTCAAACTGGTCTAATGGTTATATTACTTGACTTATTGTTTTTAGGTTTTGGTTTGGATCTCAGCTTGAGTAATTTTTTACCTACAAGAAGTGAACTCTTTAAAAAAAAAAAAAGCATAATACTCGCATGCATATGTGTCGGTTCTTTCCGTTTTTTACTTTATTTTTTTTAAGGACTTTAATGTTACGTTTAATACCGGGCAACGCCGGGTACATATTCTAGTATTATATAATTATATTGTAAGAAAGAAGTAAACACCGAAGAAAAAACGACTACTAATGAAAAAGCCCATTCAAGACGAACGAAAAACTGCAATATAAAGAATAACAAATATTCGAACACGAGGTGTTTATAGTGTCTGTACTCTGTTAGAAAATTACCCCAGATTTTTTGTCTGTTCCTTTTCTCCCATATATATAATAAAAATATATATGAGATATGAGAATACCTTGGGTACGCTAGTCTTTCCTTATATAGCATGTGTCATAAAGTGTTTCATCACGCTGGGCTAATATGTAGCAGAAATGAAAAGATAGAACAATAGATTAATAAAATATTGTTTCCAGAATGAGGTGAAATTAACCAGAACTTTCCGTTTCGTAATAACTTTGAATATTCTAGATAATTATATATATATATAGGCAAATCTCCATATGTCTGAGTTTAAGAGTTTCCCCATTATAACCAATATCTGCTGTTCACACACGAGCATACACAAGCAAAGTGAAACGTTTACCCACGTTTACACACACGTTGTATGCAGTCTATGTCGCAAAGTAGACCAAGAAAAATTACAACTCAAGCTCTCTTTTTTCGTATTGCAACAACGACATTTATTTCCTCATTCTTCCGCCACGCGTAACTTTTCTTTTACGGCTGTGACGTCACCCTAACGTGATCGTCCCGAACGTGATCGTCTTCTCGAACGTGCCCTCAAATGTGCTCTCTCTCTTTCTCTCTCTCTCTCTCTCTCTCTCTCTCTCTCTCTCTCTCTATCTCTCTCTCTTCTTTTTATAGTCTTTTTCCTTACCGTGGCGTCATTTCGCTCACGGTTCGGTATTTGCATATAGCCGCCATACGCGCTCTTTTACAACAGAGATGACTTTGAGACCAGACGCGGATGATGAGAAACATAGACAATATACGAGAGTCGTTCCAAAAGTAAGGCCTGCTATTTTTTAACTAAAAAATGAATATGTTGAAGAGCTACGAAGATGCGAGTAGTACCATTTAAACAAGCCACCTTTAGTGCTCCATAATTTATTTTTCTACATGGGCATCACCATTCTCAATGCATTTTTACCAGTCGACGGACCCATCACTTAACTGTGCTGACATCAACTGCATTGGATTCATAAACTTTCAACAGACACCGGTGAATGTTAATCGATTCAATTTTTTCTGTATGGAAGAATTCAGTGACGCATCTCTGCTTCTGACGCACGTCCATGACACGAGTTAATTTCTTAGATTCTCAAACCGTCAACACAGGCAACAGAGAGATGGAACTTTCAGATCATGAATGCATAAGTTCAGTCATCATAACAATGCAATTTGCAATCCTTTCTGATTCATTCGGGCGGAATAAAAATAGGAGGCATTATTTTTAGAACGCTTCCTTGTAAGAAGGAACATATATACTAGTGTAATGAATATTGGTACATCCGGGCCTTTCCTTCTTACAAATCTTGATATACTAGTTAAGCCATAAGTACCTACTGGTAGAGCTACCTAGACAGACGCAAGCCTCAGCTTCGACTATGACATTTGTGTAGTATGGCGACTAACCAGACTATTACTCGAAACTGTAGCAAACCCCGTTGAGTTATTTTTTTTATTATCCCATATTCACACCAAACAAGATACAGTGTCACTTTGATGTAGGGGGCTACTATCGGGGACATGCTGCAGGAATATTATGTAGGGAGTTGAGCAGCAAGTTGCCTGTTCACATTACACTTGAACTTCTGCATGTCAGAATTTTTGAGGAGACAGAAACTCGGAAGAGACTTCCAAAGTCTAGCAGTTTTGCGGAGGGAATTATTGGAGTAAACGGCTTTCTTACATGTAGGGATTTCTACTGTGTAGAAGCGGGATCTTGCTGCATGTCGAGTTTGTTGTGGGTATTTACGTCGAGAGGGTATGTGCTTGTAGTTCGTCGGAGCATTCACCATTAAACTACTTGTAGAACAGGTAGAGGGATGCAACATTTCATCGATGGGACAGAGGTTGAAGCTTAGATAACAGTTCAGGACCTATTAGGTTGGCGACTCTCTTTTGAACTCTGTCCAGGAGTGAGAGACTAGTAGCAGATGCACCAGCCCAAATGTGACAACAACACTTCATTCATGGCGAATAGTGGCCTTGTAGAGGTACAGGATACTTTCGGGGGTAAGTAGCTTTCTAGCACGGTAGAGAGAGCCTACCTTCCTCGCAGTGGCCCTGCCAATGCTCTCAATATATCTGTTCCAACTCATGTTCCCTGTGAACGTTAGACCGTGGAGTTTGAAAGAAGTACTTTCAGGTAATGTATCTTTAGCTATTGCTATTGATGGTTGAGAAGGTTTCTTATAATTATTGAAGGAAACAAGCTTAGTCTTGGCAGCATTGAATGTGACTATCCATTTATGTCCCTATTCCACTATAGATTGGAGGTCTTCCTCTAGCATTTCTGCCATTTCCTTAGATATGTGTTCATTTGTTTTCCCCTCGTGCCTACTATAGAGAGTGGTGTTATCAGCAAATATACCCATCTCAGAAACAATTTTATCAGAGAGGCCATTTATGAATATTAGGAATAATAAAGGTCTAAGGATAGACCCCTGAGGTACTCACACACTAATATCATATTGTTTAGACCGTCGAGGACAACCTGGATTCTTCTCTTGCTTAAGAAGGATTTAATTATGTTAAATATTCGTCTAGTGACACTGTATGATCTGATTTTCCTGACTTCAACAATATATAGCTATTTTACGGGATATATCAGTGGCTATATAGGATTTAAAACGAACTCACAAGTTTAGAAAAAAAAGTTTAACAACGAACTATTCGAAATGATATCACAAGTTGAAAAAAACTAACGAAGAACGTTAGAAAGACTTATTATTACTTACAGAAAGTGAGTATTTTTTCTTCATCCTCGTTTTTTTTTTTACTTAACGAAGAACGTATAAAAAAGACTTATTTTTTAATTCAATGAGAACTTGCCCATTGTTGTTACTTTATAAAAGTTATTGTTTGCACAAACTGTGGTAAAATGGAACAATTAACAAAAGTACTACAAGTCACTTTACAACAGCAATCCTAGCAATTCGAACAACGATTGGAACAACAATTGGAACAACGATTGGAACAACAATTCAAACTACAATTGGAACAACAATTGGAACAACAATTCGAACAACAATTGGAACAACAATTCAAACAACAATTCGAACTACAATTGGAAAAACAATTCGAACAACAATTGTGTTATATATTCGTTATCATCGAGGTTATCCTTGAGGGGTACCAAATTGAGCTTTCGTTACATTTGAATATGTTATATAGAGTTCTTCATTTAGGGGCACATTTTACGTTTGGGTGTATACACTGTATAACATCAAAGATTCCGTGTGCGTATGATTGTCTCTAATATAAATGGTTGTGTGTTTGATTATCATAAAGGGAATCGTGTGTGTGACATGTAATTTCTGAACCTACCTCTGTTTCTTCTCGCTGTTGAACCATCTGGCAATTTCTCATCCTGGAGGGAGACTTGATACCTGTTTGACGAAGATTTATCACTCCAAGACAATGAAATGGTTTTATAGTTTTTTATTTTACTTTCCCCAGAGGTTCTGCAGAAGTGGAAGTGAAATCGCTTGTGTGGGCTCTTCTTCACACACGTCAGCGTTAGTCTCCCCCTCCCCAGTTAAGAGGGGGAGACCACGGAAAAACGTCCGTCTTCTTCAAAGCTCAAATCAAATCTCTCAGATCTAGCCAACCACGTCACACATACATAATTTGGTCAGCTGACCTTTGGTTCTGGTAAACGTGTCTACCTCCACGTTTACTCACCTCTCTCTCTCTCTCTCTCTCTCTCTCTCTCTCCTTCTCTATTCTCTTATAGAGACACAGAGAGAGAAAATAGAAAGAGTAAGAAAGCCAGAGAGGGCGGGAGAGATGCTCGTTAACAATTGGAACAACAATTCGAACTACAATTCGAACAACAATTGGAACAACAATTCGCACTACAATTCGAACAACAATTGGAACAACAATTCGAACAACAATTCTAACAACAATCGGAACAACAATTCGAACTACAATTGGAACAACAATGTGAACAACAATTCGAACTACAATTCGAACAACAATTCGAACAACAATTCGAACTACAATTCGAACAACAATTCGAACTACAATTCGAACAAGAATTCGAACAACAATTCGAACAACAATTCGAACTACAATTGGAAAAACAATTCGAACAACAATTTGAACAACAATTCGAACTACAATTCGAAAAACAATTGGAACAACAATTCGAACTACAATTCGAACAACAATTGGAACAACAATTCGAACAACAATTCTAACAACAATTGGAACAACAATTCGAACTACAATTCGAACAACAATGTGAACAACAATTCGAACAACAATTCGAACTACAATTCGAACAACAATTCGAACTACAATTCGAACAACAATTCGAACTACAATTCGAACTACAATTCGAACAACAATTCGAACAACAATTGGAACAGCAATTCGAACAACAATTCGAACAACAAAAACAATTCCAACAACAAGATAAGTTTGAAAAGTCATACAAACAACAAGTAAAAGACAATATTTCAAACAACGGGCAAAAGAAATAAATCGTTTCTGGAAGACATTATCTAAAATCACAAAATTACTAGGTTCGAGGAATTTTTCAGCTGAAGGAATTTCAAATTCATTAGCGGAATTTAAATACGACGCGGATATTGGTTCAACGTTTCCAGCTTATTTTCGTAAGTTTGAAACCATATTTACGAAAAGATGCGGACAATGATAAGACGAAGAAAAATCACGCTGTTGTTACAAACGTTGGGAACAGACTAAAATACTAAATACGTAGATTTAATTATCAAAAAAAAAAAAAACCAGGAGGACACGTTATTTAATGATACAATAAAAATTTTATCAAAAATTTGCGATAAAAAGGGATAGTCTGTTTCATGCGCGATATAAATGTTTTAATTAGGCACCGCCAAAAATGGCCGAAAAGTCAAGTTGTTGTTTTTTAAAACGAAATTACATTGATTAAAATCCATTATTTCTGAGTAACTTTTTTTTCCAGAAAGATAAAACCCTGAATTTTATCAGCAGAATAATGTAAGACTTTTTCTACTATTTTTAATTCAATTTTAAATGTTAAATTTTCCCCAAAGTTAACAATTGGCGTTTTTTGTTTTCCGCAAAAAACGTATATAAATAGTTAAAAAAAAAAGAAAAGGTTTTTGAAAGAATTAATTTGTTTATTTCTTGTCTAACTAAGATTTAGGGTGATTTTCTATGAGAATATGCAAAAATATTATAATATAAGTACCTGAATTTCAAATAATTCTACTTATTCATATAGGCAACCAGTTACTTCAAGTCGATTTGATTACTGTTTACATTTGCACTTGATAAAAAGCAAACTACGGAAGACCAAAAAGCCAAACAAAAACTTATTTTTCAGTGACAAAAATTTCAATGTATTAACGCTGAGGCTGGTAGTACAAGATGGGTGACCATTTGTATGAGTTCGGTTTTTAATGTGTATGTGTGTGGGGGCCAGGCTCTCCAAAATGGGGAGGGGAGCAATTTAAAGGAGAATAAAAAAAATTATTTCAGCGCGTTTGGTCTACCGTAGTCGAAAGGCGGCAAACGTTTCCAAGTTTGATCGAAAAAATAATGATATTTTTAACACAAAGGGCACAATATTTATCGAATTTTTTTTGTATCGATTCTTCAAAGCAAGCCCTGTTTAATAATGGTTGCATTATTCGGCTCACTAAAAAGAAATTGTTAATTTATTTATCAAAGATTTTAAAATGGCTTTTTTTCGTATAAATATTTTAAAAAAAAATTTTGTTTGTTTTGCTTAACTTAAATTAATTATTTTACTTAACATATTCACCGAATTTCACACTTCAAAACTCACAAGCGGGATAATTAAGCACAATCGAAGTTCTGATATTCAGACATCAAAATAAGGTATACAAACAAGATTTTGGGTTTTTTTTAATCTATAATCCCGTCCCTTACAACAACATAATATGTTTTGTTCAGTTTCAGATGATTATTTTAAGCATATTTGGAACCCCCTCAAAAAAGGGTGTTGTAGGCAAAAAATGTATATATAAATATCGTTTATGAAAAATAAGTACACTCTTATAAAGTTCATTCTTCTCTTAATAATCGCTGAAAGTTTTGTATTGATTGGATAATTACCTGATTTTTGGTAGATTTTTAAAAAGACGGTCCGTCAAAAAGTACTTACCTGCCCCCCTCCAGTTTTGGCGGTGCCTAGTTTTAATATTGTAAAACATGAGGGCGATGATTGTGATAGGTATGATTAAGGCGCAGTGTAAGGCAGTTAAATTAACGGAATTATAGAGTGAAGTTTAAATGTGTAAATTTTGTCCAAGGTCTAACGACACCGAAGAATAAGGAACTTAGATAAAAAAAAATATTGGCATTATGGAATAGGACCCAAACGCTACGCTGCAAAAGGTAGCAGGAAATAAATATTAAAAAAGATAATCGGATTGAAAAGAAAAGCATATCACGAATACAGACTGTAAGACAAACGTTGAATCCAAATAAAGAAAAATGCTATATGCAGTGCGTATAGTGAGAAAACTATAAAAATATTGTTTCTTTAAGGACAAAATATGCTTTAACTGTGGAATTGTAGGCCATAAAAGTTTCTCTTGTCTGATGAAACAGACACAAATAAAAATAAAGGCGCACTCAAAAAACAAACAAAAAAAAACGAAATGAAGCAGAATCAAATAATAAAGTGCCTAAATATAAAAATAAATGGGCGGCCCGTAAAATTGTTACGCGATTTAGGAAGTGGTATCTCAGTAATAAATTAATAAACTTGGAAAAAATAGATTCTTCACGATTAACGAACTCAGAAAAAAATTGCCAAAGTTCAAGGGAGAACTAAAATGTAATATTTCGTTCATGGAAAAAAAAACTCACAAATCAATAGTGTTTGTGCTCCATCATTGAGAAAATCTTTTTGGTTTAGACTAGATTGTGCTGTTTAACTTATGAGAATTACCGATTAATTCTTTTTGTAACAAAGCTTACGTCACAGGAAAAATTAATCGAACCAAACGGAGATTTATTATGGATTTCAACTGAGTAAGAAAAGATTCAGAAAAAAAAGTGAATAGATTGTCCAGACCCTAAAAAGAGAAGATATTAAAATTCAAATTCACGGAAAAATCTTGCGCACACACACACACGCATTATATATATATATATATATATATATATATATATATATATATATATATATATATATATGCGGGGTTCGAATCGTTCGACTGGTAGTAATCGTGACACACTGCACTGAAGATTCCCGAAAGGATGAAACACTATTGTCTGTAGGTATTTAATTATTATAGTAGAAAATAATTATGACAGCCCCTTTAAGAAATTCGTTTCTTATTGTTGAGCACTTTCAGTTGAATTAAAAGTCGGTCAAATTAGCTCTTATGCGTAGATCATCGTATAACGATTAGATCACTGTCTGCCTGACGTAAATGAACACTTAAAATTAAGATGTTTAAAATTCCACGTTATTTCAAGCGGTTAATGGTAGCCGAGTGGATTAGGTCTCCGCTAATCGAGCCAGAGATGTCTTGTGATGCGGGCTTCGAATCGTTCGACTGGTATTAATCGTGACACCCTGCACTGAAGATTCCCGAAAGGATGAAACACTAGTGTCTGTAGGTATTTAATAATTATTATAGCAAAAAAATAATTATATATATATATATATATATATATATATATATATATATATATATATATATATATATATATATATGAGAATAATGGAAATATTATTCTGACGAGATAGAGAGATAAAAAGGAAAAAACCAAGTTACGTGTTCATCAACGTTTTATTTTTATTGAAAGACTTCTTCTGGATGAATGAAATAGAAAAAATAAAATAGTAGTAGAATCTGAAAATATATTTTTGTTGTAATGTTGAAATGCATGGCTTTGTTCAGAACGAAAAAAGTCGCTAGAACATCAAAAACGTACTGCGTTCTGAAAGAAAATAAGTTTTTTAACGTCATATAGCCGTTAATATATTTAAAAAGATAGGATGTAATTTATATTCTATTTGGAATAAATATGTTCGTTATAATTCAAATATGGATGTGTAACCGAAATGAAATGAGTGTATTTTTGTTATGTAATTTATTAACTTATTATATGTATTAATTGTCATAGGTAGTGTTTTCTATGGTCTGAGAGAGTTAACCTGTGTCTAAAAGTAAACGTTCTTTTAATAGGAGTTTACTTATTAATGGCGATGAATTATAGAAACCGCCATGTTGTTTACTTAATTCTGGTTGAATTTGTGATAAGCGTTGATTCAAGAAGTCTTCGTCGCGATTTATTTGAAATAAATTTAACTATTTTTGCTTGTTTGAAGTCAAAAGTATGATTATGTTGCAATAAATGAGAGAATAATGCATTCAGAAAATTGCTATTTCTAATATCTCTTATATGAGCCTTTTCTCTAATATACGCTGGGTTTCACCAACGTATATATGATGGCAATTTTGGCAAGCAACAGTGTATATGCCTGCATTAGAAATTAGTTTGTTTTAATGCAGACAATTTTAAATAATTACTGAAAAGATTCAAATTTAAGAGAATTTTTTGTATTTAAACTTAGGGCTTTTTTTTATCTCTTTGTGACATGAACGTTATATATATATATATATATATATATATATATATATATATATATATATATATATATATATATATATATATATATATATATATATACAGTAGCGTTCAAAAGTTAAGGGCTAGTAGTTTCAAGACAAGTTTAAGTACTTTTTAAGAAAAACCGTTCATTTAAAATACTTAATATGCATATATACTTATAGATATACTCATCACTCATGTCTCGCCTAAATTTCATAAGCATCCGTTGGATATTTTTGAAGTTATAACCAATAACACAAAAGTTTGTCCAAATTCTCGTGGTCCAAAAGTTAAGGGCTAGGCGGTATAATCTTTAATTATTATAACAGTAAGGTACTGTATAGGTGGACAGCAGTTATCGCCCCTGAACATACTTTACCTAAGTGGAGTTTCCAACGGGTAAGAGTTATAGCCCCTGGCTCATAACTTTACATTTGTAGACTTCGCTCTCCTATAAAAAGAGAGAGAAACGTCCATCTTCATTCTGAAGTCGACACACGTCGTTTCGCTGTCAGACAGGTACTATGAATAATCCTACTTCAAATTTTTACTAAAGAACATTAAAATTATTGTAATTGGGTAAAAAAATGAGTGTTTGTATCGCACTAGTACAACATGGCAGCAAAACAACGTCGTCCCGTTTCTGTCGAAGAAAAACAGCTCATTATTCATCTTCATAGTAATTGTAAGAAAACTTGTGAGATTGTTGACACCGTAGGAAGGTCTCCTAGTGTAGTAAAGCGTATTGATGCACATTTCAAGCAGTCAGGATCAGTGGCAGCCGCCCCAAAATCTGGTAGACCTCGAATCACAACTGCTCGACAGGATCGTCTTATTGTAAAAATGTCACTTAAAGACAGATTTAACACTGCTGCTAAAATATCTCGAGAACTAAAGCAAAGGTATATTGTTCAAGCGTCTCGGCAAACTGTTGCACGCTTCTGGATTGCAATCTCGAGTGCCACCAAGGAAGCCTCTTATCTCCAAAAAGAATCAGAAACTCCGCCTCGTTTTTGCCCAAGAACACGTTGTGTGGACAACCGAAAACTGGTCCCGTGTGCACTTTAGTGATGAATCGAAGTTTAACGTTATCGGATCTGATGGCAACACCTATGTCCGGCGAAGAACTGGTGAGAGATTGGAGGTTAAGTGCGTGAAAAAAACTGTGAAATTTGGAGGAGGAAGTGTAAGGGTTTGGGGCGTTATGTCAGCTGCGCGCTGTGGACCACTGATTCGTCTGCAAGGTGGAATAAATGCAGAAGTTTATAAGCAGATTCTACGGCAGCATGCAGTTCCTAGTCTTCGGTCGTCGCTCTATCAACCTGCAATTTTCATGCAGGATAACGCTCCTTGTCACACTGCTAAGAAAGTAAAGACATTTTTAGACGAGGAAGAAGTTGAAACGATGCGTTGGCCCCCTCAGAGTCCAGATCTTAATCTTATTGAGAATATCTGGAAAATAGTTGGTGAACGTGCTCAACTTCAGTGCCCAAAAAATCAAGAAGAACTCTGGCAGTGCTTACATGCTGAATGGAGTGCGATAACGCCAGCGTTTTGCAAGAAGTTGGTGGATTCCTGTGCCAAGAGGTGTCAAGAAGTCATAAATAGCAAGGGTTTGTTTACCAAATACTAGTTAGTTGGTAATTTCAGCCATTCACAGCAAGGACAAAAGCCGCAATCGTGTTAGCCCTTAACTTTTGAACACACAAATTTTGAACAATTTTATTTAAAATGGTAGCTATTCAAAAAATACTTAGTGTAGGCTAACGAAATTATGACCCATTGAAGATATACATGTTATCTATTTTGTTGTTCGTGTGTATTTGTTTCAAATATATGGTTAAACTTGCTGAGGTTTTACTAGCCCTTAACTTTTGGACGCTACTGTATATATATATATATATATATATATATATATATATATATATATATATATATATATATATATATATTATGACAGCCCCTTTAAGAAATTCGTTTCTTATCGTTGAGCACTTTCAGTTGAATTAACGTCGGTCAATTTAGCTCTTATGCATATATCATCGTATAACGATTAGATCACTCTCTGACTGACGTAAATGAACATTCAAAAATTAAAATGTTTAAATTCAACGTTATTTCACGCGGTTAATGGTAGCCGAATGGATTAGGTCTTCGCTAATTGAGCCAGAGATGTCTCGTGATGCGGGGTTCCAATCGTTCGACTGGTATTAATCGTGACACCCTGCACTGAAGATTCCCGAAAGGAGGAAACACTAGTGTCTGTAGGTATTTAATATTTATTATAGCAAAAAAATAATTATATATATATATATATATATATATATATATATATATATATATATATATATATATATACTAGACTTTTTAAAAGTTATAGCCTGTTGACTTAGAAAAAGTGCTTTCTGCCAAATTGATGGTTGAATATCGTTAAATTTATGTTCTTTTTACCACTTAATATTAATCCTTACTAATTCTTATTAATCCTTAACTGTGCATCGAACTAATAACATAATACTTAATTCGCTACATCTTATTAAAACAAAAGTTCATACAAAATTTCGGACAGATCGGTTCAGTAGTTTCCAAGAAAACTCCTATGGTATTCTGGTGACTAATCCCCATTAAAATCTAACTGCATCGAAGGAATACTATAATACTTAGTTTTCTTAACAAAGTTTCATACAAATTTGCAGCTAGATCGACCTGGTAGTTTTCGAGAATAAAATTGAACACACAGACAGACGGACAGACAGACTAAGAGAAATATGATATAGATATGTAAGCTAAAATGATATTAATGAACCCTGGGCGACGCCGGATAGTCACAGCTAGTTTATTACGTAATGAAGCGTTCAAACTTTTAGAATTGCATTTTGCTGTGGTGCAAGAGAAGTGGATATGCATGGAGAGATATTTACTGTATTCTTCTTCTGATACATCCTGTTTAGTGATATTAGATGACACTGTCTGATAATCCCAGCTCTACCCCTAACCTTAACACAAACGATTTAAGCCGTTCGCAAAAAAAAAGGATACTGAATATAGAAATAAAACAGCATAAAGGGTTTAGTTGTGCTATCACTTGCAAAAGTAAATCTTCATCAAACTTGACAAATCCTTTAATTTATTTCGAATTTTTTTTTCTAGCTTATTTGACCTTCCCGAACTTAGATCCTTGCAAGGTCAGCGTTTAGACCTGGCAAAGTGATCTATGCAAACTTATTCTCTGTTTTTTTTTTTTTTTTTTTTTTAAGTTTATGTTCAACCTAAAGAAAAAAAAACACAAAAAAACAAGCTATGTGATTAATGGTGTTTACAGGTTTAATTGAGACCCTGATTACTGAGTTTGATCAACTCCTTGGTTGTATTCCTCAAAGACTCAAGTATAAGTTCTAGTACTAAAAGTTATTTCTATTGTTCGCTCGCTGGGAGTCAGATTTTAGAGAAAAAAAAAGTAGGGAGCGATGAAATCCTCTCAGCAAAAAAGAAAAGAACTTTTCTACCCCCCCCCCCTTTGCCACGTATCATTTTGAACTTCACAATTATAGCATAATATGAATCTCTAAATTTTTAATAGAATTTTCTATTTTCAGCTTAATTTTAACCTCATGTACATAGAGAATGCCATTTTAATATTATTTATATATATCAACATATTTTATTGTTACATATACAAATTTGATTACAGTGAAAATGTACAATTACACAGGCGTGTCCATTCTTTTAAATGATAGTTACTGATTTACATTCTATTAAAACAAAACCCGGATTAGTATATGATATCTCTTACTCTTTCCCAATCTCAACCAGAGAAATTCACCCGAATCAAAGACATATCTTTCAACTTTAGAGACATCAATGCGTTCAGATATTTTAACTCTTATGAGACGATTTTTCTGAATAAAAATGTTGAGCTTTATCCTGATCATTAAGTGATCAGTAGGGCTATGACAAGAGAATATTCTTTTCATTATTTTGACTCTCGAGTATGCATCAGTTAATGTTACATGATAAGGGCTGTCTCCTTTTAATGGAAGTAAAAAAATAGGGAATTAGTTAAATGTAAATATGAAATAGGATAGTCAAGGATTCGAACTTGCGAAGCTAGATTTGGAATTGAAAATTCCAATCATAATTTAAAATAAATACAGAATGTTATTGAAATAAGGAATGTGGAATTGCAATTGTTAAGCTTACATATCTGTTTATTGGGAAAGGAATGTAATGATGAAATTTGTTCTGTTATAAAAATGGAAATTAAAATAAGGAATTTAATCGTCAATTGAAATTGTAAACATGTTATTTGAAAAATAGGTTACTGAGCTCGGGGTCATGTCAAGTTTGGCGACGTGACGCATGTCATCTAACGTGCTTTATGAGCACATGTTTAACCATGCGATGACGTGACAAGTTCTCAATATAGGTAGAGTTTTAGATGCAGGCTGAGAGAAGAGTCGGAGAGAAGCAGAGAGGTTCAGACCGATTCTCCGTTAGAATCAAGGCACCCTCTAGAAGTGAGAGGGTTTTAGAAATAACCATGTAACAACTTTGAATCGCTGAGATAAAATCATGTCCGGGCGGTCGAAGATGAAATAAAGGACATCAACATGTGTTTCTGTATCTGCGTCTCCGTGTTGTTATTCAACAGAAAAGGTATTGTCCATTTACATTATAAGAACTTTGTGAAAATCATCATCTCCAAAATAGGTAAGAAATATATGTATCAATATTTATAGAAACGCTTCCGTTCATACAGAACTGTCAACCGTATAAATGCCAAAACGCACAAACTCTCGGTCTACCTATCTATATATAAATTTCTCCCCTCATTGTGTATTACAAGCCGTCGGCTCTCTTGTATTAACATGTACCACAAACAGGAACATTTTAAGACATATGAACACTCAACACATGAACACCCCTAAGAGTGTCTCTAGATATCACACTAAGACTCTTCCTAAAAACGAACAACAACAACAACAACGATATAGAATACACGTCATCTTAATACCACCAATATATAACATACGTACATATTTAGTATCTTTTCAAAAATACAACCAGTATATAACATTAATATCTTATATGTTTTTTTAAGATAGAGTGATGTGGTTCTCGATTGATTAACTGTGTCAAACTGTGTGGGATATATATACTCGAGAGACAAAACAATGATAAAAATATTCTCTTGTAATAACCCTACTACAAAAGACAAAATACATTACTTTTACTTTACAAAAGTTTCTTAGATCACTGCGTCTGCATATCATGTAAACAAGCAAGTGACTGAGAATGGAAGCAGGTTGACTTATTCTTCTAGTAAGAAAAAAGTATTGGTGATAACTAAGTGCAGTTCACTACAGAAAGCAGCATGAGATATTTTTCATTAACTCTGAAAATACCATAAATACATAAGGGAGACCAGATTTCATTGTTCAAGCTGATTGATAGAATGACTAAATTCTTGACATCTGTTAAACCAGTGACAATAGATCGAAATGTATGACAGAAAAAAAGTAGCATCAGTTTCAATCGAACCAAGGATTACGCATAAACAGATGGAACGATCATAGACAACTTGTACCTTGCTTGGTGCATATATCACTGAACCTAGAGGAAAAGTGGAAAAAAAAGAGTTGACCTGTCCGGAGATTGAAAGTTGATAAATTTTAAACGAACTTGTTGTTTCTTGTCAATATGAAGATTCATTTCACTGAAGCTATCAGCAAATTAGTTTCGATGTTCAGGAGTAATTAATCTAAGAATTACAGCACTCGTCTCATAGTGGTATCTCTTACGCTCTCCCAATTGCAATCAGAAAAGTTCACCTGGTTGGATTTAAGACAACTTCTCATGACTAGATATTTCAACTTGGAGACAACTATACGCTAGGTGCTTTAACTCAACTTTTGATTCGACTTTTACGATGAATAGAAATTTTGAGGTTAGCTCTGACCACACATTATTCTGACGTTGCAGACATTTCTTAGATCCACGTAATCTTGTGCTGTTTACCATGTAATCAAGTAAGTTGCCATGTTCAAATGGTGATAAGGGGAGACAATTCACTACAAAGGTGAAGGAGCAGCAAAACATCTGTATTGATTCTACCAATGCGTTAAAGTCACTGAAAATCATTAAACGGCAAACAGGTGACATTAGATCTAAGTGTATAGCAGAGAGAAGTAATCTCATCTTCAGACGAAGCAATGGTCGTGCATAAACAGATAAAACATTAATATAACAATCAGCAGGGATTCTCAATCGCATTACACACTCATTAGCACTAATTAGATGTTCAGTCTTATATGGAATTCTAAACTGCAAATTCCGCACCAACTTTACGCCTCTCGTGTTCAGATTTACTAGAAAATGTGTTTCTATACAATACTCTTTGTAACATGCTTGCACATGCACGCACCATAATTATTGAATTTTTGATTACTAAATATCAATTCCGTTGGGTTGGTAATGTCAGTATCATGCATGAGAATTAACCCCCATCACAGGTTCTTTTAAAATGAAAGCATTTCTCCAATAATTACATCGTATTCCTCTTCATGTGCATGAGTGTATGCGCATGAGTGTATGTGTCTGTTTTTGTCTACGAAAAGTAAGTGTGATTTTATTCTCCGAGTTTTAATGGGGGATGGTGAAAATGAAATGACAGGAATTCAAACAACATTCTTCACTGAAAGGCATCACCGGTGCTAGATCTGCAGTGACGAAACGAATTATAAAATCCTCTATAGTAACTCACGCTCATATAGTTAAAAGTTCAGTATCATGCCAGCAGATATAAACGCCAGATTTATTCTTTACTAGACTTAGAAATAGAGATACCATATATCACTAATTGTGAAATTATCGTGGCCTGAGAGGAGCCTCCATGTGGAATCTTCATTTGGGACATGGCACCCGCAACAAAAAAATTATGTCAATGGCACATAATTATAGGAAAAAAAAAACGTCACAATTATAATTGATTATAGGAAAAACCGTATAACTGTTTGAAGAACTTTTCCGTCTTTATTATGTGGTTCTCGTAATTTTATTATCATAGAGATTAATACGTTACAAATATAAGCGTCCTGGATCGATTTCTAAGTGATGATTTCATTTCAGAGGGGTTCAATATAAGTTATAATTCGTTTTGGGTAATTTCATTGTGTGAAATATCTACATGGATGGCTCATAGAAAGTGATCACACCGCAAGAAATAGAAAAGCGTCGGTGTTGAGAAGGAGGAAAAAAAGAAGTAAAATCTTTTCCTTAATTTTTGTTTATAAATCATACTTGATTTAGTCGCAACTTTCACACAATGATCTAAACTGTGAAATCGTGTTCCACAATATATTACGATGTAACGCCCCTTTATAAAATTGTAGGTGTTTCAGATATTCTGAAACTGGCGTGAACTACGTTTCTGAATTTTAAAGATGAGGATTGATTATTCGTATTATTTGGATTTTTCGGACCCCCTATTCTCATCTCGAGTGTCATTTTCATAACATTTCGGTCGATGTAACCTCCGACCTTCTTCTTTTTTTATCTACAGAGATATTCCCGAGTTCAACAAGATACACCTGAAGAAGGTCGAAGGCTACATCGACCGAAACGTTGTGAAAATGACACTCAAGATGAGAGCAGAAGTCCAAAGAATGCAAATAATATGGTGTGGACTAATTAAGCAAAATTTACCAAAATAACAGAAGAAAAAAAAACTCTTTTCTCAACATATTTCCACTTGTTGCACTGTGATGGCATTCTATAACATATTTCCACTTGTTTCACTGTGATGGCATTCTATAACATATTTCCACTTGTTGCACTGTGATGGCATTCTATAACATATTTCCACTTGTTGCACTGTGATGGCATTCTATAACATATTTCCACTTGTTGCACTGTGATGGCATTCTATAACATATTTCCACTTGTCGCACTGTGATGGCATTCTATAACATATTTCCACTTGTTGCACTGTGATGGCATTCTATAACATATTTCCACTTGTTGCACTGTGATGGCATTCTATAACATATTTCCACTTGTTGCACTGTGATGGCATTCTATAACATATTTCCACTTGTTGCACTGTGATGGCATTCTATAACATATTTCCACTTGTTGCACTGTGATGGCATTCTATAACATATTTCCACTTGTTGCACTGTGATGGCATTCTATAACATATTTCCACTTGTTGCACTGTGATGGCATTCTATAACATATTTCCACTTGTTGCACTGTGATGGCATTCTATAACATATTTCCACTTGTTGCACTGTGATGGCATTCTATAACCTATTTCCACTTGTTGCACTGTGATGGCATTCTATAACCTATTTCCACTTGTTGCACTGTGATGGCATTCTATAACATATTTCCACTTGTTGCACTGTGATGGCATTCTATAACCTATTTCCACTTGTTGCACTGTGATGGCATTCTATAACATATTTCCACTTGTTGCACTGTGATGGCATTCTATAACATATTTCCACTTGTTGCACTGTGATGGCATTCTATAACCTATTTCCACTTGTTGCACTGTGATGGCATTCTATAACATATTTCCACTTGTTGCACTGTGATGGCATTCTATAACATATTTCCACTTGTTGCACTGTGATGGCATTCTATAACATATTTCCACTTGTTGCACTGTGATGGCATTCTATAACATATTTCCACTTGTTGCACTGTGATGGCATTCTATAACCTATTTCCACTTGTTGCACTGTGATGGCATTCTATAACCTATTTCCACTTGTTGCACTGTGATGGCATTCTATAACATATTTCCACTTGTTGCACTGTGATGGCATTCTATAACATATTTCCACTTGTTGCACTGTGATGGCATTCTATAACATATTTCCACTTGTTGCACTGTGATGGCATTCTATAACATATTTCCACTTGTTGCACTGTGATGGCATTCTATAACATATTTCCACTTGTTGCACTGTGATGGCATTCTATAACCTATTTCCACTTGTTGCACTGTGATGGCATTCTATAACATATTTCCACTTGTTGCACTGTGATGGCATTCTATAACCTATTTCCACTTGTTGCACTGTGATGGCATTCTATAACATATTTCCACTTGTTGCACTGTGATGGCATTCTATAACATATTTCCACTTGTTGCACTGTGATGGCATTCTATAACCTATTTCCACTTGTTGCACTGTGATGGCATTCTATAACATATTTCCACTTGTTGCACTGTGATGGCATTCTATAACATATTTCCACTTGTTGCACTGTGATGGCATTCTATAACATATTTCCACTTGTTGCACTGTGATGGCATTCTATAACCTATTTCCACTTGTTGCACTGTGATGGCATTCTATAACATATTTCCACTTGTTGCACTGTGATGGCATTCTATAACATATTTCCACTTGTTGCACTGTGATGGCATTCTATAACCTATTTCCACTTGTTGCACTGTGATGGCATTCTATAACATATTTCCACTTGTTGCACTGTGATGGCATTCTATAACATATTTCCACTTGTTGCACTGTGATGGCATTCTATAACATATTTCCACTTGTTGCACTGTGATGGCATTCTATAACATATTTCCACTTGTTGCATTGTGATGGCATTCTATAACATATTTCCACTTGTTGCACTGTGATGGCATTCTATAACATCTACATATAATTATTTTTCCACCTTTCGTGCTTTCGGGACTCAACAGAATTTATTATTTAAAATGTTGTGGTAGGGACTTTTTGTCTCCTTTAACTTTGAAAATGATTATTTCTTTTGTAATTCATGTTGCTTTGTGTTTTTCTTTTATTTGAATATAGAACAAGAAATTCACACCCACACATGCACACCATATTTCGTTTATCTACCAATTTGTGGTCGGGTTTATTGACATGTCCTTACAACTTCGGTGACTGCGGAGTCCGCTATTGAGCATGATTGTTTGATAATGTCCGTCTCGTATTGAACAACGGCTTAGCTAGTTGGCGTGGACATCAATTCAAATTCCATCGATCAACCCCAACAAAAAGAGAGAGAGAGAGAGAGAGAGAGAGAGAGAGAGAGAAAGCGAGAGAGAGATAGATAGAGAGAGAGGGGGGGTCATACACGTTCCGATTCTTTGATACAATTGGGGTGCGTGCGAAAATTCAGGCTTTTTTTTTTAAATGAACCATGATTTTTTTATCCTAATGAATCACCGATTACCAAAGCCAAAAAAAAAAACACTCGAGAATAAGGGTTAGATTTCCCGTTCGATGATGGAACAGCACGAGGGTTGTGCCAAAAGTAATGCCTCCTATTTTAATTCCGCCCGAATGGATTAGAGAGGATTGCAAATTGCATTGTTATGATAACTAAACAGAAAGTTTCATATCTGTGTGAGACTCTAAGAAAGCAACCTCTGTCATGGATGTGCGTCACCGAATTCTTCTATGCAGAAAAAAATTGAACTAATCAACATTCATCGTCGCCTGTTGAACATTTACGAAGCCGATGCAGTTGATGTTAGCACAGTTAGAAGCTGGGTTTTTCGATTTCAGTTTGGCGACAGAGATGTAAGTGGCAAAGCGTGCTCCAGACGGCCATGCACAGCCACCACCCCAGAAAACACTGTGTGCCTTGACCAACTCATCCGGCGGATAACGGTAAATGAAATGCGGGTAAAGTTTAATGTGGTTGTCAGTGCACTTGAAATGATGTTGTCATCCCTAAGATACAGCAAAGTGTGTGCTAAGTGGGTTCCACGAATGCTCACGTAGGACCCCCCCCCCAAAAAAAACACTAACGGGATGTCTGTCAAGATTTATTGAATCAGTATGAAGCCAAAGGTGACCGATTCTTGCATCGCACCATCACTGGTGACGAAGCGTGGTGTCACTATTACAAGCCGGAGACAAAACAGCTGTCGATGGAATGGCACCACTTACGCACCCACGCCAAGAAGTTCAAAACGCTTACATTTGCAGGCGAAGGAAGAGCGTCATTCAGTGTATAGTTTCAACCTGTCAAATACGTATGTCAGAAGCAAATATGCATCACTGTATTCTTGGCAAAAGTGCATTGAGAATGGTGGCGATTATGTAGAAAAATAAAATCTGGAACACAAAGGTAGCCAGCGTTAATTGTATCACTTCCGTTTTCGTTGATCTTGAACATTTTGAGATTTAAAATATTAGTACAAAATCTGTAGGCGGCTTAGCCGTCTTCCGTTGCAGTCATCTCTAATTAGGGTGCACGGGGGGTGTACTTAATCTGCTTTGGATTCAGTCCTGGGTTGACTAGTGAGACACAGCACCTTTCGCGCCCATAAGGATCAGAATAGTATTTTTCTGAATGATTTTTTTTTTTTGCTTTTTTTTTTTTTTTTTTTGCCGCACATGACTTTGGTTCCTTTCCCTTCTCTTAACCTTCTGGAAGAGGATCGCGTAGGGAGCGGAGGAGGGGGGGGGGAGATAGAAGTTTACCATGTCAAGGGACTGGGTAGGGATGTCTGTTGGGGGCACATCTGCTGGGGTTTTAACCGTAAGCGTTTGGAAGAAGAGGTGATCTGTCTGTCTAACAATCACAAAAATGGAGGATTGTCTGGTTATCCGGCATCATAGCCCAGTAATGCTTTCATGTCACTATATATATATATATATATATATATATATATATATATATATATATATATATATATATATATATATATATAAGCGAAAATGTATGTATGTATGTATGTATGTATGTATGTGTGTTCGCTTTTTTTGTGTGTCTACAAAAGGCTTCTTCCAGAGAAGCGGTCGGTCGGTTCACAACTTTTTAAAAAATTTTTATATCACATATAAATCGTAATATCTCACAGTTTACAACGAAGCTCGCCTGTCTATTTAATTTGCTCGATTTCGAAAAATTGGCCAAAAACGTTAACTTTTTCACTCCGAAATCGACAATTTTCGACAGGGGGGGTCAACAAAAAAGGTCCTCTCGTGACAATGACCGATTCTATGCATGCGTCAAATGACGTCGTGACCTGATATACTTTAAATAGTTGAAAAACCGATCAAATTTTACGTAGGTCGCGTTAGCTCAGTTTGTTAGGCGTTGGTTTATTATCTAAACGATTTGGGTTCGAATCGTGGTGTAAGATGTTTTTTTTTTTTCGATATTTGAAATTTAAATATTGAACCAGTGTTATTTAAGCCATTTATCATGTCCGTTTTTCTTCTTTTTCGTTTTTTTTTCTTCGCTTATTCTTAGCGACACCCAAAAACACCCGGGTACACACCGATTTTTTAATTTTTAATATCGAAACAGGCTTATTTAAGCCATTTTCACGTGTTCGTTTTCTGTTTTCATCGTTCGTTTGCCTTACGTTAGTTTTTTGTGTTTTTTTTTATTGTTTGGTCGCCGCGTACCGGGGAAAACAGAAACTTGCTTTCAACGCAAAACTAGGTCAAACATTACGCAACTTGACGTTGTCGCACCTGCTAATTTCGGTTTATAAATGTCAACTTAACACACTTATCTATTCATCTGTTCCCGTGGTCAAGGTTGTTAGATCGCATGTTTTTTTTTCCATTTCCTTTCCACCTCCGCGTCAAACGTTCGGGGTTCAAGCCTACCTTTATACTAATACTATTTTTTTCTTTTACACCGTTTTTTTAACGGTTGTTTTTATCTACCCCTCCCCACCAACACACACCTCCAAACACCCGGGCAACGCCGGGCACCCCCGCTAGTATATATATATATATATATATATATATATATATATATACACTCCTATAAATTTTTCTTTGTGTGTGTGTGTGTGTATTGATATTCATATCAAAAAACAATTTTTCTATTTATATAATAAGAAAATACAACTTTATTATATATGGTTCGTGGAATTGCATTCATCTGCAAAATATCCAGATAATTTGCATATTCTTCTAAACACTCATTTTAATTAATTCCTTAATAGTTTTTTTTCCGATTTCTTATGGGATGATCATCTTTAATTAACTATTACGTATAATTATATCCATGCAGATATTCTACATGATTTAAACTTGTGTAATGTTTGCGTAAAAAAGTTATAGTAAACACAAACCTATTTCTATATATATTTATGTATGTACATGTACATTTGTTTAAAAATAATTGCCTACCAAACTCTTCGATCAGATTTTGGTCTACAGACATGAAACTTAATATATGGAACTTATGCGAAACTTTATATTTGGGTTTAGCCGGGAAAAATCGGTGCAAAAAATGGAATTTGCCAGGTAAAGGTTGAACGACGGCATCAAGAATATGCATGCGTAACGTAGTAGCTATTGGTTCATGTTTTAATTTTATATATATACTAGCAAGCCGTTGTATTTGCTTTTTAAATAAATAGAAAAAAGTTTTTTAATGTGAACATCAATACACACAATAAATGTTTTTAGGAATATATATATATATATATATATATATATATATATATATATATATATATATATATATATATATATATATATATACTAGCAGAAGTATCTGTCGTTACTGGATTCAAAAACAGCCTACAGAAAATGGACTGTGATTAATCAAAGTATGATAGGTTATGAAAAGGAGGGGGTTGTAAGGAGATAGGTTTTGGTACTCTAAAATTTTACCCTAAGCAAAATATGATGAAAGTAAAGTAATTTTCGCAAAAATATATTTTTTATATCGACTTTGTTTCCATTCGTAGCCAAGAGTGACCAACAAAATGACGTTTTCTTACAAAGAGAAAATGTTATATATATAATAATATAAATATTCAAGAAATAAATGTTACCATAGTCAATAAAAGTTACTTTTATGGTAGAAAAGTTCATTGGTTTGTATTTTTAAGTAGTTTGTAAAAAAAAAAATTTAATTCACGAACCGGTTTAAAAAAATTAAAATGGCAACGACTTTGAAATGGAGAGCCCCGTTTTCAATTTGAAGGAGGGGCATCTGAGCTAGGAAAGTTCCGTCAACGTAAGGAATATTTATAAACATATTTTAATGTTTTCCATTATTTTGTGCTTGAGGAATATTCGATTATGACATGTGTAGTTTATATAAAAATTAATTTAAGTAGTTATCGCCTCAAATTTCGGTTCGTTGAAATTATTTCAAGTAAAGAGCATTAAAAACTATTTCAAAACAAAAAAAAACATGAAATTAACTTTTATTGACTATGATAACTTAAATTTATTTCTTGTATATTTATTTTTCGGGTAATCGTTTGTTGGCTTTTCTGCTAAACACTCTTACTAAATAATATCGACAAAATATCGAAAAACAAAGAAACAAAAGCAGTTTTGAAAAATAATGAAGCTTTACTTACTTTAGTAAAATAATCCGAAACAGCAAAATGGGATATTAAAAAAGTAAACACGTAATTACTTTAGTTTTTTAAAGCAAAGAATCGATATAAATATGAATGAGAAGAAAATGGCGCCCTTTTCAAGCAGAACAGCTTCATTTCAGTTTTACAGTATTGAACAGTGTAGTACTGCGCCGTCGGATTCAGGGTTGTACTATTGTAATGTAAAGAACACGTAGAAAGGGTTGTAATAAACTTAATCCCTTCTAGTACACTGACAAAAAAAGCTTAAACAGATATATAAATAAAAATAAAAAGGTTATGTAAATATTTTTAAAAAGACACGTAATCACGTGAGCAGGATTTTTTTCTTCTTTTGACACGATAACAAGTAACGTTCTTATTTTTTATTATTTATCCATTTATCTATTTTCGAAAGAGTGCCACGTGCAAGTGGAGAAGGAAAAAAACAGAGTTATGTAAAATTTGTGTCCAGAATTGTCTAAAGTTCCGACTTTTTTTTTGTTTGTTTGGCTTTCACTTTAATAAGAACGTGAATTTATTCGACACAATATGATTCAACTAAAAAAAATAAATAAAAGCTAACGTGAATTAAAATTAAAGTTAAGGTGTTATTGTGGACCCTCACACCTTTTAAGAAAACCTTGTTAAACTTTGTGATATATTTACATTCTATGGAGGTCAGGCGCGAACAAACACAATAATTTTATTATATCATATTTCTTCAAACTGAAACAAAATTATCAAAGTATACTTACGCAAATAGATATGAAAAGTCTTTATTAAAGTTTGTGCCATATTTTCATGGAGTACAGGCGCAAACGTAGACCCCACAATTCTATTATACCATCCCTATTTAAGTTGAAACATACTTATCAAAGTATTCTTATGTACATCTATATCAAAAACCCTTGTAAACATTTTATTATTTTTTTTTTTCATTTTTTATTTCCATCCTTTGGGGGCCAGGCTCGAACGCAGACCCCGCAGTTTTTATGAACCACCGTTCTGCCAGATCAAACATACCCATTCCTGATCCTCGATACATCATACGTATGTAATCATTATATGTAATCAGTTTTTATAATAGTCAACCATATAGGAGTCCATTCGTGACCAGACACCCCCCCCCCACACACACGGACGTTCAGCTTTATAATATATAATATATATGTATATATCTATTATATAAAGCTGAATGTGTGTGTATGTGTGTGTGTGTGTGTGTGTGTGGTCACGAATAGACTCCTATATGGTTGACTATTTTAAAAAACTGATTACATATAATGATAGAAGATGTATCGAGACACAGGAATGGGTATGTTTGATCTGGCAGAACGGTGGTTCATTAAAATTGTGGGGTCTGCGTTTGCGCCTGGTCCACAAAGTATGGAAATAAACATTTTAAAAATTGAAAAAAAAACGTTTACAAGTGTTTTTGATATAGATGTACATAATAATACTTTGATAAGTATGTTTTAACTTAAATAGGGATGGTATAATAAAATTGTGGGTTCTACGTTCACACCTGGCCTCCATAGAATGGAAATAGGTACAAACTTTAATAAAGACTTTTCATATCTATCTGCGTAAGTATACTTTGATAATTATGTTTCAGTTTAAAGAAATGTGGTATAATAAAATTATGGGGTGTTCGTTCGCACCTGACCTCCATAGAATGGAAATATGTCACAAAGTTTAACAAGGTTTTTTTAATATAGATCCACAGAATATTATGATAAGTGTTTCAGTGTGAACAGGCATGGTATAATAAATTATGGGGTTTATCTATTTTATTTTTACTTTCATCATATTTTTCTTTGATTTTGATACCCCCAAATTCGAAGCTATCCCTTTACAACCCTTCCTTTTCATAACCTATCATGCTTTCATAAATCAAAGTCCATTTTCCGTAGGCTGTTTTTGAACCTAGTCAACGACGGGTACTTTTGCTAGTATATATATATATATATATATATATATATATATATATATATATATATATATATATATATATATAGTTATGATTAATGAGAAATAATAATATAACGTGATAGAAAATCAAAATTACGTCCTTATATCAAGATTTTATCAATATGACTGACTTGAATAAAAACATAGATATCAATATTTGAAAATACATGGTTCGCCTACGGTGTAAAAAGAATATTTTCGCTCTTTCTTTCGACGAAATAACAGATATAAGAATTCAAGATATGTGATGTGTCTATGCAAAATATCTTACCAACAGAACTGAGCAGGCATATGTTAATAGTAGTGATGGGACGATTCCAAAATTTTTCTCGATTCCGATACAATTACCGATTCCAATTCCGATTTTTTTATAAATCTTTAATTATTTAACTATAAGATTGTTACTTTCCCTGATCTTCGTAAAAAAACACACGTATGTAGATCTTTTCCTAAACGTCAAAATACACTTGTGGAGAATGATCTATCGATTTTAGTTTTACTGATATTATAAAACCAATAAATGTTTATTATTTTATCATTATTACCAGCAATGGAAGATTTTACTTTAAACAAAATAAAATAAAAAATTACAATCAAAGGAATCGTTTTGGCATCGGAAAATAGGTATCAATTTTTCCGATTCCGATACCCCAAAATGTTCCGATTTTTCCAATTCCCGATTCCGACTCCAATTAATCGTCCCAACACTAGTTAATAGTCTCAATCTAAAATTTATATGTTAATAGTCTCAATTTAGCATTTATAAATAGACTAGCAGGGCTACCCGGCGTTGCCCGGGACCGTATAAACAATGAAAAAACAAAAGCAGATATTGAACATATGTTTTATTCTTAGGGGAGAGGAATCTTTCAGGGTGAGAGAGAGAGAGAGAGAAGATAAAGAGTGTGAGAGAGAGACAGAAGAGAAAGTTGTTCCATCCTCTTTCCCAAATTTGACTACTGTTCACGTTTGAACTCTCATCGTCGAGTTGATCCTCGAGTTGCCTATTGGCCTTGATAAGTGCTAATATAGAGAGAAGAGAAACAGGGTGAGAGAGAGAGAAGATAAAGAGTGTGAGAGAGAGGCAGAAGAGAAAGTTGTTCCATCCTCTTTCCCAAATTTGAATACTGTGCACGTTTGAACTCTAATCGTCGAGTTGATCCTCGAGTTGCCTATTGGCCTTGATAAGTGCTAATATAGAGAGAAGAGAAACAGGGTGAGAGAGAGAGAGAGAGAGAGAGAAGATAAAGAGTGTGAGAGAGAGGCAGTAGAGAAAGTTGTTCCATCCTCTTTCCAAAATTTGAATACTGTGCATGTTTGAACTCTCATCGTCGAGTTGATCCTCGAGTTGCCTATTGGCCTTGATAAGTGCTAATATAGAGAGAAGAGAAACAGGGTGAGAGAGAGAGAGAAGATAAAGAGTGTGAGAGAGAGGCAGAAGAGAAAGTTGTTCCATCCTCTTTCCCAAATTTGAATACTGTGCACGTTTGAACTCTCACCGTCGGGTTGATCCTCGAGTTGCCTATTGGCCTTGATAAGTGCTAATACAGAGAGAAGAGAAACAGTGGTAGAAAGAGAGAGAAGATAAAGAGTGTGAGAGAGAGGCAGAAGAGAAAGTTGTTCCATCCTCTTTCCCAAATTTTAATACTGTGCACGTTTGAACTCTAATCGTCGAGTTGATCCTCGAGTTGCCTATTGGCCTTGATAAGTGCTAATATAGAGAGAAGAGAAACAGGGTGAGAGAGAGAGAAGATAAAGAGTGAGAGAGAGAGGCAGAAGAGAAAGTTGTTCCATCCTCTTTCCCAAATTTGAATACTGTGCACGTTTGAACTCTCATCGTCGAGTTGATCCTCGAGTTGCCTATTGGCCTTGATAAGTGCTAATATAGAGAGAAGAGAAACAGGGGTAGAGACGGAGAGAGAAGATAAAGAGTGTGAGAGAGAGGCAGAAGAGAAAGTTGTCTCATCCTCTTTCCCAAATTTGAATACTGTGTACGTTTTAACTCTCATCGTCGAGTTGATCCTCGAGTTGCCTATTGGCCTTGATAAGTGCTAATATAGAGAGAAGAGAAACAGGGGTAGAGACGGAGAGAGAAGATAAAGAGTGTGAGAGAGAGGCAGAAGAGAAAGTTGTCTCATCCTCTTTCCCAAATTTGAATACTGTGCCCGTTTGAACTCTCACCGTCGAGTTGATCCTCGAGTTGCCTATTGGCCTTGATAAGTGCTAATATTGAGAGAAGAGAAACAGGGGTAGAAAGAGAGAGAAGATAAAGAGTGTGAGAGAGAGGCAGAAAAGAAAGTTGTTCCATCCTCTTTCCCAAATTTGAATACTGTGCACGTTTGAACTCTCATCGTCGAGTTGATCCTCGAGTTGCCTATTGGCCTTGATAAGTACTAATATAGAGAGAAGAGAAACAGGGTGAGAGAGAGAGAGAGAAGATAAAGAGTGTGAGAGAGAGGCAGAAGAGAAAGTTGTTCCATCCTCTTTCCCAAATTTGAATACTGTGCACGTTTGAACTCTCATCGTCGAGTTGATCCTCGAGTTGCCTATTGGCCTTGATAAGTGCTTATATAGAGAGAAGAGAAACAGGGGTAGAGAGAGAGAGAAGATAAAGAGTGTGAGAGAGAGGCAGAAGAGAAAGTTGTTCCATCCTCTTTCCCAAATTTGAATACTGTGCACGTTTGAACTCTCACCGTCGAGTTGATCCTCGAGTTGCCTATTGGCCTTGATAAGTGCTAATATAGAGAGAAGAGAAACAGGGTGAGAGAGAGAGAAGATAAAGAGTGTGAGAGAGAGAGGCAGAAGAGAGAGTTGTTCCATCCTCTTTCCCAAATTTTAATACTGTGCACATTTGAACTCTCATCGTCGAGTTGATCCTCGAGTTGCCTATTGGCCTTGATAAGTGCTAATATAGAGAGAAGAGAAACAGGGGTAGAGAGAGAGAGAAGATAAAGAGTGTGAGAGAGTGGCAGAAGAGAAAGTTGTTCCATCCTCTTTCCCAAATTTGGATACTGTTCACGTTTGAACTCTCATCGTCGAGTTGATCCTCGAGTTGCCTATTGGCCTTGATAAGTGCTAATATAGAGAGAAGAGAAACAGGGTGAGAGAGAGAGAAGATAAAGAGTGAGAGAGAGAGGCAGAAGAGAAAGTTGTTCCATCCTCTTTCCCAAATTTGACTACTGTGCCCGTTTGAACTCTCATCGTCGAGTTGATCCTCGAGTTGCCTATTGGCCTTGATAAGTGCTAATATAGAGAGAAGAGAAACAGGGTGAGAGAGAGAGAAGATAAAGAGTGAGAGAGAGAGGCAGAAGAGAAAGTTGTTCCATCCTCTTTCCCAAATTTGAATACTGTGCCCGTTTGAACTCTCATCGTCGAGTTGATCCTCGAGTTGTCTATTGGCCTTGATAAGTGCTAATATAGAGAGAAGAGAAACAGGGGTAGAGACGGAGAGAGAAGATAAAGAGTGTGAGAGAGAGGCAGAAGAGAAAGTTGTCTCATCCTCTTTCCCAAATTTGAATACTGTGCCCGTTTGAACTCTTATCGTCGAGTTGATCCTCGAGTTGCCTATTGGCCTTGATAAGTGCTAATATAGAGAGAAGAGAAACAGGGGTAGAGACGGAGAGAGAAGATAAAGAGTGTGAGAGAGAGGCAGAAGAGAAAGTTGTCTCATCCTCTTTCCCAAATTTGAATACTGTGCCCGTTTGAACTCTCACCGTCGAGTTGATCCTCGAGTTGCCTATTGGCCTTGATAAGTGCTAATATTGAGAGAAGAGAAACAGGGGTAGAAAGAAAGAGAAGATAAAGAGTGTGAGAGAGAGGCAGAAGAGAAAGTTGTTCCATCCTCTTTCCCAAATTTGAATACTGTGCACGTTTGAACTCTCATCGTCGAGTTGATCCTCGAGTTGCCTATTGGCCTTGATAAGTACTAATATAGAGAGAAGAGAAACAGGGTGAGAGAGAGAGAGAGAGAGAGAAGATAAAGAGTGTGAGAGAGAGGCAGTAGAGAAAGTTGTTCCATCCTCTTTCCCAAATTTGAATACTGTGCACGTTTGAACTCTCATCGTCGAGTTGATCCTCGAGTTGCCTATTGGCCTTCATAAGTGCTAATATAGAGAGAAGAGAAACAGGGTGAGAGAGAGAGAGAACATAAAGAGTGTGAGAGAGAGGCAGAAGAGAAAGTTGTCTCATCCTCTTTCCCAAATTTGAATACTGTGCACATTTGAACTCTCATCGTCGAGTTGATCCTCGAGTTGCCTGTTGGCCTTGATAAGTGCTAATATAGAGAGAAGAGAAACAGGGGTAGAGAGAGAGAGAGAGAGAAGATAAAGAGTGTGAGAGAGTGGCAGAAGAGAAGTTGTTCCATCCTCTTTCCCAAATTTGAATACTGTGCACGTTTGAACTCTCCTCGTCGAGTTGATCCTCGAGTTGCCTATTGGCCTTGATAAGTGCTAATATAGAGAGAAGAGAAACATGGTGAGAGAGAGAGAGAAGATAAAGAGTGTGAGAGAGAGGCAGTAGAGAAAGTTGTTCCATCCTCTTTCCCAAATTTGAATACTGTGCACGTTTTAACTCTCATCGTCGAGTTTATCCTCGAGTTGTCTATTGGCCTTGATAAGTGCTAATATAGAGAGAAGAGAAACAGGGGTAGAGAGAGAGAGAGAAGATAAAGAGTGTGAGAGAGAGGCAGAAGAGAAAGTTGTTCTATCCTCTTTCCCAAATTTCACTACTCTGCACGTTTGAACTCTCATCCTCGAGTTTATCCTCGAGTTGCCTGTTGGCCTTGATAAGTGATAATATAGAGAGAAGAGAAACAGGGTGAGAGAGAGAGAGAAGATAAAGAGTGTGAGAGAGGCAGAAGAGAAAGTTGTTCCATCCTCTTTCCCAAATTTCACTACTGTGCACGTTTGAACTCTTATCCTGGAGTTGCCTATTGGCCTTGATAAGTACTAATATAGATAGAAGGGAAAGAGGGTGAGAGAGAGTAGATAAAGAGGGTGAGAGAGAGAAGAGAATAGAAAGAGGTCTAGAGAGAGAGAGAGAGAGTGAGAGAGAGAGAAGAGAGTGTGAGAGAGAGAGAAATATGGTGATAGAGAGAGAGTTAGGAAAGTGGTAGAGAGAGAGAGAGAAAGACGGCGAGAGAGAGAAGAGAAAGGGAGTGAGAGAGAGAGAAGAGAAAGACGGCGAGAGAGAGAGAGAAAGACGGCGAGAGAGAGAGAGAGAGAAAGACGACGAGAGAGAGAGAGAGAGAAAGAGTGCTTGGGAAAACTGCGACCTAATTTTCGTGTACATAAGCGGCCTGATACTGATACCCACCCCTCCCC